>NC_090925.1:1103476302-1104082185 GCF_040938575.1 Ambystoma mexicanum | reverse complement strand
GGACCCAGAAGTGGCACGACGAGACAAGACGGTGGAGGTGAAAGAGGAAATACCTACCGAGTTCACCAGAGCCCGACAGATAACGAATTCTGCATCTGCCACCACGAAGAATCACGAGACAGAGGCCGGCAAAAAATACAGCCGGACGACTGAAGACTCGGCACAGAAAAAATACAATACCACGAATACAGTCAATGCATCACAACAAATCTTTTTTACAGAAGAAGGCTCAACAAACCCATTACACCACACCTCTTCAAAAATCAAAAAGAGAACAACATATGTCCACTTAGTCTTAAACGACTGATTCAAACAGAGATACATCCAGTGACAGCCAGGGCAGATCTATCAAGCCCCGAATTGAATTTAATTGATGTGAGAGAAAATTACTCACTGAATGGAACCATATCTTACTTGACAGATCAGGATGGACAAGAAATAGACGATATCAACATTCTGAGAGAACATAACTGGGTCCAACTACAAACATGCTCAGCTAAGGACCCAAACAGCAAGAACTTGTCCCAAAAAGATTTGAACTCTGCATGTCTCGATCAAAATGACAATACGGAAAAAGAAAATACTCGGGAATTAAAAATCAAAGAACCTGAAAACAATCGAAAAACTGCCGTTGAAATTACATAAAAAAACAAGGTAAAATGATGCCTCAGACTAATAACCCGATCGGAAGATTTTTTGAGAAGTTAGGGAAAACTCCCATTACAAATCGATTTGAACTTTCTGACATGGAAATACTTGAGGGAATTCCTCCATCCCCTCAAAGAATCCCATTCAAACAACTATAAGCAACGCACCCCCTTGAAATAGGAGCTGTGACACCCCGATTACGATGGCACTTTGGCCAAAATGAGACCCCTTAAGGTAAACTGGAAAAACCAAAACTTGACACTGAAAGTTGTACGAGTTCAAAGAAATCGACTCAAAATAAGGAACAATAAAGCATTTTGGAAAACAAAGTGTCATTTAAAGAAAATAAAAACAACCAGAAACCGAGACAAAACCCAAAAATCCAATGCTTGAACAATAAGGAGGAAGTTACATTGACAGAAGAGCTTTCAAAGAGAAAACTATATTCGGCCCAAAAAATGTGATCGAAGAAACAAGAAAACCAAAACCAGAAATAACAATAATTGGGACAAAAAATAGCCATGAAATCATACAGAAACCTAATATCATCCGTGCAAGAAACCAAGAAGAAATACAACTGGCAGAGGCTTTCTTAAATTACAAAAACATGATTAGGCATAGAGAATTGAACCCAGACTTGAAATCTACTTGCCAGCAAAGAAAGGACGACACCTTGGTGGATGCTTTGCGACCACTTTTTTCGACTCCAAACAAAACTAAACTGGGACAAGAAACCATAAAAACAAAAGAAAAAAATTCACCGGGAAAAAAAACGGATTTACAAATTGTGATGTCAGCAGTGACCGTTGGCTTAGCACCATTCGGAAAATTATATGAAACCGTTAACGACACATTGAAGGACCATACCTCAATATTAGCATCTGTAAATTCGGTGCTGACTCACTTGGAAGGATACATTTTGGCTCTTGAATCATGGAAGGCAAATATAAGAAACCAAGGAACACAAACGGATACAACAGAACCAGAAAAATCCTACCCAGACTGAGGAAAGAACGATTTGTTTCAATTTAAGAAAAAAACAATGGATACTAGCACTCAAACTATTCAGGCTAAAAATACATGAGCCCAGCAACGAAAAAGTACCATTAGAAGCACTAGAAAAACACATCGAGAGATTAGCACCAAAGTGCAACAAAGATAAACCTAAGGGGGCACATGAGAAACAACCAGTACAAAAAAACACATGAACCCAAGAGACAAGCTGAGCGAAACTGAGACATCGATAAAAAGCAAAACGAAAGACGATCACTCAAAAATACCAGAATCGGAAAATCTCAACATACAACAGGTTCAGAAGAAAGTGGAAAAAACAACTAAAACAAATGAACTAATGACGAAATGGATAACTGTCACAGACAAAAAACCAACTAAGAAAGAGAAGAGCAACATCCAGAAGAATCAAAAAAGAGAATCTAATCCGGAGCTAGATGAGAGTATGATTGACATATCTAACAATAGCACTTATTCTATTGAAAACTCTGAGTCTGAAATACCTCGACCAACGGCAAAAAAAAGAAAGGTATCATTTGCGGAAAATGAACTCCCAACACAAAACCGAAAGGCAAATCAATATAAAATACAAACGAAAAGTTCAGAACAAAAAAAAGAAAATTTGGAGGATTTAAAACACAAAAAAGATCGGATCACCCCAGAAAGAAAAACGTTGTTCCGACTATCAAATATAAAGCTAAACAAACATGATCATAGACAAGGAGCCAACGAGGAAGCTCATCCAAAGAACATCAAAAGAAAATCTGAAAATGAGAGACAAGAAGAAAAAACAAAAAGAAGTGATAGACGACATCAACAAACTTACTTGACCCCCATAGGACAAAAGGGAAAGACAAGCGAGACAAGATCACAGAGAAGTTCGGTCACCGAGACATACGACAGCAGAAGAAGAGACAAACCTTCAGAAAGGAGAAACTGGTCTAATCAAAGACCTTTGGACCAGTCCTCACAGCAAAACCGAATCAGAAATTCGGCGATATTTACTCACAAGAGTAACTCGACACGAACACTAAAACTTGAAAGAAGAACCAGTTCGGAAGAAAAAATCGTTTTGAACAGACGAGCCATGATGAAACTCCTGGACAAACTCACAAATGGAGACCAAATCAGAAGCAAACACATAAATGTAGTAGAATTTGCACATAAAGGACAGACAGACAGCATTTTCTTACACATCACGTCCCAATCAGTAAAAAAACTCAAGCTTCAGTTGAAAAAAGAACTTCTGAACAGGGGTTAGCTCCTGCGAGAAACAACATTAGAAGAGAGAGGACATAAGAGCCAAAAAACGAACAGAATGTAACAGAGTCACAGCTACGAGGACAAAACAACCGAAAACGGTGATTGGATAAAGAACACCCCGAACAGAAAGTATGATCTGAAAGAAAAAAGAAAATACCCTCCAACCATGGATAAATATGAACATACGAAAGAAGCAGACAGAGAAGCAACCCGCAAACTTAAAGGTTCAAACTCGACACAAACTACAAGGGAAAAAGGAAAAGAAAAATTAAGAGAAGATCACCACATTAAAAGACACTAGAACGACGACGATGAGGACACAGAAAAAATCAAAACCAGAAAAATAATCGGCCCTATCAGGATGCAGGAGTCTACAGGAAAAGAAAAAACACACTGTGAGAGAAACAACCTCGACGTAGAACTGACAAGATCTAGCGGAAAAAAGTTCAAAAAGATGGGCATGGCTCCCCCAACCGTTAACACGCTACACTGGAAAATAGCAGTCAAAGGTTTCCCCTTCAGGTGGAGAATGGGAACAAGCAAAGATGGCAAATGCTCTATACAACAAAGAGCAAACAATCACTATCGGATCATGGAATACCAGAGGCTATATTCATCTTACAGAACATGGCGAGATAAACCTAGGTGGATTTGACCTATTAAGCCTACAAGAAACTTGGCAGCTGCAGCCTCATAGCATGGACGGCTATGAGGTCCAACTGTCTCCAGCCCACAAAGGCGAAAAAGGTCGCCCAACATCGGGCCTTCTAACGGCCGTCCGTACGGGCGGATCCCTCCGAATAGCCCATAACCTGGTATCAGACACACTAATCCAGGCGATTGTCCTGGAATGGGCAAAAGAAGAAGACGTAACAAGAAAAAAGAACAAAGATCTTACCCTGTTGTTGAACATTTATTGGAACCCGGCCATAATTCACACGTCCGTCTTCCTAAACGAGATAGAAAAAATATTAAGCTAGGAGTAAACAAGAACAACACATTGAAAAATGTGGATTACTGTCCGCTGCTTACTCCATATCTATGTCCCAGGCACGTGAGAAAAACAGGAAAAATCCACCTTCACAAATACAACGAGGAAATTCGCTCAAAGAAATCCAATTTACGAAAAACACTAAGAAAAGCCAAAAAATATCCTACACAGATAAATTTAGACTCCGCAAACAAACAAAAAAAAAAGTACAAATCGTGGCTCCAATCAAGCCGAAGAGAACTCTACCAAGAAGACACAGAGACCATGCTTAGAGTAGTCTGCAAAAGGAACTCGAACGACTTTTGGACTCTAATAAAGACCAACCTATCAGATCCAGCAAGAACTAGTACCAACAATGTCCCTGAAGACAGATGGTTAAAACACTTCACAAACTTATTTGAAGAACTAGAGCCATCAGAAAAAAGATCATTAAAATATGAGAAAAGTAAATGGATGGCATGCACGGAGGAGGAGATTCGAAAGAAAATCAGTAAACTGAATAACTCCCGTGCGCCAGGTCCGGACGGGATCACAAACCTCCATCTCAAACAGGAGGTGGAAACTTGGGCCCTGTTAATAGTAGAAATCTTCAGAAGATGCAGGAAAACACGATATATCCCAGCTACATGGAAAACAGCTAACATCGTTCCAATTTATAAAAAAGGTCTGAAAGACGACCCAAGAAACTACAGACCTATCGCCTTATTGGACGTGCTGGGTAAACTCTTCGGATCCCTGGTGCTGGACAAATTTTAAGACTGGCAGAAAGTGGCAAAGACAGCAGATCTACTGCAATCAGGCTTTGAAAAAAATCTAGGCACTGCGGTCAACATTATGATGATCAGTATCCTGAAGGCCAGAGTCTTCGAGGGCTACCCAACAATTTTCATAGCTTCGATCGACCTGGTACAAGCCTTCGTCCGTGTAAATAGGAGAAAACTATGGAAAAAATTGGAAAAACAAAGATGTCCATCTTCACTCCTCGAACCTATCAAAGTGCTATATAGCAATACCTCGATCAGAGTACGCCTGAATGAAGCGGGGTTATTGTAAGAAAGTATACAAACAGCAAGAGGAGTCACACAAGGATGCCCTCTGGCTCCGGCTCTCTATAAAGCATACATGGCAGACATAGTGGATGCAGAAATTGATACACGCTCCTTTCCTCCAAAAATAGGAGAGTCGGAAGTGACAAGACTGCTCTACGTGGACAACATCCTTCTGCTGGACCAACCACCAATTGGACTGCAGCGTCAACTAGACAGCCTCGTAAGCTACTTTTAGAAGAAGGATTTAGATCTGAATACAGCAAAAAGCAAAATTATGATCTTGGAAAAATCAACTAGGCCAACTAAAAGATCACAATGGTTTGCAAACTCAGAAAAGCTGGAGATAGTGAAAACTTTCACTTACTTAGGAGTGAAAATATCTCGCAGCCAAATAGAACTATCGATGCAAGAATACCTCATCCTAAAGATGAAAACATTGGCTGCACAAGCAATACTCTTGGAAAGGAAATTCTGAAAATTCACCATCCTCCCAGTACTAAAATTCTTCAAAGCCAAAGTCACTCCAGCATTAACTTACGGAGCAGAAGCGATGCCACATCTTCCTCCAACACTGTGGACAAAATTGGAAGGCGCTTTTTGGCGCAAAGTTTTACGACTACCCAATTCTACCCCAAAAGCAGTTATCCGAAGAGAACTATGTCTTCAATCACTGGAATCAGTGGTAGTCAGAAACGGTCTCCTATTCCTGGGAAAAATTCTAAGAACTCCTCGGCCTACTATTCTGGACATCATTTATCAAGAAATGACGAATCAAAAAAACACCATGATGACAAAATGGTACAAAAACCTACTAGACCAGTCAGAAAAAATTGGATGTTCAGAATGGGATATAGAACGTACCCCAGAGAAAATCAAGAAAAAACTAAAAATCCACGATTGGATTGAGACCTTTGAAAAAGCTGACAAGTACACACCACAGAGTCACCATACAATCAACACCCAAAGGCTGGACAAGACAAGGAACTACTTAAAACAATTCCCAGATAAACCACTGCGTACAATTTTCTTGAGAGCACGGCTGAATATTCTAAAGACGAAAGAAATGTTATACCTCAGAAAACAGGTTCAAGATAAAAACTGTCGATACTGTGACACTCTAGAAATCGAAACAGTGCGACACCTATTTCTTCACTGTTCGGGTACAAACAGTCTCAGAACGACCTATTTACGACCACATAGAATGAAACATCTTACCACCAGTGAAGAAGATTGGTGGAACATGCTAATGAGCGGAGAATCCACAACATTGACAGTAGCAACAGCCAAGTTCTTCGAAGGGTTAGAGTTGGAAGGAAAATCAAGTTGAGAACAAACAGAAAAACAGAAAAATTATGATTTTTAAAGAAACAAGCACAGAAAGGGGAGAATTTTAATCTCACAAAATCCTGGATTCACAATCACAACTGCCTTAAAATCGTAAGTCAGGAGAAAGATTTTGTAAAAATTGTAAAACAATTCAATGCAAAAAAAAAATTAAAAAAAAATTGAATTTATTGACAATACAGATCTATCCATAATTAGGCTCTGGATTCTTTGAGGAGTGGTGTTTAATACAATTTGGAGAGCCAAATTAGAACTTTCGGCTCTAGGCTTTATCATCTGCCAGGACATGCCTCCTCCTCAATAACATTACAGGTGTCGAATCACAAAGAAATCCCTTCGGATGATAGACGACCCTCATCTATGCAATCAATTGCTCCAGCATCTATACTCTCCAGGACCAGAACCAATGATGAACACAAACCTGCAGCCATAGCTTGCAACTGCAACAACCATCTCCCAACAATCCACTAAGTTGGGTTTGCCTAATAAATCACTGGAAAGCTGGAACACCCGAGGGTTTGCACATCTTTTGACTATCAGTGATAACCAATTAGACTTGTTCGATATAGTAGTATTACAAGAAACTTGGCTATCGGAGACTCCCTCTTGGGATGGTCACAATATCATCCTACTTCCAGCCAAGTTTGCCCTCGGAGGTAGACCAACTTCCTGATTAATGGTAGCAGTCAAACTCATCTCTGGCTTTACGATATTTCCTTGGGCCTCCCCAAATGACCATATGCAGCTAGTCAGAATTCAATCATCCATTTACAACATTGCCCTGATCAATATATACTGGAATCCGGTGAGAATACCCATGGATACCTTTTTCTGCGACCTAAAAAAACTTTACGAGCTTATGTATCAGTCAGAATCAATTACTCACTTGATCCTTACCACCAATATTAATTTACACTGCCCTCCAATGGTCAGCTTTTACCATATGGACGAAAACAGAGATGGACAGCCTTTATGGAAGAAAGAAATATGATCATGTCCAACGGGTCCCTCCCGGGTGACATTCCGCCCCATGGGGGGAGAAGAGGCCCCCTAGAAGCCATTATTGATTACATTTACGTTGACTGTAATCTATTTGCTCAAGCCGTCAGCTTTAAAATTATTAAACAAACCAACAGTGATCACGAAATGTTAACTCTGACATGGCCTAATTCTAGCATAAAAACCCACGTACCTAAGGCTAAATAACTAGGTAGTCTTACTATCAACAATGGCCGCAATCGCTTTCGATGGACAGCTCCTCTACTTTGCAACTTAAATAATTGCCTATTGCAAGAATATTTTTTCTCGACTCAAGAAGACCCTGGTAAAAAGTAGCAATATTCTGCCATTTTACAATTATTCAAAACCCATTCCTCCAGAACAGGAAAGAATATCCATTAAAATGTCCATGTCTATGGTTTACAAGTTAGGGAAAGAAAAACACAGTATCATAAAGAAAAGAGAGCAGTACATTTCTCTCCGAATGATTTACAATGTGATGCTCTGAAAAATATTAAATGTAGATATAAAAACTGACTATGTGGGTGAAAAGCTTTTCAATTCCAGAAATATGGTGAGACTATGCTGAAGGCAATTGCCCAGAAAAACTCAGCTCAGATCTGGTTACTCCTTTATCAAGCAAACTCAGCATCTCAAGACCCTTTACAAATGAACGGGTCTTTGAATGACAATGGATAGCCTACTCTAAACTCTCTATGCCTGTCCATTGTCTACCTCAGCATCTCTATTTCAGGACTTTTCTGGTGACCTTTCTCTTACCATTTCTGAAGATGACATCCTACACTTCATAGAGAAATCCAGCTAATCAAGAGCCCCAGGTCCGGATCCTGAAGCATGGGCCAAAACTCTGTTAAACATCTTTACACACATTATTCAGACCAAGTCTTTACCAGCATCATGGAGACACTTTTTAATAATACCACAGATTTTTGCCAGGTTTATTTTGAGAGAGTTTAATGAGTGGACTTTAAAAACGCAGCATTGAGAGCCTTTTCAGACTGGATTAATCACTGGACTAGGCACTGGCATAATTCTCTTGACGTTGGCCACCATAAAGCCTCATTGTGCTTTTATTATGCTAATATAATCACATACGCCACTTGACGAGCTGTAGCAACGTAGCAACGTGCTCCATGCACACCTCTGTACTAAGTCTGCACATCTATTACGAGCGTCCTGACTTTAATCAACTGAGCTGACTGCATATTTGAGTCCCTAATCGCTACCTATTCGCGGTTGCTTACCACCAAGTGATCGCACCATTTCAGTGCCTTATTTGCTTGCATTGCCTATGTCTGTTCTCATTGCCGCCCAGCCCATACCCTCCCATTGCATGACCACGGCACCGCTTTCATTTGCAGCTTGTTCGCCTGTGCTTGCCTTGAAATTACTATGCTGCCAACCCCATGCTCGCTTTTGAAATGATTGAGCTCTTCCTCAGAACCGCAACGTGGATCCACTTGTTAGCTCCATGATATATGCTACTTTGCCTGCCTGATACGCTCATTGTGTATTCCCTAATTTGCTGCGCCACACCTTGATCTATGCCTGCATATGTTGCACCGCTCCGCATAAGACATGTCCACATGATCTAAGCTAACTCCAGGGTACCTGCCTTACTCTGCCGTGCCTTTCAACTTGACATTTACCTGATCTGCCAATACTTGCTGCCAACACTAGAATGTCTTCTCTTCCTGAATTGTTGCACCGTTACAATTAGATCACGCTTCTTGCATTCTGCATTGTTCCCTGCCTAACATGCTAATGTATATACAAGCTTTGGTATTTGCTTTGCCTGTGTACCCTGATCTGATGCACCCCCATTGCTTGACTCTAAATAAGTAGACTTAACCTGTCTTAAACTCATTAGCCTGCATTGCTCGTACAGAGCACGCACTGCCTAGCCAAAAAGTGCCTGTAACGCTTACCTATAACTGCCTCACAGACCCTCTCTAATCTCGGTAACATGCTACCACGCTGGTCCTCCCAAAGGTCACTGCTCTCCTCATTACAAGTACTACTCTCAGTGTGGTCAATTACCAGGTCGTCACACCTACCACCTCCCAACTTAGCTGCACCTAGCTCCTTGCACACCTCATCCATGGCCACCTCTCACAGATCTCCTGATACCTACCAAAGTACTGCACCTCAATACTACAACATCTACCTCAACGATCCGGCCCTATGGCTCGACCATTTCGCCAAAAAACCCTCACCCAACCAACCATGTCCTATCACTCTTAGAAACCTAAGATTAGGATCTAGACTTATGGGTAAGAAGGGACACCCCATGTACCTGGGCCCATACCTCAAAACTCATACGCACAGCCCGCCTCCACAAACGGCCACCTCACCCACGCCCCATCACCCTCAAACCATCACAGCTTCATCAAGCAATGTTGGTTTAATTAAAGCTGCCCTGATTAACGCAAGATCCCTAGCTGCGCTCGCTCTGGACATTGCTGATCTTATCAAAACTCAGGAACTCGACTTCATCGCCATCTCCGAGACCTGGCTGCATGCGGCTTCCGGCCCGGCACTCTCATTGGCCATCCCCACTGATTACTCCATCATCAGATGTGATCGCACCTCGAGAGGTGGAGGAATTGCTTTCATCGCTAGAAACTCATTAGGACTTAGAACCATCCCAATCACTAAGGTGGAAACTGCAGAGTTACTCTCTGTCAAGCTCGGACTCTCAGTTAACCAAACGGCTACCATCCACCTAATATACAGACCCCCTGGTCCACCCACATCATTTGTGGATGATATCTCTACGTTAGTACTCAACAATGCTAAATCCAACTTCCAAACCATCATTCTTGGCGACCTCAATCTAGGACACCAAGACCCTAATGATCCTGCGGCCCTCGACCTAGCTAATACCTTAACAGATTTAGGTTTCACTCACCACATACAGGAACCCACCCACATTAAAGGGCGGTCCCTTGACTGGCTTAGTGACACCAATTGCAATATTAGCCTAATCTCCAACGCCCCTTGCTTGTGGTCTGACCACCATGTCATCACTTTCAGCATCGAAGCAGCCCCACCACCCAGGCCTTTGGTCATCCCAGCCACCCTCACTAGAAATAAAAAGAACATTACGACAGAAAAACTACTCCCCCTTATCCTTCCCACAATAAATAACGCTCCTGACACTTGCTCAGACCCCCAACCTAGCCGACATGTATAACCAGTCACTGCTTGCAGCCATCAACTCTATCGCCCCGCTCAAACTGGGGAAACTCAAACAACGAGCACACCTTAACTCGTGGTTTACTCCCCAGCTTAGAGTGTTACGCAAAGAGCAGAGTCACGCTGGAGAAGTCACCACTCCGACGCCCACAAGGACAGTCTTCTGATAACCACCCTTAACTATAAAGAAGCTGTACTCCAGGCAAAAAAAGATTCTTATAATAACCGCATTATGTCAGCCCAGTCCAATACTAAGGAACTCTTTAATATCCTTGAGGAACTCGAGACACCTGCAGCCCCCCCTGACTCTTGCTCCAAAGACAACACTTGGTGCACCAATATTCAGTCAGCACTCCTGGGTAAAATTGCTACCCTCCAATCTAAAATCAGGGAAAAACAGAAATCCCTACAGCTTGACCAACCACCGACCACACCTACACTTAATACACATTTAACCTATCCTCATGAACCTTTCTCCTTCTCCCCACTCACTACTCTCAAAGTAGAAAACATAAACAATTTAAAACCTTCCAATTGCCAAGGCGACCCCTGCCCAGCACCTATTATCAAGGAAGCATCTCATGAGCTAGCCCCGTTCATTACTGCATTCATAAATGCTGCTTTCAAGACGGGTATTGTCCCTGACAACCTAAAGGATGCATGGGTTATCCCACTCCTCAAAAAATCCTCCTGACCCTAATATCCCAACTAACTTCAGACCTATCACTACAGTCCCATTCCTGCTCAAGATCCTGGACCGCGCAGCCTACCTGCAGATTCAGGATTACCTCGAACTAAACAATCTCCTGGGCTTAAGACAATCAGGGTTCCGCCCTAAACATGGCACGGAGTCAGCTCTGATCGACTTGAAAACTCAGATGGAGTCACTGAAGGACAATGGGAAGCTAGCTCTTCTCCTTCTCCTCGATCTCTCTGTGGCTTTTGATCTGGTCAACCACCAAATACTCTGCCATCATCTCAAATCCGCAGCCCACTTCTCCGACTCTGCCAATGCCTGGATCTACTCATTCCTGAGCAATAGATCCATGAGGGTCTTCTCACCGCTGGCATCAGTGGATCCCTCCCCTATTCACTGTGGCGTTCCTCAAGGCTTATGTGTATCCCCTACGTTGTAGAACGTATTCACCAAGGCCCTCTTCGATGTGCTTGACTATCTGGGTGTCTCCTACACTAACTACGTGGATGACACCCAGATACTCATCCCTATCACAGGAGACTACACAGCTGACACCAAAGCCCTTAACGATGTTTACTCGGTCATCCAGGCCTGGATGGCACAGCACAAATTTTGCCTTAACGATGATAAGACTGAGCTCTTACTTTTAGGATCAAATCATCGGCTCAACAAACTAGACCAAACCTACAAGTCCTTCATTATTGACGGCAATGACAATAAAGTCTCCAAAGATAATAAGACGCTAGGGGTCTATCTTGACTCCTCGCTTTCTCTGAACAGACAAATAAATGCAGTTAGGTCAGCCTTGGCCTATACCTGCAAACTTATCACTGCCTGTAGACCCTTCCTAAATTCCACCAACTGTATCACACTCGCCAGAACTCTTGTTATGGCCAAAATCGACTACTGTAGTGCTCTCTACCTAGGGACCAGTCAGTCTAACCTTAATAAATTGCAAACTGTACAAAATAATCCCTTAAGGGCAGCCTTAAACATCCCGAGATGCTCTCATATCTCCTCCGTCAGATTGGACTTACGCTGGCTCCCGGTAAAACAGAGAATTGCCCTGAAAACCCTAGCTTTGGCTCACAAATGTCTGAGCAACAACACCCCGACTTACCTTTCCGCTCGCTTCTCACGCCACACCTCCACTCAACCTACCAGAGCAGCCCAAACTCACAGCCTCATTGTGCCTAGATGCAAACTCCAAAAAGCTGGTGGGGTGAGCTTCCCCGTTCTGGCCTCCAAACTCTGGAACACCTTGCCGACACCTATCAGAATTGAACCATCATTCCACTCCTTCAAGAACAATGCTATAACATGGCTGCTCTCCCAAGCCTCATGAGACCTTGACACAGTCCAGACTCCATGTGGGGTACAGGACTGAATATACATTTTCTCTCTGCTCTGTCCCTTTATTATACGCTGTTAATGGTACCCTTCGGTACATGTATATATGCTGTATATCTTCGTAACTCACTGTAACTACTGCTTTTTGTAACATGTTTAAGAGTATGTACATGTATATATGATGTATATTTTTGTAACTTCTGTAACTACTGCTTTTTGTAACATGTTGAAGAGTATGGCCCAGTTGCCCCTGGGCTTGGTTTTTTGCACTTATAAATCAAATCAAATCAAATCAAATTGTATAAAGACAAAACAAGCATTGTATTTAGCCTTCATAGACTTCCGGTCGGCCTTCGACTTCATCTCGAGACAGATGTTGAAGGAAAAGTGGATCCAGGCTAAATGCCCACCAACCATTATAAATCTAATTTACTTGCTGCATTCATCTACATCCATACAAGTCCACCTTACGCTTAATGGCCTCTCTGCCCACATATCTACTTTTAGAAGGCACAAGCAAGGCGGCATACTGGCCTCAGCACTTTTTAACTTTTTTATTCTAGACATGAAAGATAGATATGCTGGCATACTCTCAGATGCACCCAAATTGGGAGTCCAAGTGATCGCATGGTTACTCTATGAGGATGACCTTATCCTGCTGTCCCGAACCCCCAAAGGTCTCCGAAGACTACTTGACGAACTAGGTGCTTACCCTCAGAAAAACCAATTGCAAATCAACCTGTCTAAAACTTAAGTTATGCATTGTGTGAAATCACAATCTGTGATCAAAACTTTGAAGTGGACCTTACAGGCTGAACAGTTGCAAATGGTTCATCAATATACTTATCTTGGTATCAACATAAATGATCACTCTAATGACGACTGATATCTTGCAGACACCCATTTAAAATGAAACACAGACATCTCACAAGCAGAATTCATTTTGACCAAATATGGTCAATTTTCCTGTCTTCCTGCACTTATCGACTACAACCAGAAAGCTGTTCCTATCCTATTGTATGGCTCGGAGTGCAAAAAGATTCTACAGAAAGAATTCTGGGATAAACTCGAAAGCCATTTTTGGCGACAAGTTCTTCGACGCCCGGATTGTGTACCAGTGGCAATGATCCGTTTTGAATTAGGTTTAATATCTCTGAACTCAAGTTACTTGTGGAAATTATGCAGTCTCTATACGAAATACCTTATGGCTCCAAAAAATCAAACATTACTTGGATTATTAGCTTCCCATACATTTACCTCTACTCAGGACTTTGTTGTCACCTGACGATCTGCTGCCTTTAGTGCTCTATCTGCGGCTGACACTTCACTAGACCTTTTAATGAATAATCCATCATGGGCCAAATTGAAACTGTATGACTGTGATTGGATAAGCACATAGCTAAAGTGCGCCACATATTTTGATTTCACATCTAATCCCTTCAACTCCAAAACGCTACATACAGTAGCCAGTTATCTTGTCAGAAGCCCATCTGTAAAATATTGAAATGCCTACTTAAGGTTTAGATTCAACTTATGGCCATGTAAATATATATTGGCCAGATGAGGCCTCATTGATAAGAGTGGAAACACATGCAGATTTTGTAAACTGGAAAGACACCCTGAGAGTCGGCGACACTTACTAACAAAATCCCCAATGCTTGGTGACATGGGTAATTTGTACCTGAAATGCTATTTTAACGATCTTGTAATCCCTGACTCAACCATGCTCTGGCAACTAATGCTTGCAACACAACATACTACTGTCAGAATAGCAACTGTTAGATTCTTAGAAGGTTTGAACCTGGACAACAATGACTCTTAATGCCATTATACTTTTAGATTAAACATTATCATCTTCCCCCTGGTTAATCTGTTAAATAGCTCAAAGACAAATCCTTAGAGACACCAGGTTTAGATGAAACATAGTCTTAGTTTTAATAGCTTTGGTGTACTTGTATTTGAATTGTAACCTGTTATGGCCTGCTCTCCCGATACAAGTTTTATCTCAGTTATATAACTATTTTATGTCGTGTCTGAGGATATTTTCTAATTAATTGTCACATGTAAACTATGTGAGCTTGCTATTTAAATAATTACGCATCTGATTAACAAAATTTATTATATCACTGGAAGTGTGATTATTTTATGTAAAGAAACCTTTTAGTTTTATAATGTTGTACACCTTTGCAAATCGGAATTTATTTTAAGTATCTTAATTACTTCTTATACTTTATCTTAATCATTGTGACATTTAACTCATTTTATCTATTGTAATCATATTTTAGCTTTTGTATGTATTAAAATTGAAAGGTTGATTATATTTAACCATATCAATACAAACCAAAAATGGGGAAACAAGGAGGGACTTAGAATAATGGAGATATAATAATTGTATGCTCTTATCATTCACCATACCATAAGCATGTAGAGCTTATTTTTAGAGTTTACCCTGCCACGAGATGGATAAGAAAAAAATTATTATTTTGGATCAGAGGTTCAAAAGTTAAATAACAGCCTCTGTATGCAGAACTTGAGCACAACAGATGACAAGAATTATACATGTGACCCTTTGAACCTGCCCTATGCCACTGGAGAGCAGGTGCTGCTAGTTGTCAGGAGACTGGCACAGCAAGGGCTCATGTATGCACTATCATTTTGGGATGGAGCTTTATAAAGGGTATCTGATTAGCAGTCTCCCCTTTCAGGAACAGAATTATGCGTATAATTTTATTTTGAATAAAAAAAATACAGGGCTTACACACTTTGGGGTTCAAAGGCAGAACACTGACAAAAGAAAAACTGCATTTTGCTATGTTTGGCCTAAAATGCAGAGCATTGAAAACACACAGAGATGGCTGCCATATCAAAATGCTGTTTCCAGAGAAATAACATTAAATGGGCTTGAAAGTGCAGAAACACTGTCTTGGAAACGAGAGAGCACAATTGTGACTGGCTGATTGAAAGGCCAGCAATTCATTTTTAAACTGCAAAACAGGAAAATACTGAAAGAGAGAGACCATGGAAAATGTGTGCATTCTGCAATTTAGGACAATGAACACATGTAAAATTGAAACTCCATTGCCAGAGTAATGTGACTATATTTCAGGATGTAAAAATTAACATTGATTGCAAGAGGCAATTATAGCATTTAAAAAGCCTCAGGTGTGAAGAAATCCACATTTAAAATAACCAGTTTCTGTTTAGAACACTCAAAGAGTGGATTGCACCCATCAGATGTAAAGGGTATGCTCTGCTTTCCGCCATTACCTGAAAATCTCTCTGAAGTTTCTGCAGAGCCACCTTGGGCTGGACTAAGGCTTTTATGAGGTCCGCAGCTGACCCATGTGAAAGAACAGAATATTAATTTGATGGGTTGAACTCTGAATAATCCTTGAAAATAAAATGTGTGGTCAGCTCAGAGATACTGGTCACAGACTGTTCTGAAGGGATTTTCCATAGCATGGAGGATGGGGCTATCGCCTCTGATTTTCAAGATAAGCAAACAGTTCATCAATTAATGGAGGCCTTTGATGATGCAAGAATGTTGATGGACTTTTTTGCAGCCTTGGGTTAACACAGGAAGCAGATGGCCAGATCCCCTGTTCAGTTTGCAGAAACGAAACCTGATATGCAATTAAAGTCAAAATATGCATATGTGTTTAGATTTTGCCATAGCTGTACATTGAGAATCATATTTTGTCAATTTTCTTAAGATCCGTATATCGCAGAAAAATAAACCAACTATCATTGAAAAGCGAATGAATAGCTCGATTTGCTGAGACTACCCCTTTAAAAATGAAACCTTGGAAACTAAAGTTACAAACTGAAATGTGATGGTAGCTTCCCAGAAAAATCAGACATTCCCAAAGCAGACATTTTGGAATATAGTAGCTTACGGAAGTAAGGAACTGTGTATAAACATATGTGATACTGACTTCTATCATCTTTGCGGAATTCACGAAAAACATGCGGTCAAATCAGCAACATCCTAATGCAATGGGACATATTTCAATAGGTCCGGCCTGATGAGAGAAACCTAAATATATCTGTATGAAATGTGTCAAAATGTAAATTCAAGGGGGTGACTTTATCCCTCCCAAAATATGGGCTTGGTAACTGAACAGGGCAATCAAAGTTGAAAGGGCTAGGTTTGAATAAGATAAGGGGTTGGAAGAGAGTTGTCCAATCAAAACCTATGACCAATGAGCTGACATATCATCATTTAGACATTTTTGAGATGTGGTGTAGGTGTTATAAGGAGACACACAATGGAAATCAGGGACCAGCCTGAAAAATGAATGAGAGAGACCGCTTGAAATTACCTGGGTTGGAACTCCTGATAAAATTACTGGAGTAAACCAGCAGAAGAGACGAGGCTGGGGAATATCCATGACCTATGTTGGATTTTGACCAGATTCCTGTCCTGTCCTGTCCCGCAAAGATGAGCTGGCTGTCCATCCCTGAAATAATTATGCAAGTTAAATTGTCCAACCAACCTAAGCCTTGTGGGCATCTGTGTGATGTCATTGTTCCCTTTATTGATTGGGTGGGAAGATTAAAAATAAATCCTTAGCATTTTTAAAAAAGTTTAAATTAATTCCCACATTCAAAATGAAATTCCCTATTGCTTCCCATTCCCCTGAACCCTGCCTTAAAGCAGAGGGCTTTGCGAATGATCAATTAAATACCTGGGTTTTGTGCACTGGGACAGAGCAGTGTCTTCCCAAAGTTAAACATAGTGGAGTCACTGATTTAAAAAGCATAAGTTCTACTGAAAGTAAGGAAATGGCTCCTAAGAGAAGGGAGATTTTACCTTTGCATAGTGGTGGAAGAGAAATGGTTGCAAATAAACATCAAAAGTGTTTGTTCTGAAAAGCTTGTTGTTTTATTACACTGACAGTGTGGGGTGCATGTACAGGCCCCAAACAGAAGTCCCTTTCACATGAATGTCAGGAATTTAAACACTGAAACAAAAGCGGCCTGGCCTTTGTCGTTGTTTTTCAAGTAAAATTAAAGAGTCATGTGGAAAGGGCTTACCTGTCATTCCCAATGGATAAGCAGCATTTTAATTTACAAAAGAAGGAGGAATCAACGATGTCTGTCACATGGCAAACAGCATTTTAAACATTGAAAACAAAAATGGCCTGCACAGGTATGTGCAAATGAAAGCAGTTTTGAAAGTGAAAAAGTATCACTGCTCTCAGAAAAATGTCAGGAAAACAAAACATGATGTGCGGGTTGACAAAATTCAATGTATATTATGTTTCATCCACAGGAGATTGCTGAGAGTGCATCTGGGTGGAGCTGTCTATTCCTAGGAAGACCTCAAATCTAACTGGGTCCTATGGTGGAGTGCCGGAGGCCACCTTTGAGAGTGGAGGGACCAGACTCCTGCCCTATCTTTCTAGAGTGTCCTGAGATGCAGCTGGCTTTCCTGAACCTTAAACAGAGGCTTGCTATGTAAGTAGAACTGGGGTGGGGGAGTCGGCTTGCCTTGAATCCCTTTGTGGCAAAACTGTGTAGATCCTTAGCCTATTCAACCAAAAACATTAATTTAATTAATTCCCCATTTGACAGAACACTACGGGTGAATTTTGTTAAAATTTGAAATTAACAAAGCTCACTTCCCAGTGTGTGCTGAAAACTACAGACTATACATTATTGGGTAATCCTTGTCATCCATCTGACACCGACTTCTTTAAGGAAGAGGGGTGTCTTTGTTCTTAAATACGTCCAACCTTTTTATCCAGCTTCCCCAAAACAGGCCTTTCAGTAAGGGGGGTCAAAATCCAAAAGTCCCCAAAGCATTCAAATTTTTCTGTCTGACTTCCCAGCATAGACCAAAGCAAGGGGTGGGGGGTTTGAAAAACAAACCGATAAATCACCCTGCGGTTATTGTAAACCAAACGTGTTGGCAAAATCATCATTACCAATATTGAAATCCTACTGCTAACCTTTTAAGCCTGCAGGAAATTCAAAATCGCACATTACATGATTAGTGCCTTGGTTATTGATCAGTGTAATTATTTTGTGAAGTGAAATTTGCAGAAAGTGAAAAAATATGATTGTGTTCTTTTTAAATCAGTTTTGTGATTTATTTATGCTGAAAGAAGTTGATTGTGTTGTGCCGAGACAAAGTTGTGTTTGACATTTTCGTGGTAATTTCTATTATCTTTAATTTAAATAAATACCAATATATTTCCCGTACACTGGCCTGGTTCTCGGCTAGTTGTTAGCTCAGGGGAGAGGCATCAAGGGGCAAGATATGTGTCTGAGATAGGGCTAAAAAAGAATCTGTTAAACATTTTGTTGCATAACCACTTGGGTTGGCAGTGAAGGAACTCCCTGTGTTGAGGGTGGCTTCTCAATAAACCGTTACAACAGTGTTGGTCGAAATTCTTTTTAAACAAAACTGCAAGCATTTTTAAAGTGTGCAGCAAAATTAAAAATACAAAGCACTGCATGTGTAAAATTATTTTTGCCAATAGATAAACATTGTTTATTATTTAAATTAAAGTTCATATAAAATAGAGTGTTGAGTTCTTGATCTTGTTATGTTTCAAGGTGCTACATTCTAGTAAAAGTGAACCCTAGACAAAGTGTATTTACTGTACATATTGTGGGGTTAAAGAGTCTGTGCTTTGAATGATCCAAAATGATCCAAAACCACTGGTGATTGTAATTTGTGAAACTTGAATTATCAGGAAAGAAAGCATTTGGTCCACCGAGTGAGATTGGTGAAAGTGTATGAACATAAATGTTCCTATTCATTAATAAACATATATTCTTTCTGTACCCCGGCCAGATGTACCAGGCTTATCTGGGGCACAGGGGTGAGGGACCTACAGGGTAAATTATATGAGCCACATGCAGGGCCAGATTGAACTTAGAAGTATTGGTGTGGCGCTTTGATTGGGGAGGGAAAGAATTCCCTGCATTGATGGTTGCCACATAGATTTCTCTTAACAACACCCTTGCCCAATGGCATCCTGCCACTGTACATGCTAAAGGATGAGGGCTAACCTGGCCGTCAGAAGTAAAGATTTTGTGTGCACAAGACAAGGCCCTACATTGGAATTGGATAGCTTTAATAATAGCAAGTGCCAGCTTGTGTGTCCCTCATTTTAGTGGTCAGAACCTAAGCTGCTTAGCTTAGGGCTTTACATATGCTATTAACGATACCAGTCCCTGTAGCCAATGGAGAAATGGGATTTTCCAAGTAACTTTAATTCAAACTAACTCCTGCTCAAACATAGGCAAAGAGAGGTGTGTCTCATTGGCAATGCTTGCACATTTGAAACAACATTGCTCAGAGGATGCTTTCTTCCAATGTCATGGCTTTGCTTTCCAACAGAAACACCAGGATAATCCATGCATTAAATTAGGTGGCCTGTGATGTCCTTTAAGTATAGTCAAGTGAACAAACAAAAATTGGACCGTAGCTATGAGACTGGAAAGAGGCTTCCTAACACATTAATTACAACAAAATTAACAAAAATGGCATATCTGAACAAATCGTACTGTGTTTACATAAAAAATCAATACACATTTCGATCTACATACAAATCATATCTCACTTTCCTCACTCCACCATGCATTCACATTCCCTCACTATCATATAACATACACATATTAAACAATTACCTAGGTTATATAATCTGTATAACCTTTAAACATTTAGTTAAACTAATTCTTAACACCCTTCTTCAATTACAAGTGTGTCTATCTGTCGAACAGCTAGTTCAGCTTGTCGACCCGTCAACACGTATTTCAGTTCGTTATGTGGGCTTCTGATGCTGCACTCTCTTGACCCAACCTTCTTCAGGACATTGCTAAGGCTCCAAATGACGTCTCACCCTTAGAAATACAGATTGGGAGAAGTCCTCTCAAACACTCCAATCTAGAGTCATGGGGGTAGTGCAAACCATGGAATCAATCCTCAGTTCTCCAGTGACTAGACCTGTTCTCAGTAGAGCTTCCAAAATATAGGCAAAGCCTTGCCCATTATCCAAGTCGCCCAGTATTTTAAATCTGTGGCGTCGTTGCCCAGTACCGGAGTCAGTCCAGTGATTACGCCTGTTCTCCTAGGGTTTCCACAAAATTGTTGAAAAAATTGCGGGCACAGTTTGTCAGTTTTTCAGTCGCCCAATCTTGTTAGATCCGTGGCATTGTGGCTCTGAGCCAATAATAAATCATGCTTTCTGTGTTCACACAATCCGATATGAATAGAATTTTCTGAACAGGACGGACACTGCAATGGGCGAGCTGCAGTTTAAAAACACACAGATTCACATTGGGTTGTGTGTGAACACAGAAACCATGATTTATTATTGGCCCCGAGCCACAATGCCACGGATACCTCCCTGCTCCAAACATGAGACTAGCGCTTTAATGGCACCTTTATGTGTTCTCGTGGGTAAGCATCTGCATTGGAAACATGACAACCTGTTGTAAAATTCTAGTAGCCGAACACTTTTTGTTAATGCTGGGCTAAAAAACACAGAACCGCGGTTGCGCCTACCCTTTGAAAAAAGTGGACGGATGCTGTCCACCCACATGTATGGACTTGTGCCCTGAAAATCAGTACAGGGCCAGAACCAGAGAAAATATCCCCTCCAGTCTCGAGGATGACATCCTCTCTTGATACATCCTTGGTAAATATTCATGGCTCACTTGCATGCTTCATGTATAATGTGAGGAAAATTTTACTTAAACGCTTTATGGCTTGGTAAATATAAACATGTGGAAATAAGGCAACTAGCTAAAACGGTTTTGTGCAATATGATTAATTGTGCTGGGGAAGGACAGGTGACAAGGTACCTCACCAGAAGAAACAAAAGGGAGCCAAACGTCCAGAGACAGCCGCTTTGGTCTGCACGCAATGGCGCTCGGCATGGTATTTTTTATCAGGAGCGTAGCTCGGTTTTGTTCCGTCCGAATTCCTTCCCTGATTTTTGAAGGTGACGACGAGAAATCCCAAAATGGAGGAGGCACCCCGATAACCCGGGCGGTGTCCTCCTCCTAAAGACTCCCCCTCCCTCCTCCACAGGATGGTGGGGAGGTGCCTGCCGCAGCGCGCCAAAAAGGAAAAAAGCCCACGAAGGGGGCAACAATGGAAAGGGGAGGGGCTACCCCCTTTATAGTGAGCGGGCTTCCCACTGCAGGCAGCATCCAGCCCAGCCTTGGCAGTGGGACACCCGCTTGCCAACACAGGACTTTGTTTTCCACCCACCCACCCTACAAACAGAACAAGCAAGGAGGCCTGATCGTCGACGTCGCATGACAACAGGCGGTGTGGCGGTGTTTGGGCAACCAAACACAAGAGACAGACTCCGGATGAGCCAGGAGAAAGCTGGAAGGGTCTTTGCTCTTCTCAGACCTGCGCCCCTTGGGAGCCTAAACGGCAGGGGCGTCTGGGGGGAACAACAAGGGCTCAGCTTCCCCCAAGGAAACGGCACTCTCCCCGCCCCCGAACACCTGCATGGGCAGGCGAGGCTCAGGCGCAAAGGGTTGGGAGAGTTGGGCCTATGATGGACTGTTGGAAGGAAAGGGGGAAGCAGGTTTTTGTACACGGAGCAGTCGCTGCATCTTCAGAATTATTTCCACTAATGTGTGCAGTGGTGGTTATGATATTGTGAAAATAAATCTGCGGCGTTTTTATGCCAAACAAAACAAAGCAAGAATAATGTTACACTTTTCTGGGGGGGAAAAGAGGAATGAGTTATTGCTATGTAATGGGTCCAAAATGGGCGGATGCACGGGTTATGTTGTTTTAACATTTGTTTAGTGAGCTTACCTTTTGACCTACCTTTTAACAATGTTACGGCTTGCTGCAATAGCTTGCTAGTTGGCCGAGAAACCTTTCACACATTTCCAACGCCTATAATATATGTGAAATGGCAGGTTAGCGCTACAGGAGCACTTAATGGAGAAATGTGTCTGTCATTTTGGACCGCTAGCCTGCCTCTGCTCTGAGGTACATCGTCCCCCAGCAAGTAAGAGCGACAACATTGGCAAGCACAAGTCTCAGAAAGTCTCCTTAGCAGGCCGCAGGCCTTGTTACATAAAAGACTCGATGGAGGGTCAGGCAGGGTGAGCTGGCAAATCAGGCTAATCCTTTCACCCTGGGCGCCTGGATCACTGACACGCACGGGACAATCTCTGCCCTTTCCTGTTCGATTATTCACCAACGGCGGTTTGAAATTCCCGACTGCGTTTGCCATGCGACTCCGGTGAAGGCTGCCATGGGCAGCTTCTCCTCTTTAGCATGCTGTACTCTCTGCTGGGGTCAGAAGGGGTCGGTGGGGGGGGGGAGGCGTGGAGTGCTGAGGCAAATCGAATTGACCAGCGATAAGGACGAGCGCCACAGCAGTTTCTTCTATTATGCTGAAGCCATGGAAACCCTAAACCCCTAAAATCAATCCGCAGCGTCGCCTTAAGCTTCCAGTTTCTATGGCCGGAGCATGGGCCAGGTGACCGGAAATACTGCACTGGGGTGATGAAGGGCATGCGTTCCCGAAAGTGATGGAGGAGGAGTTTCCAGAACTTACTAAAACAAAGAAAAAGTACTGAACTTTGCAGGCACAACGGACTTTCAAAACAGTCCGTCCGTGTTGCAGATTGTGATATATTTCTGGGGGTCGAAGTGCAGATAAAAGGTAGTTAAACTATGTTCCCTGCTAACTGTTCCCATTACCCTAGCTCCCACCAACCACATACAGCCCCCTCACCTCTCCAATACGAACCCCATACCTTGAAGTACGCCCTTCCTTCAGTCTACCTCCCCGCCCCATCACTGTGTTTTACAACTGTACTACAAAGACTGACACCTTTACAAGGGAAGAAAAATGCATCTTTAACGACCACCATTACTTTCAGTAATTGTTCCCAGTAGCAAACAGCTTTGTGTGCCCTCCTCCTTGTAATGACCCACCAGGGCCGGCCTCTTAGCGGCAGCAACACCCTCCTGTGGATTGGTGCCCCCCCCACCCTGCGCACCCCGGGTCAACAGGTGGAGGGGTAGGATGCGCCACATTTTCTTTCTACCTCCCCGCTCCGACACTTCACAGGGAGTTAATCACTAGAATAGGATGCTCATGTTAATTCCGCATCGGAGCAGGGAGGTAATCATGTGAATTGGGTGCTGATGCAAAGCATCAGCACCCTATCGTTATTAAATGCGCTGCGCTGCCGCGGACGCATTTAATAACAAAAGGGTGCCTGCCACACCTTCTCCGACTACGCCAGCTCGGGGAAGCTCTTGAGCTTGCGTGGCAGGGGGCTAAGGGCACCCTGGGGGGAATGGCGTCCCGGCCGGACGCACGGCCCGCCCTGCCCTAATGCCGGCCCTCTAACCCACCATTCACACCTCTTACAGGACTTGCTAAAGACTAAAGCGACCGCTGCCACCCACCCATCACCTACACACACAGATGCGCTTGCAGCAATTTAATGTTATTAAGTTGGATAAATAGAGAAGCTAAAGGCTGACGACTGTGGAGGAGGGCTATGAGTGAGCTGGTGAATGAGCTGTATTCAGTGCTTTAAATGGAAAAAAGAAGTGCAGGCACCCACCAGCTACAAAGCAGGACATTTTGGCACAGCGCTTTCGGCACCAGCAGTTTCAGTGCAGCACCTTGGGCACAGGTCCCTTTTAGGCACACCCTGTTGTTTGCAGGCAATGCCCAGGGAGATTAAATTATGTGCCAAGGAGCACACACTTTGGTAAAGCAGTGTATCATAGATCCTTTCACACAAACTTCCAGTTTGTTGTTGCGCATTGTGTTAAGAAAGTTTGAATTTCGAAATTAAATAAGACTTTCTTTTTTGAGTATCAAGCTAGTAGATATCGTAGCTGTAAACTAAGCTTTAGAAGGGAACTTTTATTATTGCTTGCTTTCATTGCCTAATAAGAAATTCAGTAGGTTACTGGAGCTGTGTGCGAGTTTTCAGTCGAAAAACATTCCATCACAATTTGAATATCTTAAACCTTTACCTATTAGAATAGGCACTGCTAATAACAAAGAAACATCTTAAAAAAGTAATTTCCCAGGCTTTCCAAATCAATCCCTGCTCCATTAAAGGACACCAATGGTAACAGCTGAAGCCCACTTAGCAAAACAATGTTCCGCGCAGAGTGTGCTGAGAGCACAGTAGATGCATGTGTGTCCTGCCTTTTGTAGTAGGCGTCTATTTAAAAGTTGTTGCAAGGAGGCTTTCGCTTCCTTCCACCAACCCCACTGGCTCTCTGCATGAAGCTTTAGTTTGGAGATGGAACTATCACTGGCTCTGCTTACCATATCTCTGCCTCTCCCCTGCTTCCAACTGTATCCATTAAGCCACCACTAAAGAGAGTGTTCGAAACCAATGCTCAAGTCCCTGATATTAAGACGGTGTTAGTGGCTGTGGCTGTCGGTAGTTTTGCTACCACCACTGCTACCATCTCATATCATCTTTCCAGATATCAGGGATGGCAGAAAAATACCCTTTGCTCAATAACATTTGCAGGCCAGTGGAGGGAATTCCTTTGGCGTCTTAGAGATGGAGAGGTGAACAAGAGTGAGCCATCACCCACCAGCCCCAAGCAGGTTGAAAGCACCATCTGGTGTTTCAGGAAGTCCACCGCATAAATGTTTTTTGTCCAGGCTGATGACCGCCAATGGGCTGCCATTAGGGCCAGAGCGGGACGGAAGAAGTGGTGAAAGTGCTGCTTCCACCAGGTTTTCTAAATAGGGACTTAAGTGCACCGTGCAGCAGGGAGTTTTAACCAATTTTACTCACCCAATATTCTTTAAAATATTCTATTTCTCACAAATGTCCCAAAAAAGGTCCCTCGGGTGCTACTCAGTTTTCTGTATAAAGTTATTTTGTTTAATAAATATATGCTACACTGCTTCCTTAACTCACTAACACATACAGTACTGGCACAAACGGTGCAAATGTTATTCACACACAGAAAAGACAACACAACACAACTCAACACAACACAACACAACACAACACATGCCGCAGAAGTTGAAACATCCCTGACATACAGGAAAGGTACAACATGGGTATCAATGCAAGTTATCCTCACACAAAGACCAGGAACTGCATAAGGGTCAGCATTGACAGCCTCTATCACATACTCGAGCGATACATCATGGTCAGCAACATTAAGTTATTATCACCCGGTAAACAGGTGCAGCATGGGAAGCAGCAGGTCTAAATTCCTTCACAGGCACCTATACGTCGCAGTATTGGCAGCAGGGCTGCAACATTTCTAAAAGTATAGGACTTCCTAAAAAAATACAGCACATGCATGTACTATATGCATAGGATGAGCACAGGCTTCCCTGACAAAAAGAACAATATTTATTCTTGTCGAGGAATCTATTTGATAGGTGTTTAGGTTTCCAGGTTAGAAATAGGGATCCTAGGGACCAAACAATGTTGACACAAAGGATTGCCTTAATTCATGATCTCGGTGAGGGAGTATTTGCCACAAAAATAATAGTGAATCAATCCTGCAAAAGAGTGGCTAAATTCAGACATTAGGGAGCAAGCTTGAATATCAAACTACAGGGAGTCTTGGAGAATTCTTCAGAGAAGGAGCTACTTAGAGTATGCTCTCCTTTGTATTTTGTGGATTACTTTTGGGAGCTCGATCCCCCCGGACAGTCGTCCAAGCCGAAGCTCTCCAATCATCACAAAGTTTTCGATGAAGAAACTCGTCAGCGGAAAAAAGCGCCGAGGGCTTCCATATGAATCTTGGCAAAAGATCTTTCCAAATCACATCCTCATTACATCACTGAGGTAAAAAGGTTGCGTAACAACTATAGAGGGTGGTCGCATGCTAATAGGTACTCCAGAGAACAGCAAGATGCAGAGATGATGCAAAATCTTTTGCATAATAACAGCTCTCACTATTTCTGGGCCTTAGTTAATAATACTATGAGTAAATGTGCTGCAAGCACAGCACAATTTGACCTATTATGAGATCGTGTTATTAAGGCCCTTTAACGCTTTTTTGCTGAATTTGCATGAGGAGCCTACAACCACCCCATCTCCCTCCTGCTCCTACTTGTGAGGTGCACTTCGCCTGGCCCATGCTCTGCCGCCAGAAGGTCCAGGAGGGTTCTACCCTGACTCTTGACTTTCCTGTTGTTAGTGCCTGGTTCTGACCAAATTGTTTTATCAACATTTGTTACTGCTAGGCCACCATGCTTTTATTTACTGTGCTGCCTAAAAACATGTATGAATAGGCAATATCCCTGCATCAACTGCCTTGTTAGAGACTCCTAGAAATGTGAGCACTGTGATTTGCAGCAGGACACCCCTAATTGCAGAAATACATTATGCACCTATGTTAATTTAGATTGGTTTACATCTCTTTTGTAATTCATGAAAGCAGATGGTAACACCTGCTCTTTGACACTCCCTGCTGGCCAGGACCAAAGGCAACCAACTCGTTTGCCTAGTGCATGCACCAGTCCTGCTCATTGGTCTATCAGACATTCGATTATCAAGAACCTCATATTGCAATAACGGCATCTGTATATTCATCACATATGTGCCTAACCAACTACCCTGCATTCCAGTCACTTTGCTCATGCTCCTTCAACCCCACACTACAAGACTACAACAAGGTTATATGCTCGTTAGCTGTGCCGTCTCCAGGTTCGACTCAAGAAGTGCCAGGCCCATTTCCATATGATGGTTGGGGCCCCCCCTTGCTTAGAGCGGAAAACAGCCTGGGTCATCCGTGTGGTGCATACATTATAATGGAGACAAATGCAGCCGGGGGTTAATAGTTATTACCAATTGCCTCATCAATCTTTAATGTCTTTTAGCTCTGATCACCTTTCCTATCACCAAAATACCATTGACTGTGCTCTACAATTAATTACATAAATAGATATATTACAATATTGTGATAATGGCATCCTCATCTAGCCCTGTTTGGCTGTTAACATACAGGGGGTGCATCACTTGCCTGAGGTGACCCCAGTGGATCCGGAAAAGAACAATCTGTTTGGGGAATATATGACTGAGGATCCAGAGGATCTTCCCATTCACAAGGAGATCATATACCTTCTTGTCAAACAGTGGAGGAAAAACAACAATCCGTACTTGCACGCTTTGTGGTGCGACAATATCTACGGAATTGCTGTCATTAACAAAAGTGGATCCCACAGCTTATAAAATGTCAGCGCAGATCTTGGTCCCATCGGAGGAAGCCACATCATGGATCCCACAGATAGGAAGATAGAAGTTGCTCTGAAGTGCTCCTTTTCAGTGTAGAACATTTTGATAAGGTTGGTGATGCATGCAGCCTCTATTACTCAAACATTGGTTAGAGACTTCTGTGAGTTATTTGATGCTCTGGAGAATCAGGAGCATCTGCTTTGTTGTCCAGTATGGCAACATTATTGTCTGATGTTGCATTACGGCATCTGTATATTCACCACATCTCCATCACCAGGGCCCTTTCTGTAGGCCCGTCGGCAGCTTTGAATGCACCCTTGGAAAATGGATGTAGCTCAGAAAGCTCTTATACCTCACATTTTTGTGGGCCAAGCTGTTTGAACCTCAAATGGAAGAGATCATGAGGAATCACCAAGGAACGCAACATCGTCAATCTTTGGAAGTCAGACACTTTCAGGTCCTCACAAAGTGGTCAAGGCAGGGGACCATTTCGAGGTAGGGGCAGTGGCTAGGAAGTAACAATGGAAGACAGGTCCTGGTTAGCTAAGCCTTCCCTGTGAGACCCCAGCCCCTGTAGAAGTCCTGACTATGGGGATCCTGGAGGTTCTGACCTGTTAGGGGTGCACCTGCACAGGTTTCTGAGAACCTGAAAAGATAGAATCAACAAAAAATGGGCAGTTGTAATAGTCTAGGAGGGTTCCACCATAAATTGTTCTTCACTTCCAATACCACTTACCTGGGATCAAGGCGATTCTGGAGGGGCTGGAAGAGCTACTCAGAAAGAAGGCAGTGATAATGGTGAACCAGAGGGATGGGGCAGGGGTGCACTCAATGCTCTTTATGGTCCAGGGGGCATTCGAGGACTTCTGAGCAGTCATAGACCTAAAGCATAATAACTGTTTAGAACATGCTACATGTTCAAGATGGCCACACTGCAGTCCATCATACCAATCATCAATCCAGGTGACTAGCTAGCCTCCATCGATCTAAGAGATTCTCCATGCACATACTTGTATGGAAGAAGAGCCAGAAGTACCTACGTTTTCAGTACCAAGGGTGAAACCTCCAGTTCCTAGATTTGCCTTTTGGTCTTTCATCCTCTGCCACAGTGTTTACAAAGGTCGTATCCCCTTTGGTAGGTGAACTACATCAGAAAGGTATCCATGTTTTTCATTAGTAGCCATCCTACACAAACTGCACATCTCCATCTCACTCACTGAAACTTAGTCATGCAAAGCTAACTGCAAATCCCTTCTGGTCAGACACTCCCTGTTGACCACACTCTCACTCATCTATAGGGCCCCGGGATATGACAGACATTTTGCCAACAATCTCTGTGACTCACTAGCTACCACTCTGGTCAACCACCCAGAACTCCCTATATTGGGGGACTTTAACATCTGGTTTTATGTGCCCAGCAACCTCATGACCCACCTCTGGTTGACAGCCTAGAGGCAAGCAACCTCTCCCGGAACACCACAAGTCCCACCCACACTGGGGGCCACACCCATGATGCAATCTTCAGCCCCTCCGACCTCGTTTCGGTGGCCATCCCCAAACCCCTCATCTGGACAGACCACTCAGCCTTACCTTTCTCTGTCCTCACACTGGCCCCATCACCCAAGGTCTGCCCTATTCCCCCACACAATAACAGATGCTGCAACAAGGTCAAGGTACTGGCGGACCTGGCTGAAGCCCTACTATGCACACTCCTGACCTCAGAAAGACCTCTGCCTATTGAATCCTTTGACCCTTGGCTTAACAACTCACTTATCCCTTTCACCTCCTCCCACCCTGCTCCCACCCGCAAAGGACCACCTCCAAATGTTCAGACACCTCCTGAAGACTTTCAAAACTCTTAATTGCTCCCTCAAGCGTAAATGACGAACATCAAACATCCCTCTAAGGAAATCCATGTTCGCCCACCAACCCCGTAACTACAAATCTGATATCCGAAAGACCGAAAAAGCCTACTAAAATAAAAGAATCCTGAACTACCACAGCAATAGCAAAGAGCTCCACATGATCATCTCGGAATTTGTGAAACCCTCCTGCAGCATTGCCCCGACCACGTCAACGCAAATGCTTTGCGACTCCCTCTCCCAACACTTCCACAGTACAACACTGAACAGGACGGCCACCCTTAATGCCAAACTTTCCAAACTCACCCCCGCTCCTCAAAATCGGTAATCCCCCACCCTCGTAACGCCATCCTTCAATCCCATCTCAAGTCAGGAGTTCCTCAAATTATTTTCCAGCAGCAGACCCACCGGCTTCCTCCTTGCCATGCCACTCACCTTAACGAAATATTCACCTCCACCTGTGCCGGAGAACAGGCTAGGTCATACTGAATGACTCCTTCAGCTCTGGCATCTTCCCAGAACCCTTCAAAGTAGTGCATGTCAAACCCCTTTTGAAATAAAAAGGTTCTCCAGCCAATCAATTACAGGCCCATCTCCAACACCAGATTCCTGGCAAAACTCACAGTTCTGACTACTCTCAGCTTAACCTTTTCTCTGAATCCAACAACCTATCAGACCCTGCTCAGTAAGGCTACCGGCCGCGCCACAGAACTGAAGCCACACTGATCCCGATTTGGGATGACCTAAAAGTCTCTGCAGACTCTGAAGGATGCACTGCACTGGTTTTCCTTCATCTCTCAGCAGCTTCTGACACCATTAACCACTCAATCCTCATCGACCAACTCCACTCCCTAGGAATCTGAGACTCGGCAATCAACTGGATTGCCTCGTTCCTTAACAACAGGAAACAAATCACTTTCCTCCCCCCTTTTACCTCCTCCGATCACCCTGTCTACACCCGCGTACCCCAAGGCGCTTGTCTCTCACCTCTCCTTTTCAAACTCTACATGACCCCGCTGCCAGGGTTCATCTGCTTGCACAACCTCACCTGCTATAACTAGACTGATGACACCCAAAGTATCCGGAGAATCTCCAAAATGAGATCTGATACACAACCCGGCCTAGCAGCTTGCCTGAGAGATATAGACCTGTGGATGACAAGAAACCACCTCCTTCTTAACACAGGGAAAACAGAGATCATGGTGTGTGGCAACACAGCTGTACTCATGTAACCACTAGCATGGCTTCCCTCCCTCGGAACTCCTCCCCCTACCTCCAACACAGTCAAAATCCTTGGCTGCAGAATGTACTCAGGCCTATCTCTGTTCCACCAGATCAATAATATATCCAAATCCTTTCACTACCACCTCAGGCTTCTGAGATTCATCTTCCCTTATCTCACCTACCCCAACAGTCTGGCATCTATTATGTCCATTGTCATGTCCAGACTGGATTATGGGTACTCCATGTACTTGGGTGCACCGGCCTACCAACTCAACAAACTCCAAAGAGTCCAAAACTCAGATGCCAGACTCCTTGCACTGGGATGAAGGGACCACATCTCCCATGCTTTCTGCACCCTTCACTGGCTCCCTATTGGATGAAGGGCCACGTTCAAAATCCTATACTTCCCCCACCCAGCAATGCACAAAGTCGGCCCGACATACCTTCAAGAGAAGAATATGCCCTACTGCCCAACACGCACTCTAATGTCAAAGAAGGCCCTCCTACTTATGTTTGCAGCCTTCAATTCTGCCAGGTTTGGAGGGTCTGCCTACTCTACCTTGGCGCTATCACTGTGGAATTCACTGCCTCCCCACATGTGGCACAACCAGGAATACATGGCCTTCTGAAAAGCATTGAAAACTCAGCTTTAACCTAATCCATGGAAGGGACCGCCTAAGGCCACCAGTCCCTACACCAATGGGCCGATTTCAGATAGAACGAAATTATCTAAAAAACCAGCAACCGTCGGGCCACGGAAGCTGGCTAATAAGACATTGCCTTGGAAAAACAGGAACTGTTGGGGCACGGAAGCAGACTTTAGAGATTGGCAGGCTCTGGTCTAAGCAGCTGCGGACTGTACTGCGGCTCAACCAACAAGAGCCTTTGTGCCATCTAGTTGACAATGTCCGGCCCAGGGCTCAAAATCCTGTTGCCCATGACTCCAAACCCAAGACGTGACATCATCATATTAGTATGCTGTGACCAGGCAAGCCCAACGCCACCCGACCAGACATGCCCCACACTCTAAGACCAAGAGATGTCTGTCTGCATATGTCAACCTAGAAACTAAAGCTCAACACCCACAGCCAAGCGCACTCACTACCTTCCCATAAGGAAGCATAGTCCAATCACTCCAGGAGATGCCACCCACTATCATACAAACCTATTAGCGGACCCTACAGACCACCACATCCCCAGAATGTAATAGCTCCCCTGACAGCTAAATGAGACTAGACCCGCTCCTGTCAAACTTTACCAATTTGGGAACTAACACACAAAGCCACCATCGCAGGCCCCCCGCCAGCCAAATACATCTGGCCCTGTTCCCTGTTAACCCGTGTCAAGCCCTACCCACCTGGGTATCAAATGTGAGTGTCAGTAATACAGAGCCTCATAGCACTAATGGTGTAAACATTATGGTTCGGTCACTTCATGCCAACTATCACGCACACAAGGTGGTATTTGATCAGATGAGGCAACCCTGTCCTACCTAGGAATAAGGCCAAGGACGCCCACACCAGAGGTGCAATAGCGACTATGCCTGGCTGGACTCTCCAGAGAATCATGTGATAACCACAAGCATGTCAGGAACTACCCAGCCTCCCACCATAATCTATGACCAGGGACCTGGAAAATGGCCCCTCTGACACCTACAACAGAGCCTCTGGAAAAAGGACCGTCCAACCGGGCTAACACAACATACTCTGCACCAGCCCGAGTATTCCTCTCGGAAATCCACTATCGCAAACCACTAGGACAAACACAGCCTGTTCATTGATCTACGAAAGTAACCAGGAATGGGGGCTTCCTACAGGTAATCACAGACGCTCATTCCTACTAATATGCTCACTCTCCACTTTAGACCAACAAACAAGAGAACACAGCTTTACCCTTAGATCAATTTCGGTCTAGCTGCACACATACCTACACTACTTCCTGAACACCTCAACAGTCTGTTAGAACGCAGCTATACCCACTGAAAAATTATCCTAGCTGCACACATAATCTCTTACACAGGCCCCATGGCAGCCAGAATGCAGACTCAGAGACCAGCCACCTTGCTGCACACATGACACTGATCTCTTACAATGACTACACCGCACATAGCATTGGAATGCAGCCAACCCTGCACAAACTGATCTGGCTGCCCACATACCAAGGGCACTAAAAAACTATATGCTACCCTACTTTCTCCACTGATATGGACTACGCTCCCCAACAGCGTTCAACCCACAGCGCTTTGAGATCATACCAATGGTATATAAGGCTGTATAAAAATGCACCATAGCATAAAGGGTCCCAGGAATTGCCCTTGTGATCCCTATGCGACTGCCAACCCACAAAACGAAGACTGAAAGGTCTAACTTGCTGTTTGGCCAGTCACCAACTGCACCATTGTATCACAGATATGAGAAGGGATATTCTATCAGACAGCCATTTGAACCATATTGCATTGATGGTTTAGAGGGGACAGAGGTCTCATCAATGGACCAGGTCGACTGACAATAAAGCCATGTATCAATGATGTCATTAGGGACATCATCACATAGCCGCGTTAGCCATGAAGCAAATACACATCCATTCATGAAGCTACACAAACATGCACTAGCTTATTGCTTGTGGACATGAAAAACATGCTTATAACTCCTGTAGATAGAGGACAGATACATTTACATAATGCTAAGAACCTTTCCTTTCTTTTGCCAAAGCAAAGCCGCAAGATGCAGAATACACATGGACCAAGCTTGCATATGATTTTTTGCAACTAATCATAAGAAACTATGAAAACACATAGGGAACCTATAGGATGACTGAAATGAATCAGGTTGGAAAAACAGGCCTCAGATACATGGAAGCGGAAGCATGATCCCTGCAGCACAAGGCATAAAGCTGGTTTTCACAGCCAAAGACAGGGGTGGGTGAAGAATACCTGATTCCTGAGGCAGCAAGCCACCTGCAAGAATTCAGAATAAAATCCTCATAATTGCACACTGAAGAGCTTCATTTTGCGGTCCTCTCTCATGTGACCCAGCAGAACAGGGCAATGCTCATTTACTCAAGGTGGGAAGAGAAGCTGTTCCCAGCGAGACAGAGTGGAATCATACAACAGCTGCCCACCAAAACCGCAACCTACAGGCACTCTCTCAGACAGTGGTAAAAATATAGAAGATAGAGCCCTACATGTTCTTTCCCATTACCTTGAAAAGGTAAACTCATCTCTGTAACCAGACAGGGTCACAGGCCTGGGAGGACCCACTTTAGCCCATCCAGAAGCTCCATTTGTGAGGGAGTATAAAATGTTGCACGGGCCAATGGTCTTCCTGTGACCCTGCAACAGTGCAGTTTGTAACATTTCAGGCTAATCTCAAGCTCAGCCCCCTGATATGGGGAGCGAATAAATATACTAATGTATAGTTTTGCATATGTAGTTAGCCCAAACTGACAAATGAGGACGCTCCATAGGTTTTTGGGGTGTACTCAATTTCTGTGACATCACAAACAAACAAAACAATTATGACACATGCTCAGCAGCTGAGAATCCTGGAGAATTGCTTCTTCCTGTATGATCCGTGTCTGTATTGGATAACAAAGACAGTATATTTTGCTCCATGGCTGAGTCTTCTGTTCTTGCGGCAGGGAGTCTTTGCTGGGCCCACGTTTCTCTGCTAAGTATTTGGACGAATGCAGTGAGATTCCATCCACAAGTCTTTAACAATAACATAACATAACTAGTGTTTCCTGTTTAGGGGTTTATTGTCTTTTACTTCCATGGGTGTTTTCCAGTGTTTTCCAAAACTTTCAGAATCTGTGTTTATAGGTGTTTTCCCATTTGTCTCCTTCACAAAATCGTGGATAACTGTTTTTTCCAGTGTACACATACACATATTGTTATATTGTTTAATTGCATCCATAAGTAGGGTAAAATCTCAGAGCAAGATGTTATGAACACTTTCCGGAGAATAAATATGAATGCATTATCTAACATTTCTACAAATCAAAATAATTGTAGTAAATTATGCAGTACTTTTTTCAGGGACTCTTTGCCTATCCTTTTGCTTTCCTTTCTTCCTATGAAGACTTTGATTTGTGAAAACGAGCTTTCCACATTGTAGAGACTTCTAATTTTAGCAGATAAGACATAGGGCCTCATCACGAGTTGGGCGGTAACGCTGGTGCTATTAGCGCTGGCGCTAATAGCCCTACCGCCAAACCCCCGGCGCTATTAGCGCAGGATCACGGGTGTGCCGGAAGGGTTATTGCCCATTCCCCATTGGGCCCATTAGGGAATTCCTCATTCCCCATTGGGCCCAATGGGGAAAATTTGCGCTATTACCGCCGGCAGATTTCCCGCCGGCAGTAATCGCACCGAAAATCGGCAATTTTGGAGCGGATTTCCCCCCAGCTCAGAGCTGGGGGGAAATCCGCCAAAGCCATGTTCTGGCGGACCCTTAAATGCGGCGGTAATAGCGCTACTGCCACATTTAAGGGTTACTACCAGACTCTTGATGAGGCCCTTAGTGTGATAAAAGGATTTGCCAGGGAGCACTCACTTTGGTGGAGCTAATGATTATTGTGATGTCAAATGAAATAAACTCCAAGCAGATAATTGTTTATCAAGTGCTCCTCACTACAAAATGACAAGGGAGTCCCATTAATGTACCCCTTGAGGCTTGATTTGAGTGGGCGAACAGAGCAAAACTGTTTACCGGGTGCGGGAATATCAGGGGATCCTATAGCAGAATGTTATGAAGGCAACTCAGCAGGTTAGCTGATTGGTACTGAGATTTAATATGTTTAGACCTCCTGTAAATCATACAGCTTTTTTCCTATTCCTGCTGCAACATGTGCTGTAAAATGTGCTTTCACTGCATGTGCTGTAAAATGGGCTTTGACTGGGGATGAGCACGACTCTGTCTGTTCCGATAGTGAAAATCAATAGCTGGCACCCATGAATTTTACGCACAGTAAGTGAACATATGTTGAAGTGAAATATACACATATCGTTTAATTAACCTTCCCCTTAGAAGAAAGTGTGCAAGACAAAAGAGCATTGGACTTAAAAAAAGTCATGAGCCAAACAATCTGTATTGAAGTAGTCCCTGTAAAACAAAATTGCAGTACGAGACAAGTGCTTGTTTTCATGTTGTAAGCGTCTGCAATGGGTACGTGACAACCTGAGTAAAATCCTGGTGGCCAAATACTTGAGCAAGCTTGCCAACCTAAAAGAAAGTCAAGGGTTGCGTCCATCCTCTGAAAAAAAGTTACGCAGTCCATCCACATGTATCCTCTATTTGTGTCCTGAAAAGCAGCCACAATCAGGGACACATAACTGCACCAGTCTCCAGGATTGCAACCTCCTTGCCACATCCTGGGTAAATATTCATGGCTCACTTGCCCTCTCTTCATTTCCCCTCCTCACCCCCATGTCTAGTTTTCAACAATTCTCTGCTTTTTAAAGATAACTTGAAAAGTACACATACCATAGTTAGGTACTCACACAAATATTTAAATCATTATAGAACTATGTTTGGGAAAAAGTGTACAATTTTGACACTATACCCCCACCCCATTGACTGGGACACTACAAATACCAGCATGTGATTCAGCGAATGGCAAACATTATATCAATGGGCCTCATTACATGGTTGGCGGTGAACCATGGCGCAATTAGCGCCATGGTTCATGCCGGTAAAATACCGGCACCGCCTTGGTGGAAAGGGGAATTACCGCCCCATTCCAAGGTTGGAGGGGCGGTAATTCCCCCTTCCACCATTGCCCTTCCCCATTCCCATTTTTGCCCCATAGGACATAATGGGAATGGGGAAGGCGCTAATTACGGCACCGCTAATTGCGGTACCGTAATTAGCTCCCTGGGTCCCTTTGCGGGTTGGTTTTCCAACCAATCCCCAACCCGCAAAGGGACCTCGTAGTAAGGCGGTAAGGATTTACCAGTACCAGTAAAATACCGGTACCGGTAAACCCTTACCGCCTACCGTGTAATGAGGCCCATTGTAATGTGTGAAAGGGTTACCTACTTGTGTTTGCCAAATGTTGGATTCATCTATGATGTGATGAAAATATTACATTCTAACAAAAATAAACACCTTTTGGTGTTAAATATGAGCATTTGAAAATAATGTAGTTAGTTTAAAACTGTTCTGTGTGATATTGGCCTAGAGGACGGAAAGGTTACGAGCATCTTGTCCAAAACAATGATCCCTTAAATGAGCCATCATTTGTAAATCGCTCCTAATTTATAAACTCTCCTTGCAGAAAGGAAATGCTAAGCAGCAATTAAAGGGCCTGCAGCTTCTGATGGGCCGCTGGGTGAGGGTGCTCTAGAGAGCCACAGGAGTTTGGGAGGTGACCGTGGCATCATGGCACACGCAATCCTCATTCATGGAAGCCTCACACAGATTTATTTTAAGGCGACAGGTAGCTGACACTTTTCAGCTTTCCTCCAGAAAGATGCACAGAGGGTCACAAACAGATACTGAAAAATCCATGTTAAACCATTTTTTGTAAATACAAATATTTGTCAGTGGTCTAGGGGCTATTTTGAGGAATCTTAGCGGATTTTAAGACGTGAATCAGCAACTACAAAAATGTCTCAAATTTGTTTACAATTCCTCAAAAAAGCTCTGACCACATACAAGTACAAAAAAATGTTTTACAAAGAAAATGATGTAACATTGAATGTGCAGTGTTTTTGAATAAGGTCATGGTACAGAAGGGGAAGTAATGGGAAAAAGCAAACAAGCATACATGGAGGGGAGTAGGGTCTTTATTCTATTGTCTGCTAAACCCCACTCCAGCCACCCCTTCACCCCCAAACTTCCTCCCATCCCTGCTCACACTAAGGCACCACTGGGATCGGGAAAACAGTCTTTTTCAGTTAAACCTAAGAGGCACTTTTTCTCCTGGCTGTGTTTTTCCAGTGTTTTTTGGATTTCACTGAAAACAGGAAAGTCTAAACATAACATAACAATACTTTGATGATTGGCCAGTGCACACTCATTCTTTTTCCAACGAATCCCAGGATGTGCAGACTGCGTGTGCGGCCCTTGAGCGATTTGATGGTACTGGTGCCTAGTGCTGGCTAATCTTTTGCAGTGGGGGGGTGAAGCCATACCCATATGTGCTCATGGCCAGATGGTACTCACAACCAATGCCGGGGGATGGGTTAGGGGATCTCCTGGGAGTCTCTGCATGCTCTGGGGAGTTGGTCCTGGGAGGGAGGTGGCCCATTCATCAACTTGACACAAACTGAAAGCAATACAGCCAGCACAACTTCATGCTACGCCTGCTCTACAGCACCACACAGTTCTGGAGCGACCAAAAAATAGGTTACAAAGAGTTACCTGATTTGGCAGGGGCTACGTGGTGCAGACTGCTAGCTCAGATAGCATTAAAATGTGTCAATGGGCAGAAGCAAATTTAGAGAGCCTGTCAGCAACCTCTCTCATGGGGAGTGACAATATGCTTGCAGACCACCTCAGCAGGCTATTGCCCCCCCTCAGATCACTATCATTTTCCAAACCACTGTCACGGTTTTGCCTCGGCCTTGGCATGCCTTGGCTGCGGTTTCGCTTCAGCACAGATGTTTGGCCCATTTTCATGCTGTAAGGGCCTCCCCCTTTCCTGCAACAATTTTTGTATTCTTTTAATTTATTTAACGCAATTTTACAGTTATACATTAGACAACCTTTGATCACATATTTTGACTTCACATGTATTAAGAAAAAAAAAGAAAAGTGAGATGGATACAGAAGACTCAGCATTGTATGTATGTCATACAAACTATGACCGTTTTCTCTAATTCAATTTAGTCAGATGACTCCTTGTGATGATTAACAGTTTGATCAATGCTAAGGTTATTGGTGTTTTTTCATTGGCAAGTAGCATTTTCCACCACATGTCCTTTGGTCTGCATTCATATTTTGTGATAACATCACACATTATCAATGTTCTTTGATTCTCAAAAGTTGAACAGTCCAACAATGAAAGATGCCCTGGCAACGGTGGGGGCGCTACATATGGAGGCCACTCTCTGCACCTCCACTTTCTCTAGACACACTGTCGGCACGGCAACGTGATCACCTGACTATCCGACTTGCAATTGACACGTCGCGCCCCAGCCCCATAATACTCAGCCAAACGCTGGCACTTGCGCTTCTGGTTGAAGTTGGTGCTTGCATTCTTGTTTCCTGTTCTTTGATCCTGCTTCCTGTGTCACGGACATTCCTACGCAAAGTCCAGTCCTGCTCGTGATCATACGGTAAATGATTCTGATCGTTATCACGGACTGCATTTTCCTCACGTTGTGTACGCCTGCTGACCGCATGCTGCTGACCATTAGCTTTGAAATCACAGATTGCATGTTCCTAATGTTTTGTACTTCTGCTGACTACACTACAAACTAAAGCTGCCCTCTACTTATACTGGACTTCTACACTACTTGGTTCTCCTCGTTTAACCTGAACTCCCTTCTGAATTCCACAGAATCATTCAGTGCACTGAACTAGGAACTCCTTGCTGTAATCACACGTGCACTACCCCATTGTTAGAGCGTTCTCGTGCCTCTGGGTTTTCAGGTCATCTCTAACCCTACAAATATTCCCTTCCTTTGTTCCGATTTCATTTGTTTCCTTTGGATTACCTTTGAGAGTCCCTCTGAAGTCCTCCTTGCCACTGCAACTCCACTTACCTAATTTAGGTAAGAATATCTGCAAGTTCATGACACATTCCTTTGAATCCGTTAAGTCTCTTATCAATTCCCTGTCTTTTTTATATAGTGGAACCAACCAGGAGATAAAACCCACACCATCAGAAGACAATCATAGCTCCAGCACCCAAAAAGACAGGTTAGTCCTCCTCTACTTTTAGTTCTTGTAAAAGATCGATCCATCATACAATATTAAGACCTGCCTTTTCTTACAGCTGGTGTACGCCTGGTGGTGTTGGTGCTTTCTTCTGTTCTTTCGATTAACTCCTCTGTTCGGGATATTATCAAGAATAGAGGTGTACAATAATAGGTAGGTCTCCCTCAAAGAGCAGACTCAGACCTAATAAAAGTCAGAACATCCGGTGACTAGTTCCATAGGGGAGTACCAACTACCTCTCTGTTTCATTCTCCAAGTCTTTACTTTGGGATTACAACTGTGGCTCTTTTTGCCTCAGATCAGGACCATCAGGTTCTGGAATTCATTGCGCTCCTGTCATCAGGGAAGGCATTGTGTGTAGTGTAGGGAAAGCTAATTAAAAGAGAAGATGCAGAGCAACCTGCTAGTTTAAAAAAACATGTAAGCTGCGTCCTGCGCACAGCATTTGAGAAACACGTGCAATGTGTGCATGTCCCCTCAAATCAAAATATTGTGACAAGGCCAGGGATGAACATTTCAAGTACCAGAAAGCATTCTGCAACTTTTATTAAAGTTGATAGCTGCTTAATCTGAGGAGAAAATAAAAAACACACAGTAAAGTGACAGAAAAACAAGGATTTGGGTTTGCATTTTATGCTCCTGTGTGTGTTTATTTTTCGTTTACAGAAATCAGGGAAGATGGTTATGAAACCTATAGATGTTGAAAATGTGGAACTTTGATGGGAGTATTTATAGGCAAGCGCAATGGATGAACTGCTTTATTTAATGAAAATGTAAAAATCTATGGAAATAGAAAAATGTAACTTTAAAAAATGGCAAATGGGATAACCTAACCTGAATCAACCCTCAGCTATAGGTTTGAACTCTCACGACTGCTTTTCTGTTCAATTCTCACCCCGCCCAGTAAAATAAACAACAGAACTGATCTGCCTTGCACTATCAAGGGGATAATGACTGACCTACAACTAGGTCACTAAAAGGCAGAAATAGCAACGAATCCTAAAGCAGTGGTTAAATGGGCTGCATCTGTGTATGGTGGGCTTAAAATAATGAACAACTAATGGGGGTTCAGCTTCTCCAGTGGATTTGTGTTGCTTAATCTGAGATTTCCATCTCCCAGGTCTCTCTTGAAAGATGGAATCTTGATATATGAAAAAATAAAGTGTTATCTGAAAATCTACTAGGGAACTGGGATCTGTCCAAGAGAGGCAGGACAAAAGTCATAAACCCAGAGGACTTCAAACTTCATACGACCTTATCACTGCCAAGCTTTTGGGTTATAAATGCTATACCTCTATCTTTGAACTCACAACTAAAGAACTAATGACACCAGAAGGCTTTTAAAAGTTACACAGGTACTTACTATTTCACCCATGATTCTGGAAATTAATGTCACAGCAAAATAAAACTCTTTGTGAAGCACTCAGCTTGAGATGCTCTATTTTGTGGTGTAAAATTATTTTTCTAATATAACTGTTAATTATGCAACTCGGGTGAATTTGTATTATGAGGCAGAGAAATGGCACATGCCAGTGAATTAAATATCTTAGCGTCCACAGGGACGAGCCCATCATTTTGAGATGAGAAAATAATTTGAATATAAATATAGAAGTGAGTTAAGTGGAAAACCTATAATTCACTACGGATTAGTGCTATTATTATGAAAATTGCGTTGTTTGATTCGCGCCAGAGAGAAAAATCTAGTGAGCTTATTAGTAAAGTGGTCATATATGTGTAAATTGCTATTTCAGAATGTTCAAATATTTAATGCAAGACATCGCTGAGATGACATCACATTAAATGAAAAGGAAACTGGGTATAGTAGTTACTCCCATCAGTCTGCCCTCTTCATCAATATGTCCAAATACTGCAGAGGGTTATGTCTACTGCGATGTCACCTTTGGAGCAATGTCCGATCACATTACCAATTACATTTGGGAAAGTATGCACACCTCAAAAAGATGGGGTTGCTGTTCTAGAAAGGATTCACCCACACTCACTCAAGACAGACTGACATACTCACTCACTCACTCACTGATGGAGCAGAAGGTGGAGAATTGATAACAACAGGAAGGAGAGGGAATAGATTGCTCTCCTCTTGGACCCATTGATGGATTATTAGCAGAGACTGTACGTGAGGCCTACCAGGAGTTAAAGCCCTAGACCTTCTTCAGTGGAAGAAATAATAGACAGGCTGTGGATGAAAGCTGATCCCATCTTGCTGACTGATACCCACCTATTTCTAGAGGGGGAGAATTGAATCAATCCCTAAGACTATGCACATTTGTCTGTGAAAAGGCCAAAAGAAATTCATGAAGGGGAAATAATCTAGAGGGGAGCGATACTATAAAAGGAATTTGATATAATCCTGGACCTTTGATTTGTAAGAACTGAGGGGTGGGAGTATATACATTGATTGTGCATTCTGAGAATTTAGGGAACATTTCAGAAGTGTATGTGCTCCTAAAAAAAATGTTTTATAGACTGGTCCATGGCGTATCTACAGTGAAATCCCCTCACTCTTTCTCTTTGTAATAACGTGTAGCACAGAAGAATTATTGGGGAGTGAAATGGACATCTGTGTGCATTCACTTGAAGTAATTCCTTGTAAACCATCAAGCAGAATATCGTTCTTAAAGCTTAAGTTATTCCAAACGAAAGGAAGAGGCTGATTATTTGCTACATATTCTTTAGCTAGTTAAAGTGTCCATTGAAAGTTAGGGAGGCACAGTTATATACAGTAATTAAAAAGAAACATCATTGAAGGGAATCTTGACTACATATATATTGAACATACATTTGCCTTTCCACAAGCCATTTACATACATGAAGTTCCAGTAGTTTCTTGCAATTTAGTTATTAAAATGCTGTTGATGTTGTGCCATGTCTATTTAGTAAGGGGGTGGTATTTTGCTTAAGGGGGCAGCATTGAGAATTGGATAGGCAGGGATACTTTTAACTCATTTGTTTTTTTTCACAAGTGAAAGGTTATTCCTGTACTCTCATGCATTCAATCCATGGTGCATGGTGCTTCTGTGTTCAGGGTAAAATACATGTATAGATACCTATGGTGATGTGTGTGCTACAAAAGTCTCTATTTCTATAACTGTAGCATTGAACATTGAAGAGAATAGTCTGTTGATTAGTTTTCTTCATTGTTCTTGAAATCTTCATGGAACTATACATTATTAATCTCTAAACCGATTCAAATATTTCTATTTTGTCAATAAATAGACCTTCTGTGCAACCCATCTGTTTCTTGTTTTCGGAAAGGAGAGGGAGGCTGTAAGCAATCAAAGTTATTAAATTGGGGGTCCCAAATTCAAAAGAAACTTTATTAAACAAAGGAAAATTGTGCACACCTGGTTTGGTGTGGCTGGAAAGATCACCTGAATGAGATGTCATCCGATTAAAACATCCCGTGAAACCGAGTTTCCCATTCCCACGAGTTATGAATTTGTGGTAACTTGCGTCATTGAAATATAGACCTTTTATACTTAAACTGTGCAGAGCCCACAAATGTGCGTGCAAGCTTTGTGTTACAGTGAATATATGATATTGATATTTCAGCTTCCTAAGGAAATATTAAGGTGTGCACAGAAGTAGAGATTGTTACACAGGGAGTTAATAATGTTTAAATTGGAGTTCTAAGTGATTGAGCGACAGTGTTAAAATAGGAGTATGAAAAGTTTGCACTTCTGGTTAGTGAGAAATGTTCGAGGCAGGCTGTTATATTTTAAACAGAGAGCTGTCTGACATAGCCGTACCTGTGGCAAAGGCCCTTGCCTCTTAAAAGTTATATTTGAAAGTGGATTGGGCAGCCACAGATATTGACATTTGGAAGAATATAGATGATAGAACCACCTCAGTTGGCGTGGATATTTGAGATGAATGTGGGCCATTTAACAGTCCCTACAGAGGCTATATCTGCCTTCCACTTTTAAAGAAGAGAACTTGAAACTGATCTGCCTCTGCAGACTTGCATTTTTACATCAAATTGGCGGAAGGCAGGTTAGCAGACAGGGATCCTCAAATTAACAGTGCCAAGAGGCGGCTCCAAAAAATTCTGAAGAGCTGATGAGCAGCAAGCAATTGTGTAGCGACCAACTGCAGGCCATTGTGCGGCTGCAAGAAATGCTGAAAGAAACCAGGTTTCCCTAATGCAACAGCACAATGTCATGGATCAAATGCAAGCCGAAATGAAGACATCTGCAGAACCAGATCACGCCGTTTTTTTAGACTGCAGGACACATATAATCAGTGTATGGAGACCCAAAATAAGCTACAAGGAAAATGTAATTACTAATTTGGGCATATTAATGCACTTTTAAACCCAATTGTGACATTGAAACTACACAGAGTGGAATAAAACAATAAATATTCTAATTCTCAAAGAAGTTGAGTCCAAAAACGTATTTAAGCAAATTAATCATAATTTAAGTGTCATACAAATGACTTAGACCGCACACAAGAGCTTGATGCTCTACCTCACAAGAAGCAGCAACTGTAACAAAAACTAAAACCAGGTGCATGAAAATAAAGGCATGAGCCAAGTCTCTTCCCAAGTTTGCATCTGCAGGACAAAATGGAACAAATAGAGATTGATCTGAAACAGGCATTTCAACTAAAAGTGTACTTTGAAAATGAAATTCTGGACTGGCAAGAGACAAGTCAAGAAAGGTCGTCTTGTGTAATTCAAAATTGTCAGCATGAGAATGAATGTTTAGAGCAGGAATTACAAAATAAAAAGGGCCTGCTAACTTCCAAAAGAAAAACGCTGGAAACTAATCAGCCTATATATGTGATTTGAGAGAGCAATTAGTCCAGTATAAGCAGACAATCGTGGAGATGGAAACAAATAAAAAATGACACCAAGAAGTAAGGGATTATAAAATAGCACTACCATTACACAGCAGACAACTATCAGAGGCAAGTACATTGGACAGAGGAGGTCAGTCCCTTTCACCAAAGGCTTCATTCCACCCACCTAAAACCTCCTATAGGCAGGATGAGAGGTGTCTAATGATCAGGAAGGAGAAGATTCCTTATATGATATAAACGACTTCTGCCTTTACACATGAGAAGGGGACAGGGGTGCTCCATTCAGTATGTCAGGAAGGGACCGGAGTAAACATGAAGATACATCTGGGTCTGAGGAAAAATATCATGAAGGAATAAGAAATCTGAAACTTCATAAAATGATCCTGCAGATAGATCATCTAGCCCACTTGGCTGAGATAGAAAGACAACATGTTCAGCCTAGACAGGGCGTTTTAAAAGTCTCTTCCCATCAGGGAGACTGGGAGAATACATATAGGTCACCCAGGAGAAGAGACAGTGTTTATTTTGTAGCCCTCCAAGGAAGAAACCTAATATTATCCCACCCCTAAAAAGGTTCCAGAGTGCATAACCCTGAGAAATCATGGAAAAAAGAACAAAGGCATGAGCCTGTGTCATGGGCATCCAGAAAGCATTAATGAAATCAGAACAGTAGGAAGGGCCCAGGTGACAATAGGGAATGGGATTCCAGCAGTAGTTCTGACTCTGAGGGAGAGTGGACTCATGTTAAGAGACACAAGAAGGGCAGATCCCAAGATCAAATGTTGTATGATGGCTTATCATAAAAAGTCCACATATTGTATGCGTGAACATCTGGAGTTGTATGAGCAAATGATGTCCTCATTTGGAATAAAGAATGATTTTAATAATATTGAGAATGCCAAATGGACATTCACCCGGGGTTTTCCAGCTACTTTGGAGGGCTCGAGAACCAGAATCACCAAAAATGGTGCACTTATAAAGCAGACATTTTTAAACTTTTCTCTACGCATAGAAACTCAAAGGAGGGCGTAAAGCGGCATAAAATGTGGTGTGTGTTGAAAACCAATCTCAGAGAGAATTTTCACAATATTTGAAGAGTGCATTTGCACAGACTTCTTGGTGAGTAAATACATATAGCAGGGCTTTCATAACAACATTTTTCCACGATCCTCAAATCCATGTTCACCCAATTAGTGAGGAACTTTGATGATTTGGGAAGTCTTGAATCAGTGATTTCACAAGCCACTCTGTTCTATGAGGTCCAGAAGGCTGCATAAAACAAAACCAACTTAACAACTCCCAAACCGTCTTCAACATCTACCACTGCAAAAGTGGCAGAGGTGAAGAGTTCCCCTCCTTTGGTACTGGGGTTGGGGTTTTGAAGAATGCTTTTTCTTCCACCAAACAGAATGACCTACAGAGGAGGCCTTCTGCCCAGTCCCAATCGAGCAACACACAGCCAGTGTTCCAAAATACTGAGCCATCTGACCCTGTTACATATATACGTCCATGGTACCTGGGCTCTAGGCCCATCATGGGCTTCAGATAAATTCCCCCACAAAAATGGGGGAAACACAATCAAGGGACAGTCCCCTAGGAAATCCTAATCAGAATTTCTCATGGGAAGAAATCCAACATCCCTCCAAACCAACATTTTCAAAATACTTTCCCTCCTCCTCCAACAATCCATGACAATAGAGCCCAGAATCAAGGGGAGTCAAGACTCGGAAAAGAAGGCTACAGTAGTAACTTTCAATCATGCCCGAGTTACTTTGCTAGGAAGGATTGCTACCTTTCAGATAGAAATAAAGGTCTAACTTTGGGGAACGCTGCTAGTCTGAGGGTTTTGTTGGGCCCTCAACATTTGTCCAATGTTCTTGGTCAATTGCTTGACCTGTCACTAAAGTTGAGGGATCTTTTCTCCTCCCTCGGAACCTTTGAGAGGTATTCTTCTCTACGGTTCTGAGGGAGGGGAAAAGATCCCTCAACTTGAGCGACAGGTCAAGCAATTGACCAAGAACATTGGACAAATGTTGAGGGCCCAAAAAAAACCTCAGCATACCAGTGTTCCCCAAAGTGCCCTAATGTCTGGGTCAGGTGCCCGGGGGGACAATGACAAGAGGCAAGCAATCCAAGTAACAGCTTCTTAGTGGAAGAAGAAAAAGGGGATATGGAGGAAAATACAGGCCAAGCCTTAGAGAAAGCTTCCTTTCTGACGTGTACAACAACCCCTGAATTAAATAAATACAAGAAAATAGGATTCACAACTCTTCCCACTGGGAACTAAAGCCAAAATAAAAGAAAAATAGAACACAGAAGAGAACACAGAAAACACAGAAGAGAAAGTCTTCACTTTCAGAGATGGAATGACACCTCCTAACGAAATGTGGGTCAGAATAGAAGACCCTTCAATCCGAGAATTTAGAAAAAGAGACTGAAATGTGCAAAGGAACTCCTGGTTATGAAAGCTAATAAAACATTATATGCCCTGAAAATCCAGAAACAGCAGAGTTACCCTCCCTCCTAAAGGATTCTGAAGAGTGTCTCCGCATACAGAAGACTATAAAGAGTCTGTGGATAGGGGGATACACCTACCTCATATTTTATCTACAAATGGCAAGTGCCAAACATTAGTGACCTCAAAAAAATGAATGCCGGGCTGTCTAATAACTCAGACTATCTTTGTAAACTGGATTATGAAGAAGATAGATTCTATGCTCCTGTACAGATACAAGGTTGTGTGATTTATCAGCTTTGGTAGACAAAGGGTCACAGGTGACCTTGATTTAAAAACAAACCTTTGATAAACTCATCTCACAAGGGGGGAGATGCATACAATTCCTCTAAAACCTCTTCTAGAACTCCAAACCTTTGACGGAAATGATATTTCTGTCAATGGGATCGCAGATCTGGAAATCAAAATTGGGCGACACCGTCTGAAAAATATAGTGATCGTCGTGGCTCCAGAGGGCACATCCTGTTTACTGGGGTACAATTTTCTTCAGAGTCTGTCCCTCTGATTGATTGCATAAACCAGGCTCTCTGGACACAAACCAATGGTCCCATCAAGCCACTTCACTTGATTGTCACTTGATTGAACAACATCCCAATCAAAATGAATTCCATTTTCAAATAATGAGGTGTCCGAAATCACAATCATCTCAATAGGAGAACAGAGCAGTGAGCGGACTGCATCCCAACTCTTAAAAATACATCACCCTCCTAACAACAGATGGTTCTCCATATTGGTAGGAGATATTTTGAAGTTCTATATGCACGAGGATCCCAAAGAAATCAAAAGTACCCCTGAAAATAGTTCAGAAAAACATAGTCATAATCTGACCGATATCCAGTAAAAGGGAGAAAACAAATGTTTCCCCATTCAGATAAATGGACAGAAAGATCCTTTGCTCGCTAGAGTCTGTCCAAACAATGGGAAAAACTTCATAAGCAAAGCACTGCTTTGGCGACTCTAAAAAGAACAGACTACTCCCTGATTTGATTATTTGACAAATAAATGGAAAGTTGGTCTGTTGCATGTTAAACATTTCGAGTGGCAATAAAACTATAAATCATAATTGTTGCATCCTTAGATATGTCACTTCTGAATTTTATGTGGGTATTGATATTCTCCATCAAGTCCAATCTATTTAGATTTTATAAATGGCAGTTTGGTCAAGTCTGGATGTTAATCCAATGGGTTTTAACAAAGTTGAGAAAGCATTTTGGTCACCTCAACTGTTGCTTTATGCTGCTGAAGTCCAAGCAAAAGAAGAGGTTGATATCCCTGAACAGGTGTGACAATTTATAGTACCTATCAGAACAAAAAGAGGACAACCCCTGAAAAATCAGGACGCGTTCACAAATTTGATTCATACCCTCCAACATCAAAGATTGTCCCAATATACAACACCACTTATTGATCTAAAAGATTACACAATTTGAATATTGGTATATAACCGCAACTCTCAAAGTATCACTTTGAGCACAGAGACACCTCTATTGGAATGGTGGTTGATTTCCAATATTACCCTACTGATTTAGAAAATTAAATAATAGACCCAATTCCAGAAGATTGCTACAAGAAGACAGACAATATCCAACTAGAAAAGATCAACACCCCACAGAAAGGACATTTCTTGGTGTATTATTCATACACTTAAAGGGTAGAAGATGTTACATGTGACATCATGGAAAATGGGGTAGTATTTAGAGTTCATAATAACTATCTCAATCCATGAAAATGTCTGTCCAGGCAAACACCATTAAAAGAGATCTCTCCACCCAACTGGAGGATACTTCTGAAATATTAAAACCATAGGTGTTTCTGAGTTTCAGGCAGATGGTTGAGGAACAGATCAGTCTGGCCAATGCCTGTGAGACCGATGAACAGGAACAACAACTGAGATGGATTTCCAAAGTATCCTTTCAGGTGACTCCTATGATTGTGGGCATACAACTATTCATTCCACAATAATATCAACAAACCCTGAAATGGCTCCTGTATTTGGAAAATAATACTGGTTGCCTTTCACATCCATGGAATCACTCACAGAGATCCTCAGAAACCTTAAATCCCATGGCATAATTTGGCCTATCCACAGTACCTTTAACAATCCAGCACTGGGAATCCTAAAACCCAGTGGACAATGAAGACTTTGTGCTGACCTCAGGGAGTTGAATAAACGTCTCAACAAGTCAAAGTGGCCTCTTCCATATGTTGATTAAGGACTGGCATTGATCCAAAGATCAAACGTGTTCTCAGCCTGTGACTTGACAAAGGGTTACTGGACAGTACCCGTGAACCGGGTAGATCAGTACAATCTTGCCTTTACCTTTGGTGGGCTACAATATGCTTCGACCCAAACACCCTTCGGATACATCAATTCAGGAAATGAGTTCAACATTTTCCTTCAAAAGGCCATGACTGATTTGAGTGAAAGAGGAAACTTGGCCTATGTGGATGATCTGGTGATAAAAAGCTCAACTGTGGAAGGGCATGTGGCAGAAATCATATATGTTCTTATCCAGTTGCAAAAAAGCCAGTGGGAAAGTATCTTTCCAGAAAGAACAATGGTGCAAAACCAGAGTGAACTTTCTGGGACACGTAATCACAGCCGAGGGCCTCAATGCCCAGAAAAAGAAGGTCAAAGCCTTACTCAAATTAAGTAGCTGCATGAGTTTCGAAGCCTCCTTGGACTGACTAATTATAGTCAGAAACTCATTAAAGATTATGCGAAGATCACTAAACCTTTGGTCCACTTATTGAAGGCCGGGGTTAAGGCGGAGTGGGGTGAAGCACAATCCAAGGCAGTGAAGCTGTTGAAAGGAAGCCTTTCACAAGATCCTTGTTTAGCTTACCCCATCAAGAATAAGGAGTTTTTCTGACAGCTGGTTTCTCAGATACCTGTTTGACGGCTGTGTTATACCAAAAACATAACAAAGTCAACAAGGTAATCTCCTACACGAGCAAAAAACAGTAGAAAAATTCAATAATAGCAAAAAAGCACTTCTGGCAATGGCATGGGCGTTGAAAAACTACTTCCCGTTTATACAGGGGAGCACATCATAGTAGAGACCTCCCACCAACCATTACAATATCTACAACATGATAGAATATGGGCTGGAAATGTTTTTAATTCAAGGATCACTTCTTGATTCTGTCAATGCCACACGTCCTGTGGAGGTAAGGTACGGCCAAAATAAGATGAACCCTCTAGCTCAAAGATTGGCAGACTTATATTACTGTGCTGGAGAACACTGCCTTGAGGACAAAAGTCTAATCACCAATAGTACTAAGGAGGCATACCTGGCGTCCCAGCACAATGTATTTGAAGAAAACGCTTGCCAGAGGATACCCACAGTTTATGTGAATGGGTGTTCCTACCATATTACAGAAGATGGGGAGAAAGAATTGGTTGCTTCCTTTGGGAAGGCTTTAGTAAATGATCTTCCAGAAACCTCTGCTGGGTTCAAAATGGATCTATGTTAAAATACTGCAGTCCGAAGAAGCTCGAGCTTCAAAATTGCAAAGCCGACTTGGTCGTATTTTGAAACTCAAGCTTTCGGGAACCTGTTCATTTGTCCACTGCTTTACCTTGAATGTATGACAACCCTGCAACGCCTACTCACCTAGTTCAGCATTTTGGGATTTTGCATTTTCAACTATGCCGTATGCGCAGAAAACGTGCATTCAGTATTTTTGATACACCATTTTGGGGCAATACTGTACAAAATAGGTACCCGAAGTAGTCAGGTGGCAGAGCTGATGGCAATTTATCAAGCAATCCTCACTGCAGTAAACCAAAAAAACTCACACAACTGGTGATTATCACTGATTCTGATTATGTGCGAAATGGCTTTTTGGAACACCTGATTGATTGTAAAAAACAGAGGCATGCTTTGTACAAATAATAAACTGTGAAAACATGGTAGGTTGATACAGACTATTGATGATCTGAAGATGTATAATGAGATGACCATCTATTGGAAGTAGATCATAGGTCATTTTATGATAGAGGGTCCTGATAAAACAGAAAAATAATTGGCTGATCAATTGCCCAAAATAGGAGCTCTACTGAAGGACTTCATAGTTATGTAACACCTCCTGGGAGAAATCCAGACCACAGCAGTGACCCGATCACAACCTCACACTGACAGTGAACTTACAGCTGTTCATTGGAGTAGAGATGCACCTGATGCAGGCTTGATCGCTGCTCAACATGAGGATCCTATTATTAGGAAATTCAATAAATACTTAGAAGATCCAGTCAGATCCCCTCTTGCATAATCAGACTATCAAGGAAAGGAAGATCCTTGTAATCTGATGAAGTTTCATAATATGTTCAGGATTTAAGACGTGCTGCTGGTGAGGAATCCCAAATCTGGGTCTGACCAGTGGGTGTTACCTACCTTAATCTGAAGTCTGCTGATTCATGCCCATGACGCGGGCACTGCCACTCATAGGGGATTTCAAAAGACTCTTGAGATACTGAGAGAAGTCGTTTACTGGCCACAAATGGGCCAGGATCTCAGCAAATATTTAATGGGATGCCTCGTGTGTGCTCAGTTCCAACTGTGAGGAACCTGAGGGCATCCTCACTTCTTTTCCCCTTATATCCTCCTCTCAGGTTGACAGGGAAAGGCCATCACTTTTGAATCTTAACTCTGGGGTTGGTTATGTGAGGGAGGATCACCTGGGTGGGGGAACTTGGGGAGTGGGGAGAGGACATCCTTAGATGAGACATGGTATCCCCCATTCCCTTTTCATAATGAACTCTCTATTCTGCAAGCCTTTGCAGGCTACTGTCAGCCCTTCCCTTTTCTTCCCTCCAAACTGTCCACCAGAAATACCACCTCCACACTGGACTGAGGAAGAGACGAACTAGGAAGACACATTCTCATTTGGTTGAGACAAACAAATACCAGCCTCACTTTAATAAAACCAACACCTATAGGCCTCCTTTTGTTAATAAAGGCACATATCAGCCTCAGCTGGTTATTGGGATGAGGAGGAGGACAGTACGACTAAGGCAGAATGGAATAGGATGAAAAGTCTGAATAAAAATTACCGACACCACGAAAAGACCTAAAACACACACCACGAAAAGTTCTAACTAACAAAAGTTCTAACTTTTCGTTGTATGTGTTTAGGTGTTTTGGTGGGGTCGGTGTGAGAAAATGTATTTAAAAAAAGGGTAGAGGGGTACACCCCTGCAACTATCCCGACAGAACCAATATAGTGAGCGGGGGACACCCCTGCATGTTCGCATGGGAAATGTACAAACATTTTGTTTTAGTGCGTTTCCCATGTGAACATTTCCATCATGGGAAAATTTGCCACAGAGATATCACGTAGCTAACATACTTTTAGAAATGAAATCAGCTGTGGAGGCATAGTCAGCTGTGGAGCCCAAGTCGGCAGCTGGAGAAGTAGCTCCGGAGCAGCGGTGTGGTGAGCACTCGAGACCCGTTTACAGATGCAGAGTTTATGCAGCAGGAAACAAAGCTAAGGAAAGCTGGAGGCCGGTAGCAGACTACGTGATGGATACCGGCATGATTGGTGTGACCGGGGTGGAGCATCGCTGGGGATCAATGCCACGCAATGCCACTTGGAGAGGAAGCGATGTCCCTCTCGGGTAGGTCAGAACCCAGAACCAGAGTTGCAGAGAACTTGCAGCGCCGTCATCTCCGACCGGTGAGTGTGGGAGATACCGGGCTGGCAGGCGAATATGCGATGAACATGGCTTTGAATACTGGATGAGCTGAAAGTCATTGTAAGTACTTTTGAATGCTGAAACAAGTACTTTTGAATACTGAACAAATTGAAAGTCATTAGAAGCATTTTTTTATGCCGAACAGAGTAAAAGCGAGTTTTGAGCACTTGTGGGTGGAGTGAAAGAAAGGTGGTACATGTAGCAAATACGACAGGATGTATTGTCTGAGACACAAGTACAGGCAGAGTCAAGAGAATACCAAGAAGGGTATGAGATGAGAAACAAAGCATTGGGCAACGCGAAAAGAGTCAAGGATCTGCAGGTTAAGAGGAAACCTGTCTTGGCAAGAGCCAGAAGAATACAGAAAAGGGTAACAAAGTGCATGGTGGCCAACCAAGGCACTGTACAGTGTTAGAAGAGTGTGACGCTGGTGAAAAACCAAGCCTCATTGTCAAGGGAAAGCAGTGGCCAATTGTCGATGGAAAGCAGTCAAGAAGCAGTATTGGTTGCGTGATCTGTAATGGGTGGTCCGTTTGGTCCAATTATTGTGCCTAGACAGACTGCCCCCCTTTATGGAAAAGCCAATGAAAGTATCCATAAAGAAGCTTGTGTTTTGCAACAATCTCTTATGTGATTTTGAAGTCAAGAAACAGAACTGCCTATGTGAACTAGTGAAAAGGACTGATATTAAAAGAGCTGGGAAGTGTCCCAAAAAATGGTGTTGTTTTTGAAAAGCTGGAAGATTTGAGCTCTTGGGGAAGGGAATCCTGATACCTTGTGAACTGTTTTTAAACTTGGAGGAGGGGAAGCTGATTACAAGCCAAGAGCTAGAAGAAGCTCTGAACTTTATTTTGAACACTATTCATTTTAATGCTGACAACCCTACACATTGTATACAGTTTGTTGTGAGGGCAAGTATAGGTTTTGGACACAGACAGGCATTTAATTTGGACTTCCTGACACAGACTACCCTTAGTTTCCCTTAGGTAGGGAAATCTCCCCTTGACATAGGGCAAGTTAGGCCTTGCTCCATCCTGCCTTTTAAGTTAATAAAACTGCTGAAAACCAATATTGAACCTGTTGTCCACATCTACTTTATGATACCTTCACACAACCAAGTTGACCAACTCAGAGTTCCTTTACTGAAAAGAGGAACGATGTTACTATGGTCTGATTTTCCAGTCAACATCATTGGGCAGTAAGACGTTCTTCCAGAAGAAACAAATACATGTTGATAGTGACATGCCTCTTCACAAAGTGGATTGAGTACCTTCCCGACCCAAATTGTAAGGCAGAGACAGTCACCACTTTGATGATCAACCACATCTTTTCTCGATTCAGTCTTCCACAAAGGTTTGTGTCTGATAGAGGTAGTCATTTTACCAGTGAGGTGATGACGAAGATGTGGAACATTTAATGAGTGAAAAGAAAACTCCACATCACCTCCTGCCTAGCATCAAGTGGGGATGTGGAGAGATACAACAAAACAATTGTGAGTATGTTGAAGAAGTTTGAGGTCGATTCTGGACCAAGTTAATACACCTGATTTCTACTTGTCCTGATGGCCATTCAATCTACACCTTCTTCTGCCACAAAGATGTCTCCATTTGAAAAATTAATAACAGGATGAAAAATTGTACCACTACAACATCTGCTTTACCAAACTCACGGGCAGACATTGATTGTGAATGGAGGATAGCACAGGGGCAACACACTGGTCTTGGAAGCAAGACCACACAGAGCAACAAAGGTGCAAATCCCCGATCCGCACTTAGAAACCAAACTCAAGTACGGTATTAGGCACGTTATAAAAGAGCATTTCAATAAAATTAAATAAATGCATTGCTCAACTACTCATGAGTAGATTGAGAATTTTAGGAAACATCTACAGCTTGCTTTTGCATATGCCCAACCTGTTAGGACTGATTTTCTATACTCTGCCTGGGGGACAGGGGTATAAAAGGACAACCTATATTGTGACAGAGACAACTCTGGGAGTTGTAGCCAAACCAGTTCAAGGTAGCAGTGATGAGAGGTCTACGCTAATTCTCAAGGGGTGGTGAGCTTGTAAAGGGTACACAATGTGTACAGACAATGGGAATCACAAATTACACTTCAATGATTTGTATAAAAATATAATTATTTATTTATGGCCAAATATCACTATGAAAAATGACTACTAACAGATAGAAGTATCACACAGCACTAATCATAGAATACATGTATACAGTCACTAGAGTGGGGCATAATACAGACCAAACCCCTGCAAAGGAAAGTGTAGATTTGTTTATGCACTACAGGTCCACAGCAAATTAGTCCTAACTTCAAAGGTCCTTGCCTAAATTGTCTGGGTCCTCATGCCCAAAAGTTCAGGAATAGTTATGTCAAAGTTTGCAACACTGGAAAAAATGATAGTAGGGTCTCTGTGGTCCAGCAAATGATTCCAAGGCTTAGAGGACAAGTTATTCTAACTAACCACAGTGCCCCCACCTTTCGGAAGGCTTGTGCGAGCAAGCAATGGCAAAGCCAAATTATTGTATACGTTTTAGAAAAGTTAGCAACATTTTTAAGGGGAGTTTAAGGGCAGCTAAGGACCACTGTAACTCACCCCGTACTCTGATTCCCCACAGGACTTGACAGGGCAATGGAAGAAGGTCTGTGGTCACTTTTCCCACCATCAGCCTCAGTCCCTGACTTGCAGGGGTTGAAGGTTCGAGCAGCTCTCCGGTCAGTGTCTTTAGCTGGTGTAAGGACTCTCAGGTGAAGAATGCAGAAAAATACAATGCAGGACTCCTCTCAGGACTTCACTTGACTCAGGTAAGCTGTTTTGGATGTTGGTCACAGCAGCAAAGCGATGCAAAGGGAATCACTTGTTGCGGTCAGATTTTCCTTGCTATCCTGGGTTCTCTTGATGCTAGTAGTCCGGAATTTCATTGAGGTAAGTCTTGTAGGCCAAACTGAGAATTCCCCAAGTTTCAGGCCTCAATGCAGAACGGCAACATCGGCAGCACAGTAGGCCAAACTCAGAGCTGGTCAGCCAGAGGGTAGTCCTGGGGCAATTCGAAGGCTCTTCTTCACAGGTTGCTGAGCATATGTCAGGAATGGATATTCCCTCCACTCCACATGTCGCAGCTCCCTCACAGGACTTCTGAAGATCAATAGCAAGACAGGGCTCTTCCAGGACAGCTGCAGAAGTTGGTTGCAAAGCCTCCTTCAGACGGGTCTCCGGTCTTCTCACAGGTCTCACAGATGGGCAGGAGTATTGGCTCCTTCAGGTTACTCCAGGATCTCTCTACAGTGGTGTGTAGGGGTCCTCTTCTTTCCCCAAAAGCCAGGAAAGAGCATAAACTCCCACTATCCAATAGCAGAGCTAGCCCCACACACACCCCAGCAGTGGTCCAATCAGGGCCACTGGTGGGAACACTCATGCATAACACTCAGGCACACTGAAACCAGTTTGTGATTGGGACCAGACAGTCCCAGCCTACATCTTGCCAGCAAAAACACATAAACTCCAGTAGCCCCCCAAAAGCGTCTGCTTTCCTGGGCACTGGAAGTACATATAAGGATTTTCCTGGCTTCACATGCCAGGAAGAAGGCTAAAAGACAAGATGGCCAAAGTACAAATGGAAAACCTCATGGCATGGCCGTGTTTGAGCATTACCCACAGTTAGTAGCCAAAAGCTTAAGGTTTCACTGCACTGTAGAAAGTACAGGTCAGGATCATAAATAAAAGTAAAAAGTTTGGGGGTCCATTAAAATGGAAGGAAAGGTGCAGTAAAGAGAAATGTTTCCTAACACAACCCAATCTGGAGAAGTCTGCTGAAGGGATGTGAACGCATTACGGCCTCATAAAAGCACAACGGGAGTATAAGGTAGGTGACAGAGTTTGTCTATTTAATTTTCTAAGAAACAATGCGAAGGAGAAGAAGTTTTTACCTTGTTGGCATGGGGATTTTGTGATTATCGATACATTTTCTCCTGTCTGCTTATACGATCCAAAACCCAAAATGAGATTTGGTTGTGGGAAAATGGGTCCACATCAATCAATTGTAAATCTGTTGGCCTAGACCAGCTTTGCAAATGATTGAGCAGCCATCTGAAGTTAGTCCTGAAGAAAATGGTGAAGACTGACATCGTAAGAACAGAAAAATGAAAAGTAGTAATAAGGACAATCATTGAGTAAGTAATCAACGTAGGGTGCGAGAGAATGAATGGATGAAAATAGTATTAGCAATTAAAAAGTCATGCACAAATTCAATGATAGATCGTACTGTTTTTGTAAAAATATGAGTCTCTATGAGTTACTAAAACAGCCTTTCTACCCCTCTCTGTAGTTCATTAAGAAGAAGAATTCTTTCCTGGACCTACGAACCGTGAAAGAAAATCCCAAAAAGGAAAGAAAAACATAACTGACAGAGGAGAAGATCCATCTGGAAACAAGATCTCCATCGTTACTTGAATGAAAATTGATGGTGGAGAAAAAGACTCATGCAAGAATAACATGGAAATAAATAAATAAATAAAACAATAAAAAAAGGTTGGATCAACTCCCTTGTGCTCTTCTTTTGCTAACACAAGGAGTAAGAGGAAGGGGGGATGTGTAGTGAAATCTAGTTCAAAGAGAAGATGCAGAGCAACGTGCTTGTTTAAAAGCAAACATGCAAACCTCATCCTGCACACAGCATTTTGAAAAAACATTTGCAATGTTTTCAAGTCCTGTCAGATCAAAATATAATGAAAAGGCAAAGATGAACATTTTAAGTACCAGGAAGCATTCTGCAACTTCTATTAAAAAGGGGAACTGCTTAATCTGAGGAGAAAAAGAGCACACATGATAAAGTGAAAGAGAAAAACTGATTATTTGGGCTTGCATTTTATGCTGCTGCTGTGTGTTTATTCACTTTACAGAAATCAGAGGTCATGAAAATGAAACTTAAAGATGTTGAAAATGTGGACTTTTGATTGGTGTTTTGATATGCCAGCGCAATGGATAAACGGCAGTTTTTGTTAAAAATGTAAAAATCTAGGGACAGAGAAAAATGTTACTTTAAAAAGCGCCAATTAGGAGAACCCCCAACTTGAATCAAGCATCAGCTGTATGTTTGAACTCTCATGGCTGCTTTTCTGGCCAATTCACCAATTTCAGTAAATAAACAACAGAACTGATCTACCTTGCACTATCAGGGGGATAATGACTGGCCTACAACTAAGTCACTAAGAGGCTGAAACTGCAATTAATCCTAAAGCAGCATTTTTATAGGCTGCATCTGTGTATCGTGGCTTTAGATAATGAACAACTAATGAGGGTTCAATTTTACCAGCAGATCTGTGTTGTGTAATCTGAGATTTCCATTTCCTAGGCCTCTCTTCAAAGATGGAATCTTGATAACTGGAAAAATAAAGTCTTATCTGAAAATCTACAAGACCTGGGAACTGTCCAAGATGGGCAGGATAAAAGTCGTAAACTGCAAAAGACCTTATCACGCCAGGCCTCTGGGTCATAAATACTATACTACAAGCCCTGGACTGACAGCTAAAGAACTAAAGACACCCGAGGCTCTCTGATTGACTGGAATATGTACAAAGGAAAAGAAAATGTCTTAAAAGTTACAAAGAGACTTCCTATTTCGTCCTTAACGCTGAAAATAATTTTGCAACACAAAAATTCTATTTTTAAAGCGCTCAGCTGTTCTATTTGGTGGTGTAAAGGCAATTTTCTAATGTGACTTTTATTCATGCAAATTGGGTAAATTTGTATTTTGAGTTGGCGAAATGGCGTACACCAATTAATTATATATCATTGAGTCGGCAGGGACGAGCCTATCACTTTGAGATGGAAAAATAATTTAAATATAAATATGGAAGTGAGTTAAATGAAACAACCTGTAATGTATTACCTATTCGTGCTATTATAATGAAAATTGCCTTGTTTGATTTGCACCAGCGAGAGTAATCTGACAAGCCTATTAGTAAAGAGGTCATTGGTGGAAATTGCTATTTCATGATGTTCCAATATTTAATGCAAGGAATCCCTGAGAAGACGTTACATTAAATGGGAGGGAAAACGGGTTTAGAAGTTACTCCAATCAGACTGTCCTCTTCATTAAAATGCCCAATGACGGTGGAGGGTTATGTCTCGTGTGATGTCACTTTTGGGACAATGTGCAATCACATACATTGACCAATTAGACTGGCGAAAGTATACAGACCTCAGTAAACTGGGATTACTGTTCTATAAAGGATTCAACATACACTCACTCAAGACAGACACTGATCAACTCACTCGCTCACTCACTGACTGATGGAGAGGAAGGAGAAGCATTTATATGAATGGGAAGGAGAAGGGATAGATTTCTCTCCTCTTGGACACATTGATGTATTATTGCAGAGACTGAAAGTGAGGTCTACCAGGATTTAAAGCCCCAGGCCTTCTTCAGTGGAAGACTTATCAGACAGGCTGTGGAGGAAAGCTGATCCAATCCTGCTGACTGATGACCACCGGTTCCTTGAGGGGGAGAATGGAACCAGTCCTTTTGAAAAGAAATGACATTATTTGATTGTTAGCAAAAAAATGTAAGTCAAACAAACATCATGACACATTGAGCATTCCAAATTCGAATCACTGAATACAGCAAAATGGCTATTGACATATAATTCATGGGGTTGATGAATCTCAACGTATCCATAGGGCTCCCATTGACGCAACAACTATAATTCTTTGGTAAACAGTGAGCTCCACAGTCATGATGCACTTCCTCCCACCCCCACCCACACATGTTAATACCTCACCTTCATAGCCTCATTTGTCATTGTTAAGAGATACTTATAGCCGGTCCCCACCACCACATTTTGCATATGATTTAGAAATCAGAGGTGAGATCTCTGATCTTCAAGGTGGGTTTTCATCCGTTGCTTGGCTAATTGAACCGGTTCTTAAGAGGGTGCCCACCTGTCTACGATAAAGCCAACATAAATTCGTAAGTGAGTAGGATCTAAAGGGGAAATAAGAAAGATCCAAGGCAAAGTTTAAGACCAAACGGAGGTTTGTAGCAGTGATGGCCATTTTTGTATGCAGCATGGGGGAAGAGTTGGCAATAGCAGAGATCTCAGATTTTGGGGTTTACTCAGACCAATTCCCTGTATCCAGAGCCTGCTACATCCATGCCCTGCAACTGCCATGCAGGACTCCAGCGCTGGACTTGGGCCCTACTGAGAAAGAGAAGCAGCCTCATCATTCTGTAATTGAACCTATAAAGGTACTACCAGAATGGATGGACCTGCAGGGGCAATAGATTTAGTGCCGAGACGGATGGGATTATGTGACAGAGACTGACACCTCGAATTTTGAAGGGTCCGAGCTTAGCTAGGACTGAACTGTAATAACCATGTCTAGGCACTAAAGATTGCATTTTATTGTACTAAGTAGAACTCCATACTGGATTTTGGTGTCTGCTTTCTGGCTTGGGTAGTCTGCATGGGTGAGTATGCATGGTGAAAGTGCAAGTGCAACCCTGGGACAGTTTGTAAGGAGGAAGGAGTAACAGATATCTTAGAATAGGTTTTTGGAAGTGCTAGAACAAGCACCACCTAGGAAAGCAGCTAGAATGTACCTGAGGTATAAGAGGAAGTATTTGAACTGCTCAGGGTCATTTCTAGGAGCAATGCCAGGGGAGGTCAAAGGCAGTGGTCTCAGCGAGGAATGCGCTGCTAGACAGAGAGGTGCTGAGTGTGTCCCCAGCATCTAGAAAGGAATAGAAGGACTGACATTGTTTCTGCACAAGCGGTAGCAGTAGCAGCAGCACACTGAAGGGGTTCCTGCTCTGCCCAATCCATATAAACATCCATGTACCTCTTGTAGGCAGCCATAGCCTGTGCGTATTAAAGTCTCTTACACTCTCCCAAACATCAGCACCTTTTTGTCAGCCCAAATACCCACCCCAACTTTGATATGAGCCCTGCTGGCCTTGGGCAAGATGCAACAATTAGCTAACAGACAGACTGCTTTGCTACAGCTGAGGGGTGGCTCTGAGGAAGTGCTAAATGATCTGAAATTAAGTTTGTGCGTTTAATTTGCACCTTATTTTTACGCAGTTTATTTTTTTATTTCTTTGTAGGCCCCGGACCAGGGTGCCTAGCAACTCATGTTGGCCCCTTTTCTTTTTTTCCTTGTATGCCACTGCTCTGCTGAAGTCTATCTGCGTTTCTGCCCCTGATGGATTTATTCATCAGGTTTACTCTCTGCAACATGGCCGTTACTGTGAGACTGCCGTCTACTCAGTTCAGAAATACTGCAAAAGGAAACGCTGCCGCTGCATGCGAAAAGCATGCCGTAACTTGAACAGTCCACATGATTCCCTATTTTGGAATACCACTAGACTGTATCAGTGAAATGTGATATTACTGCATTCAGTAATTGGGCATAGAGTGATACTTCATGTGGTAATGGATTTGCTTAGAGGACGTTTTCTCCTTGCTAAACCAGACGGTTTTAGTGTTTTGGTACTGAAACTGTTAATCTGGCAATAAGGTTAGAGCTACAGTAGTCCAGTTAACACTGCAACACTCTAAATGAGGTCCTTAGACATTAAAAGGCTGACTTGGTTGCAACAATAAATAGTAGCACAGCAGTCAAGGCCACTCCTAGCTTTTGGACTAGCTCCACTGGGTCAGGAGGTGGATCTCATATGAACACTTCATGTGAATAGAATAAATCCTTGGTCCACAGGATTTAGTAGCAGATCCTTGGCATTGAACACAACTCGCGAGATATGCTTGACGATCATCCACACTTGGGCTATGCACAGGGAAATGACCCGCTACTTGATATCCCCCACTGTACCCCTGGACATTAAGGTAGAGCTAGTTGTCACAAGCATATACAAGATAACACATCACGTGTTTGCTGAGCAAGCGGGCGATGTTAACCTTTGAAAAGAATCAACTATAATGCCAATCCAGGGACAAAGAATCAACTATAATGCCAATCCAGGGACAAAGAATCAACTATAATGCCTATCCAGGGACAAAGAATCAACTATAATGCCAATCCAGGGACAAAGAATCAACTATAATGCCTATCCAGGGACAAAGAATCAACTGTAATACCAATAGCTGGCACAGAGAATCAACTATAATGCCAATCCCATGGACATAGAATCAACTATGAAGCCAATCCTGAGGACAAAAAACCAACTATAATGCCAATCCAGAGGACAAAGAATCAACTATAATGCCAATTCCGGGGACAAAGAACCAACTATAATGCCGATCCGGGGGACATAGAATCAACTATGAAGCCAATCCTGAGGACAAAAAAACAATTATAATGCCAATCCCAGGGACCCAACTATAATGCCAATCCCGAGGACAAAGAATAAACTATAATGCCAATCCCAGGGAAAAAGAATGAACGATAAAGCCAATCCTGGGACAAAGAGTCAACTATAAACCCAATCCTGAGGGCAGAGAATCAATTATAATGCCAATCGCGGCAAAGAGAATTAACTATAAAGCCAATCCCAGAGATGACTCTTATGTGTTATTTGTGGCAGATGACAAGAAGTGTGGCAATGTGATCGCATGTAGAGGATGGATGGAAACCACCTGAGTGCGGTACCTTAAATGCCCCTAATACTTTCAGGCAGCGTGGTAGAATGCTGTGGCCGCAGGTGCTCAAGCAGGATGGGTCTCCAGCTGTGGCTTCAGCTTGTGGATGTGGGAAGCTATGTTTTGTGGTATCCAGATGGCGAGAGGATGTTGGTGATGCTATATTCAGGCAAAGGGATTTGATCTTGAAGTGGAAGAAATGTAGGAGGGCCTCAAGGAGGCCCTCCTACATTGGAGGGGAGTCAGGTGGGCACTTAAGCATCCTGTTCTCTTTCAGGGCGATTATTTCGACGCGGTACTGCTTTTACACATTTTGTACAGTAGAGCCTAGTCTAACATGAAAAGCAGAACTGATCTAGAGCGCAATAATGACGCTTAACGGTGCCAAAGTAGGTCATCATTCCACAGGCTTGTCTAATATAGTCTAGGCTTACGTTTGCACTTTGGAAATTGCGTTCATAGTATGGTCCAGATTTTCAAAGCACAAACCGGGTATGATTGGTAGCGCACAAAATAAGGATTTTCAGCTGCCTATTTCCTTTTTGTCCCCTGGTACGCCATCTGATCTTCGAAATCTTGGGGCTATTTGAAAACATCATCCAGCATGGCGCGAATTCTGCTTAATAGGTGTTCGGTAATGGTTCTCCGAACAATTACAGTAGATGCAATCAAATTTCATCAGAGGCCTTGCGGATCTGTTTTTCGCCACTTGTTGGCCAATTACGTCCCATCATCCTTTGTACCGGTTTGCAATGGCTGAAAGGCAAAGGTGATCATGACAGCATATGAACCTTTGAACCTTCTGATTAACAGATGCTCCTGACTTCTGCCTGAGGAGGGAAGGGCCATTATTACCCCAGCAGTGCCGGGTGCAGAAGGCATAGAAAGCAGCAGACTAGAAGGGCACGGTTGGCGTGTAAGACAGCAAGCAGCTCCCAATAACTAAATGATTGCCATCATTTCTCGACACCTGGCCTGATACATGTGGGCATATGGCAAGGGGGCCCATTAACTGAATGCAATATATATATTTTTTAGCAGGATTGGTTATTGCTGTTCATTGCACTGTAAATTACAGATCTCACTGTCACTCGACTAAATGGTACTCATTTTGCCGCCTGCGTATGGATGAAAGGCAAAAAAGGCCCAGCCAGAATTCGGACACACACATGCAGGTTGTCCCATGGAATTAAACCACTTAGTTGGGGCAGAGAGAATCGTTTTCCTCTCTTCCACACAGTACTAATCTGCATGCACAGTAACTGTTGTGTATGACGCTTCTAAAACTTGTGAAGCAGGCATTCTCCTGCCCAATTGGTCACCCTGCTACTCTAATCACACTCTTGGTGTGTGATAATATGCTGAAACAGAGCTCTCAAATCAGGTTCTGTGAGATCTGACAAAGCTAGGGTGACCAGTTTTTCTTTTTAAAAACAGGGACAGGCCCTAGTCATAGAGGTAGGACTAAAGTAAACACAAAAAAACGGTGTTCCTACATCTGTGTCGCTAGCCTGTTGTGGGGGTCTGGGGGGTTGTGCTCATAGGCACACTCCTCTTATTGGAGGAGAGCAGCCGGGAGGGGAAGGAGGAGGAAATGGGGGCGTGAAAAGTATTCACACCCCCATTCACACGCAGGAAGAGTCGCGCCGGGCCCGATTTCGGGATTTTAAATCGGGTCCCGGCAAAAACCGGGATCGTAGCCACCGACAATTCCAGTACCGGGAAGGGGTTTGTAAAATTAAAAAACTCCCCAGACCCCGGGACGGAGGGTGCTTTCCCGGGACTGTCCTGGGAAAACCGGGACATCTGGTAACCGTAGACAATGCTAGCACGTGCTGTTTTGCATTGCTGAACAGATTATAGCTACCAGTCCCAGAATGCAATACAGCACTAGCCTAAAACCCAGGACCAGCGTTGATTATTTCATACCTAACATGGGGCAACTTGAGATTCTGGCCTAGGGGTTGCACAATGTCCAATAACAGGTACTGCACAGGCTGCAGAGCTGCACGGTTCCTCTCAAACAAAGAAGAGCTGCACTGTGGGCAGCTCGAGCGCAATTTACTGGTACAGCACAGACAGCAATAGGGCAAGCTTCCTGCCTACACCGAGCAGGTAAAACAAGCGCAGCATGCTTTCAAGTTCCCCTTACAAGCACAGTGCACAGACAGGAGCTGAGCAAGCTTTCCTTTCACACAGACGAAATACAGCACAGCCAGCAGCGGTTCGACTGCACTATCCTACTCCCTCTTCACCTTACTAACCCATTCCACCTTCTCGTTTGCAGATCTGCCAGAGCGCTTGGGGACCAATTCCATTGGTGACGGTGCACTATATAAGTACCTTTAACATAACATAACATAACATAACATAACATAACATAACATAACATAACATAACTTGTGTACCGGAAAGGCTCAGCAGTAGTGCTCGATTCCTTTCCACAAATTCCAGGGAAAGCACAGGAGAGAGTGGTGCAAGCTTCATCTGGCACACAGAAGAGATACAGCCCGAGAAACACCAGTGTTCCTCTCTGATACTCAGCACAGGGACAGTACAACATGCACTCCATCACTGAATAGGTAGAGCCCCCGGATCAGCAACCTGCATTCACACATACAATACCTAAAGCCTGGGCAGCAGCAGGGCAGCAGAGCCAGCATAAACATGCTTTCTTATAGAATCATTATAATAATAATTACTTTATTGTGCTATAATCCAAAATTTGGACTTTACACAAATGTAAGCATAGTTATAAAAACACATAAGAAACATAATAAAACATAAACATGGACATATAATAAATACATCATAAGACATTATGATCCGATGTATAGCCCATAAAGCATAGCGCTAAATAGGTACAAAATCAAATGCCAAGCAAGTCTGCACAACAACTCAACGCAACTCAGGCCTTCGGCACTTAAATCAGGGAGAAGAAGAGACTTAATATGTGTCCACAGCCTATATAAGGCAAGCTGAAATGCCATAAATTCAGAGTTTAAGCATGAGTCCCAGAAAGGTTCTCCAGTTATAGCCTCTCATATCTGTTGACCCATTCCCAAAAGAGGTCATCTAATGCGGTCCTAAATTAGGGCATGAAGTCAAAACATGTCTTGTTGATGCCAGGGCGCCAGGGCTCTCACAGAAACGGCACATCCTATGCTCCAATGCCACCCCCTAGCGAGGCCCAGTAACAGCTAGTACCGGAAGCTGGTTTGTCTGTGAACTTAAGATGAACTGCCTCATTTCTAGGTCAGGGCATAACAGCAAGTAAGATTGAGGCGTCTGATAGCTGTGGATAACATGAGCTACTGCCTCACAACCCTTCAAATTGTACAGATGGTTGTAGTTCAAATTCCAATACCATCGGTTCATCTCGTGCTCAAAATATTTTTTTAGATGGATAAAGGCGATGTCTTTCTTTTTGGCATAGGGCCAATCAATCTCAGTAAAGAGTAATTAATTTGGCTGTTTTAAGAATCATTATTGCATTAAGGGGAAAACAAACATGAGGATTTTCTTACGTGGGAATAATAGGTGCACCAGAATGGACATGTGAGGGCAAAATCAATATGAACATGTTTTTTTACACTGGCAGAGTACTGGCATATAGCAGGCAAGGCATTGTAAAAATGCCCTGGAAAATGCTCCTGTGGATTGTTCGTGACTTGGCATCTAATGGACCTTTTTCATGTCTCATCCTACAAAACTGATTGAAAACTGTGTGGGTTGTTACCTAATTTATCACAGAACGTGCACTGTAATGCACCAGTGTAACACATTATTTCTAAAATATTCTCAGGGAGAACCCCCAGAACTCCTTTGATTGGTTTATTTATTTATTTCATTTGTAAAGCGCGCATACAGCCTGGAGGCATTGAGGCGCTGTTGCACATACAAGTCAGGTACAGGTGTGGGGATCACAATTAGACAGACAGTAGGGTGCCGGTGGAAAGGGCAGGGAGGTATACGTAAGGATACATTGGTTGCACAGTGAATAGTGTTACATACATATTAGTCATTCTGAGCATACCAAGGTAGGGAGACAAGGGCTAGTAGAGAAGCTTCTAACGTAGGGGAGGTTATGTGAAGAGCTGGGTTTTGAGGGCTTTTCGAAAGATCCAGTAGGATTTTTCTGCCCTTCTGGAGCATAGGATGTGCCCTTAGGAGATCCAGTAGGATTTTTCTGCCCAGTGAAATCCCCTCACTCTTTCTCTTTGTAATAACGTCTAGCACAGAAGAATTATTGGGGAGTGAAACGGACATCTGTGTGCATTCACTTGAAGCAATTCCTTGTAAACCATCAAGCAGAATATCGTTGTTAAAGCTTAAGTTATTCCAAACGAAAGGAAGAGGCTGATTATTTGCTACATATTCTTTACCTGGTTAAAGTGTCCATTGAAAGTTAGGGAGGCACAGTTATATACAGTAATTAAAAAGAAACATCATTGAAGGGAATTTTGACTACATATTTATTGAACATACATTTGCCTTTCCACAAGCCATTTACATACATGAAGTTCCAGTAGTTTCTTGCAATTTAGTTATTAAAATGCTGTTGATGTTGTGCCATGTCTATTTAGTAAGGGGGTGGTATTTTGCTTAAGGGGGCAGCATTGAGAATTGGATAGGCAGGGATACTTTTAACTCATTTGTTTTTTTTCACAAGTGAAAGGTTATTCCTGGACTCTCATGCATTCAATCCATGGTGCATGGTGCCTCTGTGTTCAGGGTAAAATACATTTATAGATACCTATGGTGATGTGTGTGCTACAAAAGTCTCTATTTCTATAACTGTAGCATTGAACATTGAAGAGAATAGTCTGTTGATTAGTTTTCTTCATTGTTCTTGAAATCTTCATGGAACTATACATTATTAATCTCTAAACTGATTCAAATATTTCTATTTTGTCAATAAATAGACCTTCTGTGCAACCCATCTGTTTCTTGTTTTCGGAAAGGAGAGGGAGGCTGTAAGCAATCAAAGTTATTAAATTGGGGGTCCCAAATTCAAAGGAAACTTTATTAAAGAAAGGAAAATTGTGCACACCTGGTTTGGTGTGGCTGGAAAGATCCCCTGAATTAGATGTCATCCGATTAAAACATCCCGTGAAACCGAGTTTCCCATTCCCACGAGTTATGAATTTGTGGTAACTTGCGTCATTGAAATATAGACCTTTTATACTTAAACTGTGTAGAGCCCACAAATGTGCGTGGAAGCTTTGTGTTACAGTGAATATATGATATTGATATTTTAGCTTCCTAAGGAAATATTAAAGTGTGCACAGAAGTAGAGATTGTTACACAGGGAGTTAATAATGTTTAAATTGGAGTTCTAAGTGATTGAGCGACAGTGTTAAAATAGGAGTATGAAAGGTTTGCACTTCTGGTTAGTGAGAAATGTTCGAGGCAGGCTGTTATATTTTAAACAGAGAGCTGTCTGACATAGCCGTACCTGTGGCAAAGGCCCTTGCCTCTTAAAAGTTATATTTGAAAGTGGATTGGGCAGCCACAGATATTGACATTTGGAAGAATATAGATGATAGAATCACCTCAGTTGGCGTGGATATTTGAGATGAATGTGGGCCATTTAACAGTCCCTACAGAGGCTATATCTGCCTTCCACTTTTAAAGAAGAGAACTTGAAACTGATCTGCCTCTGCAGACTTGCATTTTTACATCCAATTGGCGGAAGGCAGGTTAGCAGACAGGGATCCTCAAATTAACAGTGCCAAGAGGCGGCTCCAAAAAATTCTGAAGAGCTGATGAGCGGCAAGCAATTGTGTAGCGACCAACTGCAGGCCATTGTGCGGCTGCAAGAAATGCTGAAAGAAACCAGGTTTCCCTAATGCAACAGCACAATGTCATGGATCAAATGCAAGCCGAAATGAAGACATCTGCAGAACCAGATCACGCCGTTTTTTAGACTGCAGGACACATATAATCAGTGTATGGAGACCCAAAATAAGCTACAAGGAAAATGTCATTACTAATTTGGGCATATTAATGCACTTTTAAACACAATTGTGACATTGAAACTACACAGAGTGGAATAAAACAATAAATATAATAATTCTCAAAGAAGTTGAGTCCAAAAACGTATTTAAGCAAATTAATCATAATTTAAGTGTCATACAAATGACTTAGACCGCACACAAGAGCTTGATGCTCTACCTCACAAGAAGCAGCAACTGTAACAAAAACTAAAACCAGGTGCATGAAAATAAAGGCATGAGCCAAGTCTCTTCCCAAGTTTGCATCTGCAGGACAAAATGGAACAAATAGAGATTGATCTGAAACAGGCATTTCAACTAAAAGTGTACTTTGAAAATGAAATTCTGGACTGGCAAGAGACAAGTCAAGAAAGGTCGTCTTGTGTAATTCAAAATTGTCAGCATGAGAATGAATGTTTAGAGCAGGAATTACAAAATAAAAAGGGCCTGCTAACTTCCAAAAGAAAAACGCTGGAAACTAATCAGCCTATATATGTGATTTGAGAGAGCAATTAGTCCAGTATAAGCAGACAATCGTGGAGATGGAAACAAATAAAAAATGACACCAAGAAGTAAGGGATTATAAAATAGAACTACCATTACACAGCAGACAACTATCAGAGGCAAGTACATTGGACAGAGGAGGTCAGTCCCTTTCACCAAAGGCTTCATTCCACCCACCTAAAACCTCCTATAGGCAGGATGAGAGGTGTCTAATGATCAGGAAGGAGAAGATTCCTTATATGATATAAACGACTTCTGCCTTTACACATGAGAAGGGGACAGGGGTGCTCCATTCAGTATGTCAGGAAGGGACCGGAGTAAACATGAAGATACATCTGGGTCTGAGGAAAAATATCATGAAGGAATAAGAAATCTGGAACTTCATAAAATGATCCTGCAGATAGATCATCTAGCCCACTTGGCTGAGATAGAAAGACAACATGTTCAGCCTAGACAGGGCATTTTAAAAGTCTCTTCCCATCAGGGAGACTGGGAGGATACATATAGGTCACCCAGGAGAAGAGACAGTGTTTATTTTGTAGCCCTCCAAGGAAGAAACCTAATATTATCCCACCTCTAAAAAGGTTCCAGAGTACATAACCCTGAGAAATCATGGAAAAAAGAACAAAGGCATGAGCCTGTGTCATGGGCATCCAGAAAGCATTAATGAAATCAGAACAGTAGGAAGGGCCCAGGTGACAATAGGGAATGGGATTCCAGCAGTAGTTCTGACTCTGAGGGAGAGTGGACTCATGAGACACAAGAAGGGCAGATCCCAAGATCAAATGTTGTATGATGGCTTATCATAAAAAGTCCACATATTGTATGCGTGAACATCTGGAGTTGTATGAGCAAATGATGTCCTCATTTGGAATAAAGAATGATTTTAATAATATTGAGAATGACAAATGGACATTCACCCGGGGTTTTCCAGCTACTTTGGAGGGCTCGAGAACCGGAATCACCAAAAATGGTGCACTTATAAAGCAGACATTTTAAAACTTTTCTCTACGCATAGAAACTCAAAGGAGGGCGTAAAGCGGCATAAAATGTGGTGTGTGTTGAAAACCAATCTCAGAGAGAATTTTCCCAATATTTGAAGAGTGCATTTGCACAGACTTCTTGGTGAGTAAATACATATAGCAGGGCTTTCATAACAACATTTTTCCACGATCCTCAAATCCATGGTCACCCAATTAGTGAGGAACTTTGATGATTTGGGAAGTCTTGAATCAGTGATTTCACAAGCCACTCTGTTCTATGAGGTCCAGAAGGCTGCATAAAACAAAACCAACTTAAAAACTCCCAAACCGTCTTCAACATCTACCACTGCAAAAGTGGCAGAGGTGAAGAGTTCCCCTCCTTTGGTACTGGGGTTGGGGTTTTGAAGAATGCTTTTTCTCCCACCAAACAGAATTACCTACAGAGGAGGCCTTCTGCCCAGTCCCAATCGAGCAACACACAGCCAGTGTTCCAAAATACTGAGCCATCTGACCCTGTTACATATATACGTCCATGGTACCTGGGCTCTAGGCCCATCATGGGCTTCAGATAAATTCCCCCACAAAAATGGGGGAAACACAATCAAGGGACAGTCCCCTAGGAAATCCTAATCAGAATTTCTCATGGGAAGAAATCCAACATCCCTCCAAATCAACATTTTCAAAATACTTTCTCTCCTCCTCCAACAATCCATGACAATAGAGCCCAGAATCAAGGGGAGTCAAGACTCGGAAAAGAAGGCTACAGTAGTAACTTTCAATCATGCCCGAGTTACTTTGCTAGGAAGGATTGCTACCTTCCAGATAGAAATAAAGGTCTAACTTTGGGGAACGCTGGTAGTCTGAGGGTTTTGTTGGGCCCTCAACATTTGTCCAATGTTCTTGGTCAATTGCTTGACCTGTCACTAAAGTTGAGGGATCTTTTCTCCTCCCTCGGAACCTTTGAGAGGTATTCTTCTCTACGGTTCTGAGGGAGGGGAAAAGATCCCTCAACTTGAGCGACAGGTCAAGCAATTGACCAAGAACATTGGACAAATGTTGAGGGCCCAAAAAAAACCTCAGCATACCAGTGTTCCCCAAAGTGCCCTAATGTCTGGGTCAGGTGCCCGGGGGGACAATGACAAGAGGCAAGCAATCCAAGTAACAGCTTCTTAGTGGAAGAAGAAAAAGGGGATATGGAGGAAAATACAGGTCAAGCCTTAGAGAAAGCTTCCTTTCTGACATGTACAACAACCCCTGAATTAAATAAATACAAGAAAATAGGATTCACAACTCTTCCCACTGGGAACTAAAGCCAAAATAAAAGAAAAATAGAATAGTCACCTTTGACACAGAAGAGAACACAGAAAACACAGAAGAGAAAGTCTTCACTTTCAGAGATGGAATGACACCTCCTAACGAAACGTGGGTCAGAATAGAAGACCCTTCAATCCGAGAATTTAGAAAAAGAGACTGAAATGTGCAAAGGAACTCCTGGTTATGAAAGCTAATAAAACATTATATGCCCTGAAAATCCAGAAACAGCAGAGTTACCCTCCCTCCTAAAGGATTCTGAAGAGTGTCTCCGCATACAGAAAACTATAAAGAGTCTGTGGATAGGGGGATACACCTACCTCATATTTTATCTACAAATGTGTTTTTATCGGACACGTTCCCGAGCCAACTCACGTGAACTTGACCCCAAAGAAGGGAAGACATACCGGGTGCCGACCGACCGACGGTCAAGTGCCAAACATTAGTGACCTCAAAAAAATGAATGCCGGGCTGTCTAATAACTCAGACTATCTTTGTAAACTGGATTATGAAGAAGATAGATTCTATGCTCCTGTACAGATACAAGGTTGTGTGATTTATCAGCTTTGGTAGACAAAGGGTCACAGGTGACCTTGATTTAAAAACAAACCTTTGATAAACTCATCTCACAAGGGGGGAGATGCATACAATTCCTCTAAAACCTCTTCTAGAACTCCAAACCTTTGACGGAAATGATATTTCTGTCAATGGGATTGCAGATCTGGAAATCAAAATTGGGCGACACTGTCTGAAAAATATAGTGATCGTCGTGGCTCCAGAGGGCACATCCTGTTTACTGGGGTACAATTTTCTTCAGAGGCTGTCCCTCTGATTGATTGCATAAACCAGGCTCTCTGGACACAAACCAATGGTCCCATCAAGCCACTTCACTTGATTGTCACTTGATTGAACAACATCCCAATCAAAATGAATTCCATTTTCAAATAAGGAGGTTTCCGAAATCACAATCATCTCAATAGGAGAACAGAGCAGTGAGCGGACTGCATCCCAACTCTTAAAAATACATCACCCTCCTAACAACAGATGGTTCTCCATATTGGTAGGAGATACCTTGAAGTTCTATATGCACGAGGACCCCAAAGAAATCAAAAGTACTCCTGAAAATAGTTCAGAAAAACATAGTCATAATCTGACTGATATCCAGTAAAAGGGAGAAAACAAATGTTTCCCCATTCAGATAAATGGACAGAAAGATCCTTTGCTCGGTAGAGTCTGTCCAAACAATGGGAAAAACTTCATAAGCAAAGCACTGCTTTGGCGACTCTAAAAAGAACAGACTACTCCCTGATTTAATTATTTGACAAATAAATGGAAAGTTGGTCTGTTGCATGTTAAACATTTCGAGTGGCAATAAAACTATAGATCATAATTGTTGCATCCTTAGATATGTCACTTCTGAATTTTATGTGGGTATTGATATTCTCCATCAAGTCCAATCTATTTAGATTTTATAAATGGCAGTTTGGTCAAGTCTGGATGTTAATCCAATGGGTTTTAACAAAGTTGAGAAAGCATTTTGGTCACCTCAACTGTTGCTTTATGCTGCTGAAGTCCAAGCAAAAGAAGAGGTTGATATCCCTGAACAGGTGTGACAATTTATAGTACCTATCAGAATAAAAAGAGGACAACCCCTGAAAAATCAGGAAGCATTCACAAATTTGATTCATACCCTCCAACATCAAAGATTGTCCCAATATACAACACCACTTATTGATCTAAAAGATTACACAATTTGAATATTGGTATATAACCGCAACTCTCAAAGTATCACTTTGAGCACAGAGACACCTCTATTGGAATGGTGGTTGATTTCCAATATTACCCTACTGATTTAGAAAATTAAATAATAGACCCAATTCCAGAAGATTGCTACAAGAAGACAGACAATATCCAACTAGAAAAGATCAACACCCCACAGAAAGGACATTTCTTGGTGTATTATTCATACACTTAAAGGGTAGAAGATGTTACATGTGACATCATGGAAAATGGGGTAGTATTTAGAGTTCATAATAACTATCTCAATCCATGAAAATGTCTGTCCAGGCAAACACCATTAAAAGAGATCTCTCCACCCAACTGGAGGATACTTCTGAAATATTAAAACCATAGGTGTTTCTGAGTTTCAGGCAGATGGTTGAGGAACAGATCAGTCTGGCCAATGCCTGTGAGACCGATGAACAGGAACAACAACTGAGATGGATTTCCAAAGTATCCTTTCAGGTGACTCCTATGATTGTGGGCATACAACTATTCATTCCACAATAATATCAACAAACCCTGAAATGGCTCCTGTATTTGGAAAATAATACTGGTTGCCTTTCACATCCACGGAATCACTCACAGAGATCCTCAGAAACCTTAAATCCCATGGCATAATTTGGCCTATCCACAGTACCTTTAACAATCCAGCACTGGGAATCCTAAAACCCAGTGGACAATGAAGACTTTGTGCTGACCTCAGGGAGTTGAATAAACGTCTCAACAAGTCAAAGTGGCCTCTTCCATATGTTGATTAAGGACTGGCATTGATCCATAGATCAAACGTGTTCTCAGCCTGTGACTTGACAAAGGGTTACTGGACAGTACCCGTGAACCGGGTAGATCAGTACAATCTTGCCTTTACCCTTGGTGGGCTACAATATGCTTCGACCCAAACACCCTTCGGATACATCAATTCAGGAAATGAGTTCAACATTTTCCTTCAAAAGGCCATGACTGATTTGAGTGAAAGAGGAAACTTGGCCTATGTGGATGATCTGGTGATAAAAAGCTCAACTGTGGAAGGGCATGTGGCAGAAATCATATATGTTCTTATCCAGTTGCAAAAAAGCCAGTGGGAAAGTATCTTTCCAGAAAGAACAATGGTGCAAAACCAGAGTGAACTTTCTGGGACACGTAATCACAGCCGAGGGCCTCAATGCCCAGAAAAAGAAGGTCAAAGCCTTACTCAAATTAAGTAGCTGCATGAGTTTCGAAGCCTCCTTGGACTGACTAATTATAGTCAGAAACTCATTAAGGATTATGCAAAGATCACTCAACCTTTGGTCCACTTATTGAAGGCCGGGGTTAAGGGGGAGTGGGGTGAAGCACAATCCAAGGCAGTGAAGCAGTTGAAAGGAAGCCTTTCACAAGATCCTTGTTTAGCTTACCCCATCAAGAATAAGGAGTTTTTCTGACAGCTGGTTTCTCAGATACCTGTTTGACGGCTGTGTTATACCAAAAACATAACAAAGTCAACAAGGTAATCTCCTACACGAGCAAAAAACAGTAGAAAAATTCAATAATAGCAAAAAAGCACTTCTGGCAATGGCATGGGCGTTGAAAAACTACTTCCCGTTTATACAGGGGAGCACATCATAGTAGAGACCTCCCACCAACCATTACAATATCTACAACATGATAGAATATGGGCTGGAAATGTTTTTAATTCAAGGATCACTTCTTGATTCTGTCAATGCCACACGTCCTGTGGAGGTAAGGTACGGCCAAAATAAGATGAACCCTCTAGCTCAAAGATTGGCAGACTTATATTACTGTGCTGAAGAACACTGCCTTGAGGACAAAAGTCTAATCACCAATAGTACTAAGGAGGCATACCTGGCGTCCCAGCACAATGTATTTGAAGAAAACGCTTGCCAGAGGATACCCACAGTTTATGTGAATGGGTGTTCCTACCATATTACAGAAGATGGGGAGAAAGAATTGGTTGCTGCCTTTGGGAAGGCTTTAGTAAATGATCTTCCCGAAACCTCTGCTGGGTTCAAAATGGATCTATGTTAAAATACTGCAGTCCGAAGAAGCTCGAGCTTCAAAATTGCAAAGCCGACTTGGTCGTATTTTGAAACTCAAGCTTTCGGGAACCTGTTCATTTGTCCACTGCTTTACCTTGAATGTATGACAACCCTGCAACGCCTACTCACCTAGTTCAGCATTTTGGGATTCTGCATTTTCAACTATGCCGTATGCGCAGAAAACGTGCATTCAGTATTTTTGATACACCATTTTGGGGCAATACTGTACAAAATAGGTACCCGAAGTAGTCAGGTGGCAGAGCTGATGGCAATTTATCAAGCAATCCTCACTGCAGTAAACCAAAAAAACTCACACAACTGGTGATTATCACTGATTCTGATTATGTGCGAAATGGCTTTTTGGAACACCTGATTGATTGTAAAAAACAGAGGCATGCTTTGTACAAATAATAAACTGTGATAGGTAGGTTGATACAGACTATTGATGATCTGAAGATGTCTAATGAGATGACCATCTATTGGAAGTAGATCATAGGTCATTTTATGATAGCGGGTCCTGATAAAACAGAAAAATAATTGGCTGATCAATTGCCCAAAATAGGAGCTCTACTGAAGGACTTCATAGTTATGTAACACCTCCTGGGAGAAATCCAGACCACAGCAGTGACCCGATCACAACCTCACACTGACAGTGAACTTACAGCTGTTCATTGGAGTAGAGATGCACCTGATGCAGGCTTGATCGCTGCTCAACATGAGGATCCTATTATTAGGAAATTCAAGAAATACTTAGAAGATCCAGTCAGATCCCCTCTTGCATAATCTGACTATCAAGGAAAGGAAGATCCTTGTAATCTGATGAAGTTTCATAATATGTTCAGGATTTAAGACGTGCTGCTGGTGAGGAATCCCAAATCTGGGTCTGACCAGTGGGTGTTACCTACCTTAATCTGAAGTCTGCTGATTCATGCCCATGACGCGGGCACTGCCACTCATAGGGGATTTCAAAAGACTCTTGAGATACTGAGAGAAGTCGTTTACTGGCCACAAATGGGCCAGGATCTCAGCAAATATTTAATGGGATGCCTCGTGTGTTCTCAGTTCCAACTGTGAGGAACCTGAGGGCATCCTCACTTCTTTTCCCCTTATATCCTCCTCTCAGGTTGACAGGGAAAGGCCATCACTTTTGAATCTGAACTCTGGGGTTGGTTATGTGAGGGAGGATCACCTGGGTGGTGGGAACTTGGGGAGTGGGGAGAGGACATCCTTAGATGAGACATGGTATCCCCCATTCCCTTTTCATAATGAACTCTCTATTCTGCAAGCCTTTGCAGGCTACTGTCAGCCCTTCCCTTTTCTTCCCTCCAAACTGTCCACCAGAAATACCACCTCAACACTGGACTGAGGAAGAGACGAACTAGGAAGACACATTCTCATTTGGTTGAGACAAACAAATACCAGCCTCACTTTAATAAAACCAACACCTATCAGCCTCCTTTTGTTAATAAAGGCACATATCAGCCTCAGCTGGTTATTGGGACGAGGAGGAGGACAGTACGACTAAGGCAGAATGGAATAGGATGAAATGTCTGAATAAAAATTACCGACACCACGAAAAGACCTAACACACACACCACGAAAAGTTCTAACTAACAAAAGTTCTAACATTTCGTTGTATGTGTTTAGGTGTTTTGGTGGGGTCGGTGTGAGAAAATGTATTTAAAAAAAGGGTTGAGGGGTACACCCCTGCAACTATCCCGACAGAACCAATATAGTGAGCGGGAGACACCCCTGCATGTTCGCATGGGAAATGTACAAACATTTTGTTTTAGTGCGTTTCCCATGCAAACATTTCCATCATGGGAAAATTTGCCACAGAGATATCACGTAGCCAACATACTTTTAGAAATGAAATCAGCTGTGGAGGCATAGTCAGCTGTGGAGCCCGAGTCGGCAGCTGGAGAAGTAGCTCCGGAACAGCGGTGTGGTGAGCACTCGAGACCCGTTTACAGATGCAGAGTTTATGCAGCAGGAAACAAAGCTAAGGAAAGCTGGAGGCCGGTAGCAGTCTACGTGGTGGATACCGGCATGATTGGTGTGACCGGGGTGGAGCATCGCTGGGGATCAATGCCACGCAGTGCCACTTGGAGAGGAAGGGATGTCCCTCTCGGGTAGGTCAGAACCCAGAACCAGAGTTGCAGAGACCTTGCAGCGCCGTCATCTCCGACCGGTGAGTGTGGGAGATACCGGGCTGGCAGGCGAATATGCGATGAAAATGGCTTTGAATACTGGATGAACTGAAAGTCATTGTAAGTACTTTTGAATGCTGAAACAAGTACTTTTGAATACTGGACAAATTGAAAGTCATTAGAAGCATTTCTTTATGCCGAACAGAGTAAAAGCGAGTTTTGAGCACTTGTGGGTGGAGTGAAAGAAAGGTGGTACATGTAGCAAATACGACAGGATGTATTGTCTGAGACACAAGTACAGGCAGAGTCAAGAGAATACCAAGAAGGGTATGAGATGAGAAACAAAGCATTGGGCAACGCGAAAAGAGTGAAGGATCTGCAGGTTAAGAGGAAACCTGTCTTGGCAAGAGCCAGAAGAATACAGAAAAGGGTAACAAAGTGCATGGTGGCCAACCAAGGCACTGTACAGTGTTAGAAGAGTGTGACGCTGGTGAAAAACCAAGCCTCATTGTCAAGGGAAAGCAGTGGCCAATTGTCGATGGAAAGCAGTCAAGAAGCGGTATTGGTTGCGTGACCTGTAATGGGTGGTCCGTTTCGTCCAATTATTGCACCTAGACAGACTGCCCCCCTTTATGGAAAAGCCAATGAAAGTATCCATAAAGAAGCTTGTGTTTTGCAACAATCTCTTATGTGATTTTGAAGTCAAGAAACAGAACTGCCTATGTGAACTAGTGAAAAGGACTGATATTAAAAGAGCTGGGAAGTCTCCCAAAAAATTGTGTTGTTTTTGAAAAGCTGGAAGATTTGAGCTCTTGGGGAAGGGAATCCTGATACCTTGTGAACTGTTTTTAAACTTGGAGGAGGGGAAGCTGATTACAAGCCAAGAGCTAGAAGAAGCTCTGAACTTTATTTTGAACACTATTCATTTTAATGCTGACAACCCTACACATTGTATACAGTTTGTTGTGAGGGCAAGTATAGGTTTTGGACACAGACAGGCATTTAATTTGGACTTCCTGACACAGACTACCCTTAGTTTCCCTTAGGTAGGGAAATCTCCCCTTGGCATAGGGCAAGTTAGGCCTTGCTCCATCCTGCCTTTTAAGTTAATAAAACTGATGAAAACCAATATTGAACCTGTTGTCCACATCTACTTTATGATACCTTCACACAACCAAGTTGTCCAACTCAGAGTTCCTTTACTGAAAAGAGGAACGACATTACTATGGTCTGATTTTCCAGTCAACATCATTGGGCAGTAAGACGTTCTTCCAGAAGAAACAAATACATGTTGATAGTGACATGCCTCTTCACAAAGTGGATTGAGTACCTTCCCGACCCAAATTGTAAGGCAGAGACAATCACCACTTTGATGATCAACCACATCTTTTCTCGATTCAGTCTTCCACAAAGGTTTGTGTCTGATAGAGGTAGTCATTTTACCAGTGAGGTGATGACGAAGATGTGGAACATTTAATGAGTGAAAAGAAAACTCCACATCACCTCCTGCCTAGCATCAAGTGGGGATGTGGAGAGATACAACAAAACAATTGTGAGTATGTTGAAGAAGTTTGAGGTCGATTCTGGACCAAGTTAATACACCTGATTTCTACTTGTACTGATGGCCATTCAATCTACACCTTCTTCTGCCACAAAGATGTCTCCATTTGAAAAATTAATAACAGGATGAAAAATTGTACCACTACAACATCTGCTTTACCAAACTCACGGGCAGACATTGATTGTGAATGAAGGATAGCACAGTGGCAACACACTGGTCTTGGAAGCAAGACCACACAGAGCAACAAAGGTGCAAATCCCCGATCCGCACTTAGAAACCAAACTCAAGTACGGTATTAGGCACGTTATAAAAGAGCATTTCAATAAAATTAAATAAATGCATTGCTCAACTACTCATGAGTAGATTGAGAATTTTAGGAAACATCTACAGCTTGCTTTTGCATATCCCCAACCTGTTAGGACTGATTTTCTATACTCTGGCCTGGGGGACAGGGGTATAAAAGGCCAACCTATATTGTGACAGAGACAACTCTGGGAGTTGTAGCCAAACCAGTTCAAGGTAGCAGTGATGAGAGGTCTACGCTAATTCTCAAGGGGTGGTGAGCTTGTAAAGGGTACACAATGTGTACAGACAATGGGAATCATAAATTACACTTCAATGATTTGTATAAAAATATAGTTATTTATTTATGGCCAAATATCACTATGAAAAATGACTACTAACAGATAGAAGTATCACACAGCACTAATCATAGAATACATGTATACAGTCACTAGAGTGGGGCATAATACAGATCAAACCCCTGCAAAGGAAAGTGTAGATTTGTTTATGCACTACAGGTCCACAGCAAATTAGTCCTAACTTCAAAGGTCCTTGCCTAAATTGTCTGGGTCCTCATGCCCAAAAGTTCAGGAATAGTTATGTCAAAGTTTGCAACACTGGAAAAAATGATAGTAGGGTCTCTGTGGTCCAGCAAATGATTCCAAGGCTTAGAGGACAAGTTATTCTAACTAACCACAGTGCCCCCACCCTTCAGAAGGCTTGTGCAAGCAAGCAATGGCAAAGCCAAATTATTGTATACGTTTTAGAAAAGTTAGCAACATTTTTAAGGGGAGTTTAAGGGCAGCTAAGGACCACTGTAACTCACCCCGTACTCTGATTCCCCACAGGACTTGACAGGGCAATGGAAGAAGGTCTGAGGTCACTTTTCCCACCATCAGCCTCAGTCCCTGACTTGCAGGGGTTGAAGGTTCGAGCAGCTCTCCGGTCAGTGTCTTTAGCTGGTGTAAGGACTCTCAGGTGAAAAATGCAGAAAAATACAATGCAGGACTCCTCTCAGGACTTCACTTGACTCAGGTAAGCTGTTTTGGATGTTGGTCACAGCAGCAAAGCGATGCAAAGGGAATCACTTGTTGCGGTCAGATTTTCCTTGCTATCCTGGGTTCTCTTGATGCTAGTAGTCCGGAATTTCATTGAGGTAAGTCTTGTAGGCCAAACTGAGAATTCCCCAAGTTTCAGGCCTCAATGCAGAACGGCAACATCGGCAGCACAGTAGGCCAAACTCAGAGCTGGTCAGCCAGAGGGTAGTCCTGGGGCAATTCCGAAGGCTCTTCTTCACAGGTTGCTGAGCATATGTCAGGAATGGATATTCCCTCCACTCCACATGTCGCAGCTCCCTCACAGGACTTCTGAAGATCAATAGCAAGACAGGGCTCTTCCAGGACAGCTGCAGAAGTTGGTTGCAAAGCCTCCTTCAGACGGGTCTCCGGTCTCCTCACAGGTCTCACAGATGGGCAGGAGTATTGGCTCCTTCAGGTTACTCCAGGATCTCTCTACAGTGGTGTGTAGGGGTCCTCTTCTTTCCCCAAAGCCAGGAAAGAGCATAAACTCCCACTATCCAATAGCAGAGCTAGCCCCACACACACCCCAGCAGTGGTCCAATCAGGGCCACTGGTGGGAACACTCATGCATAACACTCAGACACACTGAAACCAGTTTGTGATTGGGACCAGACAGTCCCAGCCTACATCTTGCCAGCAAAAACACATAACCTCCAGTAGCCCCCCAAAAGCGTCTGCTTTCCTGGGCACTGGAAGTACATATAAGGATTTTCCTGGCTTCACATGCCAGGAAGAAGGCTAAAAGACAAGATGGCCAAAGTACAAGTGGAAAACCTCATGGCATGGCCGTGTTTGAGCATTACCCACAGTTAGTAGCCAAAAGCTTAAGGTTTCACTGCACTGTAGAAAGTACAGGTCAGGATCATAAATAAAAGTAAAAAGTTTGGGGGTCCATTAAAATGGAAGGAAAGGTGCAGTAAAGAGAAATGTTTCCTAACACAACCCAATCTGGAGAAGTCTGCTGAAGGAATGTGAACGCATTACGGCCTCATAAAAGCACAACGGGAGTATAAGGTAGGTGACAGAGTTTGTCTATTTAATTTTCTAAGAAACAATGCGAAGGAGAAGAAGTTTTTACCTTGTTGGCATGGGAAATTTTGTGATTATCGATACATTTTCTCCTGTCTGCTTATATGATCCAAAACCCAAAATGAGATTTGGTTGTGGGAAAATGGGTCCACATCAATCAATTGTAAATCTGTTGGCCTAGACCAGCTTTGCAAATGATTGAGCAGCCATCTGAAGTTAGTCCTGAAGAAAATGTTGAAGACTGACATCGTAAGAACAGAAAAATGAAAAGTAGTAATAAGGACAATCATTGAGTAAGTAATCAACGTAGGGTGCGAGAGAATGAATGGATGAAAATAGTAATAGCAATTAAAAAGTCATGCACAAATTCAATGATAGATCGTACTGTTTTTGTAAAAATATGAGTCTCTATGAGTTACTAAAACAGCCTTTCTACCCCTCTCTATAGTTCATTAAGAAGAAGAATTCTTTCCTGGACCTACAAACCGTGAAAGAAGATCCCAAAAAGGAAAGAAAAACATAACTGACAGGGGAGAAGATCCAGCTGGAAAAAAGATCTCCATCGTTACTTGAATGAAAATTGATGGTGGAGAAAAAGACTCATGCAAGAATAACATGGAAATAAATAAATAAATAAAACAATAAAAAAAGGTTGGATCAACTCCCTTGTGCTCTTCTTTTGCTAACACAAGGAGTAAGAGGAAGGGGGGATGTGTAGTGAAATCTAGTTCAAAGAGAAGATGCAGAGCAACGTCCTTGTTTAAAAGCAAACATGCAAACCTCATCCTGCACACAGCATTTTGAAAAAACATTTGCAATGTTTTCAAGACCCCTCAGATCAAAATATAATGAAAAGGCAAAGATGAACATTTTAAGTACCAGGAAGCATTCTGCAACTTCTATTAAAAAGGGGAACTGCTTAATCTGAGGAGAAAAAGAGCACACATGATAAAGTGAAAGAGAAAAACTGATTTGGGCTTGCATTTTATGCTGCTGCTGTGTGTTTATTCACTGTACAGAAATCAGAGGTCATGAAAATGAAACTTAAAGATGTTGGAAATGTGGACCTTTGATTGGTGTTTTGATATGCCAGCGCAATGGATAAACGGCAGTTTTTGTTAAAAATGTAAAAATCTAGGGACAGAGAAAAATGTTACTTTAAAAAGCGCCAATTAGGAGAACCCCCAACTTGAATCAAGCATCAGCTGTATGTTTGAACTCTCATGGCTGCTTTTCTGGCCAATTCACCAATTTCAGTAAATAAACAACAGAACTGATCTACCTTGCACTATCAGGGGGATAATGACTGGCCTACAACTAAGTCACTAAGAGGCTGAAACTGCAATTAATCCTAAAGCAGCATTTTTATAGGCTGCATCTGTGTATCGTGGCTTTAGATAATGAACAACTAATGAGGGTTCAATTTTACCAGCAGATCTGTGTTGCATAATCTGAGATTTCCATTTCCTAGGCCTCTCTTCAAAGATGGAATCTTGATAACTGGAAAAATAAAGTCTTATCTTAAAATCTACCAGACCTGGGAACTGTCCAAGATGGGCAGGATAAAAGTCGTAAACCATGAGGACATCAAACTGCAAAAGACCTTATCACGCCAGGCCTCTGGGTCATAAATACTATACTACAAGCCCTGGACTGACAGCTAAAGAACTAAAGACACCTGAGGCTCTCTGATTGACTGGAATATGTACAAAGGAAAAGAAAATGTCTTAAAAGTTACAAAGAGACTTCCTATTTTGTCCTTAACTCTGAAAATAATTTTGCAACAAAAAAATTCTATTTTTAAAGCGCTCAGCTGTTCTATTTGGCGGTGTAAAGGCAATTTTCTAATGTGACTTTTATTTATGCAAATTGGGTAAATTTGTATTTTGAGTTGGCGAAATGGCGTACACCAATTAATTATATATCATTGAGTCGGCAGGGACGAGCCTATCACTTTGAGATGGAAAAATAATTTAAATATAAATATGGAAGTGAGTTAAATGAAACAACCTGTAATGTATTACATTTTCGTGCTATTATAATGAAAATTGCCTTGTTTGATTTGCACCAGAGAGAGTAATCTGACAAGCCTATTAGTAAAGAGGTCATTGGTGGAAATTGCTATTTCATGATGTTCCAATATTTAATGCAAGGAATCCCTGAGAAGACGTTACATTAAATGGGAGGGAAAACGGGTTTAGAAGTTACTCCAATCAGACTGTCCTCTTCATTAAAATGCCCAATGACGGTGGAGGGTTATGTCTCGTGTGATGTCACTTTTGGGACAATGTGCAATCACATACATTGACCAATTAGACTGGCGAAAGTATACAGACCTCAGTAAACTGGGATTGCTGTTCTATAAAGGATTCAACATACGCTCACTCAAGACAGACACTGATCAACTCACTCGCTCACTCACTGACTGATGGAGAGGAAGGAGGAGCATTGATATGAATGGGAAGGAGAAGGGATAGATTTCTCTCCTCTTGGACACATTGATGTATTATTGCAGAGACTGAAAGTGAGGTCTACCAGGATTTAAAGCCCTAGGCCTTCTTCAGTGGAAGACTTATCAGACAGGCTGTGGAGGAAAGCTGATCCAATCCTGCTGACTGATGACCACCGGTTCCTTGAGGGGGAGAATGGAACCAGTCCTTTTGAAAAAAAATGACATTATTTGATTGTTAGCAAACAAATGTAAGTCAAACAAACATCATGACACATTGAGCATTCCAAATTCGAATCACTGAATACAGCAAAATGGCTATTGACATATAATTCATGGGGTCGATGAATCTCAACGTATCCATAGGGCTCCCATTGACGCAACAACTATAATTCTTTGGTAAACAGTGAGCTCCACAGTCATGATGCACTTCCTCCCACCCCCACCCACACATGTTAATACCTCACCTTCATAGCCTCATTTGTCATTTTTAAGAGATACTTATAGCCGGTTCCCACCACCACATTTTGCATATGATTTAGAAATCAGAGGTGAGATCTCTGATCTTCAAGGTGGGTTTTCATCCGTTGCTTGGCTAATTGAACCGGTTCTTAAGAGGGTGCCCACCTGTCTACGATAAAGCCAACATAAATTCGTAAGTGAGTAGGATCTAAAGGGGAAATAAGAAAGATCCAAGGCAAAGTTTAAGACCAAACGGAGGTTTGTAGCAGTGATGGCCATTTTTGTATGCAGCATGGGGGAAGGGTTGGCAATAGCAGAGATCTCAGATTTTGGGGTTTACTCAGACCAATTCCCTGTATTCAGAGCCTGCTACATCCATGCCCTGCAACTGCCATGCAGGACTCCAGCGCTGGACTTGGGCCCTACTGAGAAAGAGAAGCAGCCTCATCATTCTGTAATTGAACCTATAAAGGTACTACCAGAATGGATGGACCTGCAGGGGCAATAGATTTAGTGCCGAGACGGATGGGATTATGTGACAGAGACTGACACCTCGAATTTTGAAGGGTCCGAGCTTAGCTAGGACTGAACTGTAATAACCATGTCTAGGCACTAAAGATTGCATTTTATTGTACTAAGTAGAACTCCATACTGGATTTTGGTGTCTGCTTTCTGGCTTGGGTAGTCTGCATGGGTGAGTATGCATGGTGAAAGTGCAAGTGCAACCCTGGGACAGTTTGTAAGGAGGAAGGAGTAACAGATATCTTAGAATAGGTTTTTGGAAGTGCTAGAACAAGCACCACCTAGGAAAGCAGCTAGAATGTACCTGAGGTATAAGAGGAAGTATTTGAACTGCTCAGGGTCATTTCTAGGAGCAATGCCAGGGGAGGTCAAAGGCAGTGGTCTCAGCGAGGAATGCGCTGCTAGACAGAGAGGTGCTGAGTGTGTCCCCAGCATCTAGAAAGGAATAGAAGGACTGACATTGTTTCTGCACAAGCGGTAGCAGTAGCAGCAGCACACTGAAGGGGTTCCTGCTCTGCCCAATCCATATAAACATCCATGTACCTCTTGTAGGCAGCCATAGCCTGTGCGTATTAAAGTCTCTTACACTCTCCCAAACATCAGCACCTTTTTGTCAGCCCAAATACCCACCCCAACTTTGATATGAGCCCTGCTGGCCTTGGGCAAATTGCAACAATTAGCTAACAGACAGACTGCCTTGCTACAGCGGAGGGGTGGCTCTGAGGAAGTGCTAAATGATCTGAAATTAAGTTTGTGCGTTTAATTTGCACCTTATTTTTACACAGTTTATTTTTTTATTTCTTTGTAGGACCCGGATCAGGGTGCCTAGCAACTCATGTTGGCCCCTTTTCTTTTTTTCCTTGTATGCCACTGCTCTGCTGAAGTCTATCTGCGTTTCTGCCCCTGATGTATTTATTCATCAGGTTTACTCTCTGCAACCTGGCCGTTGCTGTGAGACTGCCGTCTACTCAGTTCAGTAATACTGCAAAAGGAAACGCTGCCGCTGCATGCGAAAAGCATGCCGTAACTTGAACAGTCCACATGATTCCCTATTTTGGAATACCACTAGACTGTATCAGTGAAATGTGATATTACTGCATTCAGTAATTCGGCATAGAGTGATACTTCATGTGGTAATGGATTTGCTTAGAGGACATTTTCTCCTTGCTAAACCAGACGGTTTTAGTGTTTTGGTACTGAAACTGTTAATCTGGCAATAAGGTTAGAGTTACAGTAGTCCAGTTAACACTGCAACACTCTAAATGAGGTCCTTAGACATTAAAAGGCTGACTTGGTTGCAACAATAAATAGTAGCACAGCAGTCAAGGCCACTCCTAGCTTTTGGACTAGCTCCACCGGGACAGGAGGTGGATCTCATATGAACACTTCATGTGAATAGAATAAATCCTTGGTCCACAGGATTTAGTAGCAGATCCTTGGCATTGAACACAACTCGCGAGATATGCTTGACGATCATCCACACTTGGGCTATGCACAGGGAAATGACCCGCTACTTGATATCCCCCACTGTACCCCTGGACATTAAGGTAGAGCTAGTTGTCACAAGCATATACAAGATAACACATCACGTGTTTGCTGAGCAAGCGGGCGATGTTAACCTTTGAAAAGAATCAACTATAATGCCAATCCAGGGACAAAGAATCAACTATAATGCCAATCCAGGGACAAAGAATCAACTATAATGCCTATCCAGGGACAAAGAATCAACTATAATGCCAATCCAGGGACGAAGAATCAACTATAATGCCTATCCAGGGACAAAGAATCAACTGTAATACCAATAGCTGGCACAGAGAATCAACTATAATGCCAATCCCAGGGACATAGAATCAACTATGAAGCCAATCCTGAGGACAAAAAACCAACTATAATGCCAATCCAGAGGACAAAGAATCAACTATAATGCCAATTCCTGGGGACATAGAATCAACTATAATGCCAATTCCGGGGGACATAGAATCAACTATAATGCCAATCCAGAGGACAAAGAATCAACTATAATGCCAATCCAGAGGACAAAGAATCAACTATAATGCCAATCCAGGGACAAAGAATCAACTATAATGCCTATCCAGGGACAAAGAATCAACTATAATGCCAATCCAGGGACAAAGAATCAACTATAATGCCTATCCAGGGACAAAGAATCAACTGTAATACCAATAGCTGGCACAGAGAATCAACTATAATGCCAATCCCAGGGACATAGAATCAACTATGAAGCCAATCCTGAGGACAAAAAACCAACTATAATGCCAATCCAGAGGACAAAGAATCAACTATAATGCCAATTCCGGGGGACATAGAATCAACTATAATGCCAATTCCGGGGGACATAGAATCAACTATAATGCCAATCCAGAGGACAAAGAATCAACTATAATGCCAATTCCGGGGACAAAGAACCAACTATAATGCCGATCCGGGGGACATAGAATCAACTATGATGCCAATCCTGAGGACAAAAAAACAATTATAATGCCAATCCCAGGGACCCAACTATAATGCCAATCGCGAGGACAAAGAATCAACTATAATGGCAATCTCGGGGACATAGAATCAGCTATAATGCCAGTCCCAGGGACAGAGAATCAACTATAATGTCGATCCGGGGGACATAGAGTCAACTATGAAGCCAATCCTGAGGACAAAGAATAAACTATAATGCCAATCCCAGGGAAAAAGAATGAACGATAAAGCCAATCCTGGGACAAAGAGTCAACTATAAACCCAATCCTGAGGGCAGAGAATCAATTATAATGCCAATCGCGGCAAAGAGAATTAACTATAAAGCCAATCCCAGAGATGACTCTTATGTGTTATTTGTGGCAGATGACAAGAAGTGTGGCAATGTGATCGCATGTAGAGGATGGATGGAAACCACCTGAGTGCGGTACCTTAAATGCCCCTAATACTTTCAGGCAGCGTGGTAGAATGCTGTGGCCGCAGGTGCTCAAGCAGGATGGGTCTCCAGCTGTGGCTTCAGCTTGTGGATGTGGGAAGCTATGTTTTGTGGTATCCAGATGGCGAGAGGATGTTGGTGATGCTATATTCAGGCAAAGGGATTTGATCTTGAAGTGGAAGAAATGTAGGAGGGCCTCGAGGAGGCCCTCCTACATTGGAGGGGAGTCAGGTGGGCACTTAAGCATCCTGTTCTCTTTCAGGGCGATTATTTCAACACGGTACTGCTTTTACACATTTTGTACAGTAGAGCCTATTCTAACATGAAAAGCAGAACTGATCTAGAGCGCAATAATGACGCTTAACGGTGCCAAAGTAGGTCATCATTTCACAGGCTTGTCTAATATAGTCTAGGCTTACGTTTGCACTTTGGAAATTGCGTTCATAGTATGGTCCAGATTTTCAAAGCACAGACCGGGTATGATTGGTAGCGCACAAAATAAGGATTTTCAGCTGCCTATTTCCTTTTTGTCCCCTGGTACGCCATCTGATCTTCGAAATCTTGGGGCTATTTGAAAACATCATCCAGCATGGCGCGAATTCTGCTTAATAGGTGTTCGGTAATGGTTCTCCGAACAATTACAGTAGATGCAATCAAATTTCATCAGAGGCCTTGCGGATCTGTTTTTCGCCACTTGTTGGCCAATTACGTCCAATCATCCTTTGTACCGGTTTGCAATGGCTGAAAGGCAAAGGTGATCATGACAGCATATGCACCTTTGAACCTTCTGATTAACAGATGCTCCTGACTTCTGCCTGAGGAGGGAAGGGCCATTATTACCCCAGCAGTGCCGGGTGCAGAAGGCATAGAAAGCAGCAGACTAGAAGGGCACGGTTGGCGTGTAAGACAGCAAGCAGCTCCCAATAACTAAATGATTGCCATCATTTCTCGACACCTGGCCTGATACATGTGGGCATATGGCAAGGGGGCCCATTAACTGAATGCAATATATATATTTTTTAGCAGGATTGGTTATTGCTGTTCATTGCACTGTAAATTACAGATCTCACTGTCACTCGACTAAATGGTACTCATTTTGCCGCCTGCGTATGGATGAAAGGCAAAAAAGGCCCAGCTAGAATTCGGACACACACATGCAGGTTGTCCCATGGAATTAAACCACTTAGTTGGGGCAGAGAGAAGCGTTTTCCTCTCTTCCACACAGTACTAATCTGCATGCACAGTAACTGTTGTGTATGACGCTTCTAAAACTTGTGAAGCAGGCATACTCCTGCCCAATTGGTCACCCTGCTACTCTAATCACACTCTTGGTGTGTGATAATATGCTGAAACAGAGCTCTCAAATCGGGTTCTGTGAGATCTGACAAAGCTAGGGTAACCAGTTTTTCTTTTTAAAAACAGGGACAGGCCCCAGTCATAGAGGTAGGACTAAAGTAAACACAAAAAAAACGGTGTTCCTACATCTGAATCGCTAGCCTGTTGTGGGGGTCTGGGGGTTGTGCTCATAGGCACACTCCTCTTATTGGAGGAGAGCAGCCGGGAGGGGAAGGAGGAGGAAATGGGGGCGTGAAAAGTATTTACACCCCCATTCACACGCAGGAAGAGTCGCGCCGGGCCCGATTTCGGGATTTTAAATCGGATCCCGGCAAAAACCGGGACCGTAGCCACCGACACTTCCAGTACCGGGAAAGGGTTTGTAAAATTAAAAAACTCCCCAGACCCCGGGACGGAGGGTGCTTTCCCGGGACTGTCCTGGGAAAACCGGGGCATCTGGTCACCCTAGACAATGCTAGCACGTGCTGTTTTGCATTGCTGAACAGATTATAGCTACCAGTCCCAGAATGCAATGCAACACTAGCCTAAAACCCAGGACCAGCGTTGATTATTTCATACCTAACATGGGGCAACTTGAGATTCTGGCCTAGGGGTTGCACAATGTCCAATAACAGGTACTGCACAGATTGCAGAGCTGCACGGTTCCTCTCAAACAAAGAAGAGCTGCACTGTGGGCAGCTCGAGCGCAATTTACTGGTACAGCACAGACAGCAATAGGGCAAGCTTCCTGCCTACACCGAGCAGGTAAAACAAGCGCAGCATGCTTTCAAGTTCCCCTTACAAGCACAGTGCACAGACAGGAGCTGAGCAAGCTTTCCTTTCACACAGACGAAATACAGCACAGCCAGCAGCGGTTCGACTGCACTACCCCACTCCCTCTTCACCTTACTAACCCATTCCACCTTCTCGTTTGCAGATCTGCCAGAGCGCTTGGGGACCAATTCCATTGGTGACGGTGCACTATATAAGTACCTTTAACATAACATAACATAACATAACATAACATAACATAACATAACTTGTGTACCGGAAAGGCTCAGCAGTAGTGCTCGATTCCTTTCCACAAATTCCAGGGAAAGCACAGGAGAGAGTGGTGCAAGCTTCATCTGGCACACAGAAGAGATACAGCCCGAGAAACACCAGTGTTCCTCTCTGATACTCAGCACAGGGACAGTACAACATGCACTCCATCACTGAATAGGTAGAGCCCCCGGATCAGCAACCTGCATTCACACATACAATACCTAAAGCCTGGGCAGCAGCAGGGCAGCAGAGCCAGCATAAACATGCTTTCTTATAGAATCATTATAATAATAATTACTTTTTTGTGCTATAATCCAAAATTTGGACTTTACACAAATGTAAGCATAGTTATAAAAACACATAAGAAACATAATAAAACATAAACATGGACATATAATAAATACATCATAAAACATTATGATCCGATGTATAGCCCATAAAGCATAGCGCTAAATAGGTACAAAATCAAATGCCAAGCAAGTCTGCACAACAACTCAACGCAACTCAGGCACTTAAATCAGGGAGAATAAGAGACTTAATATGTGTCCACAGCCTATATAAGGCAAGCTGAAATGCCATAAATTCAGAGTTTAAGCATGAGTCCCAGAAAGGTTCTCCAGTTATAGCCTCTCATATCTGTTGACCCATTCCCAAAAGAGGTCATCTAATGCGGTCCTAAATTAGGGCATGAAGTCAAAACATGTCTTGTTGATGCCAGGGCGCCAGGGCTCTCACAGAAACGGCACATCCTATGCTCCAATGCCACCCCCTAGCGAGGCCCAGTAACAGCTAGTACCGGAAGCTGGTTTGTCTGTGAACTTAAGATGAACTGCCTCATTTCTAGGTCAGGGCATAACAGCAAGTAAGATTGAGGCGTCCGATAGCTGTGGATAACATGAGCTACTGCCTCACAACCCTTCAAATTGTACAGATGGTTGTAGTTCAAATTCCAATACCATCGGTTCATCTCGTGCTCAAAATATTTTTTTAGATGGATAAAGGCGATGTCTTTCTTTTTGGCATAGGGCCAATCAATCTCAGTAAAGAGTAATTAATTTGGCTGTTTTAAGAATCATTATTGCATTAAGGGGAAAACAAACATGAGGATTTTCTTACGTGGGAATAATAGGTGCACCAGAATGGACATGTGAGGGCAAAATCAATATGAACATGTTTTTTTACACTGGCAGAGTACTGGCATATAGCAGGCAAGGCATTGTAAAAATGCCCTGGAAAATGCTCCTGTGGATTGTTCGTGACTTGGCATCTAATGGACCTTTTTCATGTCTCATCCTACAAAACTGATTGAAAACTGTGTGGGTTGTTACCTAATTTATCACAGAACGTGCACTGTAATGCACCAGTGTAACACATTATTTCTAAAATATTCTCAGGGAGAACCCCCAGAACTCCTTTGATTGGTTTATTTATTTATTTCATTTGTAAAGCGCGCATACAGCCTGGAGGCATTGAGGCGCTGTTGCACATACAAGTCAGGTACAGGTGTGGGGATCACAATTAGACAGACAGTAGGGTGCCGGTGGAAAGGGCAGGGAGGTATACGTAAGGATACATTGGTTGCACAGTGAATAGTGTTACATACATATTAGTCATTCTGAGCATACCAAGGTAGGGAGACAAGGGCTAGTAGAGAAGCTTCTAACGTAGGGGAGGTTATGTGAAGAGCTGGGTTTTGAGGGCTTTTCGAAAGATCCAGTAGGATTTTTCTGCCCTTAGGGAGGGGGGAAGTCATTCCAGATTTTGGCCACGCAAAAGGAGAAGCTTGCGCCTCCTGCTTTCCATCTTCTTACCTTTGGCACCAGCAGTCGGTCTGAGTAGTCTAGTGGAATGGGCTTTAGTGACATTATGAGTGAGGTATGGAGCTGCTGTACTAGAGAGGCACTTGTGGGCAATGGACAAGATTTTGAAGTGGATCCGTTCTTGGATGGGCAGCCAGTGAGCTTCCCTTCTGGCAATGGAGATGTGCTCCCATTTTGAGATGTTTAGTACTGCTCTCAAGGCATTATTTTGAATAGTTTGCAGTTTTCTGATGTTGCTGGCAGACGTGCTGTAAAGAGGACGTTACAGTAGTCTAGCTTTGAACCAATGACAGCCCGGGCAATGGTGAGACAGTTCTTTTGTGAGAGAATGGGTCTGGCTGGATTGAGGACTCTGGTTGCGTAAGCTGTCGAGGATGCAATGGCGCTCACTTGTCTAGATAGGGTAAAAGAGGCATCAAGGTAGACACTGAGTGTCTTTACTGTTGATGAGACTGGGATCACACACTGGTAGATTTGGAAAGAGGTTTATTGAGAATTGAGAGACTTACAGGCATGGGGTGAGTCGAAAATAAGAATTCCAGTCTTGTCGCTTTTTAGGCAGAGTTGGTTTGCTGCCATCCTTGCCTGGATAGTGTAGTAAATGTTGTTGAGAGTATTGGAGTCCTCTGAGTAGTTTCCTGAGAGTGGGATTAGGATTTGCGTGTCGTCGGCATAGTTGGTGTAAGCTATGCTGTGAGAGTGTAAGATGTTGAAGAGTGGTCTGGTGAAGGTCGGGCGATGCAGGAGCCTTGAGAGACACCGCAGGAAATGGGGGAAGGAGCGGCGTTGGCTGTGTCTGATAAGACTCTCATGACTCTGCCTTCCAGAAAGGAGGCAATCCAGGCAATGGCAGGAGGGGAGAAGTTGGCATGGGTGGTGAGGTGTTGGCTAAAGATTTGGTGGTTGACCAGATCAAAAGCTATGGATTAATCCAGGAGTAGGAGCAAGGCGCAGTTTCCTTTGTCCCTAATCTCATCTAGCTGCTTCTTGAGGTCTAGAAATGCAGATTCCGTTCCATGTCCAGGGCGGAAACCCGATTGGCGCATCCCTAGGATTTAGTTTTGCTCCAGGATTTGTTGAACCTGCAGGTAGGCAGCCCGGTCTAGAATTTTGAGTAGAAAGGGGACTGTAGTAATTGGCCGGTAGTTGGTTGGTATGGTTGGGAATAGGGTGAATTTTTTAGGAGAGGGCTCCCGCACTATGCTCCGTCACACCTGCACATTTGGCCAGGGGCAGAGGATGAACCCTACTACTACATTAGTTGCACGCCCTACTTGTTACACAATCCTGGCTCGGCCTCTGGTGATTTGGGATGAAATATGCATCTGTTAGCCAAAGAGCGGCGTAATATCTACTCAGCCTTCTGGGTTCAGGGTGGGAGCAGCGCGGGAGGGGGATCTCTATAGCACAATAGGTTAAATGGCCCCTCTCACTACCAGATTTGAAAGCTGCCATCCAGCCCAACCCAAAATGCTGAGGCAGGCTCCGCCCCTGAGAACAAGCTTCCATCACCCAATGACAGACACACCACCACAGGCAGCAGCAGCATTGCACGCCTCCTGCCACATGAAAGACACACAACACAAGCACCGGAGCTCGATGTTGTTCTTTTTCTAGCACCCCTTCCCTTTGCATGTAAGCTGGGGACCTGCTCTATGTTCCCCACAGTCTCCTCCCACACCACCTTCAAACAAACCCATCCCATTGACCCCGTGCATTTCTCTGGCACTTTCGAAATTGGACGTCTTAATGCATTGACAAAGTAAAAGTGTTTTTGCTCTTTTTCATACGAGTATTTTTATTGAAACAACTCACTCCCATAGGTCATCAGCACTACACGCTTCTACACACAGGGCCTATATACCTGTGTTGCACACAAGATAGATACAGCACAGGCACCCGCATTACATACTTTCCTCACAAAGGAAACAGGTGCAGCATAGGCAGCAGGACTGCAGAATCCCCTCACACACAAAACAGGTATAGTATGGGCAGCAGCGTGACACAGTTCCCTCTCACACAAAAAGTACAGCACAGACAACAGCACCACAATGCTTCCCTTAGAGGCAAACCAGGCACAGCACAGGTAGCAGCACTATTTGAGGCCTGACACACTAAACTAAATGTACGACGTGGACAATGTTTTGTTGAGTCTTTCTTCATTAGCAAAACATCTTTTCCCAACGGGACCATTGTAGTTTCAAAGGAAAAAATACTTAATTGTCTGCCCATGTTCCTGCTTAAAGAGGGATATGGCAGGGCTGCCTGTGGTCCTAGTTCAGTTTTGCACCATCCAATATCATCGAACATGCAGGGATGCCTCCTCAACAGCTGTCAGGAACAGGTAAAAAGCCTGCTGCTCCCCAAATTGCAGGCTGGGTGGTGGGGCAATGAGTTTGAGCCTTATCCCTCAAGTCACACCCTATCGATGCCACTGTTTCTGGTACTTCGGGAACAACAGCACAAAAGTAGAAAGTGGAACAAATTAGACAAAGCAACGAATATATTATTTAAAAGAAAAGGAAACGATTTCATTATAATTCCTCTGGAATGAAGGCAATGCAGACTTTTACACAGGAGGGGTGTTCCAGAGCAAACAGACTATAATGTAATTTGAAATTATTTTATTCAACACATAGGAACTTCTTGAAGTGTATACCTTTTATTCAAACAGTTTCAAGGGTTTGTTTTTGCATTATTTAGTCAAGACGCCCAACCCTGGATTACTGGTGCTATAAGACCAATGCTCATACAAACACGTGTGTCTCCTTCATACTAGCAAACATAACAGACATACTTTGGAATATGTTCACTTCATGAAACAAATATCACATTGAAAGCATACTTTTTTCTTTAGGGACAGAAATTAATTTGAATGCATTATGATTGTGTTAGCTTTCAAGGATGGACACGTGAGTACGTTGCTTGACTTGTATTAAGCTCAAGAAGCGCAAGCCCCTGCTTCGGGCAGTGAAACCTCCATCCAACAACTGTCCCTACTCGACTGAAGCATCTAGAATCTGCAGTACCAGCTAGAACCTACTCACAAGCTTTTGGGTCTAGCCTAATCTTCAACTCCCTCTGCTCTTCCCACCTCAAGAGTGTGTCTCCCTTCTTTGTTGCAATCATTTCCCCAGCTGCCTCCCTTCCTTTGAACTCCAACGTCACAGGGAAATACCCCAATGTCTCAATGTTGTCCATGTTGTACCCAGAGGACTAATGTCCGCTGGCATCAGTTCCTCCATACTCCCTCAAAGTCTTTCCCAGTCCCACACTTCCTTCGAGATCATTGACACATAAGCTCCAGAATCAGCCATCATGTGAACTCTCTTCCCATTTACCTGAATCGCTGCAATGCGCCTCTTGCCATTACTCTCGTCACCCTCAGACTCGCTTACGGGGCACCACACTCGCCCACCCTCAGACTCCTCTTCCTTGTACACATTATACTTACCACACCCACACTCTTGTGGCCTATATTAAAGGTTTTGAAATAATTAGTACAATGGCCCCACCGGTTGCACTTTTTGCACATGACCTTTTGTAATGGACAGCTCAGAACCCCTGCAAGGTGCACCTTGTTGCCACATCTGAAGCACGCTCTATCACTTGTCTCTTCTCCCCTTTTCCCCCATCTTCTTCGAATGACTTTAGTTCCAGGTTCAACCTTCATTATTTCCTTAACCTTCTCTTTCTCCAATGTTTTCTTTTTTGCCAGATGTGCTAGACCTTTCCAAGCATGTTCTACTCTTTTGGCGATAACAATGTCTTCTTCCAAGGAAGGGTGATCTTTGAGCCAAAGTTCCTCTCTTATTGTGTCTTGATTGTATTTTACCATTAACTAATTTCTAATGTGCTCATCAAATTTGTCTGCAATGTTGCACGTTCCAGGTACTCCTCTCAGGCCTGTAACATATTCTTCCACACTTTCACCAGACTGTTGCTCCATCACAGTGAAGTTGTATCTCTCCAAACTAGTACTCACTTTGGGATTAAAGTGCATGTCTAGTTTTCTCAACACATACTTCAATTAATTCACACCCTCACCTAAGTACTCTCTGTCCTCCAGCTCGGTTAGCATTTCACACATCTGCTCACATTCATCGTCCAAACAGAGACTTTTCTGTCCATTCCTACATATCCTCCACTTGTCACCCTCTGGTAGTGCATGAACCCCTTTTTCCACTGTCACCATTTCACTGTTGGTGATCCAGGGTGAGCCATAAAAACTGGTCCAAGTACATTCTACATTATGCACATGTTCTCCCCTTCGCTTATATTTTGATTATTTTATATGGCTGTACCCCTTACCTTGTTCAGAACACTTCAGAAAGTGTTTTGCAATATAATCACTTTTCCTCCTTACTTTTATTTTTAGTTACATGCCCTTGGTCTGGTGCTGCTAACTACAGCTATATGTTGCGCTTCAAAGCATCAAACAAAGCAGTTCGTTCATTCGCAGTCCTGTTTTGTATACAGCCTTCCCTTGAAGACCAAATGTTGTACGTGCTATGTCAATACTCACAGCTCCGCGTTGCACATTATGCAGTCCTTTTCCTAAAGTTGTGTCTTCCGTGCGTTGCCTTCTCGCACTGCTGTGCTGGGCCTTAGCTGTTCCAACGCTCTATGCCGCATCCTACAGCATTTGTAGTTATGTCATGCAGCCTCCGACTCTGCTCCCACTCCCTGAGTTTAAGCCAGCTAGCAGCCGGCTCAATTTCAAGTACTGTCATCTTTCCAATTAATTTCTTTTGTCCGTGCCATCCCTACTGCAGACAGCCCAGCAGCACTCACCAACAGGATTTGCAGTAACAGGCGGTCACAAATACCAAGGCTCGGTCACCTCTTGGCCAATTATTTAGGTTTTAATGATGACCACAAAACATGTGCGTATGTTTGTTAACTTTATTAAGCTCAAGAAGAGAGAGTCCCTGCTCCAGGCAGTTGAACCTTCATCAACTGTCTCTTCTAGACGGAATCCTCTTTCCACATTCTACGCAGACATCCATGCGTTACCATGGAGTAGAAGCCCAATTATATTTAATTAGAAATACAACAGGTTTTCACCCTGAGGTGGACACCATAGAGCAGAGTCTTTACTCATACCTACTGGTGGCCAACTCAGTTTTTTGCAAGGGTGAGGGGGTGTATCTTGCTTTCATGGACCTCAGTACGGCCTTTGACAAAGTAGATAGGTCAAAATTGTGGCCGTGCTCGGGTCCATGGGATGCCCGGGGGATATCTTGAAGGCACTAAAGGAAATTCACAAAAATAATGAGGCCTGTGTATGCAGTGGCCCGGGGGGACACTGCACAGGTTGTTTCAAGGTCGGGTGTGACGTCCGTCAGGGATGCGTTTTTGCACCTATCTGTTCCTGTATGTATATTAATGCGCTCCTAAAGGCTCTGTTTGATACAAAGGCAGACCATCTGGTTTTGGGGGTATGGTGTTCCCTGTGCTGGCATACGCGGATGATACTGTGTTGCTAGCCAGGACTCCTAGAGCACTGCAGATTCTCATTACATCGTACACGACTTTCATGGGAAATTTGGGGCTTAAGATTATTACTAAGAAATCATCTGTAATGGGCTGCGTGGGCAGAAGGTGTACAGCGAAAATTAATCCTATGCTATGTAATGGGGAAACCATATCGAGGGTGAAGAAGTTTGACTACCTGTGGATTCAATTCTCAGAATCACTCACGGGGATGGCACACTTGAAAAAACAGTCAGCTAAACTAACCCAACAATTAGGAGGAATCTCCAGTTTTTGTCTCGTTGTCAGGGCCAACCTTTAGAAATTGTCCTTAAAATATTGTGGGGTACATTTAAGGCCCATGCAGAAATCCCCTTCAAACCAAAAACCGCATTGAAATATGGCTTTTTGTTCTCTGGCGAATGTGTGGCAAGCATTGAACACTGCCACCCAGGAAGGGCTCTGCAATTGTTTCATTCTAAATGAAATCATCAGAAAATGGCATACATTCAGAATGGCATCACATTTGCTGTTCAGTACTCTGAAGACTAAAGCTGCGCCTGACATCCAAAAACGGCTTTGCCAATTGTTCTTTATTTCATGAAAACATCACAAAGTTGTGTGCTTCATGGAAACACATTGTTGCATGCTTTATTTCTGCTGATTACCAAGAAGTGAGGCAATACATTTCAATAAGAACTGCTGTACTGATAAAGTACTTGAGGAACAAAGAATTCTGTTTTCCACTTGACACAGCTTTTGTTTTCATTTACTGTGAACCATTGCGCTCAAAATTGCAGTAAATTAAAGAAATAACGTGGCATTCCTTTTTCTCCTGTCAATATAAAAAAAAAGCCTGGGCCGCATCCTTTTGATTCCATAAATCAACCGTATATGCAAAACCCCACAGAAGATTAAGTAAAATCAAACTATGGTCTGCAGAAACTGCATTTTTAAACTCAAAATGAAAGGAAATTAACACATATGTGAATTTGCTCTTTTTAAAATCAGGAAAATGCTGTTTAAAAGTAAAATGTCAAATGACAGCTTGTGCTTGCACAGAAATGTGATTGAATATGTGGGTGGGGGGTTTTGCTGTATAATGTAAAGTATATTTATCCTGACAAGACTTGGTTTCTTTTGAAAAAAAGCTCAGAAACCAGCAGAATTTGTTTTTGTCCCAGGCACTGACTTCAAGGATGCCCTGCCTCGCACGGAAAAAGTTGTATCCATAAGTAAACTGGCCCACAAGGACACCTGAAAGGCCCAAGAGTGTGAGAAGTCACTGCCCAACTAGACTGGCCGGCATCCCTGCAGAAAGGAACAAAGAACCTAGTAGGGCTGGTGCATGACTGAGAGTGGCGATTTTCTCCAGCACCCACCCTGAACGGGAACCATAAGAACTTCAAAGGGCATCATAAAAATCCTCTGTTGCAAGCCAGGCCTGGCAGAGACAGTTGGCTTTGGGGGTTTACAGGACCACCCATACAGTGAAAAATCCACCCCATTTGACTTTAAAGAATATTTGTATTTCAGACATTTTTCCCAGCAGCCTGAATAAGCAGTAATTTTATATTTATGGCCGTTTTTCATGGGATTTTTAGGAGAAGGAAAAGAGACCAAGTACATGTTGCTACACTTGGTGAACTGAAATGGCCCTGAAAAGCACATTTTGGAGTGAATCTTAAATGGGATAAATCTGAAACTAAGTGGGGAGATGCAAGATGTTATTGGGAATATGTGTAGTCATTGGCAGATTTTTAAGTATTATGCTTTTTATGAAAATTGTGAAATTGTACCAAAGGGCGATGCAACATCGCACAGAGTTGGCGATCTGACTGTCCAATTCCCTGTGACATATGGAATCCGTATATCTACTTCTTATAATGGTGACTAGTATAAATGTGAAGTTTGGCTCTACAACTCATTTTAGGTAAAAAGTAGCTTTGTGAGACAAAGAAAGGTCATGAATACACATACATAAATTATGTCATTTCCCATGAACCAATCAGCCCAGGGGGAGGTGGGAGGACTGATAGGCTGGCCTACTCTAGGATAGGAGTAATTCCAGAGTACTTCCCCCAGATTGTAAAATTCTATGATGCCACTTTGGCTATATAAGGGGAGACAGAAAACACAAGAGACTGACAATGACAATCCACTAAAACTCACCTTCAACATCAAGGAAAGCAGATCCATCCATCCACATCCAGGCACACACAAGAATCCAGGGAGAAAGGACGGGAGGCAGCTGATCCCATTCAGGAGAGGCCAGTGGCCAGATCCCTTGCCTAGCTGATCCCATCCAGCTGTCCACAGTGACCAGACCTTGCCTAGCTGTTCAGCATCCCATCCAGGAGAGTCCAGTGACCAAATCCCTTGGCCTAGCTGTCCAGAGACATCGCTGGCTTTCCAGAACCCCAAACTCAAGCTTACATTGTAAGTATCACATAACCCTAGTCCCCAAATTGCATATCCCGCTTTTTTGACCATTGCACCCCATTGAAATCCCATTCAAAATCCCAAATCACGAGTATTATCTGCTTACCTTTCCATAGAAGAATCTGTGTTGCATATGTCTGTTAGCGTATTCCTTTTATAATTCTGTCAGTTATATGTGTAAGTCCCTAGTACCATTTTGAAGTAAATTAATTAATTCCCCTATAAGGAGATTCACGGTGCAAGCTGGTTCAAATTCGAAATTAACCCCCTTGCGTGCAGTGTCTTTATTCAATAATTATAGCCATTAAAATATAGCCTGATCATAACTAGTCCTTGTGCAACAAAAAACAAATTTGCCCGTGTATTGAGCTTTCCTATAAATTCCGATTTGTATTTGTCCCATTGAAAAACCCAAACAGTAATCCCATTAAGAGTAATCCCTTTCCATCAGAATCCTATCTGTAATGTGCCTTTGTTTCTTATTATAAAAACCTAAACCGAATTTCGATTTTGACAGCCAAGCCCTTTCTGTGGCTGCTGTCATCCCAAGTCCTGGGTAGAAAAAAAGCTATTCTGCCACGTGTGTTTTCTTTTGCCTTTCTGTCTTTTTTACCAAATTGATTTTCTTACCTCTATTCACATTGCTTTTGTGCCCTGCTCAGTAGTCTGTAAGCTTCCTTATATCTTAAGTGCAACTACACAAATGTATGTCTTAGCTATCCCTCTGTAATTGTAAACTGATGTGTAAGTAATAAGAAAAATCCGATTATGCCATTTTGCTCATAAATAAGGTTTCATTTTGGTTTCTGGCCTCCCATTTTTGTGTGGTGGGTTGAATTCTAAATCTGATCTTTCCCTCTTCATTCTGACTCGTTGCCACTGCTTTCCATCCTAAAAGAATTTAGTTAGCAGATGTGTGGTGGTGAGTGTTGCGGGGGAGTGCTGAACTTGAGTGCCATCTGTTGATTTGAAAAATGCTTTCTCTTCTGTTTTGCTATTAAAGGTTTCTGTGAATATGTTAGGAGTTTGAATTAACTGTATTGTGGGATTTTCGCATTTGTACTGCCACACAGTGGTGGCTGCTGCCCAAATTGTTTGATCGGCTTGATTTTTCATTGAATCCTAAAATTAATAAATATCATATTGTTACACACCGGCCTGGTTCATAGTCCATTGCGACACAGGGGCCCTCATTACGACCATGGCGTTAAGGGGTTAACGGCACCATAAAAGGAGTCGGCGCCATTAAGCCCTTAACGCCTGATTACGAGGTCCCTTTACGGTCTGGACCAGCCGTTAAAGTAGGGACCCGCAAAGGGACTTTTGAGGTATTTACGGTACCGCAATTTGTGGTACCGTAATTACCGCCTTCCCCACTCCCATTGAGCCCTATGGGGCAAAAATGGGAATGGGGAAGGGCCAATGGTAAAAGGGGAATTACCGCCCCGCCAATCTTGGAATGGGGTGGTAATTCCCCATTTACCATTGGCGGAATCAGTAAGTTACCGGCGTTAACCAACGCGCTATTGGCGCCATTGGTTAACGCCGGAGTCGTAATGAGGGCCAGGGTGTTTGTTAAGGTGGGTGTGAGACAGGTTGGGGCCTTCTCAAAAAAAGAACACAGAAATGATTCAAGATCAAAAGCATTTTTATTGTGCGCCACATTTATTGTCAGTGGAAGAAGTCCCTGGCTGGAGTGTGCTGTGTTATAAAACAGTTACACAGCAGGGGCTCGTCTGGGATTGAGTTTAGAGTTTCCACCCATGACAGTCTAACACAGCAGGCTAATCCATTAAAGGTAGTGATACTTTTAGGGGCTAGAAAACTGTGTTACTCTGCAAAAGTGCCATCCCAAAACGTATACCCTAGGTATCAGACCTGTGTTTCAAAATAAAGTTAACCCTAAACTGGGCAAGAGCAGGGTAGAGATTTTTGTCCTTGCATACATAGCTAAACAAAGGAAGAACACTCTTCATAATGACCATTGTGGAGATTAACATAGCTAGGCAGCACCTTCTGTCCAAACTATTCATTAGAGGGGAATGGGCAGAGCAGGAACAGGATGCCTGGCTAGCTAGGATGATGCAACAGGTCACCTCCATATGCATAGATGTGTGGCAGGACAGTGGCCTGTTACTTCAAGCCCAGACTGAGTTTTATATTACTCAGAACATCAAAGAGGAGCAGACTAAGATGGTCCAACTCACTGCCTACCTATATCTCCACATGATAGTTATGGAAGAAAAATACCAAGCAAGTGTAACCTCTGGGAAAAATCAGTCTGACCTTTTAAATCAAACCCAGAGTGAATTAAAGCAGGTAGATGAAAAAATGCGAGAGAGCCAAAATTCTGAGGTCGAATTAGAAAATCTCATCAGTTAAAAAAAGAGTTGGCAGTACAGTGACAAACCAACTCAGAACAGGAGGCCCAATTAGCTACATTAAAAGGGGAGTGACAGAAAAAGGTTGATTCCCTGAAAGAGAGTCAACTAAAGTTAAACCAACAAGTGACATACAATAGCGTCTGCTCAGGGCAGATAACCACTTTACAAAATCGGATCAAGCAATTGGAAGAGGAGAATAATAAGTTAATCGTTAAGGAACTCCATTCCCAAACAGAATTTGACCAAGAGCGCCAGAAGTTAACTGCTGTAAAACACCAGAGCGATAACCTGAATGAACAGAATTGTGCACTGTATCAGGAAAAAGATGCCCTGTGCCTGGAAGTGCGAAATGTAAAGGCAGACCTGAAGAGAAGAGAGTTAGGCCTCCTGGAACTTACTGAACTAAAAGTAGAGTACGAAAATTTGATGGGGCATATAAGACAAGTAGAAGGTGATCTAGAACAGACCACCCAGGCCAAAGATGTGCAGAGACAGGAGATGCATCTCCTGCAACAAAAATGGTCTGAGTGTTCCCATACAATACAAGATGCACAAAAAAGAAAATGAGGCCCTTTGTGATGAGGACAGGGGACTCCACAGGCAGGTAGCAGCACACTGAAAGGTAAAAGAGGTCAGTCAAGCCCTGATAGCAGAGCACAAGGCTCAAGCCTTTGCATACTACCAAGAGGTAGGGGCTGAGAAGGAGAAACTTGGGAAGTTAGAAAAAGAGTGTGCTAGATTAAATCAAAACTTGAGGAACCCCGAACAGACAGAGAGTGGCAGGGAAACTCCTGATCACAGTGTGATGCCTTCTGTACCAAGATCCACAAGTCAAGTTAGCACCCTGTATGTACAAGGCACTGCTCACTTCATGTCCACAGGTTCACATGAACCAGAAACCATGAGGCAGCGAGACTCAAATGGGCCTAGCATGATTGAGCCGACAGGTTAGCGTCCATCAGAGATTGATGGACTGGTGTCCCTGTTCAGGTTCAAAAATATTATGGCTGATGGATCTGACCAGGAAAGCTCGTATGACGAGAAAATCAGGGAGCTAGACTTGCAGAAACATCAACTACAAAGGGACCACTTGGTTCGCTTTGCAGAGAAAAAGGAGTTTGAGTTGAGGCCCCAAAAGAGTATCCTGAAAATTTCCACCCAGTCATGGAGGTGGGGGGAGGTCTCTGCCAGCCCCAGAAGCAGGGAGGAGTCGGATGACTACTCCCCTGCGCGAAAGAGGGAGTCCAAGGGAAGTGACCTAGAGAGCCCAAAGTACAACAGGGGAGAAGAGACTAGGCCCCATCATTCTGGGAGAGACTCCCCAGCTCAAAGAATCAAGGAGTGCCTAGAGGAAAGGGGGGGGCTCAAACAGCAGCAACTCTGAGTCTGAGGGTGAGGGGACTCATGTGCAGCAGAAAAAGAAGGCTGCCAAGCAAAAGAGAACTCTGGTGAAAGACCCCAATAGACAGATAAAAGCTATTAGAAGTTTCATGACCCTGTACCATAACAATTCCAAAAATTCAGTCTGGGAGCATCTGGAGCTATATGCCCAGATGATGACCTCTTTTGGCATTAAAAATGATCAGAACTCTATAGAATTTGCCAAATGGACATTCTCCCCAGAGTACTCCAGCTTCTTTGCTGAGCTGGAGGATCAAAACCAATCAAGGTAGTCCACCTACAAGGTAGCCATCCTGAAGCACTTCTTCACGCACAGAAACCCGTAGGAGGCCCGCAAGGCGGCCTACAATCTGCAGTGTGGAGAGGATCAGGCCCCGAGAGAATTTGTTCAAGAATTAAAACAGGCCTTTGCCCAAACAACTAGGCGGGTGCGGACGAATATCAGGGAATTTATAAATACCTATTTTCATGCACTCCCGCAGTACATCATGACGCAGTTGGTAAGGGACTTCCATGATGAAAGGACTCTGGACTGGGTAATAGAGCAAGATACCTGGATATAGGAGGTCCAAAAGCCTGTAGAGAACAAGAATCCCCCCAAAACCCCAAACAAACCAACACCCCTGCTGCTGCCAAGGTGGCAGAGGTGAAGGTTACCCCCATATTGGACATAGAAATGGGGGGGCATAAAAATACACCTTCCCAAAACCCACCAAACCAGAGGCAGAGAAGACCCTCTGACCGATTATAAACAAGTTGTAGTCAGGTAGGGTACCGCACAAATGTGCCCCCTAACTCTGCCAATTACATCAACCCTAGGTACAAGGGCAACAGATCCATCTTGGGGTACGTGTGGACTCCCCCGACCCAGGGGGGGATCCAATCAGGTGAGTACAGCCCCAGGAAACTTCCCTCCAAACATCTCCCTGGAGGGCATTAATCCTCCAAATTCTAGCTTCAGTTTCTTCCCCAGGCACCCTCAAAACCCCAACATGCAGGACAACCCTCCTTAATCTCCCCGCTTTCAGGAGTCCCGACTACCAAATCAGGGAGAGGGGAGGCCAAGGGTGGAGGGCTACCAGGGAAACCCTCCATACCCAGGGTACTCTGGGAAAAGGGACAGTTACCCTTCCCGAGCACAACCCAGATTTGACACATGACCCCTGTATCAGCTGGAGCGGGTGTCACAACTGGAGCGCCAGGTCCAGAACCTACTCCAAGACCTGAATCGCATGTTGAGGGCTCAGCAGAATCCTCAGATGAACATGGCAGCTCAGAATAGCTCAAATGCACAGCCTGGCACCCCGGAACAATGACAGGGAGAGAACCCCAACAACCAACCGGTCCCAGAGGAGGAGGCAGGGGAGGAAGGGGGGTGCAAAGTCCTAGAGGAAGTTTCCTTCCTCACTCATGAAATCTCCTAACCCTGAAATACTGCAACCTAAGGAACAAAGAGTAGGTAGGAGAAACAAAGAGACAAAGAAGACCCATTTTGTGGAGGAAGTCAGTGTCCTCCAGTTTGAAGGGCAAGAATCCTTGGATGATTCTGGGAAGAAAGTCTTCTCTTTCAAGGATGGGGGAATTCCTCCCAAAGAAAAATGGGTCCCAAAAGGCTATAACCCAGACTGGATAGGTATGGGAACTGACTCAGAATCGCCCATCCCAGAACCCCAGAAACGTCATCCTGAGAACCTAGCAATGACTGAGGGATCCTCCCCACAAACTGATTCGAGTGACTGTCTCCAGGAAGAGGGGCAGTACAGAATCAAGGCAAAAAGGGGATTCCAAAATCCCGCCTATTTCAGGATGCCAAATTTTATTTACATATTCCCGAACTACAATTTGAAAATCCAAGTCCCATCCAAAAAGTGATGAAAAACCAGCTCAAAGCATGGCTTGTATTCAGAAAATGGGTGAACAGCTGCTCCTCCCTATTCAGTTAAATGAGGGGAGGGAGCTTGTTCTCGCCAGAGTATGCCGAATAATGGAAAAAGCTTCATCAGCGAAGCGTTGTTCAGGAAACTCCCAAACGATTCAAACATTCCCACATTTAAATTGGTTCATAAGGGGGAAATAGGCCTGGAAACTCCCAATTCCAAACATCTACAGCCTAGCAGGTGCATGCAAAAAATGTCCATAGGCGATAAAAGCATAGAGCACAATTGTTGGGTCTTGCGAGATTGTCCCCTCTGCATTCAATTTAGGCAGTGACATTCTCAATCGGTTCGCAATTAATTTGGACCTAAAAATTTATAAAGCCTGGTCCTGACTGGAGGGCAACCCTATGGGCTTTGATGATTCTGAAAAGGCATTTCGATCAGCTCAATTGCTACTGTATGCAGTTGAAATTCAAATTGAAGAGGAGGTCACCATCCCATGACGGACCCGACAATTCCCACTTTCCCTAAAAATTAAGAGAGGCCAGAAACTCCAAAACCCAGACGCTTATGTACACCTAAATCACCATCTCCAACAGCAGGGGTTGGGGTTGAATCTGACACCATTAGTTGACTTAAAACGCGACACCATTCCAATATTGGTGGATAACATTGACCCTAGGAGTATCATTCTGGGCGCAGACACCTTTATTGGAATGGTGGTTGATGACCAGAATTTTTCATGGATTTAGGGAATTAAATCATAGGACCAATCCCCAATGACTGCTACGACTGTGACAATGACATACTGCCAGAAAAGATCTTCACCCGGGAAGGGGGGAATTTCTTGGTGTACTCTTCCTGCCCTTTTGGGGGGGAAGAGGTGACCTGTGACATCAGGAAGGATGAGGTGATATTCCAGGTCCACAAAGACTGTCTCTCCTACCTGAAACCCCTTGTTCAGGTCAACACCCTCGCCAGAGATCTCTCCATGCAGCTGGAGGAGACCACTGAAATCACAAAACCCGAGGTCTTCCCAGGCTTCAGGCAGATGGTTGAAGAAAGGGTCAACCTCGCTGATGCCTGTGAGACCGAGGAACAAAAGCAAAAGTTGTGGCAGGTATTTTTAGATTTCCAAGATATTTTTGCTGTGGACTTGTACGAGTGTGGTTGCACCAAAATACATTCTACCTCAATTCCCACAGACCCTGGAATGACTCCTGTATTCGTGAAGCAGCACCGACTGACTCTCGCGTCCATGGAGTCCCTTACAGAAATCATAAAAAAACTAGAATCCCGTGGGATAATTCGTCCAGTCCATATTACCTTTAATAATCTGGTAATGGGGATTCTAAAACCAAATGGCCAATGGAGACTATGCGCAGACCTTAGGGAGCTGAACAAACAGGTCCCCATGTCCCGATGGCCTCTTCCCTACATTGATCAGAGATTGGCCCAGATCCAGGGGTCAAAGGTGTACACCGGCATTGACCTGACCAATGGATATTGGACAGTACCCGTAAGTAGGGAAGACCAGTACAAGCTGACCTTCACCTTCGGGAGGCAGCAGTACACATGGACCCAGACTCCCTTGGGATATATTAACTCCGGCAACAAATTCAACATCTTTCTGCATAAGGCCATGCCCAACTTGGGTGAAAGGTGTAACCTGGATGATGTGGATGATGTCCTGATTAAAAGCTCAACTGTGGAGGAATACATAACGTAAATCCACTATGTTCTGACCCAGTTGAAGGTTGGGAGCAAAACTGTCCTTTCAGAAGGCACAGTGGTGTAGGACCCGTGTAAACTTCTTGGGACATGAAATCACCCCTGATGGTCTCTGTCCCCAGGCGAAGAAAGTGGAAGCACTGCTAAAACTAAAAGACCACACAACTCTGCGTGAACTAAGGAGCCTTCTTGGACTGACTAATTACTGTAGGAAGTTCAATGAGGATTACACAGAGGTCACAAGACTCCTGGTCCATTTGTTAAAGGGGGGGTCAAGTGGGAGCGGGGTCCAGAACAAGCTGAGGCAGTGAAACAACTTAAGAGAAGCCTCTCACAAGTGCCTGGGTCTAGCTTACCCCGTCAAAAACAAGGAGTTCTTCTTGGAGACGAGGGTCTTGAATACATGCTTAAGAGCAGTATTATATCAAAAGCATGACAAGGTCAATAAAGTATCTCCTATGTAAGTAAGACTTTATCCTCTGTGGAGGAAAAAATGCAACGATTGTGAGAAGGCACTCTTGGCAATGGTGTGGGCATTGAAAAATTACCGCCAGTTCATCCAGGGGGAGCACATCATAGCGGAGACTCCTCACCAGCCTTCGCAATACCTCCAAAGTGACACAATCCAGGCAGGAAATATGAGTAATTCCAGAATGACTTCCTAGATTCCGTCCATGAAAGGCTTCCTGTGGAGGTCAGATATGGTCAAAACAAGAAGATTCCCTTGCGCAAGGTTTCGCTGACTTGCATGATTGTGCCAGAGAAAACTGTTGCGAGGATGAAAGTCTCAAAACCCAAGAAAACTTGGAGGTGTACCTGAATTCCCCGCACAAAGTCTATGAAGAAGACATGTGCAAGGGGATGCCAAAAGTTTATGTGGACGGGTGCTCCTACCATGTTGATAATATCGGGGAAAAGAAACTGGTGGCCGGCATTGGGAATGCCTGGGTAAATGATGCCCCGGAGCACTCCGCTGGGTACAAGATCGGTCCCGCAGTAGTCAGGTTGCGGAGTTGATAACAGTTCGCCTGGCCATCCTCACTGCCGTGCAACACCAACTCCAGGTACTAGACCTAATCACTGATTCATATTAAGTCCGGAACGGGTTAGTGGAGCACCTGATTAATTGGAAAACCAGAGGCATGCTGTGTGCAAACAATAAACCACTCAAGAGTGGCAAACTAATACAAAACATTGATGATCTAGTCACCTCTAATGGGGTGACCATCTATTGGAAAAAGCTTAGGGGTCATTCCAGAATAGAGGGACCAGACAAAACTGGAAATTACCTGGCTGATCAGTTGACCAAAACCGGAGCCATCCATGGGAATCTCTTTGAGATTGAGTCCCTGTTGGGGGAAGACCACAATGAACTCTCAACTGCCCAGTGGAGTAAGGAGACCCCAGATGCTGATTTGATCATGGCACAAAAAGAGGATCCGATTATTGGGACATTTTACCAACACATTGAGGACCCCGTGAACTTTCCTCTGACAGAAATCGATTACATTGGGAAAGAGGATCTCCGGGTATTGATGAACTTTCCGAAAATGTTCCAAATCCAAGATAGTTTGTTGGTAAGGAAATCCATCTCTGGTTGTGACCAGTGGGTGGTACCTACCTCATTCTGAAGCCTGATGCTAACTCACGTCGATGATGCAGCCACAGCCGGTCATCAGGGGTTTCCTACTACTTTAGAAATCTTGCGGAGGTCGCATACTGGCCACTCATGGGACAGGACCTCGACCAATATTTGAAGGGGTGTCTTGTGTATGCACAGTTCAGCCAAGTTCACTCACACACTGTGCTCCCCTACAGAAGAGGGGGATGACACTGCCTTGGTCATATTATTTGAGTGGATTTCCTTGAGCCCTTGATTCTCTCCTTTAGGGGGAACAAGTACATGTTAACCATAACATGCTTGTTTATCAAATGGGTGCAATGTCTCCCGGCCCCAAATTGCAAGGCAGAAACAGCAGCTGCCCTGATGATCAACCACATCTTCTCACGTTTTGGCCTTCCCCAAAGGGTTGAGTCAGACCAAAGAAGTCACTTCACCAGTGAAGTAATGACAAAGATGTGGGAGATACTTGGGGTGAAGAGAACCCTCCATATTGCATACCGCCCATCCTCTAGTGGGGGAGTTTAGAGGTATAATAAAACCATTGTGAGCAGATTCTGGGGCCTAGTTGGGACATCCGATTACCGCTTGTCCTGATGGCCATCAGATCTCGACCATCTTCTGCAACCAAAATGTCTCCATTTGAGCTAATGACTGGACCAAAAATGGTGGTACCCAAGAATATGCTCTATAGAACAGAACAGCAGACACTGATTAATTTCTCCACAAAACATTAATATGTTGAGAATCTGAGAAAACACCTTCAGCATGCTTTTGCGTACGCTCAGCGGAATCTGGAGAAATTGCCAGAGGGGATGAAAACCCACTACGATTTAAAGACAACTAAAAAAGAATATCAAGTAGGAGACAGGGTCTACTTGTACAATTTACAAAGGAACCAGACCAAAGAGCGAAAATTTCTCCCCTCCTTGCGCGATCCCTTTGAAATTGTGGACATAATTTCACCTGTTCCCTATAAGATCCGCATCCCCAAAAGAGAACTGTCAGAAGAAAAATCGGTCCACATCAATCAGTTAAAGAGCTGTCATCCCCGGTACGCTTTGCAGCTGATTGATGAGCCAAAGGAAAACCAAGCAGAGGAACCATTTGAAGAATGAGAAGAAAAGAAAAGAAAAAGCAGAGAGAAGTATTTAGATGCAGAGGTTTACCTATCTAACAGGGAGTATTTTTCTTGATGTTATGGTAGAAAAAAAACAAAGATGTTATGAAAGTCAAATTGTTGACCTTGTTCTGTTGAGTAATTTACTTGGTGTGATTGTAAAAATGAGAAAGATCCCTATAAAAGAAATTGTAAACTGTAATCACAATCTGATGTTATATATCGTCCGGGAATGATACCCGTAAAATGTACTAAAACTTGTTTTTATCTATCTTCTATTAGATAATTGACTCCATTACCTCATAGCCTGGTGAGGACCTGGAAAGGAAGGAAGGAAAGAGGGTACTGCTCCATACCCTCCAACCGAAAGACGGAAGGGAATCCTGGAAGGCTGCTCCCTGATGAAGGAGGATTCAGTTGAATGAACCCCACTCTGCCCTACTCTCCCTCAACAAAATGTCACAGAGGAGCAGGACGGGGGGAATCTCTGGGGTACATTTAAGGCCCATAACAGAAATCCCCTCAAACCAAAAACCGCATTGAAATAATGCTACAAAAACGGCTGTGCTTTTTGTTCTCTGGCGAATATATGGCGAGCATTGATCACTGCCACCTTAGGAAGGACTCTGCAATTGTTTTATCATAAAAGAAATCATCAGAAAATGGCCTACATTCAGAACGGTATCACATTTGCTGTTCTGAACTCTGAAGACTAAAGCTGCACCTGAGATCCAAAATGGCTTTTCAAATTGTTCTTTATTTCATGAAAACATCACAAAGTTGAACGCTTCATGGAAACACACCTTGCATGCTTTATTTCTGCTGATTACCAAGAAGTGAGGCAATACATTTCAACAACAGCTGCTGTACTGATAAACTGATAAAATAGGATCAAAGAATTCTGTTTTCCACTTAACACAGCTTTTTGTTTTTTTTTGCTGTGAACTGTCACGCTCAAAATTGTAGTAAATGAAAGTAATAACGTGGCGTTTCTTTTTCTCATGTCAATATCAAAGAAAGCCTAGGGAGCATCCTTTTGAGTCCATAAATCAACCGTATATGCAAAACCCCCCAGAAGATTACGAACTTTCTTCAGGAGGATAGCTTAATGAGTCACTTGAACTTTAAGGTTGATCTAGCTTGATCTTTCCAAAAAACATCATTAGTTGCGCATATATACTGGGAGTGATGTTGGTAAAAAAATAAAAACAAGGTTTAAGATAAATGAGTGCTTAATATCTTAGCAGTACAAATCTGCACAAACACGAGGTTAAAGAGAAAAAATATCATTACCTTGCGTGCGAGTGGTCGTAGTCTACGCAGAAAACTGGCTTCATCTAGGATTTTCCAGTTTGACTAGGTTCCCCAAATGGACGCAAAAGTCTGAAAAATATGCATTATTTGTATTAGACTACATATGCCAGTCGGTCTCTATCCCTGCCCTACTCTCTATGAAAAACTGCATACATCTGTTCTTTAAGAATTCCACATTTTTATTTTTACATTTATTGAGTTTTTTGAAGATTTTCGAAGAGGAAACAAAATGTACCTCTTTGTTGCTCTTGTATAGTTTAGGGCGGAACTTGTCATGTAAAGTAGGCAATCTGTAGACGTGGTAATTGGTAAACAGCTGTTCATAACAGTACCATGCTGTTCTGTTAAATAAAAGTAGGTATTGTTGTGATTCAAACTAGTACACTCTATTCTGAAAGAGTTTAATTAACATATAGACCAACAAAGGGGCTAGGTAGAAAACTACTTACCTGCATCAAAGGATAGTTGGGCTCTCAAAAACAGTACTGTCCGTATTGTTGTAATAAATACGAGCCTCACGTAGGAGAGTATTTCTTCTCGGTCGCCGGCTGTGGATAATTACACAAAAACGACCTTCAGTTTATGTGAACAGGGCATCAAGAACAATCCCCTATTCATGCGTAGTTAGCATGTTATTCCAAAACCCCTTCCAGGATCCCCTGCTACCCCTTAGAGCTTTCTGAATACTACGTAGAGTCTGACTCGAAAAAGGGGGGGAAGGTGATACTTTCTCTTACCGTTTATCTATGACTAGAGGAGTCTTCTGCTATTGTAAACCTGCGCAATCCTTTGGCCCACCATCGGGTCTCAGATGTGATAAAAATTCATGGCACATTCCCAATGTGGATTTAATACCCACAGTAGATAGTTTATCTGTCCTGTTTTGCTAGCCTCCCACTGGACTGACTGTCATGAAAATAAACGAATGCCAAGGATCCAGCACCTCACTAAAGAATGGATGATACTTAAGCCTCATTCAATATGGCCGCCATCAGTGCTTTGCGTTTTTTTCAGTGCCTACGGTTTTTTTGGAAGAATGCTTTTTCCATCTATCTGTGGGTATTAAATCCACATTGGAAGTGTGCCTGCACATTTTTATCATGTCTACACAGCTCTATAGAGTTGCAGGGGATCCGGACTGGTTTTTGAAATAACATACTAACTACGTATGAATAGGGAAAACCAAAATCTGAGAAATTAATCCTATACTTGGAGGTGCGCACAGGAACAATGATATCTAGAATTCCTAATATAGAAGTGGTTATGCATCAGTAGTGAAGACTGCAGGGTAATTTCTCAGAAAACCCTTCAAAAAACTGGATAATTTAGGAATCACCTCACTATCTGCGCTTCCAACTGGTGTTTAACTGATGCTGGTTAAAACAGTTTACTGCGCATATGTAGAGTTGACAAAATTCCAACCTAGAAAGTATTTCAAATTAACAATTATATGCTTTATATCGGTAATTATTTACTGCTCCATAAAAAACGCCGCGCCGACACGTGTTTCAACCCTGTCTGGCCCGTCTTCAGGGCGTAAACATATAACTGAACATAAACATATAACTGAAATTAATCCAGTATAACTAACAATAGTTTAACCAATAGTGAAAAGTAAAAACATCAATTGGATTTGTTTCCATCAGATGTATTTCAACACCATTTCAATTTAAGGTACAGGCAAACAAACAAAGATGAAGAGAGAGAAAAAACAAAAAAGGGAGAGAGAACAAAAATAGAAAATATAATGAGTTAAATGCTCACTGTATTATATAGATTCTTCATATCATGACACAAGGTGAGCATATTCACATCCCAAAAAGGTTAATTAATTTAAGGTACCTGATGTTTCACCATACAGATTTTAGGCGGTGTTCATCTATCTGCAGGGTTTTATGTAATTTAGACTGGTAGTTGGTAATATAATGTCATTGGGACTAGTTAAATCTGAAATAGAAAGTAGGTCTGCTATTTTATCATAATCAGGAATTGATATTTGGAAAGCTCACAAATTTAAATGCACATACTTGATTACAAAGATCGGGCTCTTACCCGCCATTCATAATGTATTGCACGCGGTAGAGTTTGTTTTCCAGACGACAAAGGTATTCTGAATCAAATATTTCAATTTGGCGACTTGTTGTCTGCTTCAGTTACAATGAACTAATGTAACAGAACCACGAGCGGGAACAAAAAGTATAAGGAAAAAAAGTATGTTTAAGGCCGTTCACCTGTAACACGATTTACATAGACATTAGCTTGTAATCATGTAAACGCTGAGATAATGCCGGCTTACCCATTTTCACGCTTCAATGCGTACAACGCTGAGAGTTGCTGACGTCTCCGCCGGTTGTCTAAGCGGAGGCTTTTGGAATGTGGGTGTTGTCTCCATTGGCCTATTACTGGCCTAGAAGTTAAAGTAGCCTATGATCACGTGACTCAGTTACTTGGAGGTTGCCTAGCAACCCGGGTCGGCTCTGCAAAAAGGGAGCCTGTTAACGTGAATGCTGTGCCGCATTTTAATGAAACTTTGTTTTTTCGTTGTTTAAACATAGTAAAAATGCTGGTGTAATGTCTGAGCTAATAGTTTGGAACATCGCCATAGGGCCATGAAGAATACTATACACGTCTATCGAAAAGTCAGCACAGTATGTAATTGCCACTTTAAGCAAGTGACCTGATTCAGCCTGTAATTAAGTTAACAGGTACTAACAATAGGGTGCACGAGCGGCATCTTACTTTCTTAAAAAAGAAAGTCGTATGTGATATGCTTCAAGACTTGATAATCAAATGTTAATATGGCTTGTTCACAAGGTACAGTAAGGAATAATCAGATGAAATACACGTTTGCAATGAAATATAATGCTTTCGCTTATTCACACTAGTCAGTTCTAAAAAGTACAGGAGTCACACTGCCTGTAGTGCTGTTACAACGGTGCATCTGCTGCTCAATTGTTTGCATTGTCTAAGTTTTAACAATGGGAAAATGTAGACAAATTAGCAATTAAAGACAGAAAAAGTAGTGCGGATAGGGGAGCAAATCTATCAGCATAGTACTTAAATTTTAAGTAATAGTTACAGATATACAATAAGTTCCTGGTATCCTGGTACTTGGTTTTAGTATAGTGCTAAAAATAAGGAAATAGCCATGCTTATATCATGATTGCGGGTAGCTCAAATTATAGTGTGCATGTACCTGAAGTTATATTGATGCAGGGGATCAATCCCAAAAGAACAATACATATACCTGATTGGGATGTGACAGCCTCCACCAATTCTGCAAATTACAAAGTCTAAAAAAGACCAAATTAAAGAATATATTTAGTTCATGTTCCTGGTTTAGTCCAAGCTGAACACATCGTAATTTGCAGATCGTACGTGCTTCTTCTTGGCGAAGTCTCAATTGTCTGTCTCCACCTCTTATGTGTGGCTTAATATGTTTTAGACCCACAAATTTGATGTTGCATCGATGTGCCATCTGATCTTCCATTTACCAATGCTGGGCAAGAGGTACTTTGGCATCTTGGCTATTCAAATTGGCAAGGTGTTCTCTGATCCTTATTCTCAGCTCCCGGATGGTACTGCCAACATATACTTTCTTACACACACATATAATAGCGTATATGATGTACTTAGAATGACAATTAATGAAATCCGTGATATTAACTTTAAGATCTCCATGACAGGTAAATACTTTAGTTGGTGAAATGGCAAACTTGCAAAGGTTGCAAGTACCACATTTGTAAAAGCCACTGGGTTTAATATTCTTAGGTAACCAGTTTTCCTGTCTGTTAGAACCAGATTCCAAAAAGGGGGGACTCAAAAGGTTTTTGAGAGTTGGGGCTTTAGAGAATTTGATAATCGGTTTCTCAGGGATATATGGTGCCAAGTCTGGATCTAGTAATAACAAATTCCAGTGCTTATTCAAACTATGATAAATACATTTAGAATCAGTAGAGAATTTGGTGATACAATTTACATATTGAGGAAAAGTGGGAGGGCTTTTAGTTTAGGAGTTTGGATTCTGTAATAAGATTAAGGAACGCTCCATAATTTTAACATCTTGCAAGGCTTTGTTAATAATTGGATTTTTGTAGCCTCTTTCTTGAAATCTGGTTCTCATTGACTTACATTCTTTTTCAAAGTTAATGTCCTCATTACAGTTCCTACGGGCTCTCAAAAATTCACCCCATGGAATGTTGTTAATCACACTTTTTCTATGACTGCTGTTGGCATGTAAAATAGAGTTCACGGCAGTCTCTTTGCGAAACGTACAGGTCTGCAAGGTATTGTCAACTAAGTAAATTTTAATGTCTAGGAGCATGATTTCTGTAGCATTGATATTCCCAGTGAACTGAATACCAAAACGGTTCTGATTTAGAAAATTCATAAATTGATTAAATTGAGTGAGTGTACCTGACCAATATATCTTCTCCATACGGTAATATATTGGCTGAAGGGATTGTTATGGAAGATATGCAGATCTTCAAAGTACGCCACGAATAGATTAGCTAAGGCAGGGGCATATTTGGCACCCATTGCAATTCCCTTAGTTTGGGAGTAGTATTTTCCATCAAAAATAAAATGATTGTGATTTAGAGTAAATTCTACAAAGCTCTTTAGCATTTGAACATGTAACGAATGAGAGGCTGAGTGAGAGCTAAACGAGTGATCAATAGTCTCTAATGCCAATGTATGTTCGATAGAAGTATATAGTGCAGTTACATCCAGGGTAACCAAACAATAATGAAATTCCCATTTTGTATTATTGAGAATTTGTAAAGTGTGTAACGTATCTTTGAGGTACGCTGGTATTGTTGGCACTAAGTCCTTGATACAAGTATCAATATATGCAGGCAAATTCTCTGTGGCCCCTCCATGACCACTCATGATGGGACGTACTGATAGTAAGTTAGTGAAGAGTTTATGTATCTTGGGTAAAAAATACAAAGTCGGCATTCGGGGTCTGGACTTAATCAAAAAAAAAATGTCGTCATCAGTAATTAGACCTAAATGGTACCACTGTTGAATCAGATTTCGTAGTGCTTCAACCATCTCAACCATAGGGTTATGGTTAAGGATTTGGTAGCAAGCAGGTGTCGCAAGATGTTCTTGGGCCATGATAATATAGTCTTGTTTATTCAGAATCATAATGTTTTCCCCTTTGGCAGCTTCCTTGATCACCAAAGTGCTCTCAGCAGCTAAATTTCTAAGTGCTTGATATTCCAACTTGGACAGGTTATAATTCTTACAAATAAATCCTCTATGATGACCATCCATATACTGGTGTATTTCTCTAGTAATCGCCCTATAGAAGATTTCTATTGCATTATCTGCTACAGTAGGTGAGGTGAATTTAGATCTATTTTTTAGTTCCTGAATGTCAATATTGCGTTGATGGAGCCATAGGTCTATTTGGATCTCAACTAAAGATTGATTATAGTGTCCTGTGAGATTTGCCAAACGTGAATGTTTTCAATTTCTTGAATGCTCCTGCTGCTAACTGCGGGTGGTGAAATATTTCCACCAAGAAGCCTCTTCTCGTATGTCTGGTTTCCTCTGAGGTTTGAGCCTGATCTCGGTCATCTGAACTAATAATCCCTCGTTCAGATTCAGAGTCCAGGTCCGATGTAACAGGCGAGGTAGTGGGAGTTTTAATAGCTAATTGATCTCCATCATATTTTGCCTGAAAGGTTTGCACTCAGCGTTGTATGCTTTGAAGCGTGAAAATGGGTAAGCCGGCATTATCTCATCGTGTAAATGATTACAAGCTAATGTCTATGTAAATCGTGTCAAAGGCGAACGGCCTTAAAAATACTTTTTTTCGTTTTACTTTTTGTTCCCGCTGTGGTTCTGTTACATTATCGCCAAATTGAAATACTTGATTCAGAATACCTTTGTCGTCTGGAAAACAAACTCTACCGTGTGCAATACATTATGAATGGCGGGTAAGATCCCAATCTTTTTAATCAAGTATGTGCATTTAAATTTGTGAGCTTTCCAAATATCAATTCCTGATTATGATAAAATAGCAGACCTACCTTTTATTTCAGATTTAACTAGTCCCTATGACATTATATTACCAACTACCAGTCTAAATTACATAAAACCCTGCAGCTACATAAACATTGCCTAAAATCTGTATGGTGAAATATCAGGTACCTTAAATTAATTAACCTTTTTGGGATGTGAATATGCTCACTTTGTGTCATGATATGAAGAATCTATATAATACAGTGAGCATTTAACTCATTATATTTTCTATTTTTGTTCTCTCGCCCTTTTTTGTTTTTTTCTTTCTCTTCATCTTTGTTTGTTTGCCTGTACCTTAAATTGAAATGGTGTTGAAATACATCTTATGGAAACAAATTCAATTGATGTTTTTACTTTTCACTATCGGTTAAACTATTGTTAGTTGTACTGGATTAATTTCCGTTATATATGTTTACACCCTGAAGACGGCCCAGACAGGGTTGAAACACGAGTCGGCGTGGCGTTTTTTATGGAACAATAAATAATTACCGATATAAAGCATATAATTGTTAATTTGAAATACTTTCTAGGTTGGAATTTTGTCAACTTTACATATGCGCAGTAACTGTTTTAACCAGCATCAGTTAAACACCAGTTGGAAGCGCAGATAGTGAGGTGATTCCTAAATGTATTATCCAGTTTTTTTGAAGGGTTTTCTGAGAAATTACCCTTCAGTCCTCACTACTGACACATAACCACTTCTATATTAGGAATTCTAGATATCATTGTTCCTGTGCACACCTATAGTATAGGTATAGGATTAATTTCTCAGATTTTGGTTTTTACTAGTTCTTCCATTTTGGAGTACTGCACAACACCACTGCACATTTGCATAGCATTACATTATGGTACAATATATGCAGAATAGAGATGAGGACAGTGCTGCCCTTTTTGCCCCTCGTGGCACAGATAACAATCAATTTAGGAATCAAATACTTAAAACTGAAACATTGGCCCATAAATGTATTAAAATGGAACGTCTTTGTAAAAAAGAAATTAATAAATACTGGGAACAAGTTTCACTGAAGAATTATCTTAAACAGGCCATTATTCCGAGAGCGTTCAGGATACTCATTTTCCCAGATCTTACCCATCAGGATGACCAAGATTTAACATCTGATTGGGAAGTAAATCGGACATACAGTTCTGAAATAATGATGAAAATGTATGTTAAACATGATGAACGAGAACACACTAGGGTCACCGCAGAAATAGAACAGATAAAGAAGGAAATCTCAGAAATGCCCAACCCAACTGCCACAAAGGACAAAAATTACAAAAAAATGAACACTATCCTAGGTGAATACCAAGATGATATCAAACTCCGTAAGTTTAGGAAGTTTTACAGAGACGAAAAAGACTATATTAATGATAGAGTGTATACCTTTCAGGCAAAATATGATGGAGGCCAATTAGCAATTAAAACTCCCACTACCTCGCCTGTTACTTCGGATTTGGACTCTGAATCTGAACCAGGGACTATAAGTTCAGATGACCCAGATCAGGCTCAAACCTCAGAGGAAACCAGACATACGAGAAGAGGCTTCTTGGAGGAAATTAAGAGGTACAGAAAGGGCAACATTTCTAGTTACACCCCCAACTACAAGCAAGTACGCTTTCAAAAAACTCTCCCTTTAGGCCAAAATACTCCAACAACTCCCATCACCTCAGTGGAAGAGGAGGAAGAGGATCAAAGAGGAGAGGGAACAGGAAATATAAACAGAAGATTCACGAGATCCAAACCAAAGCCAATTCTAAATACTTAGTTATTAACTTGTCAGACAAACAACTTACACAAACCCAAATTAATGTGCTCAACTATGGCCTCTCCTTTGCCCCTAGCATCACCTCAGAAATGACAGAGGTGTAAATAGACCTATACAAATTTACCAGAAAACTGAAACTTAAGAAATACATTCACAATAAACCCAGTTTTTTTAAACCTCATATTTCACCACCCGCAGTTAGCACCAGGAGCATTCAAGAAATTGAAAACATTCACCTTTTGGCAAATTTCATAGGAGACTATAATCAATCTTTAGTTGAAATCCAAAGAGACCTAGGGGTCCTTCAACGCAATATTGACATTCAGGAACTAAAAAATAGATCTAAATTCACCCCACCTCTGTAGGAGATAATGCAATAGAAATCTTCTATAGGGCGATTACTAGGGAAATACACCAATATATGGATGGTCATCATAGGGGATTTATTAATAAGAATTATAACCAGTCCAAGTTGGAATATCAAGCACTTTGAAATGTAGCTGCTGACAGCACTTTGGTGATCAAGGAAGCTGACAAAGGGGGAAACATTTTGATTCTGAACAAACAAGACTATATTATCATGGCCCAAGAACATCTTGCGACACCCGGGTGCTACCAAATCCTTAACCATAACCCTATGGTTGAGACGGTTGAAGCACTACGAAATCTGATTCAACAGTGGTACCATTTAGGTCTAATTACTGATGATGAAAAATCTTTTTTGATTAACTCCAGACCCTGAATGACGACTTTGTATTTTTTACCCAAGATATATAAACCCTTCACTAACTTACCATCGGTATGTCCCATCGTGAGTGGTCAAGGAGGGGCCACAGAGAATTTGGCTGCATACATTGATACTTGTATCAAGGACTTAATGCCAACAATACTAGTGTACCTCAAAGATATGTTACACACTTTACAAATTCTCAATAATACAAAATGGGAATCTCATTATTTTCTGGTTACCCTGGATGTAACTGCACTATATACTCCTATCGAACATACGTTGGCATTAAAGTCTATTGATCAGTAGTTTAGATCTCACTCAGCCTCTTATTCGTTACATGTTCAAATGCTAAAGAGCTTTGTAGAATTTACCCTAAATCAGAATATTTTTATTTTTGATGAAAAATACTACACCCAAACTAAGGGAATTGCAATGGGTGCCAATTATGCCCCTGCCTTAGCTAATCTATTCATGGCGTACTTTGAAGAGCTGCACATCTTCCATAACAATCCCTTCAGCCAATATATTACCGTATGGAGAAGATATATTGATGATGTTTATGCTATATGGCCAGGTACACTCACTTAATTTAATCAATTTATGAATTTTCTAAATCAGAACCGTTTTGGTATTCAGTTCACTGGGAATATCAATGCTACAGAAATCATGTTCCTAGACGTTAAAATGTACATAGTTGACAATATCTTGCAGACCTGTACGTTTCGCAAAGAGACTGCCGTGAACTCTATTTTACATGCCAACAGCAGTCATAGAAAAAGTGTGATTAACAACATTCCACGTGGTGAATTTTTGAGAGCCCGTAGGAACTGTAGTGAAGACATTCACTTTGAAAAAGAATGAAAGTCAATAAGAACCAGATTTCAAGAAAGAGGGTACAAAAATCCAATTATTAAGGAAGCCTTGCAAGATGTTAAAATTATGGAGCGTTCCTTAATCTTATTACAGAATCCGAACTCCCAAGCTAAAAGCCCTCCCACTTTTCCTCAATATGTAAATTGTATCACCAAATTCTCTAGTGATTCTAAATTTATTTATCATATTTTGAATAAGCATTGGAATTTGTTATTACTAGATCCAGACTTGTAACCATATATCCCTGAGAAACCGAGTATCATATTCTCTAGAGCCCCAACTCTCAAAAACCTTTTGAGTCCCCCCTTTTTGGAATCTGGTTCTAACAGATAGGAAAACTGGTTATCTAAGAATTTTAAACCCAGTGGCTTTTACAAATGTGGTACCTGCAACCTTTGCAAGTTAGCCATTTCACCAACTAAAGTATTTACCTGTCATGGAGATCTTAAAGTTAATATCACAGATTTCATTAATCGTCGTTCTCAGTACATCATATACGCAATTGTATGTGTGTGTAAGAAAGTATATGTTGGCAGTACCATCCGGGAGCTGAAAATAAGGATCAGAGAAAACCTTGCCAATTTGAATAGCCAAGATGCCAAACTACCTCTTGCACAGAATTGGCAAATGGAACATCAGATGGCACATCGATGCAACATCAAATTTGTGGGTCTAAAACATATTAAGCCACACATAAGAGGTGGAGACAGACAATTGAGACTTCGCCAAGAAGAAGCACGTATGATCTGCAAATTACGATGTGTTCAGCTTGGACTAAACCAGGTACATGAACTAAATGTATTCTTATAATTTGGTCTTTTTTAGACTTTGTAATTTGCAGAATTGGTGGATGTTGTCACATCCCAATCAGGTATATGTATTGTTCTTTTGGGATTGATCCCCTGCATCAATATAACTTCAGGTACATGCACACTATAATTTGAGATACCCGCAATCATGATATAAGCATGGCTATTTCCTTATTTTTAGCACTATACTAAAACCAAGTACCAGGATACCAGGAACTTATTGTATATCTGTAACTCTTACTTAAAATTTAAGTACTATGACGATATATTTGCTCCCCTATCCGCACTACTTTTTCTGACTTTAATTGCTAATTTGTCTAGATTTTCCCATCGTTAAAACTTACACAATGCAAAAAATTGAGCAGCAGATGCACCGTTGTAATAGCCCTACGGGCAGTGTGACTCCTATACTTTTTAGAACTGACTAGTGTGAATAAGCAAAAGCATTATATTTCATTGCAAACGTTTATTTCATCTGATTATTCCTTACTGTACCTTGTGAACAAGCCATATTAACATTTGATTATCAAGTCTATAACTATATCACGTACGACTTTCTTTTTTAAGAAAGTAAAATGCCGCTCGTGCACCCTATAGTTAGTACCTGTTAACTTAATTACAGGCTCAATCAGGTCACTTGCTTAATGTGGCAATTACATACTGTGCTGACTTTTCGATGGACGTGTATAGTATTCTTCATGGCCCTATGGCCATGTTCCAAACTATTAGCTGAGACATTACACCAGCATTTTTATTATGTTTAAATGACCAAAAAACAACGTTTCATTACCCGAGGCTAGGCAACCTCCAAGTAACTGAGTCACATGATCATAGGCTACTTTAACTTCTAGGCCAGTAATAGGCCAATGGAGACAACACCCACATTCCAAAAGCCTCCGCTTAGACAACCGGTGGAGAGGCCAGCAACTCTCAGTGTTGTACGCATTGAAGTGTGAAAATGGGTAAGCCGGCATTATCTCAGCGTTTACATGATTACAAGCTAATGTCTATGTAAATCGTGTCACAGGCGAATGGCCTTAAGCATACTTTTTTTCATTTTACTTTTTGTTCCCGCTCATGGTTCTGTTACATTAGTGCATTGTAACTGAAGCAGGCAACAAGTCACCAAATTGAAATACTTGATTCAGAATACCTTTGTCGTCGGAAAACAAACTCTACCGCATGCAATACATTATGAATGGCGGGTACGATCCCGATCTTTTTAGTCAAGTATGTGCATTTAAATGTGTGAGCTTTCCAAATATCAATTCCTGATTATAATAAAATAGCAGACCTACTTTCTATTTCAGATTTAACTGGTCCCCATGAGATTATATTACCAACTAACAGTCTAAATTACATAAAACCCTGCAGCTACATGAACACTGCCTAAGATCTGTATGGTGAAACATCAGGTACCTTAAATTAATTAACCTTTTTGGGATGTGAATATGCTCACGTTGTGTCATGATATGAAGAATCTATATAATACAGTGAACATTTAACTCATTATATTTTCTATTTTTGTTCTCTCGCCCTTTTTTGTGTTTTCTCTCTCTTCATCTTTGTTTGTTTGCCTGTACCTTAAATTGAAATGGTGTTGAAATAAATCTGATGGAAACAAATTCAATTGATGTTTTTACTTTTCCCTATTGGTTAAACTATTGTTAGTTATACTGGATTAATTTCAGTTTTTTATGTTTACGACCTGAAGACGGCCCAGACAGGGTTGAAACACGTGTCGGCGTGGCGTTTTTTATGGAACAATAAATAATTGCCAATATAAAGCATATAATTGTTAATTTGAAATACTTTCTAGGTTGGAATTTTGTCAACTTTACATATGCACAGTAAACCGTTTTAACCAGCATCAGTTAAACACCAGTTGGAAGTGCAGATAGTGAGGTGATTCCTAAATGTATTATACGTATGAATAGGGGATTGTTCTTGATGCCCTGTTGACATAAACTGAAGGTCGTTTTTGTGTAATTATCCCGAGCCGGCGACTGAGAAGAAATACTCTCCTACGTGAGGCTCATATTTAATACCACAACACAAAAAATACAGTTTTGAGAGCCCAACTATCCTTTGAGGCAGGTAAGTAGTTTTCTACCTAGCCCCTTTGGTGGTCTATATGTAAATTAAACTCTTTCAGAATTGAATGTTCTAGTTTGAATCACAACAATACCTACTTTTATTTAACAGAACAGCAAGGTCCTGTTGTGAACAGCTGTTTACCTATTACCACGTCTACCGATTGCTTACTCTACGTGGAAAGGTCCGCCCTAAACTATACAAGTGCGACGAAGAGGTACATTTTGGTTTCCTCTTTAAAAATCTTCTAAAAACTGTATGAATTTAAAAATTAAACATTTGGAATTCTTACAGAACCGATGTATGCAGTTTTTCATAGAGAGTAGGGCAGGGATAGAGACCTACTGGCATATGTAGTCTAATACAAATAATATGTATTTTTCAGACTTTTGCATCCATTTGGGGACCCTAGTCAAACTGGATAATCCTAAATGAACCCAGTTTTCTGTGTAGACTACGACCACTCACACGCGAGGTAATGATACTTTTTCTCTTTACCTCGTGTTTGTGCAGATTTGTACTGCTAAGATATTAAGCATTCATTTAGCTTAAACCTTGTTTTTATTTTTTTATCAACAGCACTGCCAGTATATATGCACAACTATTGGCGTTTTTTGGAAAGATCAATCTAGATCAACCTTAAAGTTCAAGTGACTAATTAAGCTATCCTCCTTAACTTACATAAGAAATATAGAGAACTGAAACATGTCGAGGGCAAGACCTAGTAATTCTATGTACTAGAGATGTATTGAGCTCTTTATTAATCAAACTTCATTGTCAAATGTGAAGTAAACCCTGATTTTGAAGCTAGCTGATGTGATAATACATATCAGGATTGAATTGCTGCCATTAGAAAAGTAGCCTTTTGGTGTCACAAGTACTTTATTTTAAAGTGTTTTATCTTGATTGTGTTTAATTGTGTTTTAATGATTATTAATACATTGAAAAGGTTTTGAATTGTAAACTTGACATATGGAAGTGCTGTTGTTTTCGTACCTACCTCTCCTATATACATTCCAGTATATTTATCACCACAAGACTTGGTTTCTTTTGAAAAAAACTCAGAAAACAGCAGAACTGGTTTTTGGCCCAGGCACTGCCTTCAAGGATGCCCTGCTTCCCACAGAAAAAGTAGCATCCATAAGTAAACCGGCCCACAAGGACACCTGAAAAGCCCAAGAGTGTGAAAATTCACTGCCCCACTAAACCGGTCGGCATCCCTGCAGAAAGGAACAAAGAACCCAGTAAGGCTGGTGCATGACTGAGAGGTGCGATTTCTTCCAGCACCCACCCTGAAGGGGAACTGTAAGAACTTCAAAGGGCATCATAAAAATCCTTTGTTTCAAGCCAGGCCTGGCAGAGACAGTTGGCTGTGGGGGTTTGCAGGACCGCCCACACAGTGACAAATCCACCCCATTTGACTTTAAAGAACATTTGTATTTAAAACATTTTTCCCAGCACCCTGAATAAGCAGTCATTTTATATGTATGCCATTTTTTAATGGGATTTTTAGGAGAAGGAAAAGAGACCAAGTAGATGTTTCTAGAACTTGGGGAACTGAAATGGCCCTGAAAAGCCCATTTCGGGGTGAATCATAAACAGGATATATCTGAAACTAAGTGGGAAGATGTGAGATGTTATTGTGAATATGTGTAGCAATTGGCAGACTTTTAAGTATTATGCTTTTCATGAAAATGGCAACATTGTACCAAAGGGCGATGCAACATCGCATAAAGTTGGTGATTGGACTGTCCAATTCCCTGTGACATAGGGAATCCACATTTCTACTTCTTATAATGCTGACCAGTTTAAATGTGAAGTTTGGCTCCATAACTAATTTTAGGTAAAAAGCAGCTTTGTGAGAGAGAAAGGAAGGTCATAAATGCACACACATAAATGATGTCATTTCCCCTGAACCAATCAACCCCGGGGGGCAGAGGGGATGGCTGATAGGCTGGGCTATCCTAGGGTAGGAGTAATTCCAGATTACTTCCCCCAGATTGTAAAATTCAATGATGTCACTTTTGGCTATATAAGGGGGAGACAGAGAAACTCAAGAGACGATCCACTGACAATCCACTGAAACTCATCTTCAAGATCCGGGAAAGCAGATCCATCCATCCAGATCCAGGCACGCACAAGAATCCAGGGAGAAAGGAGTGGAGGCAGCTGATCCCATTCAGGAGAGCCCAGTGACCATATCCCTTGCCCAGCTGATCCCATCTAGCTGTCCATAGTGACCAGACCTTACCTAGCTGTCCAGCATCCCATCAAGGAGAGTCCAGTGACCAGATCCCTTGGCCTAGCTGTCCAGAGACCTCACTGGCTTTCCAGAACCCCAAACTCAAGCTCATATTGTAAGTATCACAAAACAGACCCTAAATTGCATATCCCGCTCTTTTGACCATTGCACCGCATTGAAATCCCTTTCAAAATACCAAATTGCCAGTATCATCTGTTCAGCTTTCCATAGACGAATCTGTGTTACACTATGTCTGTTTGTGTATTCCTTTTATAATTCTGTCAGTTATCTGTGTAAGTCCTTAGTACCATTTTGAAGTAAATGAATTAATTCCCCTATAAGGAGATTCACAGAGCGAGCTGGTTAAAATTCAAAATTAACCCCCTTGCGTGCAGTGTCTTTCTATAGTAATTATAGCCATTAAAATATAGTCTCATTAGAACTAGTCCTTGTGCACCAAAAAACAATTTTTCAGTGTATTGTGCTTTCCTAATAATTTCGATTTCTCTTTGTCCCATAGAAAAACCCAAACAGTAATTCCATTAAGAGTAATCCCTTTCCATCAGAATCCTGTCACACTCTGACTCTTGACTATCACACTCTGACTCTTGTCTCACCTGTTTTTCCTTTGATGTCTTCTTTCTTGGGTTTGGAGGTCTCTCCTTTTTCCTTGTTGTTCGAGACTTGTACAAGAACAGACGAGTCTCCTCTGTCGCCATTATGCAGGTGTATGTATGCAGTCTGGATATCTGCCTTGATGAGATGGTAAGGTAAGACGTTCAGTGTTCCTGGAAGGGTCAGGTAAGTATTGGGCAAATGTCCAGGAAGGGTCCAGGAGCCATGAAGGAGCAGGGAATTCACACAGTTCCATGAGACGTAAATGCGAGGAAAGGTTTCGGATCAGAGCCTAGGGTCCGGGAAGAGTAGGAGAATCCCACAATTCCACAAGCAGAGTGTGCGAGGAGCGGTACTGACTGGATACCGGGAAGGAAGAATACGGTACCGCTGGAACCAAAGGCAAGAAGGAAGCGGGTGTGGAGGAAAAACAGGGTAATGTACTTGCCGGTAACACGGAAAGTTAGCGGTGAGACGTGCAGCGCCACGGGGGCGTGTCTGTTTTCTAGGAAGTGGCAGACATAGCTGGAACACTAGACAGCGGTCTGCTTAACAGTGCCGGCCATGTTGGTAGTATACTGGACATGATATTACGGTACTTGATAGACCACATATTCCAGAATGGGCGGAAATGGTTAATCATGACAAATCCTATTTGTAATGTGCCTTTATTTCTTATCCTAAAAAAGAATTTCGATTTTGACAGCCAAGCCCTTTCTGTGGCTGCTGTCATCCCAAGTCATGGGCAGAAAAGAACTGCTGTTCGGCCGTGTGTGTTTTCTTTTGCATTTCTGTTTTTTTCTCCAAATCGATTTTCTTACCTGCATTCACGTTGCTTTGGTGCCCTACTCAGTAGTCTGTAAACTTCATTATCTTTTAAGTGCAGCCACACAAATTTCTGTCCTTGCTATCCTACCACAATTGTAAACTGATGTGCAAGTAATAAGTAAAATCCGATGATGCCATCTTGCTCATAAATAAGGTTTTCATTTTTGTTTCTGACCTTCCATTTTGGGGTGGTGGGTTGAATTCTAAATCTGATTTTTCCCTCTTCATTCTCACTCCTTGCCACTGCTTTCCATCCTAAAAGAATGTAGTTAGCAGATGTGTGGGGGTGAGTGTTGCAGGGGGAGTGCTGAACATGAGTGCCATCTGTTGATTTTAAAAACACTTTCTCTTCTGTTTTGCTATTAAAGGTTTATGTGTATCTGTTAGGAGTTTGAATTAACTGTATTGTGGGATTTTCGCATTTGTACTGCCACACAGTGGTGGCTGCTGCCCAAATTGTTTGATCTGCTTGATTTTTCATTGAATCCTAAAATTAATAAATATCATATTCTTACACACCGGACTGGTTTATAGTCCATTGCGACACAGGGTGTTTGTTAAGGTGGGTGTGAGATGGGTTGAGGCCGTCTCAAAGAAAGAACCTGGAATTGATTCAAGATAAAAAGCATTTTTATTGTGAGCCACATTCATTGTCAGTGGAAGAAGTCCCTGCCTGGAGTGTGCCATGTTATAAAACTGGTACAATATATTCTGCCCATTCGGAAGCTGTTACGCTGTATGGAGCTCCATCATGGGGTTTCCAAAAAGCCCATGAAGTCCAAGCGAAAGAGAATTCGTTCTTCAGAAGGCTACTGGGACGCCCAAGTTCCTCTCCTTGCATTTCCCTTCACAGTGAATTGGGTATGGAATAATGGGAGGACCAGTGGGCGCTTGCCCCTATACTTTTTTGGCTCCATATCTGGGCAAATGAATGTGCTTCACTCTGCCATTTTATAATCAGTTCTCTAATGTCTAGGGATGGGTGGAGAAAAATCCAGTGGCTTGATGACATTGACAAAGCTCTGTCCGAGGGCAATATAAGGGTCCTTTCTCCCCCAGACGCACTTCTGAACAAATCTGAGTTGAGGAGCTATAAATGCATTTTGGGGGAAGTATTTGCAATGAAAAGGACCTTTTTGGAGCATGTAACTAACAGAGACAAAGAGCATGCTGTGATTAGCTGGGCAAAGGAGTTACAGCCGTATCTAATTTGGGGCACGACTAAGAAAGATCAATGGCTAATCACCTGTGCGAGATTTGACTGCCTCCTCTTGAGGGGAATGACAGTGAAATGGAGAGGATATCCCGATTTGGCAGGGTGCCGGGTGGTGGTCACATAAAAAAGGACTTGGCCCATTTGTTATTGTTTTACGCCGGTTATAACTGGATAAAACGGTCAACACTACTGCCGGTCCTGAGGGAAGCTAACACACGCTAATATAGGCCTGCAATTTTGTTTCTTTTGAGTGATGATTCTGTTCTTACAGCGTGGGCATTACTTTCTTTTTTTACAGGAAGGGGCTGTTAAGTGAATGAACATGAATGTCTAGTAGTTTTTATCTGCTTACCTACCGTATGTGGCCCAATGTTTTGGGGCTTTGACCATTTGCTCTCTTTCCTCTGTATGTCTGGATGTTGCTGCTGTGAATGGCAATTTTTTGAAAATTGTTCATTTTATACTTCTTTTTATATTTGTAGCATAGGATTTTATGTATTGTTTACTTCTTGTTAGTGTAGAATGACTTGTAATGTGTTCAGATTGTATTTTATGTGGAATTTTTCTAGGGAAGGGTTTTTAACGATTTTGTGTTTTGCATATCATGTGTTTGATGGACCTTATATCCGAATAAACATATTGACTGACTGACAACAGATTTACCACACCATTTTTGATAAGTGTATTATTTCTAAGACAATGTTACTTATTGTGGACCTTTTTAAGTATGGTGTGTAGTTTGACCAACATGTTTCACCAAATAGGATATTCCTTTGCTACGCAGTCCTCCTAAAGGCTAACAATACAACATGTTGTCACCCAAGATTTGGTGTATTTGGTATATCCCATGAAATGTGTATTACTTGAATAAAGTCAAAGAAAAGGTAACCACACATTAGTGTGTGGAAATCACTCTAAATATTATCATGAAGAGTAAAAATGCAAGAAACAGAAGAGCAAAAGTACAGAAGAACAAAAGTAAAAATTGCTTTGGTGGGAGACAAATATTCTTGTGCAGTGTTTGCTTTCTCTATGCTTCTCACAACATGAAAATATTAGTATGCCCTAGTGCATGCTAGCTCTACTCCTAACTTTATGACCGTCTTTGTGTCCAAAAAGTAGCTCCTCCCACAAAGAGGTGGCACTATAACTCTATATAGCCGGTACAGGCTGTGCACCAGTGGAATAAACTGCACTTGACCCTCCATCTGGAAAACAATTACCAGACGTTTAGGAAACATCTTAAAACTCATCTGTTTAAATAGGTCACTGCCATTCTAGTGAATGTCCTGTATCAGCAACTCCAGAATTTATGTGTTGTCTGTCTCTAGGCTGTCTTGTTTTGTGTTTTACGCGCCCTGATGCCTGCAAGCTTTCGGCGCGATATAAGCACATAAATAAATAAAAAAATACTGCCGCAGCTATAAATAAAAAACGATGGTAAGGTGGTCACTGTATTTATCCTTCCGATTGTATTCACTATTATAAAAGAAAAGTGAACAAAATCCTGCTCATCAATACGATTTCAATCTATAATGGTCATTTTCCCTTCCAATATGGTGGCTCGACCACATTGACGGTGAAGTGTTTTGTGATCCAATAGAACAGACAATGAAGGCTTCCGGTTTTAAGGTTTTATTTTTCTGCCATTTCTGTCTGTATTTATCCATATTTATTTTTTGCATTTTTTCTGTATTTATCCACATTTATTTTCGGTCATACAAAAAGAAAATTTGCAACCTGTATTTTTCTGCATTTATTCTAATAAAAGAATGCATCTGTTAAAGCAGAAATGCAGCCATGTAGGAATGACATGCTAGCGCCTTTCCTTCCATAACAAACGGTTGCTCCCGTGCCTGCTGCTGCCTTGAGATATATACCCCTTGCTCACTATTCTTAGAGAGGCACAGCTCTTCCCTACTGATGAGGTCCAACCAGACCGAAACACGTGTCTGGGGATGCTGTTGGTACTCTTGTTCAGAGGAGAATTGCCTAGCATTTTGGTGCTGGACTGCCCCAGGGCAGGACAAAGACTGATATGTTTGGGATATTTCTTCTCTGTGAAAGATAGTGAGCTAAAGACTCTGGGTAAGTCCCTCATAACCAGGACTAATGTCTGGCAGAGGGACTCCCAGGAACCCCCCCCCTTGTCAATTTGAGATATATGCTGTCAGCAATCTGAAGAACCTTAATGCTATTTTTATACAACATTTACACTCTCCATGCTGCCAATCTGCAATGCGATTGGCCTGCGATGTATGATTGACATCTTAGAAAACCAGGCAGAACAACTTGTTTTTCCATTTTTATACATAATTACAGACAGAAAACAGATGGATTTCTGTCTGTATTTAGGTGTAAAAATCAGTAATAACGGAAAACCGGAAGCCTCATACATAATAAGGAAAAATGGCTGACCGCAATGTCTGAGTATTTTTACAATAAGTGGATGGAGCAGCTCCATTCTACTACAGGTGACATGAAGTGCCTTTCCATGTAAAACCAACTTTTGAACTACATCGTGTCCCTGAGACTGGCCTTTAAAAAATAATTCTACTATATTCATGTCTCCACCTTATAGGCTCCTCACTTGTTTTCTTTCAAAACAAAGAAGTGAGCTATGCCACCGGAAAATTGAACATTGTTTCTTTGCAACCAACCGAGATGTCCTGCCTAGCTCTCAAATGCCCTGACCGACATTTGTTTCCCCAGGCATGACCAGGTTGAAAATGAAGTCTACCAAGCAATACAATCACCACAAAAGAGATTTTCTCCCCAATAAAGTAATGTTTTGTTTCTTTTCTGTTCTTGTGTCTCTTGCTTTTTTCCTGTAACTATTGAGAGTTAACTCCTCCCGCTAATGTGTGGTTACTTTTCAATGTACGCCCCTCCAGATGTACAACTTTCACGGGGTGCACCAAATACACTTGTCACGACAAGTTTAAGGGCTCACCTGTTTTGGCTTGGTAGACTTCTTTCTTGTAGGATCTGGCTGCCCGCATTTCCTGGAGGTGCGTGTCTCGTGGAGGTAGGGACGGGTTTCGTCCGACGCCACACTGTCTATGGCAGGCAACTTAGTTCAGCGTCCAAGGGTGGCGGTTCGAAGACAACTACAGAAGTCTTGGATGGAGAACCGTGGATAGCGGTGATAGCAGCCGCAGTTGAGATCCGGAAGCCTTGGAAAACCTGGGTAAGAGGTAAGGCGGTCCAAGGGCAACTGCGAGAGCAGTCCTGGATGGAGAGCTGTGGAACACTGTGAGTTGCAGCCGCGGTTGAGATCCGGAAGTTCCGGAAATCCTTGGTAAGAGGTAAGGCAGTCCGAGGGCAACTGCGAGAACAGTCCTCCATGGAGAGCCGCGGGACGCTGAGAGTTGCGGTTTCAGAAGCTCTGGAAAACCTGGGTAGAGGTAAGGTGATCCGAAGGCAACCGCAAGAGCAGTCCTGGATGGACTGTCCCGGAAGACACGATAGCTGAGAACCGGGAAGGCACAATAGGCGAAGGCAATTCCTAGGAGCGAGCGCAAGGGAGTACGCAAGAAAAAAGAAATTGTGAGCGCATTGACACGTGCAGAACCGCAGGGGTGTGGTGCTTATCTAGGCACGCTTGAAGCTATACCGCTGACCATGGAGCGTTGTCCACCATGTTGAGAGGATGCGGGGAACATATTGGCACGTTGTTAAATGGACCCGGAGGTTCAAAGGGGGCGGTAGTGTGATTTAATGACAGTATGCCCACTCCGAAGCCTCGTACCCCCTGGTTTGCCAGGATGTAATCAATGGAAACATTGCACCAGTCTGGGGGCATTGAGGTTGGAGACCGGTTCCCAGGTGCGATCACTGGGTGGATAACCTTTCCATTCCACCAAGTATTGTAATCGTCCCCTTCTGTACCTGGAATCGCAAATTCGGGAGACTTCATACTCAATCTGACCCTGGACTAGTAGAGGAGAAGGACGGCGAGTATTCCTGGTAGAGCGGAGATAAGGCTTTTGCAGCGAAGTATGGAAGACAGGATGGATTCTGTTCCAAGTCATAGGCAATCGTAGTTGATAGACCAATGGATTGATTTTCTTAGACACAACGAAGGGACCGTAGTAGCGGGGTGACATCTTTTTAGGTCTTAGGTTTCTGGGTAAATATCGGGAAGATACCCAGACCTTGTCCCCAACATCATAGTCTGGAGCAGGGCGTCTCTTGGAGTCTGCAAATCTCTTAATATTTTCCCTAGCCTGGGATAGATGGTTCAATGCTTCTTGAGGAACTGAAACCAACTGAGCAGTCCAGGAATCAACAGAAGGAACGGGACTTGGAGAAGGCAGCACTGAAGGAAGTACGGAAGGATGAAAATCTAGGTTGCAGAAGAATGGACTGGTCTTTATCGAAGAGTGTTCAGAGTTATTATAAGCGAATTCTGCGACTGGTATGAGAACTGACCAGTCGTCCTGAACCTTGGTGGAAAAACAGCGTAGGTACTGTTTAAGGGCCTGGTTTACCCTTTCTGTAACGCTGTTGGTCTGAGGATGGTATCCGGATGAAAGCTCTCATTGAATTCCTAACACCTTGCAGAGGTTTGACCAAAATTTAGAGATGTACTGTGGTCCACGATCAGAGATGATTTTAGATGGTAGCCCATGAAGGCGGAAAATGTGTTTTACAAAGAGTCTGGCCATTTCTGGAGCCAAAGGCAATTTTGATAATGGTGTAAAGTGAGCCATGTGAGAAAAGAGATCAATGGTTACCATTATAGCTGTAAGTCCCCTGGAAGAGGGAAGATCAACAATGAAATCCATTGCTATGACTTCCCAGGGTCGGGAAGGAGAGCTGGTTGGGTTTTTTGCTATCGGTCTTGTTCTGGTTGCAGACAGCACATGCCCGGACATACATCTGAACATCTTTCAGCATCTTGGGCCACCAGAAGTTTCTTTGAATGGAAAGAAGGGTACCACTGACCCCACGATGTCCAGAGTAATAGGTGTCATGACATGAGTGCAAAATGCGCTCCTGTAGCGACTGGGTAGGTATAACTAGTTGGGATTTCCGAAAAAGGAATCCATTCTTGAACTTAAGACTCCAGGGATTGTGTCCTTGGAAGTCCTTCCATAGGTCCGAGGTTGTAGTTTCGTTCTTAATGGACTCCAAGATGTCAGCTGCTTGAGCGATGAACACAGTGCTGGGAAACATTCTAGGCAGGGTGGGCCTTTCCTGAGTAGGGTAGTCAGGACGTCTGGACAAGGAATCTGCAATGATATTTGAGTTCCCTGGAATTGGTATTGAGCAAAGAAAAGGCCCATTGTGCTTGTCGACTGTTCCGGCACTCCATGGATTGAAGGACTTGTAGATTCCTGTGATCTGTTTGCACTTGTACGGGATGAGTAGCACACAGGAGGAGATGACACCAGTCTTTAAAGGCTTGACAAATGGCAAGCAGTTCCTTTTCTAGAACTGAATAGTGTGTTTCACATGGTAGCAAGGTCCAAGATATGTAAGCCACAGGATGTTCGAGCCCGTCTTGGGCTTGTTGTTTCAACACTGCGCCAATCACGTATTCGGAGGCGTCTGTTTCCACCAGAAAGGGTCTTGTAACATCAGGCTGTATCAAGATGGGTTCACGAGTAAACATTTCCTTCAACGTTACAAAGGCAGCTTCTTGAGAAGAGGTCCATAAAAAGGGGACCAGATACTCAGGGTGTCTGAATGGTGTTCGAAAGGCGGTCTTCCATTCATCGCCTTCCCTTATTCGTACCAGATGGTATGCTCCTCTCAAGTCTAACTTGGTGAAAATCACAGCGCCTCTGAGTGCGTCCAAGATGTCAGATATCAGTGGTAAAGGGTATCTGTCCTTCCGGGTAAATTGATTTAGACCCCTGTAATCTAGACAGGGTTGTAGCTCCTTTGTGTCTTTCTTGGGTACAAAAAATAAGGATGCCCCTGCAGGGGATTTGGAAGGACGGATGGTACCGTTGGCAAGGTTGGTATCCAAATATTCTCTTAGGGCCTTCTTTTCAGGTTCTGATAGAATAAACATCCTGCCAAAGGGAATTACAGCATTTTCCTCAGTATCAATGGCGTAGTCTTCTGGCCGATGTGGAGGCAGAGTTTGAACAATGGCAGAGGAAAAAACGTCAGAGAACTGCTGGTAGGTCTCAGGTACGTGATTGATATTGGAGATGGAGAGGGAAGAATAATTCCTTTGGTCGACATGGATGCATCTGGATTGGTAACTGAAGACAGACAGTGAGATAGGCAGTATTCAGAGCCCAAACATAAAGAGCCGGCAGACCAGTTGATGTATGGAGTATGCTTCTTTAACCAGGGCATGTCTAGGACCACTGGATAGTGTGCGGCTCTGATTATGTCAAACTGTATGCTTTCTTGGTGGTTGTGGATTGAAAGCGTGATTTTCCTGGTTTGTTGGGTGATAGGTCCTGAGGATAGGGGGGGAGCCATCAATTCCTTCTACTGTCTGAATTATGTCCTTTTGTTCTCTGGGAATATCATGCCTGGATGCCCATTGGTCGTCCATAAATATACCCATAGCGCCACAGTCAACCAAGTCCAGTACAGTCTGTGGTGTTCCAATGGAGGCGAGTAGAGCAACCTCAAGGACTACCAGGTTGCATTTTGATGAAGGATCCAGGATCAGAGGAATGGAGAGGTCCTTGGTCTCCCGAAGCTGGGCTCCATTCAGGATCGGGAGCTGGCGTTTCCTGAATGTCTAGGTGGAGCTATGGGACAATTCCTAACCAAATGTTTGTCTGAGGCACAGCACATACACAACCCACTGTCAAATCTGCAGCTTCTTTCCTGGCTTGAGATAGGACCTCTCATCGCTCCCAATTGCATGGGTTCGGGATCAGCAGGAGGGTTTTTCTTTGTAGTAGGAGCGAAGGGAGCGATTTTTCTGCCTTTCTTTCTTGGATTCCGAAGTCAATTTGCAGGGACAAATCCATAAGGGCCCGGAAGGAAATTTGGATGGCAATTCTGGCTAGCTCATCCTTTACTTCATCGTTGAGGCCACGACGAAACAAGGTAAAGCACGCCTCGTTAGACCAATCAGCTTCCTTGGCGAGTTGTTTAAATGTGGAAACGTAGGATAACATATCCTGAGATCCTTGGCGGAACTCCAGCAGCTTTTCCTGTGCAGTATATACCTGGTCAGGGCGATCAAACATCTCCTTGAAAGCCTTGATAAACCTGTCATAATTATCCAATAATGGATCCCCTGCTGAGACCAATGGTGTAGCCCAGGCCAGGGAATTGCCAGTAAGATGGGCTATGACAAACCCCACCTTAGTTCTGGATGTGGAAAAGTAGTATGGTTTAAACGTGAAGTGCACTAGACAGGAGTCCAGGAACGAACGGAGTAGTTTAGGGGAACCATCATATTTATCCACTACTCCACTCGTGGAAGCGCTATCCATATAGGCCGAATCTCAGGATAGGACCAGTTGCTTGAGGGCGGCATTTTCTGTACCTCTTTGGAGAGTTCTTGAGTGCCTCTCAAGAGATCCTGCATGGTGGGATCCATCTCTACTGCCTTGTCAGATGACTGGCGTGTCAAACTGTTCCGACAGGTTTGAGGGCTCACCTGTTTTGGCTCGGTAGACTTCTTTCTTGTCGGATCTGGTTGCCCGCGTTTCCTGGAGGTGCGGGTCTCGTGGAGGTAGGGACGGGCTTTGTCCGACGCCACACTGTCTGTGGCAGGCAACTTAGTTCAGCGTTCAAGGGTGGCGGTTCGAAGACAACTACAGAAGTCCTGGATGGAGAACCATAGATAGCGGTAATAGCAGCCGCAGTTGAGATCCAGAAGCCCCGGAAAACCTGGGTAAGAGGTAAGGCAGTCCAAGGGCAACCACTAGAGCAGTCCTGGATGGAGAGCCGCGGAATGCTGTGAGTTGCTGCTGCGGTTGAGATCCAGAAGTTCCAGAAATCCTTGGTAGAGGTAAGGCGGTCCGAGGGCAACTGCGAGAGCAGTCCTGGATGGAGAACCGCGGGACGCTGAGAGTTGCTGCCGTGGTCGCGGTTTCGGAAGCTCTGGAAATCCTGGGTAGAGGTAAGGTGAGCCGAAGTCAACCGCATGAGGCACGATAGCTGAGAACTGGGAAGGCACAATAGGCGAAGGCAATTCCTAGGAGCGAGCGCGAGGGAGTACACTCGAACAGGGAATTGTGAGCGCATTGACACGCGCAGAACCGCAGGGGCGTGGAGCTTATCTAGGTGCGCTTGAAGCTATACCGCTGATCAAGGAGCGACGTCCACCATGTTGAGAGGGTGCGGGGACATATTGGCATGTTGTTGAATGGACCAGGAGGTCCAAAGGGGGCAGTAGTGCGATTTCATGACAACACTGCCCTTGGATGATAGGATTATGTGCTGTTACGGTTGTTGAGGAATATTGGGCAGCAAAGGAGTGGTCCATACGTCAAAATGTGGTGGTCTAACTACGCATAGAGGTGGGCAAGCCAACATATTTTTACATAGAGCCAAGCCAGCACCAAGACAATATTTGGCTTGGCCTTTAGGGCCATACCATAAACCAAACCTTCAGAAAAAGCCATGCAAATAGACATCCTAATATTTTGCAAATAACGTAAGTGGCATAATGAACATGTAGTACTTATCATTACCATAATTTCCAATAGAAAAGTAAGTCTCACGACTGATTATTTCACATTACCATGACGGTTAACCATTTGGACTGAAAAATAATTCATGCCCAGCCTAACACTGTCTTAAGGAATCTGTCTCCCTCCATGTGTTAAACGGAGTGGCATGTGTGCTTACTGTGGTGTGGTCAATACATTTATTCTGAAAAAGCTTAATAAATTACAATTCCAGGGCCGGGATACAAGCCCTCCATAGGAGTCAACTACCCAATTTAGGTTTGACCTGGGAGATGGACACTTTCAGATACCTGGGGGTAAATGTAAGGCAAGAATTTCATGTTTCGCATGTACATAATACACAAATGGTCCTGGACGGCAGAAAGAAACCTATAGCGTTCTGGAATAGGCTACCTTTGGCATTGATAGGAAAAGTAGCACCCCGTTTGTTATATCACTTTGTCAGAATCCCTTTCAACATTCCCAAAAGATTCTTCAATAAGTTGGACTCCATCTTCAAGGATTTCATTTGGAGGGGCCATAGAAACAGGATCATATTGAGCAAACTACGAAGGGATTATATGGGTGAGGGGATCAGACTCACACATTTTGTGTCATGTTTTCTGGTTGGTCAGCTGCAGTTTGTTATGGACTGGCTTGCGGATGAGCCATCTCTGGACACAAGCTTACTGCAACCATCTCTCAAGCAATACTTTTTGAGGAGGTGCTGTGGGTACATGAGGGCACACTTTTGCATTTACCTCACCTTTTGGCATTGGGGAAGCGTCTAGCAGAGGGTATGGATGCTTCTGGAAACTCAAGACCCATATTCCGCAAATATCCCCCTTGTGGTGTTGTCAGGCACACGCCTCAAGTCAGTTCAAGAGGCCAGAAGATACTAGTAGGCCAACGGGGTGGCTACGGTGGTTGCTCTGCTGCTGGAAGGGAAGATGATGGTTTTTAGCCCCTATACCAGGTCTCGGGATAAACAAGGGCCAATTTGTATTGCACACAGGCTTCTTGAAGGAGATTGGTAGTAGATGGCCTGATTTCCTCAAAGGTATGGAGCCTGATCCAGTATTGGAAGTCATTTACTATATGTCAGAGGGAAGCCATGCTGTCGACAGAGTGTATGAATTGGTCTTGAGCAGGCTGTGCGAGCCCGTCCTGAAAGTGCATATGCAATGGGAAGCAGACCTAGGTATGTCCTTCACGAAAGTGGAATGGGCTCAAACTTTGATTTACACCTTGATTATCAAGAAGGTCTCCAGGAACGCCCGATTTAAGTTATCACAGTTGTATGTAACACACAGGGCATACATGACCCACACCATATATCGCAGTGTTGCTGGGCAATACAGCAGGTTTGCCCTAGATGTGCTAATGAGACGGCTGATATGTTGCATATGTTTGGGAATTGCCTTGTGGTTCTGAGATTTTGGGCGGCAATTGCAGACAAAGTTGCCTGCGTGGGCATCGAGATGCATTTGTGGCCTCTCTAGGCCTGTCTCCTGGGGATATTCCCACAGAGTAAAAAACACACTACAGACCTAACCAGGATGAAAAAACGTGAGTTGCGTGCCTTCTAAATGTAGGCTTGCAATGGTCTGGAAGGCACAGGAGCGACCCGGTGTGGAGGAATGGTGGTGTGATTTGTAGAGATGGGCAGTTGCAGAGACCTCGGCCTGGTACAGAGCTGTATATAGAAGAATGAAAGAAGTGAGTGTTGATGTGAAGGCTTGGAATGCCCTGTCACAGGCAATGTTTGCCCCCTCTGATAAAAATGCCCCCATAGAAGATCAACTTCAGATAATGTATAATCATGGTACAGTACTTCACATCCATGCAAACCCCAATGATACATATGCAGACTCTCTTTACAGATTAGCTGTAGTTTTGGACTGAGATTGTATGAGCAGGTGTTTGTACATTTCCTTTGTTGTTGTCTGTTTGTTCTGAGTATGGTGTTGCTTTGCTCTTGTATTTGTTTCAATGTCTATTATGATTTTTCTTGTACTGTATCAAATGCTATGACTGTGTGAATAGCAACAGCTGCAAGGTTACCCAGTATTCTTGTTGTATGTTTTCTTGTTCTTTCGAAATAAATAACAAACAGTAAAAAAGGAAATACAATTCCAGTGCTCACCTGCTATGCACCAGGCTTGGGGTTGGACTAGGTCCCAGGGATTCTGGTCACATCGCAGGTTCGAAAGGACAGATTCATATTTCTCAGGGTTACCTACACTTCCTGAAAAGCCACATGAAAATTACTCATTTACTAACCCTGGTGCACCTTTGCAGCTTTGTAATCCTGTTTTTGACTGTGCAAATTCCGTCTGTTGTAATGGGCCTTATTCACAGAAGCATTTTATAATGGCAAAGCCCCATTGGAAAACCCTCTGTGAATATCTTGGTGGTGGGAGTGACGAATGCCTCTATGCAATCAACCCAGATTGCACCCATTCAGGTCCATAAAATCACTCACTCACTCATTGACACATCTCTCAGTGAGGCAAATCCAAATGTTCCCAGTCAAAGGCTTTGGGCTATCGTGGTTTATTATGCGGTCACACTCAACCCAGGGAGTTCCTTTCCCCCAAACATGGTGGCGCACAACAAAGCACTGTTTATTTTATTTGAGGTTCAATTTGGTGAGGCCTCCAACCCATCTCGCACCCAACCACAACAAATACCCTCTGTCACAATGGACTCGGAGCCAGGCCGGTGTGTAGTAAAAATATATATTTATAAATGTATTGAATCAAGATTTGTCAAGCAGACTGACATCAGCCACCAATGCTGTGGCAACACCCAATATCGCAACTATAAGTCTATTCTTCAAACAACACAGATGAAATTTTTAAACATGCAATCACAAATTACCTCAGATTGAATTTCAAGGTAACCAATGAAAAACGTTTGCAATGCAATACAAAATTCACAGAAATGACTTAATTTGAAACAATACTTTTCTCCCAGCAACCTCCACTCTCCAGCTCTCAATTTAACATGACCCATTTGATTGAAAGGTAAGATGCAGGGAGTGGAGGACACAATGGAAAAATTGTTTTGCTGCTGATTTTAAAAAGGCGCTGTTTGGGAAAGCAATTCAATTGGAAAAACCTTTGGGCTTATTATTTAAAAGGCAAGGTTGGGAAAAACGAACTCCTATGAAAATCGTTTTTCAACACTTGAAAATAAAAGGCAGGACTTGATAGTTTGAGGTCAGAGAAAAATGAAAACAAGAAAAATGTTGTTTTGCACCACACATGCAGATGGGACACAATACTTTTGTAATTCTGGTTTAAAAGGAATGGGGAATTTCGTTTTAAACCCTCCACATTGACTTAAAAGGTGGTTTTTTATGGATTAGTTATTTTTGAATTATAGACAACCCGCCCTTTCTATGTGGAAGTCAAGGATTTCAGAAACTGTCAACCAAGTCTTTACGGGCTATACCAGATGTAACACGCTGGGAATTAGCTATTGTTCGTTTTGAATTCTAACAAACCTCATCACGTGATTTTCAATGTGGGAATTAATTGATTTACTTTAAACAAATGTGCTAAGGATCTACACAGCTTCCCCCTCCCTACACTTTAATGGAAAGGGTTACGGATGGCTGCTCCCAACAAAATGAAATTTCAACAAAAGGGTAGTTTTCTAATGGGGAAATAAGTTTGATTAAGATTTAATAAATTGTGCAAAGGGCCTACCCAGTTTCACCCCATCCTTGACCCACCAATGGAAAGCGATAAAGGAAGGTGACTGCCCACACAATTGATGGCTTTGCGATATCTACTTACATGGGTGGCTTTAGTCAGGGAAAACAGTAGGGCTCCTCTGAGGACAGCAAAGGTCTGGTCAAGAGCTTTCAGACAGGGATTTTCTCCTGCATCCAGACTCCTTCTGCTCCTCTGGTTTAGGTCCCCGCTAGCTTCTCTATGTCCCAGCCACTGTCTCCACTGCAAGGACTGAGGCCTCTTTGCTAGTTGTTCCTCGCAAGAGTACAGCAGCAGCTCTCTCCCGGAATAATTTACAAAAAGACCAGTTCTGATGCAAACTAGTCCACTTATAGGGCAAATGACACCACAATTTTGTCAGAATTCCAGCGGTATGGAATGGTTGGTTCTCTCCACCCACCTCCCACCTGTGTGCTAATAGGACAAGGAGTTTAAGCGTGTGGGTTAGGAAAGCTGAGGGAGGGCAAAGCTTTGTCATCCCAAACTGGCATGTGGGTTTTGCATGTTTAAGCTCTGAAAATCTATCAACATTTCAAGTACCCTGATTTTTCAAATCTTTACGTGTATGGATATATTATTAAGAATTACATTTTAAGGCAAACCAGATTATGCTAATCTGAAGTCAGCTCACCCTTCCTATGCAGAGATATAGTTTTTCTTCATTTACTTAGGAGCCGCATCAGTGAAAAATATGACACATCATTATACCAAAGTTAATTTTGTCCTTCGCCCTCACACCAACTTTCAAATCTCTCTGAATCATGGGAAGGCCCAAATCAAATTTTTCTTAATAACTTATGTTATGTTTATCACACTAAAATCATTTTGGCATGATTCAAAGGAGATTTCTGTCACTTTAAAAGCCTGGAACGAGCGTTGAGGCATACATGATGCACTGTTTATGCATTAAAATGTATTTTTCTATTAATTAAACTCCTGCCTCACAGGCCTCACTCACTTTCCTTGCCCCCACCTTTTCTTAGGTTTCCATTCTCAAATGCACTTATAGGGCATGTGGCTTTGAGGCCATGTTGATTTTAGCTCTCCTCATGGCTTCAGAGGACTCTGCTTTCAGGCTTAATGGACATTTTATGTGAGTTGTGATCTCAAGGTCTCTTCTGCTGAGAAGGCCTTATCTATTTCCACCGTGGTTTACATCCCGGGCTATGTATTTCTTTGTGTTTTTAAGCAATTAGCCTGATTGATTGTTGACAACCAGACCTCCCTCTCGGGGACAAGCAGAGGAAAGGTCTTTGAGGTTAAAATTCCAGTTCAGTAGAAATGCCCAGGTGCACCCCTACTTTTGAAAGTACAGCCGTGAATCAACTAACTGTGTTTAGATTTTGACATTTTGCATGGCATTTTTGTTAACCATCTGTATAGTAAATTACATTTAAACCTGTTGTTCATAACATATAGTTTTTGCTTCCACAATATTAACCTTGAGGTACATTCAGAATGTATCCAAATAGGCCAGTTAACATAGAGAACAAGTGTTCACGTCTACCACAAGTAGGCCTCTCCGAAACACTTATATCATTTTAATGTTGAAAAGTAAGTGTTTTTATTCAGTACTTCACTTTAGATTTCTGGATCACAGTATTGTGCGTCATTTCAGATAATGTACACGCTACTATCTGTCTCTTTAAGTAGAAAGTGTAGCTTTCCATGTATTTCATAAAACAGCATTTTCAGCCACATATGTCTTTTGACATGCATTGGGCCTATCCAGCACTTTTAAGTTTCCAAGGCACATTTTCCTTCACTTGAATGCCTGTTGAGTTTGGTAAAGTTGAAAGAGGCCCATTTCTGTTCATGTCCTAGGCCTTAAATCAGAAACATGTTTTGGAGTGGCCTGCATTTTCCAATGGATAACACCATTCAGCTTCACTCTTAAATACGGGCCTGGCCTCTTTATTTCTGGCATTCATGGGCTATATTTTACCCCAAAGGGCTAATGGAATAATTTGAATGAGGGCAGCAAGAAAGGGGGGTTTGTGTCAAGTGCATGGTCTTCATGAATCTGGGCTTGTGGTTGAGGTACTTCACTTCTGGATCTTCTTCTGTCATCCAGAGTTCCAAACTGTGGCTAGTATGGCATAGGGTCTGACCCCTGATACCTTCTCTGAGATGTAAGAGATAGACTAGGCAGCAAGGGGGCCAACTCCCCATGCCATGATACAACTGTTTCGGATTAACATGGCATAAGGGCAATGCAAAGTGCTGACCGGGAAAGCTGGAAATAACGATGTAACAGGTGTAGGAAAACACCAGAGGGTAGTCATGATAGATGGAGAAGACCCCCACAAGGCCAGGATATGAATAGTATGATTTCAGTGGCCAAGGTACAACAGAAGTAGGAGGCACAGGCAGGCAACATGGGGCAGGAGGCAGGAGGCACAGGTAATCAAAGCAGACAGTACTCAAGACAAGGGACTACAAGGAGGAAATTGAAAGGAAGAGGCACAGGCAAGGTATTCACCAAGGCAAAGCAAGAAATAAGATGATAGGTCAAGACATGGCAACCCTGAATAACCTCAGGGAAAACAAACCTACGCAGCGTATTGAGACACACCTGTATTGTGGTGAGCTGGGTTTTAATAGCCAGCTGCTCCCATGACATGGTCATTGCAATGGGCATCATTGCCTACCAACGTAGGACACCGTGTGTGGAGCACAAGAGAAAGGAGGCAGGGTTCGGGTCTCTGTGCATGCACAGTGTCTACCATCATGGCAGTCACCGCATGCCACCACCAGCGAGGGTACAGCTTCCAGGTGAGTAGCCCCAGGCCGCAGCAGTGAGGAGCCCAGTGCATTACCGTTTGAAGGGTAATTTAACAAACAATGAATCAAGAATCCTCATCTGACCCTCCAAAAGAGCTCTATAGTCAGAGGCACCTCATTTCAACTTTAAAAGAAACACTTGTGTGCAGGCGCATTATAAATACCATATCAGATCATATATCATAAAGGTTGAGATATGTGGAGAAACATGAGACTGGCTTAGCCATTGAAAGAAGGAGTATTAGGCAGCCACGCATTCAGCGAATAACAGAGGTGACGTAAAAGATGCTGCAGTTACCATCATCATTATGATAATTACAATATAACAAAGGCTCTTATTTAATTATCCAGGGAGTAAAATTGAACAGTGTTATTCATCTGCACAACACTGTACAGCAGTCACACACAGTGTCGGGGATCTGGGTGATAGTATAATTTCACTTTTAAATATAGCATGTAAGGCCGGATTCAACCTACATATGAGCACTGTAATAATCTGTGTCATTATTCGCCACTTTAATGGTACTCATTCTATAACCGTCAGAAGGATGAAGGGCTGAATAGCCTTGCTGGGATTTTAACCTGAGACTATGGATTGCCGTCATTTGGGATAAATGCTCAACCCATTAAGCTATCCAAACATCCTCATACTGTGGAACATTTGGAGCTTCTAGACCAACACTGTAGATCATGCCTACAGTGTATTTCAATAAGGGGGATGGAGGTAGATATTTTGAAAATGTTTCCCCCTTCATAGCCTTGGAGATGTCTGCCTACAATTTTCTTTCCTAGTTTTCCCCGTGTTCGCTTATTTTATCCAATGGTAAAAACGGATGTTATTGGAGTGGATGGACTGCAAAAAAGGCAGACCTCTTTTCATGGTGATGTTAGATTGTTTGTTGTGTTCTGCGATGACAGTGCTTGCTGCACTCTTGTCACATTTAGTGGACTGAATTTCAAAAGGAGGATGTCACCCACATTTTCTTTTCTTGTACTGCGCTAGAGGGCTCCACAAAAAGTGCATGTGCTGTTGCGATATCTTTTCTCATGTACCTGAGCGGGTGATCACTGCCACCAGCACCAGTGACCCTAGTGCCTTTTCAAGACACACAGATGGTCATTGTGTGCCGATACGGTAAAAATGCCAGAAAAAATGCCAGTAATCCAGACTCTTGCATTTTACCAGACGGGCACACTCTGAGTTTGCTGGTAGGGGCTCGGATCCACCGGCAGACCTGTCCAGCAAATAATTGACACAATCACTGGCACCGGCACCACCAGTGCAGGATATTGCACCAAAACCCATTTTATGGAGTCCGATGGGACTCCATGGAGAATGAGTACTTACCTCAATTTGCCAGCAACCGTGATACCCCAGGAATTAAAGTGATATGGGGCGCTGGTAACGTTAAGGTGGGTTTGCCGGTAACCCACCGGAATTACCAGCAGTTTACCGGCAAACCCGTAATGAACCCCATAGCCCCACATTGCACTGCAGAAACTCACCCAACAATCTCCTACTTCTAATCTTATTTTTTAACAAATATGCACATCTCCATCAATGCCCTAATTTTCTTTGTACTCTTTCCTCGTGCTTTATTTGTCTCTACCTTATCTGTACTCCCTTCTTGTTTTTCCCTCACCTTGTTCTGCCTCGCTACCCTCACCAAACCTCCTTTTTCTTCGTTCTCCATCCTCTCCCTGTCTGACTTTTTTAGCTCCTCCTGGGCCCACCTCCAGCAATGAGGGTGCACTTAATGTATGGCTCAGCTCTTCATTGGCTGCTACTTGCCAGAGGGTCTAGAAAATGTATTTTTCAATGTGATATTTTTGTTATGACCTGAATAAACTCTTAGGTATGTGTGTGTGTCTGTTTTATTAGCCTGAACGAGATGCACATGTTTTTGAGTGTTGCCCTTGTAATACCAACGTCACCAGGTCGGATGTCTTAACTAAGTAATGAAAAATATGCTCTTGAAACCATTTGAAAAAATATACACATGTCAAGCCGTTTCCACTTGTTGAATGGAATCGTTTCAAATGTAATTGTAGTATGTTTGCTCTGCAAATCCCTACTTTTGGAAAAGCAATGCATACATGTCAAGACAACGCCCTCCAGGTAATTTTACAAAAAAAGCGAATTGCATGGCACCAACATTACACTTATCTGCTATTGAGTCCTGTTAAGATGTCGATCACACCACACTATGGTTGGAAATATATCGTTTTTTTATAAAGTTATTTACTATAAGGCCCCCCAGCAGGACCAGGGCATCCAGAGACAACACAGAAACTCTCCAACTGACAACAGTGGAATTCCCTAAAGGAAAACAAGAATGCTTTGACATCAATGGAACAGTAATGCAGAAATCTAAATGTGACATCAAAGGATTCTAACCAAGTCACATTACAACAGGTCCCCTGCATGCAATTTCAAAACTTCACTCGGGAGAGAGGAGCAGAAAGAGTAAAAGCGAGGCAAACCTCCATCTACTGTTGCATTTTCCTCCGGCAAATATGCTTTTAGGTGACATTTGCTAATGGATTTCAATGGAATCCGCCAGGTCCTGACCAGGTGCAAAACTGAGGTGGATTCCATAAGAATGCGTTGGGTCTACACTTGCATGAACATCTCATGCAGGCGTTCAACGAAATGCACTGACGAGGCGGAGGTGGAATGCACGGTGGCGATCTTCTCTCGGCTCAATGCCCTTCCTCCACTACTACCCAATTGGACAGAGTGGGACACGAAGGCATAAAAGCATTACGCCTTTCTTTTACACTTTGATTTTCCCCTCTGCCCCATTTAAAATGAGGCCCCACGTATATAGACATGAGAAGGGACAGGTTCAAACACTACTTTGTGCAGGTAAACTGGTGTCTGGCATAAAGAAAAGTTCGGAAAGTCATAATAGTTATTCAAAGAAAATATTTGCTAATGTGTTCATGGTTAAAGGAAATTGAAATACATTATTTTCTGTTTTTTTTTAAGGTGGCACGGGCCGTGACTTTTTATGTTCTCGGGGAACGTGCATTTGAGGTGAGATCATTTATAATAAAGAGATGCTGTCACACCATCCTTTGAGGGACGTGGGAGTGTACAGAAAACTTGCAATGAGTCTGCACGACAAAATAGGTTGGTTGATCCCACGATGAATTCAGCGGTTCCAATTACGGAGGCCTGCTCATTGCCCCAGGAGCATTGAACGTACCTCTGCGGTTTACCAAAGTGCAATATGGGCAATTAACCTACCCCTACAAAGACATCCACTGTCCCAAAGAAGTCAGAAGCTCTGCGAATCATGACGTTGCCCACATCATCCTTTCAAATCTCTTATTATCCTTTCAATTGTCCTCAGCTTGAAGTCTGGAAGAATAGACGAGTGTAGCCCCTGGCCATCAGCTACATGATAACCAAGCTATTAAACACAGGAACTCAATGGCTGGTGGTATTTCAGCATATTTGTGCCCAGATGCCTCAGGGTTAGGTGCACTGTATAAATGCATAAATAAATAAGTCAATAAATAAATAAATAAGGTAGGGTTAATACACACAGGGCAGAAAGTGTGTTACAAGTCTTGACAATACTTGTGGACAAGGCTCAAGCAAGGACAGGTTAGAAACATATTGGAGTATGTGGCAGCAGTTAGTTGGTTAAGTTAAATAAGTGAAAAACATATACAAAAGCAATATTTCAACGTATTGGTAATAGGGCATAATGCCGAGGGTCTGAAAGGAGTAGAGCCGCTAGAATAAATGGATGAAGGAATACAGAATAAAGAGCATAATAGACAAACTGGTGTTGTATATTAATCGCCTGTTTGCTGTGTGGGAGTGAACTGCTGTGAGACTTGCAGTGACATCACAATGCAATGTGCTCTCACTAAAGTGATTGAGGATCTGTTTGGGGAAAGTTAAGTAAAGGAATTTCTAAGTACAAAGTGCTTTGATGCACATCCTCACTGGCTTCCTCAGGCTCCCTGAAAGGTCTCGTGAGGGGTCTAAAGGAAGACTGAATTAGGAATTTGGCTTAAAGGAAAAGTTGCCCTCAGTCTTCATTGCTTAGTAAAAGCCGTACTGAGACTTGGGCCCAAAGCAAATGGTGGTCTGAGACTTTGGCTCTAATGGAACAGCTGGGTTGGGACATGCGTAGTAAGGGAAAGCTGCATAGGCACATGGACTCTAAGCAAAGCTGTACAGTGACATGTGAAACTAATCAGAGACTGGAGGCACAGGGCAAGGGAATGCAAAGGTCATGAGAAGGAAAAGGCAGAACCAACAGAAAACATGTTTAGCCAGCAGAGCAACCTACCATCCAAGAACCAACCCGTAGGTGCTGGAAAGCTTGCTCTAAGGTTTGGACTAAAACACTTGAACTAAATGGACGTCTGCAAGCTACACTAGACCCATGAGAGGCATTAACAGACAAGAAAACCAAAGGTGCTCTTGAAATAAAATTCTATGATCAAGCCACAGACATCAGCTGCCTTCCTGTGCCGCTCCAGCAGCACCCGCATTTCGCCCCAGTAGTTGGCTGCTGTGAGGTGATGCACAGTGTTGGTGCATAGCTCGAGTGGCAGCAGGAGGTTAGGGCAAGAGAGGCGGTAGGAGATGGACAGCGGGAATGCAAGGTGTGCAGCCCAGTCCCTGTGGGGAGAAAGATTGTTATTAAAGACACAGGGCCTCATTACATGTCTGGCCGTAACCGTGCTGGTAGAACTGGCAGGTTTCCGCCAGACTTGTACATTTTACTTGCGCCTGGCTTGCCGGAAACACTAGGGCATTACAACCCCAGCATTCCGGGAAGTCAGGCGCCCGTAATTGTAAATCCCCATTCCCATTTGAGTCCGGGAATGGGGACCACGGAAGCACCTGCCCGCAGAGTTGTACTGTGCCGGTTCGGTAATAATGGTGCCGGTCGGCTTAATGCTGTTACCGAACCAGCACAGTCGTAATGAGACCCACTGATCTGTTGGACCCTGCATCGATGTCTTCTCTAGGCACTATACCCACAACAAAAAGCATGCTTGCATTGCATCAAGAGTTGTAGAAGAGGGATGGGGATCACAGGAATGATCAACATGTAAGGAGATTGAAAGCTTTATCGAGATCCATGCTTGAAAGCAGGGCCTTTCGGATTCCTTCTATAACTTCCTGAAAACAAATCAGAAACCCTCCAACAAGAACAAACGGAACACAAGTTCAAAAGCTAATACGTGATCAACAATGCAACATCGCTTTGGCAAAAGCACTATATAAATGTCACTGTAACAAGCTTGTGGAGACTGCGTTAATTAATGAGGAAACAGGTTTGGCTACCATAGTTGATGTTGTAGCACTCATGCTTTGTAGTGGATCCCATTATGGAGTAGTGAGAATCTCCACAAATTTAAAGGAGAAGCTATTGTTGATGTAATGGGCCAGACTGGTGGATCATCATTGACATGGTTTCATCATGTTAAATCATGGCTGCGAGTATTAGGCTATATTGATCTCTGCGATTGTCGAGTAGATATCACAGAGTCAAGGCAAGCTACTGAGAGAAGGTTGATCAATAGTCGCCGAATACTGCCCAGACCTCGAGCGCCTTGAGATCATATTGGGAAAGTAAGTTTGTTAGAGGCTATGAAATATACCTAGATGGGATCAGACCGTGGCTTTAAAGGTCATTATTTATAAGATTTTGGTTTGGAATCTCACCAGTGGCAGTATTGTGTAATGCCTGGGATCCCAACAAATCTAATAAATCCCCATATTGCCCAAACAGGGTTGAATCAATAGTACATTTTCTTTTGATTTGTCCCTTGTATATGTCATACAGAAGGAGTTACTTGAGACCTAGATTCTGGACCACCAGTGCAACTATGTCATTTTGCAGACGTTCAGACAATAGCCCATCTGTTTTTGCTGTGGGAAAATATATATTTTGAGCATGGTTAAGAAAATCTGCATATTTAACTGTTTCTTAATCAGCTCTTTTTTTGTATTTGTATTGTAGATGTATTAACTGTATTTATAGATAATGGTCCTTGCTTTTTATTTTTATCTCTTTTGATATCTATTTTCAGTTTGCATGTATTTGTCTCATGGGTATTTGTGAATGTGTTTATGGCTTTTCCAGCTTTTATTGATTGCATTTGTGCTGACATTTATGGCGCTCTGCGGAAAAAGGTGTATTTGACTGGCTACATAAATTACATTTCTGCCAAAATCTGTGAGCGGGTGCCGTTCCGCCCGTCAGGTCAGACCTGGTAGGAGGGACGGCAATCGCCCGCAGAACTCAGAGTATTGCGGTCCGGTAACAATGGTGCTGGTAGCTTACCGGCACCGATGTTACCGGACCGGCATACTCATATGGTAGGGAGAAATAATCTGCAGCATTTGATCCTGTGTAATTGGAAGGCCGGCGGGTAGATATAATCTACAACATTTGATCCTGTGTAATTGGAAGGCAGGCGGGTAGAAATAATCTGCAGCATTTGATCCTTTGTAATTGGAAGGCAGGAGGGTTAGTCAGTGAGTTATCATGCACAGGTGAATACACACATTTCTAGCGAGCTGAAAGCAGGGAAACAGACAGAGCAAAGTAGGACCAAGATGATTTTTGCCATTTTAGTAGCCCTGCTTTAAAAGGCATGAAATAGAAAGCAGTACATGGCCCTCATTACGACCCTGGCGGAATTCGGAAAACGATGGCGGAAATGCAATACCGCCATCGAATAGCGCTCGGTGCGACTATGACCCGTCACCGCAAAGTACGATGCCATTAGCGACACCGTAGTGAACGCCAACGCTAACTGCACCAAGCACGCGCGCGCGCGCCATGCCAAACCGTAAACACCACCATGGCGCAACGGTACGCCAATTCCGACCCTAGCGGACATGTACCTAACGCCATCAAGCATGGCGGAATGCACCATTCCGCCATGGTGAGAAGTACGGCATCGCGAATCAACCGTAAACGGCCCCACTGAGTGCCCGTACACCGCTCCCTGCCCACAAAGTACAACTCCCCGTAGGTGCAACGAAGCCACAATGCAACCAGTGAAATGTACAAGTCACCCATGCATGCCAACGAACAATAGAAACACAACAGGGGCCAATGGGAGCTGCAGGGCACAGATGGCACGAATACAGAAGCCATCCCAATGGACATGACCACAGTCCCCCACCAAGAAACGCACGCAAACACAGGCACCTGTGACCAGCAATATTCCGAAAATCACATCATTCCACCAGTCCACCTGGCTGACCGGCATCTGTTACACAAAACCCAATCCCCCGCCCCTGAGCATGACAACATTCAAACTGTCATATTGGCAGCCCCCATCCCTGACCTCACGGGCTTCATAGGCAAACGCGCCCAGTACAGTACCACGCAACTAAACTCCGAAGCTGGAACCCAGTGCAGATCTCCTCACAATACATCGCCCCCCAAATAGGCATATGCCACATCACTTGCAAAGAAGAACGCTACACGGGCCAAATCAGAATAGAAATTTAATGCACATCAAAATCACCAAGCCCATACAGCCATCAGGCCATGAACTCCAAAACACATTTCACCATTGTGGGCTGCATCCGCAAGAAATGACCAGCCACTACTTGTGTGACGCCCTGTTCCCTCATGGTACACAGAGCCACATTCACGTACGAAAAGGCAACATGGAAGCGCACAGAACCGCAGGGCCGTCCCAATGGGGAGGCACTAGTCCAGCTGAAAGGCCGAAATGTTGCTCCGAGCCACCAGTACTGCGTAAGGGCATGTGGCCCATTGGCGATCGTCCCATAAGATCGTAATGCTGCTCCACTGATTAACACGAAGCAGCAGGTGTCGGGAGTAAAACCCATCTGCAGGAGTGGCATACAGATGGCAGTGGCAAAAGGGGAGGAGATACCTGTCAACCAAAAGAAAAGAAAAAGAACAGAATGGCCATCAGTACTACATTCCAACAACTCACTGCAATGATCACACTAAATCCACAGCCACATGCATGCTAGCCCACTCCAAAGGTCCATCACCACCCAAAAACCACTTGCGACTCATAACTATCTATATCGAGGTGTAAACACCATCACAAACGAGTGTACCTGTGCATGCGCCTGTGAAAACAGAATCCATCTGATGGGATTGGTAACGTGCATGGACACAAGTGTCTGAGGGCGCGTCGAGACAGGGAGGGCTCAACAAGGCCAGATAGACGATGGTCCCACTATGGCAGCCCTGCATCACATAGCGTAGGGGAGCGGATAGATCCCAAGAAGCCCTGTACATGGCAAACTCTGTATCAAATCACCTGCCCATGCATCCATTCATCATTCCCTCATCCCGGGATGAAAACGCCTGAATATTTACTCACATAACATTAGAAATATCCATTGAGTCTGTGCGTTATGCAGCCTGCAAAATCCACAGTGCCCCAGCCCGTAATTCCAGTGTAGTGAAGTAACATGTATTTGGGAACGTCCTGCCTTATCGTCCACTACGCTATTGCGCATCCCATACCATTCATATCAATCATTGCATACTCGCCATGGCCCCTGTCCCAAGGACATTGAACAATAGAACGTTATATTTGCAGTCAGACCTGTGGGCATCTCCTCGCCGCTAGCTGAAAACCGAAAGCGCCGCCCTTCGAATTCCTCATTTGCAACATCACGTCGAAGAGGCATCTGTGGCCGTTTGAAAACACTAATTAATCCATCGAGTGCGGCTGTGTGTGAAAATGGCAACTGCCTTCACCCACGAATGGGACGCCCCGCCCGTCGTTGCAACTCGGTACAGTGATGAATGAGGGCCCACCGTTACTCGAGTACTACGTTCCACTGACCCTTCACAACTCTGTTCGCGACTGCACAGATAGAATGTGAAACAATGGGACCACAGCAGAATGAACATATCAACCAATGTTACACGGCCATCGGGTACAAATACATGATTGCAATAGCAAGATGCCATTCCACGAATTGCAGCGTTGTGCGCGGGACGTGCTCGGCCAAAGGGGAGAGCAGTTTGCACAGGTGGAATGAATCACCACAGGTGGAGGCCATTCAGCCTGAAAACACATAAATTGCACAGCCAGTCTCCTCCCACAACCACACCGAAATGCTACCGGCAGGACTCGCGATGTTGGCCCTGGGGGACCTGATAGCACTGCAAGTACTCCAACTCCAAGAAGAAGACGAACACCAACTACAACCGGCCGCACGGAGGAGACGCAGGAGGAGGAGGAGGCCAAGGCAGGGCCAGCAAGGGCCGCCAGCACAGCCACTACCACCACGCAGGCAGCCCGCAATCCCACGCCTCCGAGCACATCCGTTCAACCTCACTGATGAGCAGATCCACACCCTCTACCGTCTGGACCGGGACACCATAGCCGCCATTGTGGACATGACACAGGCTGACCTTGTCAGCATGATAGATAGCCCAACCGCCATCCCACCCCTACTGAAGGTGGTGTCTGTACTCCACTTCCTGGCCACAGGCACCTACCAGCACACAGTCGAACAGTTGCATGGCATTTCTCAGCCACTGTTCTCACGGACACTATTGCAAGTGCTCGATGCCCTCCTGCAGCACGCAGACGACTACATCTCCCTACCACGCTCGGAGCAGGAAATTACCAACACAAAAGTGGGATTCCATGCACTTGCCGGCATACCGGGTTGCATTGGTGCCATCGACTGCACCCATGTGGAATTGGTCGTCCCACATGCCATGGAGGCCCAGTACCGCAACCGAAAACAATTTCATTCTCTGAATGTACAAATGTTGTGTGACTCCAACAGGATCATTACACATTGTTGTGCCCGATTCCCTGGATCAACCCATGATTCTATGGTCTTGAGGAACTCTACAATACCACGCTACATGGAGCGACATGCAGGGAACAGATCCTGGCTACTCGGTGAGTCTCATTACATGCATGATAATGTGGGGTATATGATTCGGCAATGACCTGGCAGGAAGGGGGGGGGTGTGCGTACGTAGCAATGGCATTCCACATCATACGTTTCTCGTCCACATACAGGTGATGCTGGATATCCACTGAAGAGATGGCTCCTCACACCAGTCCGGAACCCACGGGACCAGCATGAGGAGGACTACAACCATGCCCACTCACGTACCCGTGTAGTCATTGAACAGGCATTCGGCCTACTGAAGGGTCGTTTCCGCTGCCTCAGCAGGTCTGGCGGGGCACTCCTGTACCGCCATGAGAAGGTTGCAAAGATGGTGATGGCATGTGTCATGCTCCACAACATGTGCGTACGTAGAAATGTGCCCATGCCCCCTGACGCAGAACTGCAAGCACCTGATGATGGTCATGATGAGGGTGGGGATGTGGCAGCACCTCAAGGAGTCTGCGAGGCACCGGAGGCCCGTGACATTCGTCAGCATCTCATTGATGTATGCTTCTAGCACTCACGCCTGGTGGCTGATACATGGACACGGGACTCGTGGCACTGTGTGTGTCTGGGACATGCACAATATGGACTGTACGCCTATGATGGCCTAGTACACAAAGATCAATGTCCACACATCTCATTGGTTGATCGTGCACTTTTTATGGCATATGTGATATCATGTTGTACACCCTATCGACCCGCCACCCAAGTGAGCCCAACACACCCCCTCCACCCTCCCACCTCCCCCCCGAACACCAGTGTCCAAAGATGCTCATTGTCAGTGGGCAGTCGCTATTGCAAGCCCCCTCTGCGGGTATCAGGGGCACCCCTGCCTGTGGAGCGCAGGTTCCTCCCAGATCTACGTTGGGGGCTGCCCTGGACGGAACTTGCAACGGATGATGTCTCTGCCTGCTCACGTCCATGCATGTCCCTAAGGGTTTGCGAGAGCTCAGTGAGCACACGGCGCACTGCGGCAAGTTCGGCACATACGTCCTTGGACGTCGCATGCAGTTCCCCCCTCAGGCTCTCGGTGCTTCTCTCCATTTGTGCCCTTAGTGTCTCTGTACCTCTCTCCATTTCTGCCCTAAGTGTCTCAGTTGATGTTTCTATGTCTGCCTTAGTGCCCCCACATTCATCGGCATGGTCCTTGAGGAGCGTGGCCAGTTGCTGCTGTTGCACGATTAACTGGTCGAGGGACTGTTGCCTCTGCTGGGCCATGGCCATTTGCGGGGGTGTCACAGAGGGGCTGTTGTCCTCATGTTGCCCTGCCACAGGGCTTGTGGGGGATGGCCAGTCGTCGTCTTGTGGGTGCCCCTGCGTGGTATCCTCATGTTGTACGGGATGGGACAGACAGGGGGATTGGGACAGGTCATGGATGGATCTGACTTCGACATCCCCGTCTTCTGTGTCGGAGCATGCTGCCATCAATGGGGTGTCACTTATGGTGCTGCTGCCACCGGAGGCAGTGCCTTCTGTGGCATCCGTTGGGGGGACCTGTGGTGGTGGTGTTGTGGGCATGCTGGCTGCTGGGGTGCCTGTTGATGTTCCCTCCTCTGTGCTGCCACCTGATTTGTGCTGCTGCCGTGTCTTGATGCGTGCAGCTGAGGTGGAGGGTCTTTGGCCGTTGGTCTTGGCCCTCTTTGCAGGTGTGCTGGTAGGGGTGTCCTGAAGCTCGTCGTTTGGATCGGACCCTGTGGTGGAGTAAAGGAGGGCGAGGGTTATTGATGGGTCTGTGGGAATTGGAATGGCATTGTATCACATGCATTGGGGTGGTACCTGAGGGTGATTTGGGTCGGGGCCTTGGAGGTGCTTTCATTTGTGTGTGGAGTGAGGGTGCAGTTGTTTGGCAGCCTGCAGTTAGGGTGTGCCTGCTGCACGTGTAGTGCGTGTTTTAGGGGTTTTTAATTATTTATGTATTTATTGTGGGTTTAAACGTGCGCTATCAGGCCGATGTGTGTGGCCGTTCTCCTGGACATGTGTTTCTGTTGCACTATGTGGACGCATGGTACTTCACATGGATGGACTTTGTGGATTCGGCATTGTTTTATTTGGGCCACCTACCTGAATCTTCGGATGTCTGCACTCCTTTCTCCATCCCTCCGACTCCCTCTATGCTCTCCATTCCGATGGTGGAGGCACAGATTTCTTCCCAGGGGGTCAACTTGATGGGTGATTCAGGACCTCCCCCGGTGGCTGTGGCAATGTTGCGGTTGGCAGAGAGTATGCTGCGGACGCGTATCCGCAGGTCGTCCCATCGCTTACGGCATTGCTGTGGGGTGCGGGGTGCGGTCCCCACCGCATTTACCCGCTGTGCCACCAGTGCCCATATGGCCTTCTTGTTTGCAAGTGCCGTCCTGGTCATTTGCGTGCAGAAGACGACGGCAGCATTCTCCTGGAGGGTCTCTGTTAGCACGGTGAGTTCCTCACGGGAGAAGTGGACCTGCCGCTTGCGGTCGCACGCTTTCTTCGCTACTTTTCCCATTTTTCTTGGTTTCGCTAGGGTGGATGACGGGTTGGGGTGTGTCTCAGGGTAGTGATTTTAGTGGTTGTGTGGTTTTAGTGGTTTTATAGGTGTACGGCGGGATGTTTCCCGTTCCGGGCCCATGTTTTAACTTCCGTTTCCGTATATTTCCGGTCACCGTACTTTCCGGTAGGCGCACACTGCGGTGTCCGCTGTGATGGGTGGCGGTATTGCACCTAGGGCGCCGTACGGCGGCGGTGTGGGCCGTTTTGGGTTCATTTCCGCCATCGCGGACTTTGCACTTCCGCCATGCCGTGGTGCTCGTGCCCGATGGGTCGGAATGGGCCGCACTTTGCTCCTTCGTGCAATGGCGGAAACGCTATTTACGCTGTGGCGGTCCGGTCAGTCACTTTCCGCCAGGGTCGTAATGAGGGCCCATGTCAGCAATAACTTCAGCAAAAATGATCAAAGATGTAAAACAATGTTATGAACAGAGCTTCATAGTGGACCCAATTGCCTACACCATTACCAGTAATCACCACAAATCGAATAGTCACACTGCAAGGTAACATTCCTCTTTCTCCTCTGGGATCCTACTGCTTCTTGTTTCATTAGAATTCGACTCACCTACCAGCATTGCAATTCTTCCAGGCATGCAAACCGAATCATAGTCCACCATAACTAGCAGCCGAACCCACCCTTTATCCAGATCTGCTATTAACCTAGCCTAACCCAGCACCATCATCTACATGCGCTCAAGTTGCCCTGAGGAAGCTTATTGTCGAAAGACATGTTGATGACAAAGCTATTATTAATGAAATAAAAACGTTTTATTAACCAGCAAGGTACTATACTATATCACAAAGAAAATTGGGTTTATGTGCCATAATTGACATTAGCACCCGGCACGGGGGAACCAGCCAATCAGTTGGCTAGAAACGCGGACTGAAACCTACAATCGCAGCCCACGTTCCAAGCCGCCTGATGGCTGGTTCCCCCAGCCACATCTCCCCCCCACCGTTTGTCCCCTTATTTCTTTTTTTACCATTTCCATACCTCCTCCCCAATGCCGCTTACCTGTTTGTTGTGGCGGCGCAGGCTGCTGCTCCAGATTCCATGCTTCTCTGGCAGCTATGGAAAGGGAAGAGGGGCTTTGTATGGAGCCCCGCCTTCCCTTTCCATGGTGGCCGTCTTAGAACATTATTTTCACTCACTGAACATGGTGTGTGAGGTGCCCCATTCAATGACTGAAAATACTTGTTTTTTTAGCACCACGGGTTACCGCTTTGGTAACCCAGGGTGCTAATGGCATTAAGCCCCTGTTCGAAGAAGTGGAACGGGTAATGGCTGCCTAACGCCCGTTCCAGTCCTTGAAACAGGGGCTTAATGCCACAGCCATACATTATGCAAACAGTTGTTCCCATATGATTAAAGGAAGAATACCTTTACTGTCAGAAGGCTACAACACTCACACCATACTTGCATTATAGTTAACTTATCGTGTAATGAGGCATTGTAACACCCTTGCAGTTTCTGCCCTATCGTTAGAATCGTTATTTTTTCTGAGATCGCGCCGATCAGCTAGTTTCTTACAGAGTAAGAAAACACAGTGGGCCTCATTACGACCCTGGCGGAGGACCATGGTGCAATTTGCACCATGGTCCATGGCGCAGAGCTGCCAACTCCGCCATGGGGGTTGGCGGACTCACCGCCCCATTCCGACCTTGGCGGGGGCGGTTAGTCCCCAATCCCCATTTACCCTTCCCCATTCCCATTTTTGCCCCATAGGGTATAATGGGAATGGGGAAGGCGTTAATTACGCCACCGTAGATTACGGTGGCGTAATTAACAAGAGGTCCCGTAGCGCCATGGATTTTTCCGCCCGGAAAATCCGGGCGTAAAAATCACCATGGCGCTACGGAAAGTCGTAATCTGGCGGAGAGGTACGCCATGCATTACGCTGGCGTAAACCCCTCTCCGCCAGGGTCGTAATGAGGGCCAGTGTCTCTAGGAGCTTCCTCCCAGAAGAATGGACTATCAGTCCTCGGGTTGTAAAGCACTTTTGAGTAATGAAGCATAGTGTCCATTAGAAGGAGTTATGATCACTGTACATTACACATTAGATAAGAAGAGGGTGGTCCCTACCTTACGTCGTAGAAATATGAAGCGCATGGTGCTGATATGGAAACTTTCAGGAAAAGAGACGGGAAGGTTGGGGGTGGAATTGGGAGGAAAGGATGACACAGATGTGCTACCTGGCTTTGACATGCACAAGCTCTTCATCAGGGCGAGGATGAGTGAAACGTGAAGCTAATTGAAAAAATCTTTTGCTTCTGTGCCCTGAGGATGCCAAAAGAATGTGCGAGTGATGATGCATCCCCGTTGTCATGACAATATATAAACAAAATATCACGTTGGGGGTCTGTCCTTGGCCCCCCCAGGCGCGCCCGTGAGCCCCCAACCCAACAGAGCTCACACTCACACGTCCGTCAGGTTTGGGCTCCCCGGTCGCTCTCTCGCTTCCGGGAACGCCCCGTTTATTTAAGCCGCACGCGGCGACGTGCAACGTCACGTCGCCGCGTGCGCAGCCCTTACGGGGCAACGCCACACTCCTCCTTTTTCAGGAGGACACACAATTACGTTATTAGTTAAACACAACATATCACACAACAAACAACTTGCCCATCCTGGACCCAGGCCCCTTTAATGTCAGCCACCCTCACCCCGGACGACTCTCCAACTGTCCCAACACATACTCACTGAGGTAAGCGGGTTTCCCTCGCCCAGTCCTCTGGGGGTACCTCCCGCTCACCTCCGGCACCAGCAGTCCATCAACAGTAGCCTCCCAACACGGAGAGGCCGGGACACCGAGAGGGGGCCCATCTTCCTCAGGGATCTCGGCGACACCAGGGTCCAAAGGGGTTCAGTTCTCGAGTCCCCCAGCTTCTTGAAGAAGCTGACGTTACGGGTGACAGCCGTTCGCCCATCGGAGGCCGTCACCATTGACCCCTTCACGGCGACCACATCCAGGGGCGCTGGTTCATAAGGTAGGGACAACTTCCCGTGAGGATGGCGGTTCCGGATGAGCACCTCATCCCCGGGTTCCAGCCGCTGGGGCCGCAGGCCCCGGCGCATGTTCTCTTGGCTGATCCTGGCCAGTCGGTCGGCCTCAACCTGCTGGTCGTTGATAGTCCCGGGTTCTCTCTCCTGTACCTCCGGCAGTAGACCCCGGGGGCATCGCCGGAACAGCACTTCCGCCGGGGCGACACCAGTGGAGGCATGTGGGGTGGTGCGATACACTCTCAGGAATTGATACAATGCCCGTTGGAGGGGCTGGCCTTGTCCTTGCGCAATCCGAAATGTCTTGTTTAGTGTTCGCATCAGTCTTTCTGCATCGCCGTTGGCCCGAGGCCACAGCGGGGATATCTTTCGATGTTGAACTCCACAGCTGGCCAGGAACTCTGAGAAGCGTTCGCTTTGAAATGGCGACCCATTGTCCGAGCACAGCGTCAGGGGAAATCCGTGGGTTGCAAAGATCTTTTCCACGCCGACTACCACATGCTCGAATGCCACCGATTCCACAAACTCCACTTCGGGGTACCGGGAGTACTCATCGACTATGGCCAGAAAATGGGTGCCCACGGACGTGGACCCAAAGTCCGCATGCACGACCTCCCAGGGCCTGGTCCCTCGAGGCATTGCTTCGATAGCCGGTTCCCTCTGCACCGGGGAGGCTGCCTGGCACCATACACAGGCTGCCACAAAGTCATCGACCCTTTTCTCCAGCTCCGGGAACCAGACCTTCATCCGCAGCCTCGCCTTCGTCTTGGCAGCACCCTGATGTCCGTGATGGGCAAAAGCGATCACCTCACCCACTTTGGAGTGGGGGACCACTATGCGATCCCCCCGGAGCAGGAGCCCCGACTCCGAGAAAGACAGCTCATCTTTCACCTTCCACAGCTGTTCAAGGGCGGTCTTCGCCTCATGGGTCCGCCCTGCGAGAGCTTCCAAGACGAGCTTCCAGGAACCGCTCTGCATCGACTGCTTCAGTATCTGGAAGCACCCATCCTCGGCCGCCGCAGCCTCCAGCTCCGACAGGGGCAGTGCATTTGGTGTTGCTCCCTCCACCACCATCCGGACATGGTCGTCCGCTTCTTCTGCGCAGGTGTCTCCCGCCACTCCCCCACGCACTCCGGGATGACGGGAAAGGAAGTCCGCTGCATTGTTGGCACCTGGCCGGTATACCAGCGTGACCCCGTACTCAAGCAATGCGAGCATCCATCACTCAATTCTGGCCGGGGGCGTTGATGACGAGCCCGCCAGAATCGGGAGCAGGGGTTTATGATCAGTCACCACAGTCACCGGGCGCCCCAGCACATAGAGGCGAAAATGTCGGCATCCCCACAAGACCGCCAGGGCCTCCCTCTCGATCTGGGAGTACCGCTGCTCCGTTTCCGAGAGCGCCTTGCTGGCGTATGCTACGGGCCGGAGGTTTCCATCCCGGTCCACCTGGGTCAGGACCGCCCCGAGGCCAAACGGACTGGCGTCGACCACGATCTCCGAGGGTAGCGCCGGGTCGAAGAACGCCATGGTGTCTTCCGTTGTTAGGGCGCTCTTGATGTCCTCGAACGCCGACTGTTCCAGTGGACCCCAGTGCCAGGCAGTCTCTTTCTTGGTAAGAGCTCTGAGCGGCTCAGACCTCGAGGCCAGGTTTTGGATGAACCGACCACAGTAGGTCACCATGCCCAGAAAACTTCTCACTTCCGACACGGATTCCGGGGGCTGTGCACTCTTTATGTCCTGAACCTTCCGCGGGTCGGGTGACACCCCTCCCTCCTTGAACACGACCCCAAAGAATTCTATTGATGGGCGCAGGAATTCGCACTTGTCCCTATGGAGGGTGAGGCCCAATGACTGTAGTCTCTCGAAGGTTTTGGCCAGGCGCTTCAGGTGGATCACCTCCGTGTTGGCAAACACCAAAATGTCATCACTGATGTTGAGTACCCCTTCAAGATCAGCAAGTGCACCCCGGATAATGTTCTGAAACACTTCGGCAGCAGACGATACCCCAAAGCTCAACCTCTTGTACCTGTAGAGTCCCCGGTGGGTGGTGAATGTAGTAATGTACCGGGACTCCGGATGGAGGACAACTTGATGGTACCCTGCTCTGAGGTCGAGTTTGGAGAAGAATCTGGCCCCCTGTACCTCAGCAATTATGTCATCGATGGTCGGGGTCAGGTGTCGCTGCCTTTTTATGGCCTTGTTGGGTAGCCTCATATCCACACAGATGCGAACGGAGTCCGGCTGCTTTGGTTTCCTGGCCACGACAATGGGGGACACCCATGGTGTTGGGCCTTCCACTTTCTCGATGATGTCCAAGGCCACCAGGTTGTCCAGTTCTTTGTCGACTTGCTCCCTAAGATGAAAAGGAACTCTCCGGTGTTTCAGGGCAATTGGTTGTACTGAGTCGTCAATGTGTAGCCGGACTGGATCACCGGTCATTCTCCCAATGCCGTTGAACAGGGCTGCGTACTTGTCCAGTAGATCGTTGATATCTTCCAGGTATACTGAGTACGCAAAACTCACAATCCCGAGTGCCTCCGCAGCCGCACAGCTCAGCAGGGTGTTGTTGCTTATGGGGGTCACATAGAACCGGGCTCTGATCTTCGAGTCTTCATGCTCCACCTTCGCCACGAACGCTCCGTCCAGCGGTATGGGCTTGAGTCCACCGAAGGCGAAGATGCAAGCTCTTGGCACAGCCAGGTTCGGTAATGGGTCAAGAGCGTCATAATGTCCCCTCGCCATAACATTGACCGATGCCCCTGTGTCCACCAGCACGGGAACAGGCGAGCGGTTCACCTCCACCACGCACCTTGGCTGTCTCCTGCTTTTGCCTTTCAGGATCCCCATGCTTGAGACGAAGAAGATGTTTTCCTCCTCCTCTACTTCAGCCTCCTCTGCCTGAGCCTCCTCTTCCGCTTGATCCACCTGGGCCACGTTGGATGGCCGGGTTTGGCGCGGAGTCCAGATTCGGGCCGGACCTCTGGGTACCATGACAGGTAGAGCCGACTTACACACTCTCGAGAAGTGATCCGGCAGTCCACATCGGTCACATGTTCTTCCTGCGGCTAGGCACTCTGTGGGGTGGGGGAGGTCATAGCCACATTTCTGACATGACTCCCCCGATCTTCCTGCCCTGTCTCGGGGGGCTCCACCAGGCCTTCTTGTTCCTCTGCCGCCCCGCCACACAGCGCACACCTCTTCGGCCTTGATCGAGCGTGAACCAGCTTCCATCTTGTTTGCCCGTGCCTCAGCCACTTCGTGACATCGACCCAGTTCTAGTATACGGGGCAGAGTGATTCCCGGCTCTCTGAGGACCTGTCTCCTCAGTTTGCCGGAGGAGCATGCTTGGATCAGCATTGTCCGTATCATGTCCTCCGCGTCCCCCCACGCGCACCCTTGGGAAAGGCGGCGTAGGCGGCCGTAAAACGTGTCCAGGGTCTCATCATCCTTCTGCTTGGCCGACAGCATCACGAATCTCTCAAAGTCCACGTTGGCAAGTGGAAGGAAGTGTGCGAGGAGAGCCGCTTTCGCCTCACCATAGGTCTGGTCCACCGGAGTCAGCGACTCGAAGATCTCCCGCCGAGTACAGCATGGTGGCTACCATGCTGTCATTGTCATCCACTCGAGCAGCCCTGAAGTACATGTCCAGGCGGGCCACCCACCTCTTCCATCGGGGCCCCAGACTGGACGGGGGGCCCGTAGGATCGAATTCTGGTATCGGTTGCAGGGCCGCCTGGGCTCTAGCTTGAGCCATAATGGGGGGCTCTTGTGGAGCGACAGGCTGTGCCCTTAGTGGTGCCTGTGGTGCAGGCCCCTGATTCCCCGGTGGCAGCGGTTGCAGAGCTGCAGGCTGGGCCGCCTGACCTTCGTCCTGAGATTCTTCCCCAGGATCCGCGTTGTCACCGTCCTGGTCGCTGTCGGACATGGGACTGAGCGCACAGGCACCCCACTACCAGACCTGGGGCCGCAACTCAGATTCCCACCATCACCATGCGGAAGGATGCACCCCCGTGCCAAACACAGCCTGGTGCAAACACACGAAGAACTTCCAAAACGGCCACCACCTCGTGATGATGAAGAGGATCAAAAAGAGTGTCCTGATGATGAAGGGGGCGAGGAAGTGCCTTGTTGCCACCTTGCAGCAAAGCACTGCCGTATAGACGTCCCAAAAATTGAGCCACGTGGATGGACTGGACTAAGCAGGCCCTACCATATTAGTCCTTCTCCTGGCTTACACTCGACGTAACAGTCCCAAAATCTGACGAAAACACACAAATTGCACTCAGCAACCACAAAATCCAAAAATTAGACCCGGATCACCTTCTCGGTCCGAACCGGAGCTCCGAGAAGTTCCGCGGCCTCGTATGCAAAATGGCCACCAGCCGCGTGTGCGGTCCGCAGCCAAGGCATGAAATGAAACGTCCGTGAACATTCCGATCGTTTGAAAAAATTCCGGACGCCTTTCACCGCCGGGCCCGGGCATCCGACATCACTCGTCGCCACTGTTGGGGGTCTGTCCTTGGCCCCCCCAGGCACGCCCGTGAGCCCCCAACCCAACAGAGCTCACACTCACACGTCCGTCAGGTTCGGGCTCCCCGGTCGCTCTCCCGCTTCCGGGAACGCCCCGTTTATTTAAGCCGCACGCAGTGACGTGCAACGTCACGTCGCCGCGTGCGCAGCCCTTACGGGGCAACGCCACAGCTCATAAAAACATGCTTAAATATTATGGTGAACAGAATAGGACAATGTTACATGTCGGCAGCAGGGACCTCCCGTTCTTTATTACATACGTCTTCCTTGCAGGGAAAGAAGCACTCCTGGACTTCCCTCTGGCACAGATACAGGTTGCCATGGAGCTTGTTTAGATAACAGCGATGGCCGAGTCAGCTGATATATCCCGTGTGTAGAATACGTGCAAGGAAAACCCGCCCACCTGCAGTTTAAATCCGGCGTCTCCCGGGTGCCTGTTGCTGCTAATCGTGGCGTTATTCACACATCACCTGTTGTTCCAATTTCTCTCCTTCCTCGGATTACTCTCCATGGAGTTCTGCTGTTTTCCTGGTTCCCTGACCCCTGCTTACGCTTACTCGGACTGCCTTTGTGTTTTTCCATTTGCCTTGATTTGATTGCTACGTTGCTGAATTCGGAACTCTTGGACTGCCATTGTCTCTTCCCTCGCCTGCTGTTTTGTTCTCGTGGTGCCTGACTCGGAACGTCTTCCGGATTGCCTTATACACGCGACAGGTGCATCCCTGCTTTACAGAGTGCACCACATCATGCGAACTCCTCACGCTTGCTACAGAGTTCCTATCCTTACCCAGTAACGTGAGTACTGGTCACTGTGGATGTTGTGTTCTTTTTTCAACGTTACCTTGTCTACTTCAGTTGTCATTTATACCTGTACTGGGATTCGTGGGTCACTACCAAAATATGTACATCCCGGACCTGCTGGGACTTTTCTACTAAGTGCATTATTCTGAACGCTCTCCTGTGTATGCACCAACCCATACCTAGTGCGTCCCTCATGCCGCCCGGGTATATTTTTCCCATACTACCATCCCTGTTTATTGTTTTAACCTTCCGTTGTACTCCTTTGAACTGGAACCATTAGACCTTCAGAATTCCTTTCCTCAGGTCAGTCTTGCTGGTTATTGACTATAGTGTGGTCTTACTGGTTTGGGTGACGTACTCACGGTATTGGGGTTTGTTTCTTTGTAGGTTCAGGATCCATACCTTATTCAGCACCATTCAAACCTTGCCCTAGGCATTCCAATTATTGTGCTGTTGCCTTGTTTTCATTACATTCCTCACCGTATCGTTTCTAATCATTTCTGTAATTCCTTTACAGCATTGGTTTGGCGGTGCGTGTTTTCCCCACTCTTTTGTGCAATTGACACCTCTGTCTGTACTTAAACAGCAGAGAGGTACATTGTAAAGCAGAGTCCCTCTTTCAGAGGAAGCCTGAATCTTGGAATTCAGGGGCACCGGAGTCCTGAAGGCTGAATACTAATCTACTCAGTATACCACTCCTTTCATCAAGGTCGTTTTATCAACGCCACGACCAGTTTATGGTGTGGTGATTAACAAACAACCATTCATTCTGGTTGGTGCAATAGAATGGAAATGACTGGTCTGGGATCTACCATGTGTAGCAAACCGGCGAGGCCATCAACACATGGAAGGGAGATTGCATAACATTAACTGCTCAAGGCAGATGTGAAGGATGGACACATACAATGTTAAAAGACTATGACAGAGACAACCAACCTTGCCAATGAACCTTTATCAGCTCTGTTTCTGGGAACAGAATGAAAAGGTGGTGTATGTTATTTTGTTTGGCCAAGCATGGATTGTGTATGAATTGCAGTATCTTATTGTTTCTTAGTGAATATAATCTGTGTTGGACACACTGAGAAGGCGTTACACTGTCATTGACACTATATAAGACTATTAACATGAAAGATTACGTCATGTATTATTGACCGTTAAGAATGTATAACTTTGGAAGTCATCTGGACCATGCAGGAAGACCTATTCAAGATGCGAGCTGGGTTGTCCTACAGTAAAACAACCTGTTGAAATGCTTACCATTAATGAATAAAGGAAACAAAGAATGATGTAAGTACAACGACTTAGAAACCCCCCAAATTACTGGCTGCGGATGCACAAATGAGTAAAACTGAATCTTTATTTACCTTCTGAGGTGACGGTGAAGAAAGATATTGTACTTTGGGAACTGTGGCTGATTTTCGTTGAAAATGACATCACATCATAAAAAGCAGAAGCTTACCAAGCATAGTCTTTTTTCACTGTTTAGTGAAGATGATGAAGCACTGAGTCAGGAATTCCTTTCAAGCCACGCTGCACTGTGGAGCCGCTGAAAAGTACATCGGCATGATAAGTGCGGGCGTGGACGGATTGGCAGCTGACGACAGGGATAAGAGCAGGAACAGTGCCGGGCCATGGAAGGTGCATTACAAATCAGATTTGGTGGGTCCCACCTTTACAACAAAGGAGAAAAGAGAAAAGGGTGCGGATGGTCACCCTTGGTTCATCAAGGAACAGAGAGAATGGAAGCCCTAATAAAGATTGTTGGGTCGCCTCATAAAAGAGCAAGCCAATGACTTGAAAGAGGTCAAGAAATAGAAGGAAAATGCCCTAACTGGAGATAAACATAATTCTCTCTGGAAACAAAGGTCAGTCTAAATGACTTGACATTTTCACATTCATTTGCTCAGGAAGGACCAGCATTTCTTGATCTTCTCAATGTAACAGCAACATTTGTAATCCTGAGCCATTAATTCATGATATCAAGAATGCTGGACGTGGTCTGGGTTTTAGGCCAGAGCTCAGCTTTAGTTGTTAGGCAGAAACATGTGCAGTTCCCTCTGGGACCACTGCAAAAGATTTAGGACTACAGGTGTTTGGCAGTAAAACCACTTGGTAGCAGTCTGTACCACACAGATTCACTTGGTAGCTGTGGCTGAGCAGTCAGACTTCCCTCAAGAAGAGTTAAGCAGTATGTGGAGTATACAAGATAGGGCAATTCTTCACAGTAAGACAAACAAACACGCAACGAGGCTTCAGTGTAAAGATATTAAGGAATTTATTTAAAACGAAACATCTATCAAAAACACTATGGCACTATCACGGCAAACAAATCAAATACAATCACTCTACGAAGAAGAAACAATCAATCCCCCTAACAATATTTCGACAAGTCTAGGTTCTACCAGCACCACTTATTTGCAGACAGAGGTGTATGCCTCAACCTAGATGGCACTCTAATATTAGTTAGGACGGGGGAGAAAAATCAGTAGGTTAAGAAATCAACACAGTTCAATACTTCACGGGAAAAATGCAAGGCAAGAAGGCAAGAACCACAATAGATCATAAAGTTCAGAGGCCAGGCCCACTCGGAGAGAGGCAAGGCGATATGTCCCAAAAAGTCTCTAGTGGAGATGCGTTCGAGTCTTTGTAGCAAATTGTTATCGGCAGATTGAACTAGTTCAGAACAATACGTGAGAAAGCTTGGAGGCGACCCAACGGAAGGGAGAGGATTAAGACAACTCACTCGAACCGATCGGAAGGGAAGCCAGGAGGACACGTTACCTTGTTTGTGGAGAGACAGCTCCGGCGGGGTCAGTTGTTCCTGGTGGTGGATGCACGTCGGGTCTTTGCCAAGAGTAGAGATGATCTCGTCGTCAAAGAAAAGTGAAGTCCGGTCCACCACCAGGGAAGAGACCAGCCGCGGAGTGCTCCGTCACAAGGCACCACCTTTTGGTCGCGGTACAGGGGTAGTGGCTATCCGGTTGCCGAGGTGCTCTGCACGGGCAATTCGACCACTGCGTCCTGAGGCGAAGAAAAAGCAAAAGGGACTGGTTGTTCCCACCAGTCAGGGGAAGAGACTCTCCGGCAGGGAGATCTCCTCTGTCGTCGGGAATTGCTGAGTCGGTTCAGCAGGGCTCCACCGGAGGTGTCGTCGTGCAGGTCGGCTCAGCTTTACCCTCGTCGGATTCTTAGGTCCTGTGGCGACCTCTGAAGATCCAGTCCCAAAAGCCCTGCTTTTATGCAGAAAACCCCCATTCATTCAGCCAAGCTGTCAATCAACACATGCTAAGTGGTGAGCGGGGAGGCTCACCACTTGGGCCAATCCCACCAGAGTGTGACCGGAGTTAACAAAGGCAACTCGGTCCAGGGTGCCTAAACCCCCTCCCACACCCCTGTGGTAACCCAGACAGAATGGCACCACTTTGGAGGGTCTCTGTACAGAGCCTGCCAAAAGTGGAACAAAGGGCTCGACCTTTGGTTTAGGAGTCACAGAGACTAACACAGACGCCATTTTAAAAACCGAGTTCTGGCAGAAAATACCATCCGATAAACTTATTTAAGATAAGTAGACCGGTGGTATGTTAGAGATTAACGAGAAACAATATCAATCTCTAACAATGGGAAGAATCCCATAGGGTTATGTTCGGGGTCGAAACATAACAAGTAGTTTCCACTGCCACCAGCCAAAACTCGACGAGGGGGGACGGGACAGTGCCCCCTCGAATAACAGATCCGGGAGTAATCGAATTACCCCTACTAGTATGTCCACAATAAGATGGTTTGTACTAGTTCTGTTAGTAAATTTAGGTCTATTAAAGCCAATGGTGACTTTACATGCCCGGGGAGACAGTAGTCAGTCCCCGGGTATGGAGTCTATGATGGAGGTCCGCTAGGACGCCCCAGTGTTACGGCACGTAGGGTGCGGTGTAACACACATAGCAAAACATATGAGACCCTATGGAGTAAAAGACCCCATAGCCCATAGAACACATTGACATTCACAGGAATTACACACATTCATTTCCAAGAGTGGGAGAAAAAGAGTCTCACTCTTGGCAGGATGGAAAAAAACAAACTCCAGAAATCCAGCAAAGCTGCTGGGGGACTCACTAGGTTAGGAAATTCAGCCTAAACAGAGAATTCTCCCTAACACTCGCCCCCCCCAGACTAAGGGACAGGAGGATTTAATCCACTCCTGGATGAATCTCATACCTCTAGTCGATGACATACATACTAGAGAGACCATCAGCATTTTGGTGGTGACACCCTGACCTGTGCTCAATGGTGAAATCAAACCCTTGCAGGCAGATCGACCATCTCAATAGTTTTGGGTTTTCCCCTTTCATTTGCATTAACCATCTCAAGGGTTGGTGGTCAGTCTGAATGACGAAAGTAGAACCATACAAGTACGGCCTAAACTTCTTCAGAGCCCACACGATAGCAAAGCACTCTCTTTCGATTGTTGCCCACCTTGTTTCAGGATCCTTCAGCTTGTGGCTGATGAAGCAAACGGGGTGCTCCCTACCTTTCCCATCCAGTTGACTGAGTATGGCACCTATTCCTACATTTGAAGCATCTGTCTGCACAATGAAGTGTTGGCGGTAATCAGGAGCTCTGAGTACTGGGGCTTGGCAAAGAGCCTTTTTCAGGTTTTCAAAAGCCTGATCGCACTCCTCGTTCCATCTAACCTTTTTAGGAAATTTGGGCGAGGAGATGACATTCAGTGGAGAAGCTATGGTCCCATAGTTCTCTATGAAATTCCTGTAATACCCAGTGAGGCCTAGGAAGGCTCTCACTTGGGTTTGAGTAGTAGGTGTTGTCCAATTCTGCACAGCTTCAATCTTACTGAGCAAAGGCCTTATTTCTCCACCTCCTACCTCATGTCCAAGATAGACTACCTTACTCTGTCCAATTTGGCATTTACTCACCTTTATGGTCAGATTGGCTCGTCCAAGAGCCTGCAAAACATCTCTCAGGTGGGTTACATGTTTTTCCCAGGAATTGCTGAACACTGCGATGTCATCCAAGTATGCCATGCAGAAGTCCTCCATCCCATTCAGAACCTGGTTTACCATCCTTTGAAACGTAGCAGGTGCATTCTTCAATCCGAAAGGCATTACCTTAAACTGGTATAAGCCAACGGGGGTAGAAAATGCAGTTTTCTCCTTGGCATGGTTTGTCAGGGCTATTTGCCAATAGCCTGACGTCAAGTCAAATGTGCTGAGGAACTTGGCGGCACCAAGTTTATCCACCAACTCATCTGTTCTTGGCAAAGGGTGGGCATCAGTCTTGGTGACTGCATTAAGAGCTCTATAATCCACGCAGAATCTAAGTTCTTTAGATCCGGCCTTTGGTACTAACACAACTGGGCTAGAGGGCTCCATTACCCCGAGATTGAGCATCTTGCTGACCTCACCTTTGATGTGGGTTCGTACGTTCTCTGACATTCTGTATCCTCTGCTTTTGACCGGCAGACAGTCACCAGTGAGTATGTCGTGCTGGCCCCAAGGGGTCAAGCCTGGTGAAAGCGAGAACAGAGAGACAAACTGATTCAACATAGATTTGCACTCTTCTTGTTGCTCGGGTGTCAGATTGGAGGAGAGATTTACTCCTTCAATTTTTTCATCTAAAGGTAAGCCTCTGAGGAGATCCGGAAGAGCTTCACTCTCTTCTTCTTCCTCGGATGATGCTAGAAGCAACGCTCCTACATCGGGTCTTGAGACATACGCTTTGAGTCGGTTGGTGTGGAAGACTGTCGGAGCCTCCTTGGGATTGCCCAAGTCCACCAGATAGTTGACCTCTTCGAGTTTACCCACGACTCTGAAGGGTCCCATCCACTTATCTTGCAAGGCCCTCTGCCTTGTTGGGATCATAACGAGAACGAGCTGGTCTTGAGCGAACATGTTAGCCTTTTGATCGTGCCAGTGAATGCTTGTCCAGCTTTCAAGTTATCGCTTGCTTCCGTCATCATGTGCGACATTCTCCTCCGGAGACCTATCACGTAGTCAGTCACTCTGACTGGCTTGGGGGAAGAACCACTCTCCAACCCCTCCTTAATCAGGGCCAATGGACCTCTGACGGGATGACCATAGAGAAGCTCGAAGGGAGAGTAACCTAGTCCCTCCTGAGGGACTTCTCTATAAGCGAAGAGAAGGTATGGCAGTAGAAGGTCCCACTTACGCTTAAGGGTTCTTCTAAAGCACCTATCATGCTCTTCATGGTTCGGTTGAACCGTTCTACCAACCCATTGGTTTGTGGGTGGTAAGCTGTTGAGAACTTGTAAGTAACTCCACAGGTTTTCTACATGGCTTTCATGTAGTGGGACATAAAGTTTGACCCCCTGTCAGAGATTACTTCCTTAGGAAACCCGACCCTAGTAAAAATACCAAGGAGGGTCTTAGCCATAGCCGGAGCTGTAACAGTCCTCATAGGAATCGCCTCAGGATACCTAGTAGCATGGTCTACTACAACAAGTATAAACCTGTTGCCTGAGGAGGTTGGAGGATCAAGGGGACCAACAATGTCAATCCCTACTCTCTCAAATGGGACTCCCACAACTGGGAGAGGCACTAACGGTGCCACGTTCTTGGAGCCAACCTTACCAGAGGTCTGGCAGGTGTGGCAGCTCCTGCAGTGTTTTTCCACTTCGGCCCCCATCTTCTGCCAATAGAAGTGGAGAGAGAGCCTTTCGTTAGTCTTCTTGAAACTCAAGTGACCAGCCAAAGGAATCTCGTGGGCTAACTGCAAGAACTGTGGTCTGTTCTCTTGGGGTACTACAAGACTTTGTAGTCTCCAGGTGCAGACTCGGTCGGTTCACTGTAGAAGAGGCCATCTTCCCAGTGCAACCTGTATTTCCCAGGCTCTTGCCCTTCAGCATGAGCTTCTGCCTGGCGGCGAAGACCTTCCAGAGTTGGAAATTCCCTCTGTCCCTTACTGAAGTCTGCCCTGCTGGGTCCACCTTCTGCCAGTAAAGACTGCAGCTCAGGATGGTCAACAGGATCCAGATCTCCAATGAGTTCCTGGCCTTCCATTAGCTCTTCCTCAGAGTCTAATTCTACCACACAGGGTTGTACCTCCCTCTGAGCCTCGGATGGAGGTGGAGTTACGGGTGTAACTTTGGACAACCGCGGGGAAGTCTGTGTTGGCTGCACTGGAATGCTGGCTGCTGGTTTCGGGATAGAAGTCTTAGGTTGTCCTTTTGCTTCTGATTTCTTGGGGACAGCGGCCGACAATTCCAGTGGAGCAGGAGTGATTTCTTTCTTCATCATCTCCTGGAGAGTACCGCGCATAGTCCTCTCTCTTGCGGGTCTGGTTAGCTCCTGTAACCATTTACTAGGAGGTCTGGGAGTATGCGATACAACTCCGAGAGTTTTCAAATCGTTACCCAACAGTACGCGTCCTGGTACCTCACTCTGTATGCTGACAGGTATCTTCACAGTCATGTCGTTAAACTGGATGAGAACTGGTAATTGGGGAAGGATCTGCACAGGCCCTCCAGCTAACTTGGTGAGGCGTTTGGGTGCCTTAGCAACATCCTCAGCCTGAAAAAACGATTTATCCACCACAGTTATGCTGGCCCCAGTGTCCCTAATGGCAGGAGTCTCCTGACCATTCACCTGGACACTGACCTTATAATACTCTTTAGTATTATCGGGGATAGAATTATAGACATCTAAATTCTGTTGTTCCCACAACCCGAGAAATAATAAAGAAACGCTGGCCGAGACTCCAATGGGTTCGTCAGCTAGCAGTAGAAAGTTTCCACTTGCCATTTGGACTTCCTCCTCTGGAGCGAAGGCTAAGGAGACAAGCTGGACCCCTGAAGGTTTACCCTTACATCTGGGATCTCCTTTCACGTGGTCAGTCGAGCCACAAAGCATTTACCGAATGCTTTCTGGAATGGTGGCTTGTTCTGACCTCCTTCCGGTTTGGCACCAGAAGACACACTATTCTGCTGTGGTTTTCCTTGTGGCTTACCCTTCTGGTTTTGTTTGGGGCCCTCTTTGGAATTTGAGTTATTAGAATTCTCTTTTGAGTCTTTTTTAGGCTGTTTTCCCTCATCCTTTTTCTGAGTTGCCCCAGAATCCTTATGAGTAGCCCTGTGGGCAACCCGTAAGTCAGCAGCCTTAGCTAACTTACGGGAATCAAATTCCATCGAATCAGCCAAGTGTTGTCTGAGCGTAGGGGAACAGGCATCATAAATAGACTCCAACATAAAAAGATTCCTCATACCCTCATAAGTGTTCACTTTGTAACCCTTAATCCATTTTCAACCCTTCACTCACCCAGGTAGCCCAAGGGGTACCATCATGCTTTTTGAGGGTTCTAAACCTCTTAAGATACTGGGAAGGGGTCTTCCCGAATCTAGCTATCAAAGCTAGTTTCACACTTTCGTAATCCGTCTTATCCGCCTCCCCCAACTCCATTACCACATCAGTCGCAACAGGAGGGAGCCTAGAGAACAACCAGGGAAATAAATCATTCCCGGTGATGTACTGGAGCCCATGATTGTATTCAAACAGTTTCAACCAATCCAACACATCCAATCTCGGTTCATACATACCCACTAATTCCTTCGGCATCCGGGGTCTTTTGGGACTGGAGCTCCTAGAGGAACCAGAGGAGAGAGAAGCATTTTCCATAGACAACTTTTTCATCTCTAACTCGTGATTAAGTTCTATTTCCCTGAGTCTTAACTCAGCTTGCTTCTGCTTCCGTTTGAAATCGAGCTCTTGGTTTCGTTCAGATTGAGCCAAGAACCGTTTGTATTCTAATTCGAGCTTCATTTTTTCGAGTTCAAAATAAGCAGGATTACTCGTGGGACCTGGTATGGGCCCCGTAGGTACAGCTGGTAAGGCAGGTAGAGGAGCAGGGTAGACAGTTTTGTTAGACTCTCCGTCCTCGTCAGCCTCTTCATCGCTATCATCAGAATTACGATTTAGATCAACACCATCACTGTTATCTACATTTGCTGGAGAAATTGGTTCCTCTGAACCAGTACCCAGACTTTGGTTCGCCAGCAATCTCTCTATTAGTTCTAATTTCTTGCCTCTTACAGGAAGATTCTCTTACAGAGAGCTCGCAAACTCTCAGTATTTTCAGTATTTTCACCTGACAAGGACTCTTGACTCTAAGTTTCCATCGCAGACATGTTTCTGAAAGTTGCTTTTTAGTGCTAAGCTTTGTGGTTAGTTATCCTAAAGTGTCGAAAAGCACTCTAAACTGTATACTCGATACAAATCCCACCGCTGTACACCAGTGTTAGGCGGAAACCTGTGCACTTCCCTCTGGGACCACTGCAAAAGATTTAGGACTACAGGTGTTTGGCAGTAAACCCACTTGGTAGCAGTCTGTACCACACAGATTCACTTGGTAGCTGTGGCTGAGCAGTCAGACTTCCCTCAAGAAGAGTTAAGCAGTATGTGGAGTATACAAGATAGGGCAATTCTTCACAGTAAGACAAGCAAACACGCAACGAGGCTTCAGTGTAAAGATATGAAGGTATTTATTTATAACGAAACATCTATCAAAAACACTATGGCACTATCACGGCAAACAAATCAAATACAATTACTCTACGAAGAAGAAACGATCAATCCCCTTAACAATATTTTGACAAGTCTAGGTTCTACCGGCACCACTTATTTGCAGACAGAGGTGTATGCCTCAACCTAGATGGCACTCTAATATTAGTTAGGACGGGGGAGAAAAATCAGTAGGTTAAGAAATCAACACAGTTCAATACTTCACGGGGAAAATGCAAGCAAGAAGGCAAGACCCACAATAGATCATAAAGTTCAGAGGCCAGGCCCACTCGGAGAGAGGCAAGGCGATATGTCCCAAAAAGTCTCTAGTGGAGATGCGTTCGAGTCTTTGTAGCAAATTGTTATCGGCAGATTGAACTAGTTCAGAACAATACGTGAGAAAGCTTGGAGGCGACCCAACGGAAGGGAGAGGATTAAGACACCTCACTCGAACCGGTTGGAAGGGAAGCCAGGCGGACACGGTACCATGTTTGTGGAGAGACAGCTCCGGCGGGGGCAGTTGTTCCTGGTGGTGGATGCACGTCGGGTCTTTGCCAAGGGTAGAGATGATCTCGTTGTCGAAGAAAAGTGAAGTCCGGTGCACCACCAGGGAAGAGACCAGCAGCGGAGTGCTCCGTCGCAAGGCACCACCTTTTGGTCGCGGTACAGGGGTAGTGGCTATCCGGTTGCTGAGGTGCTCTGCACGGGCAATTCGACCACTGCGTCCTGAGGCGAAGAAAAAGCAAAAGGGACTGGTTGTTCCCACCAGTCAGGGGAAGAGACTCTCCGGCAGGGAGATCTCCTCTGTCGTCGGGAAGTGGTGAGTCGGTTCAGCAGGGCTCCACCAGAGGTGTCGTCGTGCAGGTCGGCTCAGCTTTACCCTCGTCGGATTCTTAGGTCCTGTGGCGACTTCTGAAGATCCAGTCCCAAAAGCCCTGCTTTTATGCAGAAAACCCCCATTCATTCAGCCTAGCTGTCAATCAACACATGCTAAGTGGTGAGCGGGGAGGCTCATCACTTGGGCCAATCCCACCAGAGTGCGACCGGAGTTGGCAAGGCAACTCGGTCCAGGGTGCCTAAACCCCCTCCCACACCCCTGTGGTAACCCAGACAGAATGGCACCACTTTGGAGGGTCTCTGTACAGAGCCTGCCAAAAGTGGAACAAAGGGCTCCACCTTTGGTTTAGGAGTCACATAGACGAACCCAGACGCCATTTTAAAAACCGAGTTCTGGCAGAAAATACCATCCGATAAACTTATTTAAGATAAGTAGACCGGTGGTATGTTAGAGATTAACGAGAAACAGTATCAATCTCTAACAATGGGAAGAATCCCATAGGGTTATGTTCGGGGTCGAACATAACAAGTAGTTTCCACTGCCACCAGCCAAAGCTCGACGAAGGGGGACGGGGCAGTGCCCCCTCGAATAACAGATCCAGGAGTAATCGAATTACCCCTACTAGTACGTCCACAATAAGATGGTTTGTACTAGTTCTGTTAGTAAATTTAGGTCTAGTAAAGCCAATGGTGACTTTACATGCCCGGGGAGACAGTAGTCAGTCCCCGGGTATGGAGTCAATGATGGAGGTCCGCTAGGACGCCCCAGTGTTACGGCACGTAGGGTGCGGTGTAACACACATAGCAAAACATATGAGACCCTATGGAGTAAAAGACCCCATAGCCCATAGAACACATTGACATTCACAGGAATTACACACATTCATGTCCAAGAGTGGGAAAAAAAGAGTCTCACTCTTGGCAGGATGGAAAAAAACAAACTCCAGAAATCCAGCAAAGCTGCTGGGGGACTCACTAGGTTAGGAAATTCAGCCTAAACAGAGAATTCTCCCTAACATTAGTGAATCCTTTTTGATGGAAAGTAGGGAGTAAACAAACTTGAGAAGATTGAGGGACATAACCAGCATAGTAGTTGCCTATCACTGATACTGTTTAACATTTCTGGGGTGCCCAATCTTTTTAGTTTTATTTCAGTGATCAAGCAGTGATCCCACGGATACATCTGCCAGAGTCAGAAGGGCATTAGGTTTGGGTTGGGCACTGTACTTTCTGTCGTGCAGTGTTTTGATTTTAGGGGCTGCACACTATGTCTGAGCTATATGCAAGAAGAGGCTGGGGCAGTATCAGTTCCAGGGCTGACCATTGCCTACATTCATTACCTATGTAAGCTGTTGATTGAGGGAGTGTGTGTTCATCAGCTCCACGCTGACTTGAGGTGTCATGCAGGCTACAGATGGTCCTTCTCCTGAGGAGTGCTGCAACTTCTTGGTAGCATTCAAGTGGTTGGGATTCCACCTTATTGTGATAGTGGTACAAGTGAGATGGAGTGTTGGCCAGCAATGCTAATGTACATTTTTACCCGATGGGAGACTGGGGGGTTGTGGCAGCCTCTCAGCCAAAGAGCTGTCTCACAGCTGGATGCCCCCCATCTTCCTCTGCCGGGCATGAGGTAAGGGTGGTCTTCCCCCTCTACCCTCCCTTGTCCCCATCGACGGAATTCCCTCCCCTCCTCCCCTTCCCCACTTACCCTCTTTTTAGACCATTTAGGGAGTGGACGCGCTGGGAACACTTCAGTCCCCAGCGCGTCCGCTCCTGATCTCCGACAGGCCATCATGGAACGGAAGAAGAGACTACACATAGCCCCTTCTCTCCTTTCCATGGCGGCCATTGTTTTTGTGCACTTTTCTTTTAATGGGCACCATGGAAAGAAAGAAGGGACTATCTGTTGTCCCTTCTCCCATTTCCATGGTGGCTATTTTTTGTTTGCTTTTTTCAATGGGAGCTATGGAAAGGGAAAACGGATTTGTGTTTCCCCTTCCTCAGCAGCCATTTTTGACATTTTTCTTTCTGTTCCGAAACACCACAGTGTTTCGGAACAGAAAAATAATGCTTTTAGTACCCCTGTCATATGGGTTACTAATAGCAATAAGCCTCTTCATAGGGAGGCATTCGTGAGAGCATTAACAAAGGCCCCGGGCATTACTTGAAGTGGTAATCCCGCCCGTGCTCGTGGCTTATTGCTTAAGTCTATACCCACTGAGAAGAGATGCAGTCATGTCTTGGCATCAGATCATTATTGTTGTTCCAAAACAGCCTGATCTTTCAAAGTTGTGATGGTTTTTAGAGTTGCAGTCACATTACAGTGTCAGTTTCTTTCTCTTCCCTTCGCTACTGCTCTCATCTGCTTTTCTGTATCTTGCCTTCCACTTTGCTTTATCCTGTCGCAGTCCAACTAACTTCAGCTGTATTGCTTCCACTTCACCTCTTCCTGTCTCTCTGCACTTTCCCTATACAACACAAGAACCTATCCTGCCATTACCTGCCCACTTCTTTCTTGTCCTGTTGCTCTTCAAAACACATTTTGTATCCTCTTAGATACCATAAAACGTTTTCCTCAAAGACCTTCTCTTCATTTTTGCAACCTTTCGACATCGCTTTATTGCCTTCTGGACAATTTTCTCATCCTGTTTTGTTTGTCCTGTGCCGGCATTGGCGAAGAATTCGGTCAACAATCCCCCACCTGTTCCCAGTCCATTCCCAACTTTTCTCAGAATCAATATGAAAGAAAAGGAAGGGGCTGGCATGAACGGAAAGCCGTAGATCTTCCCAGTGGCAGAGACATTAAGCCATCCCTTTCTGAAAACCTGTCACTCATGTGGTGAGAGTCGTCCATTGTCTAATCTGCAGAAAGAGAGCAAGGTGTCACTCCTCATCGACACATTTAGGAGCCGTCTTTGCATGGTTTGTGTTATGTGCACCCTGCAGCACTGCAACTACAACTTACACAACTTGTTCAGCTGCACTTGTGTAAAGACCGGAGGGGGGGTTCTGTACTTCTGCTCTATACATGGCAGAGGAAAGGCACAGAGGACCACAGCCAACATTCTCTATTATTGGTACGTGGATGAGCAATCAAGGCCTAGCTTCTCAGGAGGTGATGCAGGCTGGTTCTTAAGTACAGGGTAGTCCCCAAGCCCCCACAAAGGAATGTCCACACACTGTATTAGTTACAATAATTAATATTCAAGGTTATGTACACTATCACAATAACTCACTTTGTACTCAGAAAATCTACAATGGCAAATACATACAGTTCTAAAGTGGTACCACATTTATTATCAGATCTCATTAAAGTGCATCAACTATACTCAAATGTCACACAGATCACTTAATAAAGACAACCAACAATAGACATAGGAGGAAAGCAGTTGCTTAGAACAATTGGCAGAATACTGGCCTCTACCACTAGACACAGTTCTGTGTGGAGATCCCCGCACCTGGGCAACCTGTAAAGTAAAGATATATCACAAGCCCAGTCTTTATATTGTTCTCTGAGTCTTATTTCCTTCCATAATAGTTCTACAACCCCAATGTACCTGGAATAGCCGAGTTTGTCGTTGGGTCGTCGACAGATCCTTCTTGATCTGCTCCCTTTAAGGCAGGAGCCACGGATCATCGAGATCCCAAGAGGAAAAAGGGTTGAATGACGACAGTGAGGTGGCAGCTTCATTCCTATCGGTGCTTGTCGACGACGGAGCGTTGGCATCCTGCAAGGAAGAGGCGTGCGGGGCACCTCAGTGATGATAGCTCAGGACCGCAAAGAGATTGTGAAGAACTGTGGCCCAGCAAGGGCCTTGAGTCGTCGAGACGTCCGGCATCTCTACGGTCATCAGGTGGCGGGAAACCCACCGGCGAATGCTCCTCGGCCTCAACTTTCTCCAGCGGGACAAAGCGGTTGACGATGCAGGCGAGAGCGTCCTGGGATCAAAAGTTTTTAGGCAACGGGAGTACGGCAGCTTCGGTCGGCAATAGCGGTCATCGACGGTGGCGGACAATAGTCCAGGCGCTTCTCTTTGGGATTCCGCGGCAGTCCCTGTTTCCGGTCGGCAGCCTGTCGTAGGTCTGTCTACCAGGGAGCTTTGGCAAAGATCATCTGGTGCACGATGGTCCCTCTTACCTCGGGAAGAGGGTGCCTTACCAGGTCCTCTCTGGGTCAGCCCTTGGAGACACAGCAGCTTTCAGATTGATGAAGAAGGGCAACAGCAATTCTTCTCTTCCAGCAGGGCTTCAAGGTCAAGCTTCAGGTTTACTCCAGTTACTCGTCGTAGTGGACTTCAGCTTCTGAACACAAATTCTAGCAGTGAGAGGCCGCCAGATATATTAGTTGATCTCCCATTCATTCTGCTGGGTCACACTCAGGCAACCAATCGGTCAGAAGGGCATGCAGGCAGGCAGCCAATAGGTGCATAGTGCATTCAGGAAATTCACTTCTCTCCAGACACTCACAACAAGTTATGTGTATTGGGACAAGTACCCAGCCATTCAACACTCCACACTGCATTCATACCAGTTTCGGGCAAGGCTGTCTCAGTCATTGTGTCTATACTAGACATCCACAACACAGAATGCCTATTCGTCACACACTCCATTCACCCAGGTTCCACCCAGAGGGTGTACCCACAACATACAGTCACTGGGAAGGCTCCAGCCAGTCTGGCCTGGACTTCACAACAACACCATATATGGAACTTCCACCCAACAGCCAGTCAGGGGGAAGGAACAGAGTCAGGGCATCCCAGGACTTTGGGAAAACAAGGTAACAGGCAATAGAAAGCAAGAGGCCACAGGGGCCATCTTGTTTCCTATCAGGAATCAACTGATTCCAATGGAAGGGCCTGGGCATCCCAAAATGGAGGATACTCAGAGCACCTGTCAAATTCAGGATGGAGCTGCCACCAGCCCATACTCTGCTCTGTGGGCCACACACAGGTGCCCAAAAACATACACTAGAGGCAGAGGGTTGTATCCCCACCCATGGGTGCCATAAGGGAATCCCACAGGCCTGTACACCCAACCAAAGGGGAGAGCTGCACTGCCAGGAGTTCCACATGAACTCCTGCGTGGAAAAAATGACAGAAGACTTGATAAAAAGCGGTAAAGGGCAAGGATATGATATGATATGGCATTTGTAACGCTACTATACACAAGTGTTTCAAGGCGCGACGAGGCAGGGGGGTGGACAAGACAGACAACGATCCTACTAGGCCAGGTGTCATTCAGATCGCGCAAGTGCAAGGGTAGAGGGGAAGGGAAAAGTGCAAGGGGGAGAGGGAGAGGGGAAAGTGCAGTTCAGGGTTAAAAGCATACAGGATATACAAGGGCCAGCTGGTGGCAAGTGTGAGGTAAGTGCACACAAGTGCTGCGAAGGGGGGCTGTAGGGATACAGACACAGTCCGGAGTGCAGGGGTTGCCCGGGAGGCTGTGCAGGGGAGTGTGGCTGGGCCAAGGACCGAGAACGGTGAGTGGCCCAGTTGCAGATTCAGTGCAGTTTCAGTAATTTTAGCAGGGGAGAGGGGGAGAGAAAGCGGAGGCAAAGAGGAAGGTTTTAAGGTGCTTCCGGATACAGAGGCCCTGTCCCTCTGATGCATTTCCAGCATCACAACTTGTGCCCATGATCAGGGACTGGGCAGCAATTGAGCAGCAATCCATAGATGTGCCCCTCTCTTCTTGGTTTGCAAACAGCATACACAGATGCAGGCAAACTAGTCCCTCACCAGTCACAGCAAGGGAGAGGCAGAATGATAGCACATCACTCTTCCAGTTCTGTTGACACATCCTCATGTCGAGAACGGCAGGCACCAGTCAGTCATGTCGAGAACGGCAGGCACCGGTCAGTCATGTGTGCAGTAAGAAGAACAGCTGGCTTTACCTGAGAACACCCACACTTGAACTGCAGTACCCATGACAAGTCCAGTCAACATCTGGTTATGTCATACGTATTTAAAGTTAAGTAAAGTACATTGTGTGTAAGCAAATGCGATGGAATGTGTTGGCGTGGTGTGAAGCGGTGCCAGAGTGCCGACTTCATGAGGGTGCTACTGTGTACAAAATGATGGCTAAGGGGCAACACACTTTTATTCATGCCTATTGTGATATTAGATGACGCCCACATATGTTGCAGTGTGAGTTTCGAAGCTGATGTTCTTTTTTTGCTCTGTAATGTCCCATGTGCACTTTGGACCTCATAACCTGTCTTCTCAATGCAGCTGTTCTTCACAGTGTGGCGAACACCACTGACACCTCACAAGAGTTGGAGATGTTGCAGCACCTGGGTCTCCCAGTCTGGAATGAGCTGAGTAGAAAATGAATTACAGCGGGGCACTGCAACGTTATTTTGAGTGAGGAAAAGGTTGTCCGCCTTAAGCATCGCAATAGGGCACAAGAGTGGGCCATTGTGTTTTCATGTTATGTTGTTGACAATGAACCAGTCCGCAAGCATCCTGTAATGCCAGCACGCAGCGAGCTCAGTAGCCTATCACCAGCAAGCAAACCTCTGGGGGGAGGGAGATTGCGGTCTGGCCATTCCCATCCATCTGGAGCAGCAAACATTGTACATGATTATTGTTGCTGTTCAAGCAAACAGCCCCAAAAAGTGTGGCGATTTGGGACTTTGCTGGTCAATACAGACCTCTGCACCCTGGAATGAGCTCCATGGAGTATTGTAGTCCAATGGTACTCGAAGCAGCCAGGTTTCCCAGTTCCATGCTGGACTCTTTGAGCCAATCCTGTTTTTCTCCATTGCATGCTGGGACTTGTAGGCCCAACCTTACAATGGGAAAAAACAAAACTACAAGTTCCAGCATGCAACTGGAAGCAAAGACCAGGACACGCTTGAGGTGCGACGCATGGAACTGTGAAACTTGGCAGGTAGGGGTCGTAAGAGAGGACTACGCCTAATGGGCAGAGCGTGTGTTGTGTGTCGCCAGGTGTTAATAGATGACAAAGAAGATGAGCGGGGAGCCGGAAATGAGCCTCGTGAAGGGGAAGATGTCAGCACCACACTGCATATTATAGTGAGGGCAGGATGGCATGCTGAACACAAAAGAGGGGAGGAAGGGTAGCACACGTTTGAGGACCATGGAGACGGGGGCATGGGATGTTGCAGGGCAGGAAGTGGGCTCCAGTAGAGGGATGAGCGAGGCAACTTCATAGGAGCAGTGGCGCCCCCAGACATTTTTCATAGGCGTGGCCTTATAAGGCCACTGGTAATCTTGGAGTGGCCCACCAAAACAAACACATAACCGGCAGGCGGCCGGTGGGGGACGCAGCATTTTTATAAGGGTGGCCGTGGCCCCCCCCTTGGGAGTCTCTGCATAGGAGGCACAGTGAACTGGCGAGCCTTACCATCAGGTAAGGCCTGCCTCTACGCCAATAGGGAGCGGGAAGCATTAAGCAAGGAGACCTTGTTGTTCTTAACATAGCGTGCTTGAGTGGCCCACCACTATGCTCCTAGGCACCGTCAGGGTCATGACAGGGGTTGGTTTGACACAATGGATTTTTCAAACCAGCATGGACTGTAGAGAGCAGTGTTTGGTGAGCTCTAAGAGAAGCTGGACAGGAACACGCTGCCCTGGAATACATGGTTGTAAATAGACTAGTACTGCATTCAATTTCTGTTTTTAAAGCCAATGCCCTATTGAAGCTTCACTGTTACTCTATGTTGTATAGTGCTTGTAAGTTTAAGTGGAAGTCAGTGACGTCACGTGGAATACTATGTTGTAGATGTGAACATGTTGTGGTGAGGGTTCCAAGCTCAGGCAGTTAGAGAGTCCCTGCCTGGGTGATGGGCGCCAGTGTTTATGTTCTATGTAACTTAAGATGTAACTGTAACTGAAGAAGATCGAGAATAAACTTGAAGCAACCTAAAGGAGCCTAAGAGGTACACTCTACTTTTGCTTGCGCGTGTTCAGAACTGTTCCATGTAAGCAGGAACGTGTTGAAATGGTAAAAGGATCCAGCAGTCGTTTAACGAATCTTGTAAGTCCTCGGGTGGCACTTTTCAGTACACATTTTCAGATATGAATTCCTTTTAATGCACTTTTTAAAAGGCAGGCCCTTATTATCTACTGCACTGACAGCGTCTGTGGGTTCCAACTGCACCCCAATCTTTGGTAAATGGGTAAATAAACATATTTTAAGTCTAATTCATTTCTTTAGAATGTAATTCTCACAAATATCTTGCAACCTCTGCCTTCCTCGGTGTGGTGGAAACATTTCATTACAGGAATTTGCTGGATTCGAATCAGGGTTTTTTGGCATTTCCTCCAGCTGCGTTCCTGCAACTTGTTTATTCGTTTGTCAGCAAGAGTCAATATCACTCAGACTGATTTGTAAATCCATGCCTGCTTTATCTGTGTCATGTGTTAAGTCTTATTTTGTTACTGTGCTGTGGAGTGCAAGGCATAGCTGTAATGTGTAGCTAATGTGATACCCCCGGGTTCGGTGCGCTATAGAAATAAATAAACAAACAAACAAACAAATATTATTTGTAACATAATTGTGGCTTTACTGTTTACTGGGTTCTTATATCCCACTTCACGCAGGAGTCAGTGATCGAACTGAGCAGGTACGGTCGGGGTCGGTGTTGTACTACTTTTATTTTTTTTCTGTTTACCATTCCTCTACTTTTTACACCCATATTCTATTCTATATAGAGGATTTGTCCATTCATGTCCCTGTGTAAGTAATTGTAAAGTCTTAATAGGAGCCTTATTACTGGTGACTTAGAGTATAGGAATGCCCCGGCCACAACACTTGTCACGTCTCACACTATGCCGAGACCACAGGTCCACTACTTTTTTCGGTACATTTCTACCACGGGCAGGAGTCCAGCCACTAAGTGTTGAATCAGGTTTTGAGCCTGTGCTGCATTGTCTTGTTTCCAAGAAAAGCACGTTGCCCCTGAGCTAGCCTCCTGGCCCATTATTATGATTACAGTAATTTGCTTATTGTGAACTCCCTGTAACCTATGAATTGAATAATGCATGTATACAGATATTCTTCCATTCATTTCCTAAATTAGATGCAGGTTTTTGTTGCACAAGCTGTCGGGCTTGTCATGACAGGGCCGGCTCATCATGTTACCGTGAACACCCAGGTGTTATTTACCGATAGAAGCATCCATCTCTAACAGCTCCGGCCATAGTAAATAAGAGACCAGATGCTGTCCGTATTTCATGTCAGGTGGCATCACTCACCTCCTACTCCCCTACCTTTCAGCCAACGAGCCTGAGCAGTTGCAAACTTCTCAAAACTCCAGTGGTTTGGAGGTCGTAGCTTTTGCAGTCATAGTTATCATGACTCTGTGTCACCACGACACACATGATACAGTCCTCAGCTCCTAATTCTGAAAGCCCGACCCGTGGCTCACTTCAATTGAAAAAAATGGACTAACGCACTTTATAACAATAATTCGACGATGGATAATGGATGCGTGTGGTCGAGTGACATGGAGTCATCAGGGGACACAAAGCGCCATGCAATTCAGTAAAAATCTCTTCAAGTCAGTTAGTCGATTGCATCTGCCGACTGAAATGGATGCCGCACATTAAAAAGACAGTGTCATGTATTTTGATATCAAATTATTAACATCAAATAAGAAAAACTGATGATGCCAGACATGGCAACGAACAGAAATGTCCAAAGTCTACTTTCTATCCCAAAGACGAGGAGGCCATGTAGTGCATGAGTAAACGTTACTTACTGCAGACACCCCTCTGGACATTTGGAATGTCTTGGTAATCAATGTTGTGAAGCAATATGTATCATTTACTTTTTCAATACATCCTTTTTTTTGCGGTAATCAGATATATACTCATGAGGAACATGCTCATCAAATCTCTTTTTTCTTTGCATTTCAGGATTTGCACTTTTGTAGTTTTGCTTCTGCGTTTCAAATCCAGGATTACAAGTTCTAGGATACAAGAAAAAAAGGACTGGACGATCTTCTTGTACATCATGCCGCGTGGCATGTTGGCACATATGAGTTTACTCTATGTTTATTGTGGCAGAGAACTGCATCCACACCAGTCGCCATGTGATGATTTTATTTATTTTATGTATTTATATACAGGAGGAACAATGCTCTTTTGATCACAAAAGAACGTACAATAGATAAGAAATCAGATTTGATGGGAAGCAGTGAGCTTCTTCCAATGGGGTGACTTTGAGGGACATTCTGACCAGGTTGTGGAGGGGAGTAAAAGGACCAGTCACCGGGGACAATGCATAAGTAGACAAACATAGATTAAGGACAATGAACATTGTACCTTTTTAAGTGCAGGTAGGCAGTACGGCCAGCTGTGCGCAGGATGTGACCATGATGGGTGAAGTGCTAGAGCAGAGGCAGAGGAAGTGAGCAACAGAGGCAGGTTAGAGGCGAAGGAAAAATGTTAGCTAGCAGGCAGATGAGAGGTAGGTTAAGAGGGTAACTCAGAGGCGAGGAGGTAGGCTTTTAGTTTGGTTCTGAACAAACCTGTGTGGACTGTTACTCAGATGTCTGAGGGAAGAGAATTCCATGCAAGTGGGGCATGGAAGCGGGAGTAAGCACAGGGAGGGTGAGGAGCTACAAGGGTAGTTGAGCAGGCAGAGCAGAGATTACAAGAAGGCCTGTAGAGTTGGATAGAGGACGATAGATACAGTGGTACCCTTCCATGGATAGATTTGTGAACTGAACCAGAAGAAGAAATGTAAATCTGGCCCTGTTTTGCATCATCAGCCATCTAGCCTGGTGACGGTACGAGAAAGTCGGTGTGAAGTGAGGGAGTTCAAAGAGAGTCTTGCTAGCGAAGTTAATGATCTTGTCGAGAGGAATGAAACCATGTCCTAGCCTCCAAACACTGGAACTCCCTCCCTATTAACATCAAAGAAGAGACTTCCTTCCTCGTATTCAAAAAACAACTGAAAACTTGGTTATTCAACCAATACTAGCACATCGCTGATTCATACTCATGTAGCCCTCTGCTGTTTAAAGTTTACTTAGCATTGTTATGTTTTTCTGACTTTTTAAGTTCCTGCATGCTCATTTCTTTTTTCTGTTTTCTTTATTGTAATGATCCTTAGTTCTTATGTATTACCAATGTTTAGTGTATATTATGTATTATCAATCACTACAATGTCTGTAACCACGCTGTGATACCCCAGGGTCTGGGCGTGCAACAAATGAAAAAAAAAAAATAAGTAAATAAAATAAAATAGTTGGGGAGACCAAAGAGGATGCTGGCCAGGGCTCATGTCGAGGGTTCACGTGGGAGGACGGAGTCCCCCCACATTTTTCAGAGGGCACATTGATATGCTAATGTCTGGTGACACCACATTCAGTTGATATGCCAATGAGTCGTCCCACTTTGTTTTTCAGGACTTGGCCCCTGAGCTGGCACAGTAGTCCAGTTTAAAGAAGACAAGAGTGGTTAAGAGATGATTGGCAGTGTTGAAAGGAAGGAGGTTCCTGATTTTTCAAATATTTAGGAGGTGGAGGTGAGCTGATGTTTCATTTTGGAGATGAAAGTACAGAAGGTGTGAGAAGGGTCATAAATGATGCTGAGGTTTCTAGCTGAAGAAGAGTAGGAGATGAGAGAGAGCTTTTGGAGGAAGAGCACCTCTATCTTGGTAGAGTTTATTAACATCAGAGAGTGCAAAGGCATTCAATATTTAATGGAGAGAGACAGTTTGAAATTTTGATGGATCAGATGAGAGTTCTGGAAAAGAGAATAAGATTTGGGTGTTGTCCGCAAAGAGTTGGTATGAGAACCCAAAGGAGGAGATTAGTGCCCCAAGAGCAGAGGCGTAGAGTGTGAAGGGGAGGGGACCCAAGACAGAGCCTTGCGGAACACCAACCATTAGAGGAGTGAGTAGGAAGGTGTTGGTGCGCCAGGAGACAGAGAATTGGCAAGGTGCAAGGTAGGATCACGTTCAGGCAAGGGCTGGATTGCGAATTCCAAGAAGAAAGAGGGTATTAAAGAGATCAGAGTAAACGACAGAGTCAAAGGCAGCAGACAGGCCAAGGAGAATTAGGATAGTGGATAGGTTGGAGTGCTTAGCAGAAGCGATGAAGTTGGACGCATTCATGAGAGTAGTTTCTGCGGAGTGAAAGGAGCGGAAACCTGCTTGTAGGGGTCTTGAAGGTTGTGGATGTCTAAGAAATTGGTAAGACGGTTGAACACAACCCTTTTGAACACTTTAGAGTAGTGCAGAAGGAGAGACACGGCAAAAGTTAGCCGGTCTGTTTAAATCAGCCCCTTGCTTTTTTAGGAGAGGGATAACCCTGGCTGTTTTGAAAACATAGGGAAAGCAAGCAGAGCCGAAGGATTGGTTGAAGAGTTCAGCGAGGTGAGAAGCCACTATAAGGGCAATAGGCTTGACTAGCTGAAGAGCAGGAGGGTCCGATGGGGCACAAGAGGGGATAGCTTTCATCAGTAGCAAAAACTTTCATGTTCCTAGCATTTCATTAATTCCTTTGCTTTGCCTCCACCTTTGCCAACACAAACCGCTGTGCATTCATATGGCTAGCTGAGCTCAAACTACAGTTCACATGAACAGTTAATTTTACCTAGGATTTAGATGTAGCATAACAGTGACTGCTGCAGATGAAATTGCATTTCCGTATTCTAATTGTAACAGTTTCATGAATATTCTGGTTTCTCTTATCATAATCATCACCCCTTTACCAAAACAAAGTGCCATCGTCTGATTTTCACTTCAGCGCTAGCTTATGCCTATTGAAGTGAAATTCATTACCTCCCTTGGCCTGTTGTATGCTATAAAGGAAGTGATTAGTCAAGGATTGCAATGGTGGGTGGTGGAGATTTTGTTGGTACGAAGCAGGCGGCAGGCCCATTTCCATTACTTGGCTGAACGTCAAGGTCAACTTTGCTCAACCGTACCCATTACAAACCTGAAGGAACAAGTAGCATTGGTAGTGTTAAGATGAGGTCCCACAAGAGACTTAGACCCCATTTCTACCCCAAGAGCTAAAGTCCACACTGGAGGGTTGGGGACTGCAAATAGCGAATGGACCGATTCTGGGGGACATCCAGCTAAGGCCTACCTGGCACAGGGATGAATCTAGATCATGGTTGGATTACATCACGGTTTCAGAGGGCCTATTTAAGGAGGCTACCTACTTTGAGGTGAAGAGTTCTAAGCTTAGTGATCATAACTTCTTGGTCCTTCTCCTCGAAATAATAGTTAAGCCTCCGGGTGGACGATTTTTCACTAACTTGCTGGTAAACACTCCTGGATTGGAATAATAAGAGCTTAGATGCCTGTGCCAAATTTATCAAGGAATTCTGGTTAGAAACATGGAGAAGTTATCAAGTTGCTCCAATTTAGTAGTAAGATTCATTAACTTTGCACCTTGGTCACGTAATGTTTCGTTTATAGCTTTGTACAACTTCACAAACGGTATCATTGCTTGAGATGACGCCGCAAGCACATTATTATGGATTTGAATGGCTGCGGCGACTGAGAGACTTGACTTTACATTTGGAGTTGTAGGATTGTCGGCACCCAGACTTATGCGACTTGATGACTCTTTGTTCGGGGTTTGAAACTTTGGTGAATTGACTGGATCAATAGTCAAGCTTGTTCTTTTTGAACTATGACGAACATCAGGTTGTTTGAACAGGCTCACAGTTTCTCAAGAGTTCACTAGTTGACCACATGGAAAAGATAGCTGGGGAGTCGAGGTAAGTGAGGCTGTTGCTGCAATATTAGCGCTTTGATGATTCCGCTTTTTCATTGGAGTTTGTTTCTGTTTAACTAGTGACAGTTCATTAGGATTTGGCAAATGTAAAGCAGACAAGTTAGGTCTTTGAGCCTTCGATTGCAGTGGTAAAGAAACGTCATCCTGAATAACCATCAAGGAAGTTTTTTTTGGGCTTTCAGGAGCATTCACCATAGTTGAATCTTTTGCACAGAGTCAGCGCGATGTTGCAGATTGCTTCTCTGCACTGCCGTTGAGGTTCCGGCGTCGCTCTGACCAGAGTTCATCGAGCAAGTCGATAATGAAAACGGAAGGCTAGTAGGAGACGAACAGGGCGTTAGGTACAAAGATTTCGATGTCTTCAGCTTCAAAGTCGCAGACGCATTTCTAACTGGCCCAGACGGCCCATTCTCGCCTTCAGCTCGAACTGCAGTGCTAGCAAAAAGAGGCAGACCAGTACATACAGGCTCATGATCTAAAGAGCCGTTACTCAGACACACATCGGCGGTGTCAGAATCAAGTGGGGCACAATGAGTTTCTGCAAGATCAGACTGCACCAGACTCGAAGCACACATGATCTCGGCGTCAGTTACGTCAAACGGCGAGAAATAGATGTCAGGCAAGTCAACATGCATGGGCGAAAGTCTCTGAAGTGTAACAGACACCGGCTCTGGCGCCGGAGCAAGATTATCAAGCGACAGCAGCACAGCCGGACGTGTCATTTCTTTGTCACTAGGACAGACTCGTGCATTAATTAAGCAATCGGGTGCGCTCGCAGATGGATGGTCAGTTATTGCAGAAATAACAGGAGACACAACCTGGTAGGAATTATCATGTAGCGCTTGAGCGGTGACCAACGAAGGAGCGGCAGTGATTTGTTGGTTTAAGGTAACAACTTGTTTGCTTACCTTACTGCCGGCCAAACCATTTTGTGGCATCGCCATCCATTGATCTAACATCCGGCGTTGCTGCAAAGTCTTGTGGCGAGTCTGGGGGCCGCAGGCCAAAGTGTTCATTGGAGAGTCAACCATGCCAGCCCTAGACGCCCTGGACGAACCCAGCGGACTGGGCAGACTGGACTCTTCCTACAAGAATATTCTTATGTCATATAACTTGGGAATATGGGCAGTTGAACCCGGGGAGGATGAAATAATACTTGAAGCTAATCCCTGGTTGTGTTTTCATTAAATCCCAACAGCTGTTACAAGTGATTTTTATGGGTTATAAGGATATTTTCTATAGTAAGTCGAATGGTCGGTCTTTTTCTTGGATTTTCTTGGATAGACCTTACCTTAACAAACCCAAAGGATTTTGAAAGGATTAAGAGCGTTAAGCTCACCCAAAACACTTTAAGCGATCATGTGATAGTTGAATGCTCCATAGAGGTTAAAGGGCCAACTCAAGGTGAATGCAAAAGGAAACCGAATTAGCTGGTCGGATTGCAACACGCAAAGAATGTATCAGCTGCTAGTGAAGGCTCTGTGAATAGACTCTGTGTCTGTTTTCAAGGAGCTGGATTCTTATTATCAAATCATTCAGCTCTCTCTCCAGATGTTTTTGAAAGGCCAGGAAGAAATTAGCCAGAAAAATAATACTTCTACGAGTTTCCACCATAGAAATATATATGATCATGTGGTTGCCGAGAAGAAAATGGAATTTAAACGATAGGTGCACTGGGTAAAGAATCATGTTTATGACTCTATTGAGCACATTTTGGAGACTAACAAATTAAAATGTCGTTTTAAGAATTGGTACAGAATGTATAGGTTACAGTCTCCGCGGCTCAATGAAAACATATATACTTAATCCGGCTAAACAAGAATATGCAACAATTTTGGCATTACTTCAATAAATGTACCTTAGGTAGCTGTAATACGAGAGAAATCAACCTAACATCAAATATGGCATGGAACGAATACATACTGTCCTTATACTCTAAACAGGGTGTCATTGAAGATAAAGATGGTTGCAAGACATTGTGTGTTAAGAGCTTTTTCTCTTTTATGGAAGATGATATTGTGAAGATAATTATTAAATTAAAAGCATTGAAAGCACCAGGACCAGGTGGTTTGCCAAATGCCTTGTATAAGGTGGCCCCTATAATATGGTCAAACGTATTATGCATTATCTTCTGTGAGGTTATAGATACTGGTTTTATCCCTTATCCAAAGATAAGGTTTTATGTATTTGTTTAATAGATTTTACTACAGCTTTTGATATGGTTGATAGGCAGATGCTTTGGGATACATGAAAAGAATAATTTGTATCCCCATATATTTTGAATCATGGGTTGAAACAAGGCTGGACCTTGGCAACCACACATTATAATATTTATATTGTTGGTTTGGAAAGTGTTTTTAGGAATTGTCATAACAATCCGTTGCGTGTCCAATTAGTTGGTTGTCATACACGGATGACATAATTCTCTTGGATAAGACCGCAATAAGACTACAACGAAGCCTTACTGCCTTGGAAACGTATTCTTCAGTCAATGATCTACAATTAAACCTCTGCAAAACTAAAACTATGATTGTAAAGGCTAATCGAAAGGATATGAAAAGATGTAATTGGTCCATTCTGAATGAGAGCCTAGAGGACATGCCCAGCTATACTTATCTGGGCACTCTCATTAATAATACATTGGATAGGACGGGCTTTGCCAAGCTCACCATAACTAAAGCAATGGCTACATTTTGGCCATTAGAAACTTTATTTCTAACTCAGGCGGTTATTCTATGGATGGTTTGGTAAGGCTGTACAATTCCTGTGTTGTCCCCACATACTGCATGGATTAGAGGTTTTTACTAACAGAGAGACTACATGGCTTGATGCTCTTGCAGTTAGACTTTGGAAAAAGGCCTTAGGGCTATGGCTTGTGGTCCCAATGGAAGCACTGTATTTTAAACTGGGTCTTATCTCCCTGTCCACTAGGAGGATGATAGCAGCCTGCTCTTTTTACGTTAAACTTTTGATGAGCAAGGTAATTCACAATCCCCATATGCCCCGTTTCTTGGCGAAGATGGTGATTTAATCTGCCACCCGGCCCTTAGGCAGTGGCACGGGGAGATAGTAAGCTTCTTGAAAGGAATTGGCTGTACCAGTCATTTGGAGGAGTTTTTAGCATCCAAATTTGTGGAAAATAAAGAAAAAAGCAGAAGTTTGGGCCCGGAACAAGCATATCATGCATTTGGTGGGGAAATCTCACTATAAAGTCTTTGCCAGACAAGCTTTCTTTGCTGATTCCATTTGCAGTTATATGAGGAATATGCAGAATTGCAAAGTAAGAAGGTTTATCTTCTGCCTCAGACTCAATTAACTTCCTAACTTAGCCAATCAAGGTGTTTGGCTCAGGATTCCTTTTAAGGACCGCTTATGTCTATTATGTCTGCAGGAGCCTGAAACAGTGAGACATTTATTGACTGATTGTTACAAATTGATTCCGATCTATGAAAAGGCCCTTCTCAGACGGGTATACTATATGAATTTTATTAGCACTGATGAATTTTGGGCCTGCGCATAATGTGGTGATAATTCGGTGATTAATTATTTTTCTTTGTTTTATATGTGGCAAGAAATTATGAGGTGTCTGAATTCCTCTTAAACCAGTTGTTTTAATTTGATTAATTTTAAGATGTTTATTTGAAATTTAGGAAATAGGACTGTTTTAATGATATAAATGGAAATGTATTTGTATTGTTATGTATTGTTATCTCGTATCATGTATATGGATATGTGTATGAATGCGTACATGTGTTAAAGGTTATACTTAACCAATATAACACAATAACATATATTTACATTTATTTTTAAGTCCATAGTGTTGGCGTTTACCAATTCATAACTTGAGCTTTTTGAATCTTTTCTCTGTTGAGTCATAGGTTGCACGAGCTGCAAAATGCAAGTGCACAGCATATCTGCAGTATTATGACACTGCAAACACCATTGCTGATGACACATCAGTGGTTTCCAGTCACAACAACATGTCAAATACCCTCTTGGTGGTCTGTGGCATTAAACATCAGCTGAGACTGATGCAAACATGAACTCGCATCTCTGAAATGTCCAGGAATCTGCTTAAGTTACACTGATGCACTCCTCTTCTTGCCCCACAAGTGTCAAAGGATCAACCTGGAATGGTGTTGACTTTCAAGCCATGGAGTGATCTCCAGAAGTGATTCAGAATGAGGAATAGAAAACATTGCTCATGTTAAAGTAGAAAACCCAACTCTTCACAGATGCACTTGAGTGCTTCGCTTCATGATCTTCTCATTGAAATAAACCTAGTAGCTAGTCATGCGTGCCTTCACCTAAAGGATGCATACCTCAGACATCTATAGATGGGACTTGCTCCTGTGTGTAATGACACACAATGGCACATTACAGCATACAGCAAACAATGACATATGGCAAACGCATAAAAAACAACAGCATATGATAATATACACCCACTCATAATGAGACATAACAAAACATAGTGACACATAACACCAGATGCCTACACAAAACATGTTATGTCTCTGTCAATGGATATTAAAAAAGACAAAAATAACACCTAAAGACACAGAAAGACACATACGACATTTAACAACACACAACAACTAGCAACGGCTAACAGAGAGACATACCCATATAGTGTAGTAGTTGACGAAACCTACCATCCTATAACAGCCTATGGTTAAACAGGGTGAACAGAAAGACACTAATCGACCCATACTGCCATAGCAACACGTACTGTCAAATGACAACATGTGAAGATATGTTACAAGCTTTAACAGCACATAGGATTCAAAGTGACACATGACATTTAATGACATAGCCAGTACACAGCAATGCATTCCAATACCAACACAATTTAGCACCTATGGGCAGGGGGAGCAACCAGTCAGGTTCCTTAGATCGCGGGCTGAATTTACTGATCCAAGCCTGCTTTCCATGGAAGCTGCTGGCTGCTTCCCCTGCTCCGCACTACCATCTTTGCCCAACCCTCCCTTTCGTTAAAAATGTCCCATCCCTCCCACCCCCAGCCCTGCTTACCTTTTCTTCTGGGCAGCGGTGCCCGACGCTGCCGCACTGCTGCTGCCGCTCCGTGGCCACCATGGAAATGGAAGAGGTGCTCTATATGGAACCCTGCCTTCCTGATGCATGGTGGCCAATTTAAGAAATTATTTTGATACAATGTTCTTAGCACCCCGGGTTTCTGGATTGGAAACCCGGGTGCTGCTAGCAATAACCACCCGTTCCATGGGCTGGAATTGGTGGTAATGGCTCGGGCCTGAGTTAAAGGCCCGAGTTTTCTGCGGTTCTTCTAGGACAAGATCATTCTGGTGGTATAGTTGACCTTGTCTATTAACTTTCTCGAGAGGTAGTCATTGGTGAATGTTGAAGAGGGTCTGGAACACACGCTTCCAATGCCTTTGATTGTTCTTGAAAGAGGTAAAACAATGGTTCCATGTCATTTCATTGCAGGATGTTTTTTCGCAGGCTTTTTTACCGCAGATTTTTTTACAAAAAAACTCATCAAATTTTATTTGGTGGGGTGGGGGTCCCCGAACACCCACATCCATTATATATATTTTTCCAACCCCCCCAAAAAAATTCACGGAGTTTTTTTTAGCAAATAAATCACAGTAAAAAACCCAGCGAAAAAACATCCGTGATGAAAGGACGTCGTACCAAAACAATCTTTGATAAGAATATTTTTCTTTTGAATATGAAAGGTAAGATTATTTTTAACGTGTATATTTTTAAATGGAATGACCCATTGCAGTGTGGTCGAAGTGAAAGTTCGGGCCTCATATTGCACTGGTGAAACCATCTATGCTTTGGTACGCATCCATGCAAAAGCTTGGGGCGAGTCCAATCGTTTGACTGTTGCTGGCCCACACAGAAAAAGGCTATGTGGAATGCCACCTACCCTCACCGATTGTTTCCCTGAGTCTCGCGGCAGCTCAGGTGGGAGTAAGCCATGACATGAGCCAGGTGAGAGGATACTAATATACACTCCTACTTATTTTCATAACCCTGAATAGCCACCAATGGTTCATGGAACAAGGTCTTCCAGAAAATGATATTTGCCAATAAAATATTAAGGATGATCAGATATTTTTCTCTTTTTGTTTGCAAAGGTCGATTTTGCTCTACAGTTTCTTCATTAGACCAGAATCATCTAATGTTTTTTCTTTACTTTTAATCCTTTCCCTTGTTGCCCTTTGATCAATATGTCTGTGGATTGACCTTTTTACAGTCAACCTTGTTTAAAAAGCTGCTTTTCACAAAGCTTTCTTAAGTGACCCAGATCTGACATGCTAACCATGTAGGTTGCAGATTAAAGCCATATACAGTGCTTGTTGATTGCAACAACTGTGACAGAATGCCATCTACAAAGATGTACTCTTCTGAGTGTTACATTTTTGCAGCTCTATTTAAAGATGGTTTATCGACATGAGCACATTATTTATTAGCTGAACAGACATATTTTCCACGTATGGTCTATTGGTAAAAGTGGTGTTAGTGGTTATACATGAGTTGACTTGAGGCTTTATCAGTGTCGTATGTAATCAGCAGTGGCGCCCCCAGCCATTTTTCATAGGGGTGGCCTGATGAGGCCACATGAAATCTTGGGGTGGCACACCAAAACAAACACATAACTGAATTTCAGGAAATCTCTTATGGTGATGTAGTATATAGTCCAGTTGAAAACTATGTGTATATGAGAGAACGAATTGCACATTGATATAGTTCCATGTATTATTTAACAGTTAACTAATTAATGTATCTGATGAGCATAGACTAATACCAGTACCACATTCAAGCATGCGCACAATCCCAAAATACAGCCCACGAGACACCAAAATCTAAATATCGTTATGCTACAAGCAAAACACTCCACACACACACACATAGACCAAAAAATAAACTAAATTATAACAACGCTTGCTACCACTAATAGGGAATCCACATAGTTTCTCCTCTTGTATTCATGCACAGCCCATCCAAAGTGCAAAGAAATATGATATGCCATATGTGCAACTAGTCAACGTGAATTCACTAAACATAACGCAAAAACATACAGATGTTACATGTTGCTACCACACCAGGAATAGACCAGCCAAATCTGAGTGGCTACTCAAGTAGATGTACTTAGTCTACAAATTAAGTGTGGAGCCACTAAAGACCCAGCTAGCAGAGAATGTTCCACGTGGAGTAAAGATCGTGGAAGAGAACAGCTGAATTATCCTGTTTTGTGGAAAGGGACAGTTGTAGAAAAGGAACAAAGAATGGCGAATCTGGGAATAACACCTCCAGCCAAGTTGTTGGACAGACCGGGAGAACCCATTACAGAGTGGGAAGACTTGTTCAAGTTTTATTTACTAGCAATGGGTGGCAACACATTTTCGGATGGACCCAAACATACCACATTAATGAACTGTTCGGGCAAAGAGGCAGTAAGTAAGCCTTATTAAGAATACCTTGGATCCACTTCCAGCAGCGCAAGCTATAAAAGCAGTGGTGACCAAGAAGAACAAAGCTCCAAGTGCTCGAGGAAGTCCATTAGTGGGAACAAGCTTCAAATGTGCTTGTTTCCTGTATGAATTCATAGGTCACATGGTGTCGGACCGAGGTTGTTCAGCAATAAAAGGGGTGTGCTGGAAATATAGCAGGAGAGGACAGTTTGCTAAAGTGTCACAATCATATTATTCAGGGAGGAAGCAACCCGGACAGAAAGCTTGAATAAACATGGATGAGGCAAGAGAATATTCTATGGTGGTGGTCAGGGGAGTATCCAGCAATTGCAAGAGTGGGGGTGTGAGCCACTAAAAAAGTCCTGCTACTTTCCCCGCAAATGCAGTGCGCGCAATTCTGTACGGTCTCATTCGCACCCCCAATCCACCCACACCTGCCCCAATCTACTTTTTTGGTAACATTAGTGGCAGATGGCATTTTAACACAACAAAAACAAGAAAATCGCAGAATCATTACAGATGCAGGGAACTCATCTATTAGAGCTCTGTCCAGGCTCTCTGGGGCAAAATACATGCAAACCTCCAAATGTGCATAAGGATTGCACCAATAGAAATGACTTGACAGAAATGGAAATTTCAAGGAATATCATCAGTCTTTGATACTTGGAGGCACCATGGAAGTGCCTTTAGAATAAGGTGCCATAAGCAAGCACTTGCAACCACACCAACAGATATCCACATCATGACAGCTCTGCTGAAATGGAAAGAACTGTACTCATGTTTGTATTAAGTAAAATGCATATCGTCGTTACAGAAACACTATTTTCAATTCAACAACAAAATAAAACCTCTACCTTTGGCGATGGTGAACCGAAGACGTAAACCACTGACCAGACCCTGCACAATTGTTCCTAAAAGCCTTTTGCGCACAACAACCTACATGCAGTCTAGTCGAGGATGGAAACTCAGAAATAAACACAGCCTGGCTTTAAGCATGAGCCAATGCAGAAATGCGCACATCCAGGCTCAGGATGTGTTTATTTCCGGGTGCGTATGCTGCCATTTTACTAAGGCCTGCGGTCTGCTTGTCTGCGTTTCTGCAAGATGAGTGCCCGTTCAAGTGTTCTCACCTTTCGGCTTTGTTTAGTGTCACAGTGGCCTCTCGTGTTCTGAGGATCTAGGTATGCACAGTGTGCTTATTCAGATACTTATTGGGAAGCATTGCAGGATAGTGGCTGTCATGGGTAGGCATTGCATGCACAGCCATGTCTGCAGTGAAAGCAAGGCTTGTTTTCTGCAGCCATCTGTGGGTGGAAGGGCACATTCCCAATTTTGAGATATACTGTACAGATGTTCCAATTTTTAAAGGGAATTGAATTGAATTGCTTTATCCCTCTTATACATCTTAACCTGTGTTTGGGTCAGTTATTGCTTATAAATAAATCAACAAACATACATGCATTTTTCCTAGTACGTGCAGTGCAGACGCAGCGTGGTAATAAACATGTTCTTATAGTGCTCTCAGCATCACTCTTTGGTTCCAGTTCTGAACTGTTTTCACTTGGGTTCCCTACCCAAACCAGTTAAAGAATTAAATATCCATTATCCTTCATGATGGACAGGTACTGCATATCTATATTGTTTGGGGGATAGGAAAAACTCTATAGTAAAATGTACTTTTTAGTTTTCATGTAATGCTTGATACAGGGTTTAAGTTATTTTGAATGCTCCCAATTGTGCCAATTTAGGGGATGTAGGACAAGCGATATAAGGTGATTTGCCAAGAATCACACAAATTGCTTCAGTGGAGCTGGCATTAGAACTCTGGCCTCCCTGTTCATACATCAATTTAGCAGCCCTTTGTTGAGTAAAGGTACAAATAGGAGACATCAATGCTATCATTTACATAGGCCGGGTGGATAGCTGAGGGGCAACTTGACAACATACATAGCAACACAGGTTTGAATCCTGGTCTTGCACTTAGAATACCTCTCTGGTGTAAAGCGCGTTGTAAAAGAATAATTATAAAGATACCCTGGTAACACATGCTCCCCACAGTCACCCAGGGATATTTTTATTTTCCCAAGGGTATCATGAATTCAGCTATGCTATACATTTTGTAGATAGGTAGGTGTACAGGGGCCTTCACTACATGTTGAGTTGTAGTATTCGTGCTGAAGAATCTTTATGGTCCCGTTTGGCAGGGTAGATTGCAGTTTTCAGTGCTTGTGACTAATGGTGCCTCCCCTGTTCAATGGGCTAAAGGTTTGCACAGCTGAAGCAATGACGACCTGCTCAATGCGTGTGCGTGAGTGTTTGGGGGCAGAGGTGCATGGGGGTCTTCACTTTTAATCTTTCCTGCTATAGTCATTTCATAATCTTTCCTGCTATGTTTTAAAAAGATAGTTTAAAACCTGAGAGGGAAATAGTCCACGTGGCCGTGGTGCTTGCGCCATGCAAGGGCCTGTGTCTGGATGGGATGACAAAATGGCCTTTCGCCCAGAGCAACAACAAAAACGTTCACTGCCACAGCTCCAGTGCTTATTCTCGTGTGAACTCAGTACTAACAATAATGTGTAGCGTGGAGTGAAGGGTTTCATGTTCATACATCTCTATGTAGTGGGCTGAGAGAAAGAGAGTGTTCTGGAAGGACATCATAAATTCAAATCTCAGCAAGTTTTTTTCTTGTTTGTTCAGAATATAGAGGGACCCAACTCGAAAGGAAAATGTAACTAATTTAAGCCGTTACTTGGATGGAGTGGGGACAGTCACTTTCCTTGCTCGTGCTTTCTCTCCCCCCCCCGCCCTCTGTAGTCGCTGAATCCCCAGTCCACTTGCTCTTGCTTCCTCCCTCTCATCATCTTTTGTGTCCTCTCTCCCACATGATGCCTTTCTACTTCTCCACCTCAGGCCCTCACTCGGGGTTCACTGACTGAGCATGTGAGATCAGTCAGTAATGGGGGGGCCACCATCATACGTGCCACTCTAACCCTGTGGCAAAAAAGCAAAAAAAAAAAAAATTCTTTTCGCACCGAACTGTGCATGTTATTTGTCCATGCACAGTTCAGTGCGGAAAAAAAAGTATTATTTTGTTTGCTTTTTTGCAGGGTGGCCAATGGGGGGGCCAGCATTTTTATAAGGGTGGCCATGGCCCCCCTTGGCCACCCCCTGGGGGCGCCCCTGGTAGTCAGTGGCATCAATTTAGTAAATGCATGTAGGCCTTTGCTGTGCACAGTCCAAGGATACACCACCATCTGAAATGTGAATTGGCCACTGAGGAATTGCCATCTGGCAAGCTGCAAAGCCCTATTTTTTAAAAATGTTATCAATACATAAAATGGGTTCTACGTTAAATAACGAAGCCGAAAACAACGCATGCTTGTAAGCCGAAACTGAAAGCTTTGCATTTAAAAGATTTTGACTGTACGCAACAGACAATTGTCCCCTGCTTGCCATGTAATGGAAGTGGGGGGCACCCCCTCAACCCGCAACCCATAATGCCAAAAAATGGGAACAGGGGCCACCCCCCACAAACCCTTCTGCGCTTGTTCAGCATTGTGTGATTTGGCATTTTCATCTTGCTGAATTGGCACTAAATGCGCATTCAGCATTTGTTTCCTGTTATTTTTGGGGATTACCCATAAAATCATGCAGGTGATTCCTTCTCCAAAGGGGTAATATTCTAACCAGATCCCCCTTTGTCGCACCTCCATGCCAAAAGCATAGAGCACTTGTGCCATGATACATCAGTAGCCTGGTCCGCAGCACCTTCTCTTCTTGTGGCACAGAGCAGGTCCAAAGGTTACAAGATACCACCTTGACTGCCGCAGCAACAGCAACCTCACTGCATCACAGGGGCAATAATTAAAATAGGCCCCCTGTACTCAAATTACAATGATCACTTTGATAACCCTTGCTGGTGGAGGATAATCCAATTAAGATAGGCCCCCTGTACTCAAATCACGATGATCACTTTGATAACCCTTGCTGGTGGAGGATAATCTCTAAGAATAAGCTATGCTTGATTTTGGACATAGCGCATGACAATACCTATGATCATGGCCGCCACATCCCAATTGATGTTGTACATGTGTCAGCTCCTGTGAGTCAGCTTTGCTGTGGAAGAGAATGTGTATTAGGGTGAGACTGGCCAATACTGCCACACAGCAGGACATAAGCCCAAAGAACCCAGTCTCCCCTTGATTCTCTTTGTGAGGGCTGGTAACCCCCTCCCCCATATACAGCTGTACAGCAGGGTTCAGGGCCAGGTATCAAAGCAGCACACCCGTTCAGGAGGAGTAGACTCACACCAGGGTGCTGCATATCCAAAGGTCTTTATTGTGAGAAGGAGGGAAGGGGGAGGGAGTAGGATAGGCAGGAGTGCTCTGTACACGGGAAGAAGTCTTTCACCATCTTGTTTGTAACTGTCTTTCTTTCCCTTTCCTGTCTACTCCACTTCCTCTGGAGCAAGAAACTTCAGGTGCAAGATCAATAGGGCAAAGCCCACTCCGACCAGGGTCAGAGTGTAGTCCCATAAAGCAGGGTAGCTGAGACCAATCACCTGAGGATTTGTGCCTTTAAAATAAGGAGTCTCACACCCCTTCAGGAGAATTCCCCGCTCCTCAAGGATCATTTAAGGCTGAAGAAACATTCTTACAATTCTCATTTGGACTGTTTTTGGGACAGTTGAACTGTCCAAAGCCCTCCACCGGAGGTGAAGAAGGAGCAGTGCAAGACAGAAGGAAGATATGTCCACTAACCACTCTGAGGGAACATCAGGAATTGACCTGTGCTGTGGACCAGGACCAAACATTCTGCAACGGACCTTCTCTGCCAGAAGAGCAGACCCTAAACTGCAGTATCCTGTCCTTGTGTCCTTTATGAAGGCCTCACAGCAACCAGAGGGTAAGACCAGCTCAAGCTCCCTGTTCTCCCACACTGAACGGGTCACTCCATGTTCTCCACATACTGAACAACAGGGAAGGTGCTGTTACTCGTGTCTGCTTTCCTCCAACTAGCCAAACTATTGCACTGCATCTAAACCATCTTGACACTGCATTGTGTCCTAGTGAAGCATGTCACTAGTTAGGTCCAATGCAAGTGCTCAATTCCGGAAACCAAACCAAATCTCTGGCGGGTCACTTGCCAACTGTAACCGGGGGTTACAACCACAGCTTGCCCCTGGTAACCCGAGAACCACTGCCTTATTGACTGCACAGCAATGCACCCTCGATCACCACTTCAATGACTGTTGCACGCCGACTTCCACTGCTGGAGCGTCACTCGCTGACATCTCCCAGTGACCAATGTCTGACTAGGCCTGGCCAACTGTAAGGCATTCTAGGAACAGCCCTGACCTGCATCATTGAACCGTCACTGTTCAACCACCCAGAGTACTCGCATTGATCCCTACTCGACATTGCTTGCTGCCAGGGCCTCCACGATCCTACGTGTCTGACTGAGCCTGATCAGGTCGCATCAGCATTCGAACCCGGGTCTGATGTGTCAGCCCACCAAGAACTGAATCCAGGTACTGTGACCCTGAAATGACCCCGCTGTCCACTTGGGCCCTAGAGACTGGTTAAGTCATGATCGCTTCTACTTTCAACTCAATTTCCTTTTATGGTAGTATGTTACCTACCACCCTGGAATGACACCCAGAGTGCTACTTTTCCAGTCTATCACATCTTCTCTGTTCTATCATTTGGGATGGGTTTTTTGTATAGGAATCTCTTTTCGTTCTACTTGTAGATTAAGCAGTTTTTCTAAAGTGTTTATATTTTTATAGAACCTTGATTGGACATTCCCTTTATTTTGGACCATGATACTGTGTTGTTTTGGTTACTACTGGTACACCTTCACACCCATTTTACGTGTATAGCCTTCACTCAGCCTGCATTACCACAAAAGGCGAAGAAGGTATTTATCTATATATAAAATGCTTAGGTATGTTACCATACTGAGCTGATGCAATGTATCAGTGTTAGGCTGCCCTTTGCTGTCCAAATGGCAAAGTGCACCTCTGTGTGCCCTTCCAATTTAACGACATCTATCTTATCAACAAACAGAATGAGCATGGTTCTGCACGTTCACCTTCACCTGCCATTATTACAAACATTCAGAATAATTTCAAATTACTTCTTTCCACCCATACTTCTCTTCACTGAAAGTAGGTGCTGTAATTATGCTGCTACACAACCTTATGCCACCATGGGGACTCTGCAATGGAACATGGTTGACGATTACGTGTCTACAAAGACACATCATAGAGGTTTGTGTAATCGATGGAACTTAGATACTGTTCTTATACCGCCCATACATCTCATTCCAGCTGATACAAATGTGCTTTCAAATTCAAAAGGTAACAGTTACCTATGCATTTAGCCTTTTCAATGACCATTAATAATTCACCGGAACATACACCCCCTTCCTGGAAGCAATCAGTGGTGACCATTAATAAGCAACAGGACCTACGCCCCCTACTGGAAATGATCAGTGGTGACTATTCATAAGTCACAGGGACCTACACCCCCTTCCTGGAAGCTATCAGTGGTAATTCCAATATTTAAGAAAGGGGACAGAAGTGACCTTGTGAATTCCCGACCGATATTGACCTTTAAGATATGTTAGAATAGCATATGTTACGCCAGGAACAGCTGGTATCTCTTGATTTTCCCTGTTTTACCTTTATGCTTGTGTTGTGTTTTGGTTTGTAGAAGTTTGAGGGATGAGTCGGCCATTTAACCTCTATTCATCCTTGCCTGCGAGGCAGAATCCAATTCGTCACAGCCACATATCACATACAAAGTTACATGTCTCTTCAAAGGTGTTCAAAAATACACTATGCAACTTCTCTTGTTATCTCTCTGTTAGAGCCCATTTGGCACAATGAGAATTGATTAACTTCATACAGTCTATTGGCTCCTCTAAGCCCTATCACTACTAAAAGATTTGGTGCGATGACGTGATTAATTAGGGAACTCTGCTAAGGACTACATTTGCCTGTTAGCAGTGTGCTTTTTTACTATTCAGATAACCACATTCTGAATTTCATTTTTAATTCCATTTAGTGCTCTCTCATATCTTCTGACAGTACCATAGCATCCTGTTAATGGGATGCTGAACACATCTGAATATAAATCAATATTCTCCCGAAAGAGAATGTTGAAATATGAGTATAAATAGAGTTATAGCCAACTATTTGTTCTACTTTATTCTTGCTGCAAACCCTTGCTTCACAATCATTGGCTGAGTAGATAAAAAAGCATTTACCTGGAAGTATTCTCAATTCATGAATGATTGCATATGGTTTCAGTCCCACCCAAAAGAAACTTTGTGAGTCTTGAGTGAGACTTCTACATCTCACTAACATGTGGGGAGGCTGTTACCTCGAGGATGGGCTGAACCTTAAACACCCCAGAGGAGCCTTCCTAGCATGGGTAATTAGGTAGGGCAATGTAATACTATGCAGAAATCCTTTTGTTTTCCGGGAGGCAGCACCTGGATGGTGCTAAGGGAGACAGGGGTTCTGACCCCGGGAGAGTCTTTCTACCATGTTTATGACTCCCTGAATGTTTTGCATGGCGACACAGTGACTCCACAGGGAGTTTAGGCCTCTGGGAATTACCGAATAAGAAGACCGGCGCTATGCTAAAAGTTAATGCTATTCAACTCTGGCAGGAGGCTTAAAAGGCATCATTTCCCGATAAATTGAGAGTGGAAATCCCCTATCTGTTGATTCTTGTTGGAGTTGTGGACAGCTCAAACTCCCCTTTCACAGGAGTGAAAACATGCATACAGAAAGAGAGCAAGGGAGGCACTTCTCTTAGCTACCCTGCTGAACAGAAAGGGCACTGCTGGAAGGACATTTAAGCTTGCCTGAACCAGGGGTTATTTGACTAGGATAGTTAAGGCAGTGCCCCTTTAGGTTATATATTGTTCACTAGAGGGTTTTACCTCCACGGTGGTCTCTTTCTAGACTTCTGCCAATCGTTTAGGTCCCCTGGCATCACCACAGGTATTGTTAATTGACCACACATCATCTGAAGCATTTCAGAACGTTTCAATACATTGCACCACCTTCAGATTGGCGATTGAACTGCCTGATACTTCATGTGCTTGACTGCCTTCTGTGTTCAGCGATGTGTGTTCAGCGATATGGTAAGCCTGTTGAGACCACTGTGAAAATGTTCAGAGGCCTAGTTTGTAGCCATCCCTACTTGTTGAGCATCTTTGAGCCAACTTGCTTTATTTAGGTGCCTGAACCATATCTTCCATTTCTTCTACTTGAAGACACCAATTAACACAATTGAGATGCACTCATTCAAGATGCTGTTGGTGCAACTGTGTACTCCGTTTGTGGTCAAATCTCATTGCACGAGCTAGACACCTTCAAACTCCAGCTCGCAGACATAGAGAAGCACAAAAGCCACCAGACCAATGGCCACCATGGAAGTTGTTTTTACATGGAACAGAAGTCAGGAACTCTGACTACAGGGCAGTGCAAGGCAGGAGAGGGAATGGTTGCACACTGCTCCACAGATCCGAGGGTTCTTTAGGCAACAAAGTCAGAGTTAGCAATGACAGACAAGTAAACATATGACAAAGACTGACAGCAGAAAAAACAGACACATCAAGTGTAATAGCATAAAAAGGCCACTGCCTGTAGTTTTTGGATATGACATACAATAGTACTCAGATATGCTGCCCCAAGCCATAACCGACTCACCCACTGCTATGTTCATACATCCTGCTGTCATGTTCTCTCCATTGTTTTGGTTTCATCATGGGGTGCATAGCCACGCACAGGTCGTGGTAAGGAATAGTGCTGTGTGTGGCTCCCCTCCTGGCCAGGGCTGGAAAACCAGACGTGGTCAGGAGGAGAGCCACACAAATCTGCGTGCCTCCTTACCCCACCCTCCCATTCCCCACCCTGTCCATGCTGTCAAGACTCGAGCAGCAGAAATGCAAAACAGAATGCACCAGGAAACAGGCATTCTTGCTCTATACATCCAGACTCTGGTAGCTCAGACCTGTAAGCATGAGGCTCGCCCGACACCAATACAATTGAGAAAAGAAATCAAGACCCCTCCCCCCTTCAAGTATCACCTTCTTCACACCCCAAAAGGTACCCACCCCAAATTCATCCAGCTCCTTATCCCTCCTGACGTTCATCCTCTAGAGCGTACCCACAATTCCGCCCCTCTGCCACATACCAGTATTGATAGATGTTCTTCACGAACTGCAAATGTTAACAGTTCTCTGATAAACAGAATGGTAAGCTTTTTAATAACGTCATGTTATATGGACTGTTCCTGATAGAAATCTGAGTTGAGAGAATTTACCTCCATATTTTGGGAAGTTAGGATTAACAACACAAATGCCACCTAGCATAGTATATGTGATGAAGTGTCTGTGTCCCAATACCCGGAGAGGGCTCTGCAGCATGGGATACCCACCCTACATGGGTCTTGTTCACAGAATCATGAATTACCTGAAGGTGGTAGGTGGTGGTAGCAGCAGAGTCCCACTTCTCCTCTTGCCACATTTCCAGTCCTGCTGAGCTAGTTTCAGAATGGAAAGGGCGAGGATCCTAAGGCCCATGAGGCCACAGTAATTGGCCTACAGAGAATCCAGAATATGATTAACAGCCCCAAGTAAGGTACCACTCACCAGAAGAAACTCCCTACAGATGCAGCTTCACCAAGAAGCAAGAGACAGGTGGAGAATCCATGTGCATCCCGATAGAATGCTGTGTGGTTCTGTGCCCAAAGAGGGAGCTTTGCAGAAGGCTGAACACACCAAGAATGTGAGGGTGTAGACGGTGTGACATTCTGCATGTAAAGCTGCTTCACGGGATCCCTTTGCGGCAGGATAGATCCTTGTGATCAATCACCTGAAACAGCAAAGAAAACAGGATCCAGAGGACAGCTGAGTATGGAAGCCCAGATCACTGCAAAAGAACTGCAAGAAGAGAGTCACAGAGGGAAGGAAGGACGTCTTCCCAACACACTGATAAAAACGGACTCTTTTGAAGCCTGAGACTGGGCACCAGAGATCCTGGACTAGAGTCCATCAAATCTCTGGGAGATCTGAACAGGGGATGTGTGGCCAGTTTGAAGGTAGGGCTAAATATTGAGATTAAGCAGTCATCTGGGAGAGTGGAAGCACAAAGGGCAGTGATCACCACCAGTCTGAGCTTAAGTTAGTTGTATTATGGGGGTAGGAAATATGTCACCCGTAGCTGTAGTTTGGGGGCAGGAAATGTGTTACACTTAGATGGATTTTGGGGGTAGGAAAAGTGTCACACCTGGATGGATTATTTGGGGGTGGGAAATGTGTTGCACTTGGATTCCAAAATAAACTCAAACATACCTACACTACACCAATAACCGCACACACTTCACAACACTCAACATGAATCCAAACAAGCACACACATAGCACCCCAACACAATCATACCTAAACACCACATGACGGCTACCAGCCAAAAACGCACCAGCGCTCAGTGACTGTTTTTTCCAAACTGAAGCTGCCAGCAGCACACCAAGCTCTCTTGCTTGTCTCTCTCGTCTCCCTCTTAATCCAACTTTCAAACCCCCAAAACCCTCCTTCCATTGCAGAACCACCAGAGCGCCCAGAGGCCACGCAAATGGCAACAGTGCGCGGTACACAACCACATAACATAACATATGGGGCCGAGAGCACTGATGGAGAAGATGTGCATAGAGAAGCTTGGGCCCTGTACCTATAAGATGTACCTATAAGAGGAAGGCTATATTTGCCATTGAACTTCATAGATAACCTGTTACGTGACATCATGTGGTGCCTCCATCCAGAACTCTTGTTCCAGACTAGCACAGATCACCTACAATCTTGCTTCCTGTCCTTATCTTTGGTGCTGACACCAGTATGGCCCCTAATGAATTACACTGACATGTTACAGAGATAGAGAGCCAGGTGACTAGCCTAGCTGCAGTAGAGTGGTGGAGCTACGCCTCTGTAAGATGCATTCTGAAATCGAATGACGTAATGTCCTTTACTTTCACTGTCAGTGTTCAATCTATAAACAGCCCTTATTATGTTATGGTGGCAGTACATTCGCACTTGGGGAAAGGTGCTCAGCTAATCAGGTGGCTTAAAGAGCAGGCGATAATACAGTGTGTAGCACCTGCCCTTTCCAGCCACCTGAGGCCCTTCCCCAGGTGGCGCCATATTGATTGTGTGAGGCAACACGGAGCCTCTCCCTGTTGCCTCCCCACATTCCCTCCCTTCCCTACCAATGACATTAGCACCCCTCCTTTCCTCCCCACTTACCTGCTGGACGTGAGCTTTGTGCTCTAGTCCTGGCTCTCTTCCTGCCCACGGCCGCCATAGAAATGGAAAAGGGACTAAGCCCCCTTTCCAATGGCAGCAGCCATCTTATTTCTTCACACCATAGATTGTGGTCACCCATTTCCCGAGTCCTTGATGAGGCTCTAGCCCTTGTTGATGTTCTAGGTTCACTGGGGCATGCCTTGGCTCCGGCCACGATTGTTACATTCTTCAACTGAACACCAAAGAAAGAGATCCATAAGTGACAATTGTTCCAAAAATAAGTGGACAAACATTACATGGACCTAAAAATGTTAGACTGCACTAAACAAACAGATTGACTTCAAATACTATCCATTTTAGAGAGGGCCTCTAAGTGGACAGAAACGGAATGTGTCTGAAAGCTGCCACTGACCCCAGTTGTATTCTAAGACCATGCTGTATCATAGATGTGCATTCCCAATTAGCAATTCAACCTTACGAAACACTGGGAATCCATAAAAGTGTTGCATCTTGGCCCTGGAAGCCCTTGAACCCTCCACTGTGGACCCAGTCTGTCTATCTTCTGAAGATGTACCGCCTCAAGGAGACATTCAACTTTTACCAAGACACAAATGGGCAGACGATGTGTCCCACAAAGGGCCATATGAACATAGGAAATTGTATACCACAATTCAACTCGGACCATATTTGAAGGTGCCCATGAACATTGATTCACACATACTTTACTCTTCCAATGGCTCTATTTCTGATTCACAGCAAAGGACCAATTTTGTGCTGTGGAGTGGAGATGGACATGACGAGGCATTGTACAACTACCGAATGCATAAATGCATCGCTTGGAGTCCTGTCACTTTCTCATGGATCCTGTCTTAAGCAGTGGATTCACATTTTTTGCTGCTAACTACCAAGACCATTTACACTTCTTCCTTCAAGTGTTAGGAGGTCTCGAAAGAGGGACACTGAGAAATAGCTTCCCCTAATGTAGCTACCATATTTACAAGACCACCATTTCTTTTTCAGGCTGTCAATGCAGTACTCACTTTCACTTCCTATAAAACCTAACAGGATTCATGGTATTATCCAACCCATAACATTCTTATCCCCAGAGTATAAGCTCTGTACAGTCTACAAATCAGAGATGGTTTTAAAATGAAATTCCTTCCTATTGGATATGGGTATTGAGAATTCAATATGTTGATTAACATTGCCTTTGTTTAATCATCCAATGCTGGGCAATTACTTTCAGAACTAGTAAGGGACAAAGAGTGCATACAGATAAGGCTGAGCAATAGTATGATGAAATTGCTTTTCAGATCCTTGCTCTGTCTATCCTAATGAGCTTGTTTCGCAGATGAGTGCTCTACATGACTTTTCAATCTCTGTTCTGTTTAAGCTCTACCGCCACACAATAAAACGTCGAATCCTAGTGCCGCCACCGCCTCCGCTATACGGCACAGGATGTTATCTATTCCAATCAATTATAAGATCGAAACCTGATGGCAGCTCAACCGTAATAAAGAGAGTGGTAAACACCGAACAGATAAGGAGATGAAATGCAAATTCATTTCCCCTGGTAAGCGGGAAGGAAGCATGATGCAAGCTTTATGCAACCATTTTGTATTAAAGTTCGGAATTAACGGTTTGTGTTGAACAGAGGGGCTCAGCTGCCATAAGTACTTTTCTTTTCTTTTGGGAGGACCTTCAGTGTAAAAACCATGGCCACCAGGAAGTGGGTGTACTAGGGTTGACCTCGTTAACACAACAGACTGAAAAATCCCATCAGGTTTTCAGAATTACCAACAAATACATACATAAACTCAACTGGAATTCATTATGTGTAGTTTTTCTTACATATATATTCATTCTAGATAACCTGAAAACCTGCCTGATGTTTTATTTTTTCTTGTGGTGGTCAAGTTCAGTCCAGTGACTTCCGAATGTTTGCTATTTGTTGGGATCTGCATCTCAGAGTCTATATCCATATCTGATGAGAAGTTAATGCAAACACCCAAAGAAGGCATGACTGTAGTGGTTGCCCATGCTAACGCCTTATTGTCTCTTGAGATAAGGGGAGCGATGTAGTGCTGCCCGCATACGTCTTTGAGTGCAGTTTGGCACACTGCGGTCTGTGAAAAATAGGCAAGTTCCTGATGCACTGATTGCATTTGCCTTTTCTGTTTGGGATTGCTGCATAGGTCATCCGGCTGTTATGTTCCTGCCCCGCGCGGAGGCATAGCGTGGTAGGCCGCAGCAGTAGGCCTCAATGACGTAGCTCCAGTCAGAGCGAGAAAGAAAGACACGACACACGCTGCTAGGGTCTGTGCCCGGAACTGCCTCCATCGCGCGGGGCGGGGCTTTTATTCAGACGCCCTACGTCACCGCGTAGCGGGGCGAAGGGCGGATATAACATTCCTCTTTTATTATAAACAAAACATGACAGTAGAACACACCAACACAAACATTACTGCTACTACTCATAACGGAACTGCAGTTGTACACTCCCATTTCCAAACGTCCAGTGTCCCACCTACCACACATAGTCCTTGAGCCGAGGTGGTGGCTGGATGGCAGCCCTCAGGTCATACGTCCACCCCGTGTGGCGGCTGCTACAGTCTCAGGGGGTCTCTCACCTTCCACCTCCGGCTCACCCAGGTCCGGTTCGCTCCCCTGCTCCCACCTTCTGTAATCCGCGTGTCCTTCGCCTTGGAAATCTTCGGGTCCATCCTCAACCCTCAGAGACTCCTCATCTTCTTGGGGACACTCCCCATCCGTCCACAGGTTGTGCGGCACCGCCTTAAACCAGGATGCGTTGCGCGTCACCTGGCGATCTCCCCTTTGTGCAGTTATCATGGTGCCTCGTGTCTCACGGACAGTCCATGGGAGAGTCTCATAACGGGAGTCCATTTTGGACTTCGACGGGTTCCGTAACATGACCACCTGATCGCCCACTTGGTGGTCGGATGGTCGCAACCTCCTCTTGGTGCTCATGTTTGTGTTGGCGTCCCTGCGTCGTCGGTCAGTGCGCACCTCGTCTAGCTCGTCCGGTCCCATGCTGGAGTGGTGTGGGATGGACAACCTGATGACGGTGCCGAACATGAGATCCGCTGGGGGGACGCCTGTTGTGCAGTGCGGGGTGACCCGGTATTTCCTCAGGAATCGATAGAGGTCAACCTTCCACGGGCTGGCATTTGCTTTGGACAGCCTCAGCACTTTATTGAGTGTTCTCATGAAGCGTTCTACGTCGCCGTTGGCCTGTGGCCATCTGGGCATGATGTGGTGGTACCGGATGTTTAGATCATGCAGGTACTGTTTGAACTCCACCCCTTGGAAGGGGGCTCCATTATCACTTTTGAGCGTGGTTGGGAGTCCATGTGTCGTGAACATCTTTTCAATGGCCGGGATGACCACGTCCGCTACTGTGGACTCGACCACCTCAACCTTGGGGTATCGAGCGTGGTCATCGATTGCCACCAGGAGGTACAGGCCCTCCCGTAGTTTGCAAAAGTCAATGCTTATTGCGTCCCACCTACCAGAGCCCCTTTCCGCCGATAAGATGGGTTCCGGATCTGGTGGGGCTCCGGTTATGAGGCACGGCAGGCAGGTGTTGACCAGAGTTTCGACTTTTTCGTCAATGCGAGGGAACCACACTCGGTGTCGGATGCGCGCCTTCGTTCGAGCCATCCCTTGGTGGCCCTCATGGGCGAGTGCCACTATCCGGTCATGCAGGCCTGGTGGGATGACGATGCGATCTCTGTGGAGCAACAACCCCTGGTCTGTTATCGATAAGTCTTGGCGGACGGTGAACATTCCTGTGAGGAACGCTTTTGCCTCCTCCGTCCGGTTATGCGTGTTGCTCATGAATGACCTCCAGTCGCCTGAAATGATGGCGTCTTTCACCAGATCGCAGCACGGGTCACTGCATGTCTCCTCCGCGATGTCCTTAGTGCTGACCGCCTTCGGCCTCATTGCTCGCACCACCTGGCAGATGTGCTCTTCGGTCTCTTCGGCCACCTGGACTTCCTGCGGCGTTGCCTCTCTCGGGTGCCTGGAGAGGAAGTCTCCCGGGTTGCCACATCCTGGTTGATACTGGAGCTCAAAGTTGTACTGCTGAAGGTGTAGCAGCCATTTGGCTATTCTGGCCGGTGGGTGTGATGAGGTGCCCATGAAGATGGGGAGGAGGGGCTTGTGGTCCGTAATGGCTGTGAACTTTCGGCCATATAGATACAGGTGGAAGTGGCGGCACCCCCATAGTACGGCGATTGCCTCTTTCTCTATGTGCGAGTACCTCTGCTCCGTCGCTGGGAGAGCACGCGACGCATAGGCGATGGGTCTCTTCTCACCTTCATTGGTAACCTGCATGAGGATGGCCCCCAGGCCAACCAGGCTAGCATCGACGTAGAGCTCTGTCGGAAGGGCAGTGTTATAGTACGCCATTCTCGTCTCTGCGGACAGCGACTCTTTTATGCTCTCGAAAGCATTTTGGCAAGCTTTTCCCCACTCCCACTTCGCGTTGAGCTTCGTGAGTTCACGGAGGGGTTCTGACAGTGTGGCCAGGTTTCGAATGAATCTTCCACAGTACGTGGCCATCCCGAAAAAGCTGCGGACGTCAGTGGGAGTCTTGGGTGGGCTTGCGGCCTGAATGTCAGCGACCTTTTGGGGGTCCGGCGAGATACCAGAACTGCTGAACTTGTAGCCGAAAAAAGCTATGTCCGTCTTGAAGAACTCGCATTTTTCCTCGTGGATGGTTAGGCCCGCCGTCTCTAACCGGTCCAGCAGCATCTCCAACCTCCTTGTGTGTTCCTCCTTGTCCTGGGCGTGGATCACAATGTCATCACTGACATTGAGGACACCTGGGATGTCCCGGATGACTTCCTGTATAGTCTTTTGGAAGACTTCGGCTGCTGACGATATGCCGAAGCTCAGACGCTTGTATCTCCGCAGGCCCAAGTGCGTGGAGAAAGTCGTTATGTACCGGGAATCTTTGTGTAGCTTCAGCTGGTGGTATCCCACCTTCGTCGCCAGTGTTATGTTCCTGCCCTGCGCGGAGGCATAGCGTGGTAGGCCGCAGCAGTAGGCCTCAATGACGCAGCTCCAGCCAGAGCGAGAAAGAAAGACACGACACACGCTGCTAGGTTCTGTGCCCGGAACTGCCTCCCTCGCGCGGGGGCGGGGCTTTTATTCAGACGCCCTACGTCACCGCATAGCGGGGCAAAGGGTGGATATAACACCAGCGTTCTCTGTGTACCCCAAATGCATTTGCACGAGCCAGATGCATGACAGGACCTTCATTTCATTGGTCTCCTGTCAGGTCCCTACCAAATGTGGTGTCCTGTTTGATGCTGTTGGCACTGTTGGCACGTGTTCCCTTATCTGCTGCAGCCCAAAAAAGAATGACTCACTTCACTTTATATTGTCTTCATCCTCATGATTCCTCCAATAGCAGCATTCAGTATTTTTCTATTTTTATGTTCTATCAAATAATTAATGCTGTTCCCATGCTCACAATGCTCTCAGATCAGTATGAATGTGGAGTCTGGTGGTGCAACCACTGCAGGGGCCTATTATGTTCTTGAGTAAATAATGGAAGCTCTGCCAACATTCTAGTCAATTCCTACATTCCACCCTGTTTTGTGCAGTGCGCTTGTTTCTCATTGCTAATCTCGTGGTTGGACATTTATGCAAGTTGCAAGTTTGTGAAATTACAGCTTCTGTGCAATAGTATATCCACCACAATCTGTGAATTTACATTTTATCCACCTGGGAAATACAAGGGTCAGTCCCATCACGCAGATACGAACCGTCATATCAGTGGTGGCCTGCCACATACGTGAGAGAAGACTCCTGTTTTTGGAAATAGAAATGAGGAAAATAGAAAAGGCAGGGTGGGTATTTTATTTCACCATTCTTACAGATGATGTAAAGTAGATGGCGGGAATAGCAAAGAAGAGCATTCCTCTTGGAAGTGCCCGCTGATTTTGAGCAGACAATTCTGCTGTTTAATAAAATAATGCTATGTGGTGAAGCCCAGGTTTACCTGCAAGCAAAACCTATGTGTGAAAAATAAAACCAATGCATCATCCATTCAAAATGTGCTCCTTGCTGCAATGCATTGGTGTCAGTCGTATTAGTGCCATCTCTTGAATCGCGATATAGCTGGGAGAGGGTTGGTCCCATTTGAAGGTCGTGTCTGTGGGTGAATTTATATGAGAAAAGAAAAGGTATTGGAAAAACTAGTGTCAGTGCCTGATTCCCCCGCTCTCAAAATGCAATGTCCTGAAAAAATGGACCCAATAGCATATATGCAATGAATACAATTACATTTTATTCAAACGACTTGCACATAGCAAGAAGCCATTTAAAAACCTAATAAAAAACAATTGCTGCACAAAGGTGAATGCACAAATCCCATAACACACAATCAATAAACAATAGTGCTCTGAAATATAAATCATACACATAATCCTACAACACAATCGAACATAAAACAAATGTACAATAGTCTTATTTGTGCAAACCCCTGCCCTACATGGTTCTGTCCCTATCACCAAATTACACAGACATTCATGGGGACTGAACAATGATAACTGGTGTGATTTCGGATTCTTTAGTAAACTGACTTCAAAGGACAATTCTGAAAGTTGGCAGTGTTTCTAATATTAGAAAACCATACAAAGAGGAAAGAGTCACCAGTTTTAAAGGGTGACAATATTATATCTATAAAGCACAGAATATGAACACAAATTGTGTTCAATCTGATTAAGGCTTCTAAGCACCAAGCAAAAATGTTTTGAAAAAAGGGTACCTGCTCACTATGCATGGTGTTTCCTATCGAGCACAATTTCAGTTTCCAGTCTCAGTTGCTATTACTTTCCAATTTAAATGGGCCTCCACTGGCCACAATAACACACTGCAATACAAAGGAACAAATATATATATATATATATATATATATATTACACGGCCGCGGTATCGGCCGTGTAGGTATGGTTAAGTTGCTAAACCCATAGGGAGACCACTTTTTCAGCGGCTTGTAACTTCGCTCCCTCTGGACGAATCCTCACCAAACTTTGCAAAAAGAGTATATAGCCCGCTTTGAATTTTATCGCCAACATTGGTGAAGTTTTGTACACGGGGGGAGAAAGTTATAGGGGGGGTCCCACATTTTTTTTTCATAGACTGAATAGGGAAAAACTTTGAGCACGACTACAGGCCGAATGGCTGGACAGATTTGCACCACATTTGCAGCAGGAGTGGGGGCCTGTGTCAGAAAGTGTGCTTTTGTGTGTTTGGTGGAAATTGGACCAGTACTTTTGTTGCAAGTGACTGAAATGCATGTCCCAAAAAATTATTGATACCTGGGTCTGCTGCGCGGACCCATTTCCCTGTTCGCTCCACGGACAGAAGGTTCCATGTAATAATGTCGCCACAAAAATATCGCCCAAAAATGGCCATTTTATGTGGCGACATTATGCATGGAACATGCGTGGGACACCCCCGCAACTACCAAACTTTTTTTTCTTTTTTTTTTGTTTTACCTTTTTTTTTTTTTTGCCCCTGTCCCCATATATATGGTCACCCGTATAATATTGCCGCAACCTTTTCCCAGCGATATTATTTACGGCGACCATATATATGGGGATAATATTACCTGATACCGGACAGAAGTGTCATTGGCTTGCGGTATGGCGTGTTGTCGGAGAACTTTGGTATATCAAACAAAGGTGTGCCCCTATCCGTTATTCAAAGTTAAAAAGAAAATGACTGGGTTTTGACGCTCCACTTGTTTGTGGATGTAAAATATTATTCCTTCCTTGTCCTGACTCCTAGTTTGAGGCAATTAGAGGACAAGGAAACTTGGGAGAACCACTCACAATTCATTTACATGTATGGCCTTGATCGTATTAAGGATAAAGAGCTCAAAGCAAACATACAAATATATTTTTAATATTTCATGTACATAAAAGAAATTAGTAATGTTCTGGTTAAAAAGAAAATAAATCAAGAGGAACATACAATGCAACAATTATTATTCTCAATAGCATATGCAGTTTTTGAAACACAATTCAGTTAGAGTGTAGACGAAAAACCATGGGACTTCTAATGCCTATATCAAAGTATCAATTGTCATGTCAGTTATACTTCACTTTACAGCTTTCTGTTTCAAGAGAGAAGAAAACACACAATGAATGTTTCAGACTTAGCCTAAACTGCATACACAAACAAAGTCCTTTGTGGCTATTCCGGGAGTTCCTAAACTGTCCTCCTGGTTTTCTGATATATGGAGTCCAGTATCTGGGTCTATAAAGTACAATATATCTTCGTCTTGCCTATGTGAAAAGGTCAATGTCAACCACTAGTGGGTAACTAGCATACAATTCAAATTGGTCATTGATGGTTCCCTTAATGTGTTCACGTTTCGGCGAGTACTGTAGAAATGTCCAACCGCCTTCCTCAAGGCATCCTATTTGTAGACCCTGTATCAAATGTAAAAAAGAAATTGTTTGAGTGGACCTCGAAAGGGATGCTGCTTATAACTCGGCATGAAGGGACTAAGTGCTAAACTCAAGTTACCGGCTGTGTTTCCCGTAAATCGGGAACTGGTTCCCAAGTTTCGTGAACCGTCTGGAGTGGGAAAACAAAATACGTGCTCTGTGGGCTTGCATGGCAAGGCAGAAATGTGTGCAGCGTGGTGTAGCTGTTGGACCTGCAGGCTTAATGACGGCAATTCTGTTTAAGCAGTTCTGTGAAAAATGTAAAGCAGAGGGAGTGTCATTCGTATCTAAGCTCCCGGTGCAAAAGTCTGGAACTTACAGTGCTACGCTAAAAGAGAATTAAGTAGAATCACCTTAGCTCTTAGTGATCCAGGACTCGGCAATGATGGACCTACGGCGACTGGCATAGGTGGATCAAAATGGATATCTTCCTACAACCGTGTGGATAGCAGTGGTGTGCATCCATACCTGCGTATAAAAGAATTCTCTAAATATATTTGTAGTGGTTTGGTAATGCCGAAAATATAGATGCAGGATACATGAAAGGTTAATCTGTGACTCGATATCCTGTGGTATAGGTCTTACCTGTACTGCTAGAGTGGTGTCCTGAAATGTCGAAATCACTGGAAGTGCAATGGAGGATGTATGGGTGCTGGTCCTAAGTCAAACCTTCGGAGAAAAGAAAGCGAGGGCTATGAAGCGCTGCATATGGGGAGCTCATGTTACAAAGTATGATCACCCATTTAGTAAGAAGTGTATTATGGTTTTAGTGTGTATAAAGAAAGGGGAAAGGGAGAAAACCCATATCTTGCTGCTTATAACCTTATCTCCATACTTCAGTGGAATACGCGGCATTCGCATATGTAATGCAAGACATATATGTTATTATTGCAGGCCGCTGGCTGTTGATGGAAAGCGTGTGCTGTGCAGCGGAGGGCAGGGGAGTGCTATCATTGCTGGTTGAATCACACTCCACAGGAACGTACCTTCTGTCCGCTGTCACGCTGCACTTGGAGATCCATTGTCTGCAGTGGCATGCTCACGCTCTAGAAGATCCCTGCTTTACACTGCTTCCCAGAAGTGAGAATGTAGTCAAGGAGACCACGTTGCTCGTGTGGAGTGGCTATTGGGTAGTGGCCAACTATGTGCTGACGTAGGCGAGCCGTAGTGTTACTAATGGCTGTGAGCATTGTCATGAGTACAGAGGGACGCCTACCAACCCAAAAATGAAAAACGAAAAAAACACACAAGTGAAAGATAGTGCTTGCTGCAACTAGCTGATATGTCCTGATTACTGGTTAGGTGCGTGGCTTGACAGTAAAAGGAATGGATTACCGTGTGGGCTCCTAAACTTATTTGGTGATAGAACCAAAAGCTATAAATGCAGAGAGTGGCTGGGGCCATAGCTTCCAATGTATCAGGGTTCGGTGCTGGAACGACTGCGATGCTGTGTTTCCAAAAGAGAAACCAAGCAAGTGGCGTTGTCAATTGTAGAGGCACTGGCATTGAGGCCAGAGGTGTAATGCAGCTCTAGCTTTACTGGAGGGTTATGGCCAGTGGGGGGCCACGTGATGGTGCTGTATTTCCGGGTAGGTGCCCGCCCCCCTACTGCAAGAGATCACTGAATGTGTGATCATTCTCAATGGGTGATGGGTTGAAAAAACGAATTGAGACCATGTTGATATGAATCCAGGTGGTGTATCCATCTGGATTCCCTGTGGAGTAAACTCTGAGGTATATCAGGTCCTCCTTTCACTCTCTCCAGGACCCACCAGAACAAATCATTTGGGGTATATCTGACTTCAAGAGAGTGTGTCACTAGAGGTGCTGTCAGAGTTTTACACCTTATCCAAGATCGGTGTTCCGATATCCTCAGGTGTACAGCACGAGAAGTCTGGCCGAATTATCAGATCCAGGAATGTAACTTGATTGGTGCTGTAGTCAATGGTGAACTGGATGTCTGGGTTACATGTATTCAGCCACTCCCAAAATTGCAGAAGGTGGTCCGGTTCTCCCATCCATGTGAAGATCACATCGTCAATGTACCTGTGCCAGTGACTGACCTGTCACGCCAGGGATTGAGGAGGGAGAACACATGTTGTTCTTCAAAGTTAGCCATATATAGCATCGCCATACTAGAGGCAAAGGTGGCCCCCATCGCCGCCCCCTTTGTTTGTAAGTTAATTTGGCCATCAAATGTAAAAATGTTCTTTCTTAGGGCAATGGACATCAGTTCCAAAATTAAATTGGTGGGTACCCGTTGTTGTAGAGGATTCTTCGTTAGCCATTCGCGAACGCATTCTATGGCCGCGTCTTGCAATATGTTAGAATACAGAGACTTGATGTCCATAGTCACTAGAAACTATGTAAGGAGGTCAAAGGGCTTATCCTCCAAGATGGATATGGTGTGTGTTGTGTGTCTTAAGTATGTAGTGGTTTGTATGCTTAGGGGTTGTAGAAAGGTATCTACAAATTTACAGAGGGGCTCTAAGATAGAGCCGCACCCGAACACTATTGGTCTGCCCGGTGGGTTCACAGTGTCTTTGTGTATTTTGGGCAAAGCATAGAAGCAGGGAGTTCTTCCCCCTTTCCTGGTGAGGAATTCTGCTTCTTGTTGCAAAGGACTGAAATGCACGTTCCAAAAAATTATTGATACCTGGGTCCGCTGCACGGACCAATTTCCCTGTTCGCTCCGTGGACAGAAGTGTCATTGGCTTGCGGTATGGCGTGCTGTCAGAGAACTTTGGACGCAGTCGGTGGTTGGCTGGAGGGAAGCGTGCTGTGCGTCAACATTATTTGAGAAACGCCATCGGAGGACAGTGTGGCAGCGGAAGGGTCTGGAAAATGGACCGTATGCCATGTGTTGGCAGCAAGAAAGGAGGGAATGGGTGGGGGAGTGAGAACTAGTTCATGCGACATATGTACATAGGTGGAAGAAGACAGAGGTGTGCATGCAGTATTCGTGCGTATTGTGTCAATTTGCGGGTACCTAGACAGGCGAGTACTTTGTGTGGTGATTGGAGGCAGCTGTCGTAACAGCCCGATAGCTTCTGGCGTGACCTGTTTGCAGTGACCTCTTTTCGTGGTGAGTGGTGGCAGGTGAATTTTAGAAGGGGAGTGAATTGCACATGGTATCGGTCGGGTGAGACAGCGGGTGGCTGTGCTCTGTGGATGGAGTGCAGTAGTTGGGCACATGGTGGCATGTATGGGTGAATGAAGTAATTGTGGGTCTGTAGAAAGATTGCATCCAGATTGGTTGGAGTAGGGCCAGTGTTGCGAACAGAATGTGGGTAGGTTGGCAGTGACACAATACTTTGTGAATGGAAGTGGTTATGCCCATAGTATGTGAATGAAAGTGCACAGGTGTGCAGGAGAGAGTGTTTTCTGTCTACATTATGGTAACTGTTGCAATTTGTTGCTGCATATCTCCATGGTGGTGCGCAGGGTGGGTAGGAGTGCAGGTAGCAGTGGTGTGCTTGAGGATTGTCGTAGTTGGTTACATGGTGAAATGCAGGGTGGCATTGCGTTGCCGTGGGTGTGTTCAAGGTCTAGACTATTGAGTACATGGCCGATGGCGGTAGGTCATAGGCCATGCACTCAAGAGCCTAGGACTTTAGGACACCCACGGCAGTAATGCATTTTGGACTTGGCATCAGTTAGAGGGTGGTGAACTGTAAGGAATGGTTGTGGAGCACATTTCAGATGCCATAGAGCAGCCAAAGTGAGCTTCCATGCATGTATGTTTAGTTTTGCAGGTGTTACCTGTTTTCGTGAATGGATGTTTTATGGTGTGCGGGTGTTGGGGTGAAGTGCCGCTACCTACGTATGTTACATTTCTGAATAATGGTAGCTGCCCACATGGGTGCATGCATGGACCCATATTGTTGTGCAGGGTGTGGGCAAGGGTGGACTGTTGTGTGCATGGCCAAAGGAGTGCTGGGTGCACATCAGGATCTTTGTGGATGCTGAAATAGTGCATCCTTTAGCAGAAGTTTCTGGTGGAGGGCCTTTAGAAGCAAAGGGACCGTGCACTGAGCGTGTTGAACGGTAAATATGGAGTGGTGTGACATGGTGACATGTATGGTGGCATTACGTAGCCGTGGGTGTGTTCAAGGTCTAGACTATTGCGTGCATGGCCGAAGGCCGTAGGCTGTAAGCCATGCACTCAAGAGCCTAGGACTTGAGAACACCCACAGCAGTAATGCATTTTTGACTTTGCATCAGTTAGAAGGTGGTGACCTGTAAGGAATGGTTGTGGAGCACATTTTAGATGCCATAGAGCAGCAGAAGTGAACTGCCATGTGTGTATGTTTGGTTTCGCGGGTGAGGTCCCTGTTACAACATGGTAAACTTTTTGATATGTGGTTGGAGATGGTGCAGTGAAAAGTCATGCAGTGTGGGCACAGGGTGCACTGTTTGCATGCGGTCAGTATGGAAGAAGGTATGGTTGAAGTGCGGTAAAGGTTTTGATGTGTGGTTGGAGATGGTGCAGTGAAAAGTCATGCAGTGTTGGCACTGGGTGCAGTGTTTGCATACTGTAAGTATGGAAGAGGGTATGGTTGAAGTGCATCTTATATGTGCTTGGTTACTATGCTGTGTGCAGATTTGATGAAGTAGGTCCTGTCTTCATGAATGGGTGTTTTATGATGTGGGGGTTTGGGGGTGAAGTGCTGTTACCTACGTATGCTAGGTTTGTGCATAATGATAGCTCCCCACATGGGTGCATCTATAGTGTTATGCTGGGTGTGGGTAAGCGTGGAGTGTTGTGTACATGCCCAAAGGTGTGCTGGTTGTGCATCAGGATCTTTGTGCATGGTGAAATAGTGCATGCTTTAGGAGAAGTTTCTGGTGTAGGGGCTTTGGTAGCAAAGGCACCATGTACTGAGTGTGTTTAACGGTAAATATGGAGTGGTATACACAAATGAAAGTATGCCATGCAGAGGATCAGTATGTGATTGGTGCATGCGTGTGTGAAAATTTCACAGCAGCCAATGAGGGAGTGTTGGAAAAATTCCAGTGCAAAGGGAAGAAGTATTGTGTCTGCTTTACTGGGGCGTGTCCCGCGCTTCAAGTGGGAAAGCGCACATGCCACATCCTGCCCTCCGGAGCATGGAACTTCGCAAATGGAACTGTGGGGATTCTCCAATGAGTTGTGGAGGGTGTTGTTAACGGGAAGGGGCAGTGACATATTTAGCCAAACTTCGATGCAGTGACATTGGCAGAGATGGATAGACGCCGAGTTCTGATAGTGGCCGATACCATTGTGCATGATCTGCACAGGTATGCCGTTGGAAAGATGCTGTGATACTGACTTTTAGTTGGAAGGAGTGCAGGCGTTTTGGGGCACAGTGTATAAGTGGGGTTTTGGGTGCATGGATTTCCTTTGCAAATGTGTGGCCTCTGTCGGTACTGTCGATGTGGTGGTCATACATTTTGGAGCACTCCATTTGAGGTACATGTTGTGATCACGTTTACTCGCACACCTCAAGAAGTTGATGACAGCAGTGATGCAGATGTTTCCCATTGCGAAGGTGATTTTCTCAAAGATAATACCACGAGGAGGATGGGACCATGCCGGTGTAACTTGTCCACAGCCAGAAGTCGGGAGATGTTGGATAAACAGAAGCATGTGTGACTTTATGGGCCATGCTGGGATGTTCTGCACCGACTATAAAAGTATTAATAACCAGCAAGATTTCCAGTGATTCGAAGGAAATGGTATTTTTTTTACCTCCATTGGCAATGGTGTTTGGTTTGCCACTATGCACAAAGCGTCGCAGAGAATCCTGTAGAAATATAAGAGAAGCGTTCATCTTCACTCGAGAGAAATGTCAGGAGGAGAAGCAAAGAGACATTCAGCAAAAGAGAAAACACATAATAAAAACACGACAAAAAATACCCCCAACAAATAAGTGTTTTAGAGACAGTACTAAAGACACAATCCCCTACCCTGTTTTACATTCCCACCCCACCCCCACACACCCCCTTCCCGTCCTAGCATGGGAACTCTGCGGATTCCGCAGCTCTTTTTAGGATGGCAGCTATGTCATTGACAGTGTGGAGACTAAGCCATTGCACAATGTGGTTGCTGGTTGTGGTGTGTACAGAAGCACTGTGGCAGACCGTATCTTTGTACACAGAAATGTAGGATGCTATGGTGAAAGTGTGCAAGGTAAGGGGCAGGCATCCTGTTTGAATGCATGCACTACATGCACTTGGTTAACGTTGCTAACATACATTCCATGCTGCTTTTGAGGGATCACTTTTCTGATAGTTTTAATACATGCATTACAGTGGAAAGACCATTTTGTGCAGTCTCAAAGGTACGTGGCAGGCATCCTGTTGTCATGAATGCAGTGTGTGTATCGTACGATATGATGTGATATGGTATTCTGTAGCATTTGTACAGCACCTATAAACAAGTGTGTGAAGGCGCGACAAGGAAAGGGAGGCGAAACAGAGGCCAAACAGAGACAATAGGCCAGGTGACACTGAGAGTGTGCAAGTTAATGGGAAGGGGGAGGGCAAAGTGGAGTACATGGGAACAACAAAACATAGCAATACATGCAACTACGGCCGGTGCTTGCAAGTGGAAGGATAAGTGTAGACATGAAGTGGTGGGTGCACTGTTAAGGTTGCAGAAAACAGTCCCCAAATGCGGAGGTTGGCAGAAAGCCAGTGCAGGGGTGGAACTGTTGGGAGGGAGGTGGCCTGGGGCACAGATTATAGGGTGGGTCAGAAACCAGTGCACAATCATTTTCAGGCAGGAAGTGAGCAGGGGAGGGAAGGGGAAAAAAGAAGAAGCACATGGAAAGATTTTGAGGTGCTTTTCTTCCCCTGTCCACATGCCATCCGTCTCTGTGGTTGGTGCACTGTCCTTCCCTTCCCTTCCCTCCCCTTCGCTTCCACACCTTACCTTGCCTATACTGCAAATAAAACACAAAAAGCCCCAAAAAATATAAAACCAAAAAAAACTAAAAAAGGTTCCCTTTAAATCCATATTCCACAGTTAAAAAATAGAAGTGGGAAAAGGGTCACAGGCCCCATGCAGCCTGCATAGGCTGCAGACAGCATGGTAGTCTGCAGACATCAGAAAAAATTGACATTGCACCTCGCTTTTTCCATTTGCGGACCAAATAAACTCAAACTCATCCACATCTGCCTCTGAGCAATGCGAGAAAAAATTCTTTCGAATTTGGAAACATTTCCTTTAACTTTTCCAATATCTCCTTCATTGCGAACTGCAATGAAATTCCAGTCACAAAGCCCAAACTGTGTGCTCCACAATGAAAAATAATAATGTGGGATGTTTCAATTCAACCATATTTGTACAAAGTGGGAGCAAGTCCACCCGCTTCATCCTTCGCATTCCATACCATGACACTTCAAATTCATGGAATGCAAGATTTCCCCACAATCCACACTGCTCTGCATACAGCTTCAACTAATGGCCCGAAGTGTCCCCCAAAATCCACACACTCTGCCTTCCCAAAGACATAGCCATAGCCATTGTCAGTGCTCTCACAACTACTACTAACAAAACTCCTGCTACCCTCTCTTCCTGTACACCACTCCAAGGAAACCTGATACGCTGATCCCTTGATGTCCGCAGATATCAAACATGTCTATGGTCTGTGCTAGGCATCCTCAATAGACCCGGTAGTGCTATGTGCCTTTCCGCAGACTACCGCGGTGTCCACGGACGTTGTAGCCAATCAAAGGTGTGGATGGGTGTGTAAACTCAATTTCAGATATTTATTCTTTAGTAGTGGCTCTGAAAACAAACTTTTCTTTTGGGTTTGTAAACAAACACCTTTTTTCCCTTACAATTTTCTTGCATTCCTAACATTGTAAAGAAAAGTTGCATTTCCGACATGTGTTACCACGCACTATCCAGTGTACCTACACGATTAAGGTAATTATACAGTAACTATGAAATAGCACCCCCTATACATAGAAGCACAACAACAGTTTGGAGGAGGTAATTATTGACATATTCGGTAATTTCATTTCCCTAATGATTAAATTCGTTAATTCAGACCAAGATAAACAGAACAATGAATTTATAGGTACACACTAAGTAATGGGGTTAAGCGGTATATGGTAATAATCAAATGATCAACTAAATGAGTTAATTTAATCAACCGCAATCAGAACATGCAGGTTGGATTGCTTGCACGCCTGTTGCCAAGCAACAGGGCGAAGCAGTAACGTTGGCATCGGGTAGCCATGGGAACCTTTAAATTAGGTTGCAAGATGGTGCTCGACTGAACGAGTGCAGCCGACGCGAGAGATTTCTGATCCTTTTGAGTAAGTGGCTTTTACTGTCAAGGCATATCAGTGTTCTCACAATAGGGTGTTTAAAGATGTGGGGACATGTAATAGGCAGATGTTAGATAATGAGAGTTTCGTTTTGAATGAGAAGCATAATTGCGACTGAATTAAACTGAAATATCATGTGTTGAAGGTAGAATACCACGTTGGGATTATTTCGCCCAGTTTAATCTATGGCTATTTACACCATGGATTATGGAGACTAACAAGAGCGCAGCATTAGATCTTATATAATGGACATGCGCATTGAAATGCAAATTTAAGAATAACACTATTGAGAGCACATTTTATCAAATATAAACCATATGTAGTTAAACGTACCACTTAGCACACTACTCTTTACGAGGAAACTAACCAGAATGCAACATTTCACCTCACAAAATGGAGAAGCAATGCAGCGTTTACTATCATAATATAACAGGCACAAAGACACGTAATCTTTTGAGCATAACAATATTGAGTGCAATCTCTTGAAGATTAATAATTAGGATCCTAAAGAGAATTTTATATCTTTCTCTCGGGAATTATATAGATATGGATGGGATTTGACCCAATATACTATTCCTGAATGAGAAGTCAATGACCCTCGTGTGGGTAAGTTTTTGACAAGAATTAGCTGTGGTTTCTAATTGTACATTATTTGGATAGGACAACCGAGACTAATGCATTAATTTTCTTTTTTCTCTTGTTTTGTTTGTATGTCTCTCCACTTCACCTCTCCCCACATAACCAATATTATTATCTTTTTTGTTTGTTTTCTTTTTGCAACTGAACAATGAACTCTTGTGATCTGGCAATTACACAATTATATTGTTGTATTTATACCATGATATTGAAAATGTGTTTACTGTTTTGCTTTTATATCTTTGCCTTGAGTGTGTTTGATGTAATACATTTGTGTTGTTTATTTAATCTTGCTCCTGTTTTGATTACACCAGCCCTAATTTGAAAAAGGCCGTTAGGGGCCGAAACACGTGTAATTAGAGGGCACTTATCTCATCATAGTTGAAATTAAAATTCATGTTGCAATCAAGGCGCTTTTGTCCTGGATCTTTTTGCATGCTTTGGCATACTAGTTTTACTATATATATAGAGGGGTCCTGCTACTTACTGTGTAATAAACGTCTTAATAAGCATATTCTCTTTTTAGCCACTATAGCAAATGCCATGCATTGCAGCATTCATCACCAGCTCACATGGAGCAGGAAACAATTAGAATGCTCTGTGTTTCAAAATGTTTGTTTTTAGAAGTATTTTGATGGCATTTTTAAAATACATAGGTGCATTTTTAGCAGCATTCTGTCACTTGTTCATAAAAGAAAGGAAAAGCAGATGAAATAAATGTGTAGACCTTGTTTTAGTGGCACTTAGTGTGTGCCAGTTTAATATGTTGGCAGTAAATGTATACATGCCAACATCACCCATTCCAATCTATAGGTTCTAATTAAGTCTTCTTTTTCTCCTTTGCATTCTGTCACTACCAATTCTACTTTTCCCATTATAAAAGTCAAACTACAAGTCCAGGAATGCTAAGAGAAAACAGGACTGGACTTGAAGATTCGAAACTGTGAAATGTATATCAAATACACATATACAATGCTATGCATTTCAAAATATTTCTTTTTGGAAGCATTTTGATGAAAGTTAAAAAAAATGCATAGGTGCATTTATAGCAGCACTGTGTCACTATTTCATCAAGGAAAGTAAAATCAGATAAAATAGATGTGTAGACCATTTTTAGTTGGCACACCGTGTGTGGCAGTTTAATATATTGACAGTACATGTATACTTTCTAACATAACCCATTCCAATAATTAGCTGCTTATACAGTCCTAATTTTTTCTCTAAAATCTGGGTCTTGTACTCCCACATTTTTCATTATAAAATTTGAACTACAAGTCCCAGGACACAAACAAAAAATCTAGCACTACATAAACACCTACAGATTAGAATGCATCATGTTGCCAATTATGCATATACTCCTAACATATTAAACTTCCACATACCAAGTGCCATTTAAAAGTGTACTACAAATCTTTTCCATCAACTTTTCTGCTCTTTTAAAAAATGTTACACACAAAAGTTCTATAAATGCACATACGCATTTCTTAACTTTCATAAAAATGTTCCGATAGACACACATTTTTAAGTATCCAGAAATTTCATTAACTGTTTTTCCCAACAGCTCATCCCACCTTCATAAATAACAACCCTGCTTACTAAAAGTACTTCACCATTACCGCATTCCCTACTAACTTTCTTTTACAATTACAGGTAAGAAGCACATTTGACAACAACCGAAAAAAGAATACCCTTCACATCCTACAAAATAAGTAAATTAATGTACCATGTATATGTATGTAATTACAACAGCAGAGTTCCAGTATATATTACCCGAGACTACTCTTTTCAAACCAACATTTCTTTCACTCTAACTCATTATATTGCACCATTCACACTCTTCCTATTCCCATCTAAACACCACCATTACAACAACCGTTTTCCTGAAAACAGCACAATAGGCCTCATGCTAACCTTGCCGGTCCGGAAACAACGGTGCTGGTAAGATTACCGGTGCTGTTGTTTCTAGACCATCAAAGTACAAGTCTGGGGGCCGGGTGCCCTACTCTCACAACCGTCCCAACCACACCTAATATACCACCTAACAGTCAAACAGCACTGTATTAAGCTCTCCAATCACACCCATTCACAATACATGCATATACATTGCACATCTTTCAAACCCATACGTTCTCTTTTCCCAACAGATACAACAAAATGCCTACTAAAAAGCAAGTCCGTAGAAAAGAAACGAAAAATAGAGCAGATAAGAATAAAACCAAACCATATAGTCAACCACCTCTAAAACAATTTATAAAAACCATAAAACAAAAGAGCTCGTAACCTCACTCAACAAAACTAAACCAGCCATAACTAAAAAAGGTAAGGCAGACCTACTAAGGAACCTACTATCTAACAGTATTTATGTAGTCACGGCAATGCAATCCAAAAAATGTATGTTACAAAACGTTTTCCATAGTAGAGTTCTTCTTAATCTTATAAAAACAGCAGAAAAGTCACAATCTACCCTTAAAAATACCACAGGGAAATAATCCTGAAAGCACTAATTGACAGCGCTTTTGTACTAAATAGAACATTTGATATGATGTGATATGATATGACATGGCATTTGTAACGCGCCTATACACAAGTGTTTCAAGGCGCGACGAGGCAGGGGGGGAACAAGGAGAGACAGACAACGATCCTACTAGGCCAGGTGTCATTCAGATCGCGCAAGTGCAAGGGTAGAGGGGACTGGGAAAAGTGCAGGGGGAAGGGGAGAGGGGGAAACGTGCTGTACATGGTTAGTAGAATAGTAGAATACAGATAAATACAAGATAGAATAGAAAGAATACAAGATAATATAATATAAATAATACAAGATAAATAATAGGGCCAGCTGGTGGCAAGTGCAAGGAAAGTGCAGTACATGCCAAATTTAGTATTTATATTGATTTTAAACAGAATGAAAACCACTAGCTGAATTAATCAATAAATTACAAAAAGTACTTCTAAACATGTGCAGTGTCAATACAGAGACCTTTTCAAACTTCTGTGAAGTTGAATGGATTCACACAAACAGCACAGAGCCATATTTCAATGCAGAAGCATATAAACAAAAACAACAAAAAACAATTGCCATAAACAATAATCCTCAAGGGTATGAAATGGTAGAAGACACAATTATGGGAAAAGAAATCATTATAAAAAAAATGTCCCAAACAAACTTTCAACCAAATGCTAATTTCACCCAAACAAATCATCCAGTGTACAAATGGACGTGCAGCTCAATGTGTAACGTACACCAACAATCCTTTAAATCTTTACGACAATTCCTCAATCAACATGTTAAACTAACAGACAAAAGTAAAATGAAAACTACCAACCATGGACTCTTGATCAGTGCACAGCCACACTGGACTTTGAGGACATTCATTATCCTGCATTTTAGGAACTGCTTGCAAAAGCATCTTCCACCACATCAAAATATTAGCAACACACCATTCTGCCATATGGAATCTTGTTCTCTACAATTGCAAACTTTAAATAACATTCTCCTGTATGGAACAGACAGACAACTCCTCGAGAAAAGAGCATATCCAATGTAAATACATTTGAACTGAAGTTGACTTAGAAAATTCTGTAACTTTAGAAAATATTACAAAAACCTCATAACCACCAATGTCTTAACAAAGACATACAAAAAAAGAAATGGCACCGTTTCAAAACACATCTGCTGAAATACCAGACCAAGTATGTGTCCGTTGTCGGACAACTTTTTATAAAAAGGAACAAAAATAGTACTTATAGTTTAAAAAATAGAGGACAATGAGGAATCCCAACGGTTCAAATTAGCTTTTGTCAGGCTGAGTCCAGATGAAAATGTCTGCAGAAGCTGCTGAACCCCGACAGTCCCTCTAAAGTGTAACACACTGAGCCAGTTGAAACAGCTAAGCCTGGTATACTTGTGGGGCAAAGGGGAAAGTGTATAAAATAAGAAAAAACCCAGATCTCTTTCGTGGTAAGCACTAATTTGCAGACAGGAAGAAACAAAAAGAGAACATGCTTTTTTCTAACTTTCACCCACTCTTCTCCAACTCTTAATAATATGCATTCAAAACCATAACTGGCTCGCCTCTACAAAATGCCCAGAGGATGTATTACTTGTTTTATTGATTTTTCCATCACACCTTGAAAACAAATTTCCTGACGCATTCTCCCTGCTTTAATATGAAAACCTGTACATTTATATTTGGAGTATTGCAGCAGGAAATTCTTCTCAGCTTTTGTTGTAGAGGAGGAGCCAAGTACCCCCACTCCACCTGCCCCACCTACATTACCTGGGAAGTGAAGTACCCATTGAGGAAACCATACCTACATCCAAGACAATATGATTGTCATTTGAATGTGATTCCTGATGAAACAAAGAAAGTGAATGACCAGGATAAATTGTGACGTCATACGAAACTGAATTTACTCCATATAGAAAATAAGCAGACCAGAAAGGCATATGATTTATGAAGAAAAAGAAGTACTAAGGATAAGTGACATCTTGGGATCAAGATAAAGAGACATATGCCATAAGCATGGATGAAGATAGTTAGTTTAAACATGTACAGATGCACTGAAATGCAAGCAGCAAAGCAATCGTGGAGCTAGCCAAATGCTTTTAGTAAAATAGATTGCGGCAAGCGCCAACATATACATATATTTCTCATAGATACATATGGATTAAACAAGAATGAATGTTCCACTACCTATATAGCAGTCTTGAACAATGATAAAGGCCTCAATTCAGTGTCACAGTTACAAAAGCAACTAAATTATACAGAATATGTTTCAGCTAAGGAGTTGGATGAGCCAAGAGAGACAAGGTCTTATCAGAACGAGAATTGGCTGACATTGGATACAATTAATGTGAAAGAACAGAAACTCCTTTTCAAGAAGGTCAAGTGAAAACAAAAACATCAGAGGACTATTGGAAAATAAAGTAAAAAACAATTAAAGGCTCAAATTGTGGTGTCCAGTCACATGATGGAAGAAAGTTGGATGCATGAGGAGATCACACCTACGCACAGGAGCCAGACAGTACCCATACTCCTTAAAAAATCCAAGAGAACAGTACAAACTCAAGGCCAACTTCAGACACTAATTGACACTGAACCATTGAGGTGGTGATAGAGTGTCCTTTTAATTGGTGGGAAGCTGGTATTGAGGCAAACTCACCCACACCTGGTTGTTCAGTCTGCATGCTGCTCACATAGGTGGAAAGTTATTGGCGGGGGTTAGTAGCTAACCAATTGTAGAGGACCACGCAGTTGGGGGTCGTATTGTTGTGTAGCCAATGGGACACCGTACATTTAGTGATGTTCATAGTGACCATTTTGAAGGGAGGGCTTAGTTGCCCCACCTGTTGTTAACTATCCAATTATTTCTCTCTGTTACTCTATACAGATATTACACCTATACTTAGTAGTTCACTTAGAGCCAGTCCCGCTTCCAGATAGGTTTTAGAGGTTTACCACCTAGGATCACGTTGGTAATGACGCAGGTCAACAAGTTAGCTGTGACCAATTTAGGGTTTAAGAACCCAGTTTTTTTAATGAAATGATTGAGAGTTGAGTATAGAGCGATTGCTAATGTTCGTTGTACTCCCTGTTTTACTTACTTACATTAAAACAGACAAACTCTTGCCAGGCTATTTTTGGCGTCTGAATTACTGATGTTTGATTAAAATCTGCATCCCCATCCATCTCTAGGGTATTGCTACTCCTCTTAAAGGATGGGAGTCCCCTGTTCAATCTTTTAAAGTGCAGGGTCTTGCTGAGGGGAATCTTCCTACTTCCCTCTGGTTTCAGCAAAATGTTTTCACTAACAAGTTTCTTGCAAACTCTTAAAATGTTTCAGTCACTCATGTTCATGACTTCTCTGAATGCCTTAAATTAAATGAACAATAAACAGGTATTTTTTAAGGAGAAAAATTGCCCCTAATGAAGTTCTCCTGAGCTGAGCACTATTTGGTGGAAACCACGCAGGCGTGCCTAGGTCTCCGTGTTAGTTCTCACTGTCACCGCGCAGATGTGAAAAAGTCTCCAAGGGCTATGCTCTAGATACACTGTCTCTGCGCCGTGGCACAGCGCTGTGGGACTTCTTTTCCAAATAAGGAAGTTTCAGTTTGATGATACGCTCGAGAGTGTAAAGAAAACAAATGAACCGCTCGTATGCTGGGATGGGAGAAGGAAAACCGTGCACCACGTTTCCTCTAACTCCTGGCGTTCACCTTGCATATGGGTATGATCCCAACTAAACACAATTAACAAAGTGGATGCTTCGCTAAATGTGCACACCGCTGGCGACAGCTACTTAGTCAGAGGGGTAAGATATGAAGACTTGCAGCTGCGAACGTCAACTCACATGATACCGTGTCCTAGTAACGACACGTATCACAGCGCAAGCAGCATTTTCCAAGTTGAAACGTCAATATATATAAAACTCCATACACTTTACAACAAAAAGTTTGAACTTGTATTCACAGGGTTAAACCGCACCACAGTCTTTCTCTTCCTTTCAATTGCTGGCAATATAACTATTTACATTTTTTCTATCAATTCTTCATAAGGGCTACTATGTTTTCTACGTCACTTAGCTTCTTATCTTCATATGTAGTCTAAGGTCTTCACCAGCCACCCAAATTCTTCCCAAACCTCCTGGACACAGTTTCAGTAGACTTCTTGACTCAAAAGGCCCAACTAGGCCTCACAAACAGGAACTTCAAAAGTACATGACCACTCAGCTGGGCTATAGACAATGAAAGGCAGTTTAGAATGCCCATTGTCTGCCCATCTGCAACAACCAGTCAAACAGGTAGCCTGCTGAGTCTCTCCATCTTGCCTTGGGAAGCTGACCACACACTGTATCAGAAAAGTTAAGGCTGAAACAACCAGGAAATGAACCATTGATACTTCAAGCTCACATTCCAAACCAAGCAGAACCTGACAGCTTTATGTATAACAGCAGAAACTAAACACAAAATAACTGACCCCTCAATAGTTTGCACGTACTGCAACACAAAGCTTGACAAAAACCAAATGCCACCATGTGCTATCACTAATAATTTAGAAGTATTCCCACTTCCAAATTCTCTCCAACAACTTAACTTGTATGAGAGCATTATAATCCAAACAATACATCTATTTCAAGCTATAATACGCCTTCAACCAAAATCAACCAAATTACCTCCATCTGAGTTACTAAAGGGCATTCATGGCAAAGTAGTATATTTGCCATTAGATCTCAAAGAAAATTTAGAAACTCTAGGAGTAAAATGACCAATAGATCAATCTTTGATTGTAATAGTTAATGGTGTACCAACAAAAGACAACACAATTTGGCAAGAATGAGTCGACTTAAACAAAATTAGACAAGCCCTACAATATCTAAAAGAAAACAATGAATACTACAAAGATATAAACATAGAGGAAAACTTAAGAGAAACCACCCAAATAATTCAAGACTCACCAGCAACTGGCTAATTTGAACGTGTAGATCCTATTACTGCAGCCAACATTTTACACCAGTATATAATTCACCCAATACACTCGAAAGACACCATTGATGATGCATTAGAAACATATCAAATGCATCAAGCCAAAGGGATCCCCTATGAGCACATGGGAAAAAAGTGTAGAAGCACGTTCCTTTCCTTTACTCTTTCATACAGGAAAAGGAGGAAGATATGATGAAAGGTCCACACAAATTACTGCATCAGAATATCGCTCTTTAAAAATGTATTCTGAAGATCCCATATTCATACAAAATGTCAAATACATTTTCCTCCTTCTCTTCAAAAGTGAACTAGCAACTCTATGTTATGAAGTTGCACACATATTGAAAATAGGCTCTCAAGGGGGGGGCGCTGTTGCCCACGGGAGAAAATGGCCGCTCCTGTGTGAGCTCCGGAGTGAACCAGGGCCTTGATGCAGATATAATCGTTTAACGGGTCCGGTTCTACTTTTATGAAACATGGATTGAATGCCATTCACTACTGATCGGGATGGCGAAACCTGAAAGCCAACGGTGAACGACTCTCCCAAGATAAAGCATCATACAAACTCCACGGATAGCTGGGAACAGAGCCTGAAGTCAAGCCGGAACTCGAGGGGAGGAGCCCGGCGGAAGAAAGCGCGAGCGGCGCCCAGGACACCGGAGGCCCATCGATATTGGAACCTGCTGCTGTTGCTCCGCTCCTTGTAGAGCACCTGCGGGGACCCCACCAGCTGCTGCCATCCCCCTCCTACAAGAACCTCCGAACGAGCAGTGCTCGGCTCGTGTCCAGCGATGAGAATCCACCGACGAATTGCAGGAGCGGTGCCCCCGTCCCTCGGCGGGCACAACGCAGATAAGTGGGGCGGCGAGGTGGAGGTGGCAGCACTACACTAGGCGCGAACCCCCGGCCCCTGCATTTTAATTGGAACGAATTGCAAACAAACGCAGCAGACAGTGTATAAGAAGGCGGGAAGTGAGGCCTGTCAGGATCACTCAAGAACCGCATCTTCACAACAAGCGATAAGGGAGCTAACGTGACAGACCGTATCAAGCTCCCACCACGGCACTGGTGCCACGACACCAAAATCGCACTACCTGCAACAAGCATACTGACGCTGACCCCCCACCTCTGATAAGACTTGCCAAGAAACGAGCCGGGAACCAGAATATGGGGGTCACGAAAGGATTGTGTACCTGATCAGGCCTGCTGTGTGCAATACATACTGGGGGCACAACCACACCTTCCATTTGCTGCCATAGTTCGGTCAGAGAAAGCAAAGCTCATTAACCCTACTGAACGATCAACCAGTAAAGGGGGATAATGCCCATGAGTTTTGGCCACAAGAAGGGCAAGGGGGCCATCGACAAATACACTACACCTATCCAGAAAGATTCAACACCCGAGATGGAGGAAGTAACGATCCCGCTTGATCAGCAGGCTCCGCCGGCTGCGTTGATGGACCCTCAAGCGGTTTTCTTTGCAATGCAACAAGGTTTTTCAGCACTCAACGATAAACTTGACGGGATTACCGCAAATGTGGCGTCCATTAAAACGAAATTGGACAAAACAACACGCATAACGGGGCCAGAAACAAGAATATCGGTCACTGAAGATGCTCTTGAAGCCCCGAAAAGTACGGTCTCCACAATGGCGATCGAATTAGGAACGGTGAAGACTAAATGCGAGGACTTAGAAGCGAGGTCCAGGCGCAACAACATTTGCATAGTGGGAGTACCGGAGGAAGCGATGAAGAGCTCCATGGAAAAGGGAGTTGAGGCCCTCCTGCGCACACTGCTGGGGGACCCTGGGTGGTCACCAATGTTCATTATTGAACGGGCTCATAGGTCTTTGGCCCCGAAACCAGGAGCATACCCTAGACCAATCATAGCTCGTGTGATGAACTATAGGGACAGGGACTTGATACTGAGGGCGGCAAGGGAAAAGCAGGAGCTGAGATGGGAAGCCAACGTCATACGAATCTTTCCAGACTTCACACTGGCGGTACAACAAGAGGGGAAACTTTTCAATGTGGTTAAGAAACTGCTCCCGGAACGACAGGTCCAGTACGCCATGCTTTACCCGGCGAGACTTAAAATTCAATATCAAAACAAGATCCACTGCTTCACCTTCCCCGAGGAAGCCGCCAACTTTATTGAGACACATATCCCCACTCTGTTGAGGATCACTGAAGTGAATGAACAGAAGTAGTCTTTACGGTTGCACATTAGCAGAATGTTTAACTAATGAAGCATAGGTCCAGAAATGTCAGCTCCCCCTTTTGGGGGCAGCTCTATGTGGGGGCGGTAATGTTTCAATAAGTGTGGTATGCTGCATTGTAATGTCCCCCGCAGACAACAACATGTGTGAGAGCAACTAATGGAACCGGTCACCCTTACACAAGGTATAGAAAGGCATAGGCACTGGGAATAGCCGCAGGCCCCCCTGTAGCAGGTGCACACTCAGTTGGAGGGGGGGAGGGTTGGGATCCTAAAAGCACAGTTGAAGTTGGGGGAACTGTGAGGAAGGGGGAGGGGGGGAGTTTTACATGATGGGTGGGAGTTATGTTATGGAGGGGAAGAAAATAAAAAGCACACAGGTAATGTACACTGGAAATTCTGAAAGTATTGTAAAAAAATATTTGCAAACACACGTTCATGATCACTTCATGGAGAATGGCTGAAACAGGCATTGATGATATTAAAGTAATGAGCTGATATGTTCGAGGTATGGGCTCCAGAGTTAAGAAACGGAAAATTATAGCATACATTAACAGACAGACTTGCAAGATTGTTTTCTTACAAGAGACGCATGTAGGGCTACAACAGGGGGGGACAACTGGTTCCGAATTGGGGAACACACCAATATTTCACAACGTATTCCAAAAGGGCTAGAGGTACAGCAATCTTGATACACAAGACCTTGCGGTTCACCTGCAAAGAAGTGGAATTCGATAATGAGGGGAGATATGTGTTAGTACATGGTATACTACGAGACAAGGAGATAGTCCTCCTCAATGTATACGGCCGAACATAGACAACCTGGAATTCGATTGCACAATTTTGGGAAACTGCCAAACTTCCCCACGGCCTGTTTGATATGCGGTGGGGGGGTGGGACTTCAATACTATTCTTGATGTGAATATCGACCGTACTTCGACACAATTGAGAGCGTTAACCAAAGCAGCACAGACAATCATCAAACACATGGCAGATTTGAACTTGAAAGACGCATGGAGGACGCTACACCCTTCTGAGAGAGGGTACACATATTACTCGACAGTACATGATATGCATTCCAGGATAGGTATTTGGTTGGTGGATAACACAGCACTATCATGGGTCACAGACACTCAGATGCTCCCCAGGACGTACTCAGAATACTTTGATCTCAATGAGAACTCAGTGTCCTCTCTCGCGATATTGTGGCAAGCATTTAAGGTGTATATAAGGGGCAGCTCCATATCAACAGAAAGTGGAATCCTTAAAGACATTAGGGATAGATTGCAACGACTAGAAGCGCAAATAGCATCAATACAATCCCAATCCCAATACGTGCTTACTCCAACACCACAACTCACTATAGATATAAAGAATAAGCTGTACGAATATACTGAGACAACGGACCAAGAGATCCGCTACTTTGACAAACCAGCGGCTGCACGCCGCTATGGACAAAGCGAACGCCCGGGGAGGTTGTTAGCCAGAGCAGTGAGGGGAAAAAGGGGATCAACAGATATCCCATGTATACAAACAGTGGATGGCTCGGTCACCACCGATCAGGGTAAGATACGCGACACATTCCACACATTTTATGAAGAACTTTACTCACCTCAATCCGATGCTACGGATGCAGAGATTGAACATTATCTCTCCCAAATCCTGACGACACTCCTGGCGGAGGATACCAGGGAGTTATTGGAGATGCCGATAACTGAGGCGGAAGTTGTGGAGGCAATTGAGGCACTCCCCAATGGGAAGGCCCCTGGCACCGATGGCCTTAGTGCAGAGTTTTAAAAGGAGTTTAGACATCTGTTAGTACCCAGACTACTGGCAGTGTGGACCGAAGCCCTAGATAAGGGAGAGCTCCCCAAGACTACAAGAGAAGCAGTAATAACGCTACTGCTCAAATCAGGGATACCCCCGGAGGATTGCGGGTCTTATAGACCTCTGTCATTAATAAATACAGATGCAAAGATCTTAGCTAAGATACTCGCAACTAGGTTAACACCATTGATGCCATACATGGTCCACGAGGATCAGGCAGGGTTCATTCTGGGTAGATCCACAGCCACTAACATCAGAAGGTGCCACGAGATCCTGACTACAACACCCTCTGATCAGCAGGCTATAGCCGTATCGCTAGACATGCGTAAAGCATTTGATACGGTATCCTGGCCCTTTTTATTTGGGGTACTGCGAAATTATGGGTTCGGTCCAAACTTCCTGAAATGGATACAATTACTATAAACAGGCCCCCAGGCCAGAATTAGAGTCAATGGAACCCTTACAGAAAAGCTTGAACTACGAGGGGGCACTAGACAGGGATGCCCATTGTCACCACTACTGTTCGCCCTAATAATAGAACCATTGGCGGACATACTGAGGACACGTTACAGCGCATGTGGGCTGAGGATAGGGAGTAAATGGCATATTATAAATCTGTATGCAGATGACATTTTGCTATACCTAAAAGATCCAGACAGAACATTGGGTCCTGGCAGAAGTAGAGCGGTTTGGTAGATGTTCGGGCCTACGACTGAACCCCAGCAAATCAGAAGTATTCTCCATTACTGAGAATACGATTAAACCCCGAGACCTGCATAGCCTACTTTGGTGCCCGACACATATTCTGTGTCTGGGCGCGTGCATTGCTATGACTGCTCAATTATCGCGAGCACTAAACTATAACCTGCTGGCAGATGCTCTATGTATTAAGTTGAGGCGTTGGAGTGCTCTCCCCATTTCAATGATGGGTAGGATTGCATTAGTAAAAATCATAATTCTCCCAAAGCTCTTTTATCTAGTTAGTAATGTGCCGGTCTGGCCGGGGCGAGCCTTGTTCACCAAGATGTCTAGTGCATGTGTCTCATTTGTATGGGGAGGTCACCCTAGGGTGAGCAGGAGGCTGCTAACTGATGCCTATCCAAGGGGCGGTCTGATGGCAACAGACCTGGAACTATACTACTTGACTGCACAGGCACAATATGCCGCCCAATGGGCTACATTATTTCTGAACCCGGCGGGCCCTGTACCGAGCCAGCCCGAAAAGGAAGCCACAATGGCGCTCCATAAAATTACGAGGCCAAATCCCAAGCATTATAACGCCATAAAACCCTCACAGGTGGTGATTACGGCATGGGCTAAAATAGTTGGTATATTTGACAATGATAAGCTATACCACCCGAGTATGCCGCTCTGGGGCGACCCCCAAAAACCCTTCAGTATAGATGGGGAAGTAGCCTGCCACTGGACCTCCAGGGGCATATCACAATGGGGTCAACTATTCACTGATGGACACTTTATTCAGTGGGAAGATATCAAAGATGTAGTGGGGAATACGCACAGGACCAGACAACAATATGACCGTATACAAGCGGTCATGCAAAGTATACGCCCGGCCTTCCCTAATGAACCACCGCTGAATATGGGATTGGGATATATGTTCACGGGGGGGTTCTAAAAGATCACGGCATCAGATCAGCACTGTATAAGATTATACTCCAGACACGCCCGATAGTGCAACGCACAACTAAGACCAAGTGGGAACAAGACCTGGGGCAGCAAATTGAAGACGACGAATGGTCCCTACTCTGTGCACTTACCAAGCAGATTCCATGTAATTCTAGATACAGGCTAATTCACTATAAGATAATACAAAGAACACACTACACCCCTGTAAAGCTCAAACGTATATATCCGACCATGTCTGGGAACTGCCCGAGATGCAATATAGAAGATGCAAACATTTACCATATGTTATGGGCATGTGTAAAACTGAGGGGATATTAGGAGGAGGTGTGTTTGGCCCTAGATGGGACGGCAGATCAACCACTGGAATGGACCCGCCGGATGTGCCTGTTGGGGGTAGTCGAGAAAATGAACCCGATATGGCATAAACCTTTGAACTTAAGTCTGCTCCTAGCCAAAAGGGCGATCCTGATCAAATGGAAAAGTGCAAATCCCCCAACCAAGGTGGACTGGGATAGAAACATGGTATGGGCAAACGATATGGAAGAACTATACATAGACTCGGTATTACCTGTATCCCGACCAAAGAATATATGGGAAAGATACATACCTGCTGGAAAAGGCCGAGCAAGAACATTCAGACTCAGAAAAGTAATCGATATTGTATAATGCATGAACATATCAGTATTACAGCTAAGTGTTTGTATTATCTGTGTGCAACAAAAATAAAGATTAAAAAAAAAAAAAATAGGCTCTCACTTTTTAAACATGTCCGCTTCACAACTGCTTCAATGGATAAAAGACAAAGATGAAGCTTTGCAGTCAAGTATCACAAATCTCTTGACAAATATTTGTGGTACAAAATAATACTGGTTCCGACGTCATGCTGATGTATGCTAAGGAACCTAGGCCCACCCACATGATTTGTTACTTTATGTTTTACAGAGTACACATGGGATGACTTGCACAACTTCTTGCGCACTGCAAACCAAAATAAAGATGAAATAGGTATAAAAACAACAGGAGAACTCTGCTCTCTTGACCTTGGCAATGTATCAAGGTACTTTCACCATCGCTTCATTGCCATGATGCACTTTATCTGCAATAAAACTACCCCTCCAGAGGAGAACCAGACATCCACATGTTTTTGTGGATAAAAGATGCTCCTAAACTTGGCCATGATAGTGACGCCACTGTTTTACAGTTTATTGAAAAATACATTACCTGCGACATCCCTTCAGAAACCACAAATAGTGACCTACACACACAAATCATACGCTACCAAAAACATAAGTGTGGCAAATACTGCCGACCTAGATATAAAAACAAAGGTAAATACTATACCATATGTCGATTTGGCTTCCCTAGACCAGTTTGCAAAAAAGGACAAGTAAATAACTTGATGTCTTTTGTTAGATACAGCGTAAAAGGCAAATCGACTAAAAACACATAAAACATTAAAAGAGACGAAGCATCTAAGTACATCAATGATTACAATGCAATTATTGCCCTCTTGTGGAATGCAAATATAGACATAAAATACATTGCAGATGATTCTGCTGCAGTTGCCAGATATGTCAAAGCCTATTCCACCAAAGCTGAGAAAATAGAGCTAGACTTTGGCAGTGACAGACCAGAGTCTTTCTGCTGTGTTCACCGTTGACTTTTTGGGACACATCTATTTCTACCTGCGCCCACCGCGGAGCGGCAGCGAAGTGAGCAGCAGAGTGAAGGCAGACTTTGGCAGTGGCAGACCAGAGTCTTTCTGCTGTGTTCACCGTTGACTTTTTGGGACACACCTATTTCTACCTGGGCCCGCCGCGGAGTGAGCAGCAGAGTGAAGGCAGACTTTGGCAGTGGCAGACCAGAGTCTTTCTGCTATGTTCACCGTTGACTTTTTGGGACACACCTATTTCTACCTGGGCCCGCCGCAGAGCGGCTGCGAAATGAGCAGCAGAGTGAAGGCAGACTTTGGCAGTGGCAGACCAGAGTCTTTCTGCTGTGTTCGCCGTTGACTTTTTGGGACACACCTATTTCTACCTGGGCCCGCCGCAGAGCGGCCGCGGAGTGAGCAGCAGAGTGAAGGCAGACTTTGGCAGTGGCAGACCAGAGTCTCTTTGCTGTGTTCACCATTGACTTTTTGGGACACACCTATTTCTACCTGGGCCCGCCGCGGAAGCGGCCGCAGAGTGAGCAGCAGAGTGAAGGCAGTCTTTGGCAGTGGCAGACCAGAGTCTTTTTGCTGTGTTCACCGTTGACTTTTTGGGACACACCTATTTCTACCTGGGCCGCCGCGGAAGTTCTGCTGCCATCTCCACTGTCCCAGTTGAATCGAATTGTCAACTGGCTTGCCCCGAAAAGATGGAGAAAAATGAAACACCAGGACAGAGGCGTCGCAGGAGGACTCAGAAGTTGCAGGTGGGGCTCCTCTTTCCCCCTTCCTTTTGTCTGCTCCTTGTCTCCTTCTGTCGCTTTCCCCATCCTTTCCCCCTCCCTTGTCTCCTTCCCTTTCCCGAGAACCCTTCCCAGCCCTAGCCGTGGACCTACCTGCAACCTGCAGTCCCGTTTTGGGGAGCCAAATGGAGCCTCTCAGACGTGTGCTTCGTCAGCCGAAGGAGTCCGTCATCTTCAAGATGAACATGAAGAAAAGGGGGGAGAAGCTTGCTGCCCATAAGCGACCGCCGAGACTGAAATTTAATGCCCACGCCGGTGACACCCTTCCAGGCCAGCCAACCGAGTCCGTAGCGGTGGGGGCTGGAGCGAGTGAGGAAGGTGCCCCGCCCCCAGCCAGCGACCCCGCTGGGAAGTTGAAACACACAGACGCGGAGCCCGGCGCACAAGCCCCGCTTCGGGGCAGTAACTGCTCAGGGTTGTGCAGTAGCAGCATGCATCCCGGCGACATAGAGGAAATGACAGATGCCGGCAATACTGAGTGGTCCTCTAACCCATTCTCAGTGGGTGCCGGTGTCGCAAGTAAAAGTACTTTAGCAACACTAATTACAGAGATTCTAAACAGCACAAAAGTAATAGACATTGATATACACGCCACACCGATATTAGAGGACTTAAAGAGCCCCGACCCTGCAGCAGTCAGCACACTGATGAACTGTAATGAAGACCAACAGGCTGACATCAACGCCTTTACCAGTGAAAAAGACCACAAGCAATCTATGGTCTATGTTACTGTGGTTAACTCACACTCCCCTAAAATATAAGCGTGCAAAGCCATGGCGGGCAACGAGGCATGCGTATTACCTAGCCCGAAAAGGTCAGACTTCCCCGACCATTCATTGTCGCCCAGTACAATTGAACAAATTCAACAAATTGAAGATGGAACGGACCGTGACAAGTCCCATTTAAATGAACGCGACGAAGATGAGGACCTCCCGGGAAACCATAAAGGGAGACCAGCCCCGTATCCAAAGGTTTGGCGCTTTAACACAAACAAACTAACAAGAAGAGTGTCCTTGCGAGCAAAGGCTTCGAGAAAAATCGGACTTACCCATAAGTGTGGAATCTCTAAATGAATTTTTCAAGAAGAGAAAAGGACCCCAAGAGAAAGTTGTACCCGAAATATCGGACACAGAGATTATGGAAAGCCTAAGCCAACAAGAATTAAGTATTGTGCCACCTGCAAAAAATCTAAAAATCCCGAATCTCAGTGAGAGCCCTTCCGAATTAGAAAAATCAGGAGCGCAAAAGAACAACAGGACAGGGCCTGTCTTAAGATGGCACTGCTACAAGAAATTACAACGTGATTCTCCAGCTGTTCACGCGCGGAGCGACATCCCGCAAAATGAACAGAGAGTTAGGGTGATCGCGGAAATTGCACGCCCCCCCAGCACCAGTACCAAGGAGCACGAATGTATCTGATGACAATGTTCCATCTACACCCTTAGGGCTGTCTGCGGAGACCACAGGTTCAAGGTCAGAAAGACCGTTCCTGAGGGGCCCACTGCTGCCCCAAGAGGCATTAAAAAACCAAGCTGGAACACAGCCAGGGGTGGTATTAACGACACCTGGTCTGACCCCGATTCACAATGGGCGAGGGGGGGAAAAGGGTCCTATCACTGAGGACGACCCGCTGCGGACTCCTATTCAGTCAAGAAGACTAAGTTAACTCCCACAACCCACCTGTATGACTCCTCTCTCCAAAAAAAAAAAACAATCTCCTCAACATAATGTCTACGGTCACAATCACGCTCGCTCCTTTCAGCAAGCTTTATGAGAGCATTAATGACACTTTGAAAGACCAGACTTCAATAATAGCCCTGATGCAAACAAAATTAAATCTTGAAGGCTTTTTGGTAGGAACTGAGGGAAGCCTGACATCAAGGATTGAACAGTCTTTCAGACAAGAAGAGGCGAGATCTCTACAAAGACTAGAAGAAAAAACATTAGTGGCTGGACATCGTACCCGGTTGGTGGAGAAAGCCTCTAAAACGAAATCCGAACAGCCAAATTCTACGACTGTAGACCTTTCTTCAAGGACAAGTCAACAAGATCTGAGAACGAGGGCCATCAGCCATTTAGTCTGTCCAGACCCTATGGACGAAATAATCACTATAATAGACGACAAAGAGGCAAACAAGAAATCTCTCCAGAACAGTGCCATTACCCACAAACGACCAGTTCAAGATGAGAACTCTCCTGAGCTTAACATAAGCCCAAACACCACTAGTCATAGGAGCAACGTCACGGACCAAAACACAAACGTCTTCTCATATAGTATATTTAACCAACAGAGATCTCTTCTCTCCACTTTTACTAAGCAAAGCACGCATCAGGTAGTGAGAAACAGAAGATTGAAAACACTCAAGGGTAACATCAAAGGTACAAACAAAGGAGTGGCTCCAGAAAACAAGAACCCAGCGGAGGGGAAGCAAAGACCTGAGAAACCTAAATCTCCAGAAAGAAACAAAGGCCGCTCAACCATAAAATCCACCTTGCCGACTCACGAGGAGCAACCTGAGTGGAGTATGTACACACTGGAGGAATCAGATTTAGAAACTCCAACAAAATATAACCTTGAAAGGAAAGCTGAGATGGTGGAGGATAGATCGTCAAGCATGGAGCCTGCAAAGAAAGTTCTAATATACGAGCCACCCGCCCAGACGGATAATATATCTCTGAGAAAAAGAGGAAACACTTGGAGGGGCTATGGAAAAGATCCAAAAAAGACAAACGAAAAGATAAAAGAGGTCAGAGACAAAAAAACAAAGCCAAAAGACGACTGATTCCCCGTGAGCACACGACAAAGAGGGGAAGATCGGGACGAGGGATCCAGAAAAAGCAACAAAAATCCAGATGAATATAATGTGGAACACCGGAAAAGATGCTCGCCTATGAAACCAAAAAGAAATACCCCATTAAGGAAACAAGCAACGAACAACAAAGACAGAGACCAAAAAAGCCTGCAAAAACGAATCGAAAGAGTCTGCATTTTAAAAATAAAACGTACTTATCATCGTGCCGATGGACTGACTTTGAACAGAGGAACTCTCCTAAAAATATTTCACAAATCCCAAGTTTAAGAAACATCTACAATGAGGACTTGTGGATAGTGGAACCCTGCCACTCGGGAAGAAGTGATTCTTCATACCTTCATCTGAAGTCTAAAATCATTAACTATCAGCTACTCAAATAGAGAGAAAGTCTCTCGCTTTTGGGATACGACTTAATACAAGCAGAGGATCTGAAAAAAGTGTCTGTAGACAAACCGAAAGAAATTGATCTGAAGGAGGGAGAACCAAAAATATTTTAAGTACCAAAGAGCGTCCTCGCGTTCACTATATAAGTAAAATGGAACATCTTCAAGACCTGCACAAAGCTCAGGGACACGGGAATCAGAGAGCAGCACAAAATCCTTATTGAGATGTCGAGAGAGGTACAAGGCACTCCCACAGAGACGATAGAAGAGACGTTGGGAGGGATCGAGCGCTGAAATCGCCAAGGCTAACTCCAAAAAACCTACTGTCATCGAAAGCAAAAGAAGTGTCGGACAAAAAACTGGAGTTGTGGACCTGGGCAAAGACGCCGGTTGATTCTACTCATAAAAACTAGCCACCATCACAGAAGATCAGACGGCCTCCACCCCTAATTGAAGAAGCGAGGAAAACAATAGCACCTGAACAAAGGGAGAAGATCAAACTTGGTTGTTGGAACACTCAGGGCTTTGAACACCTCACAAGAATAACTGATGTCAATCTTGGCCAATTTGACCTACTGTGTCTACAAGAGACATGGCTGACAGCCAAACCCCAGATAGATGGGTATGATCTAATATTCAACCCAGCCAAAAAAGGTCCCCTCGGGCGACTGATGGCCGGCCTGTTAACAACAATTAGAGCGGGGTCAGGCATCAATGTACGCAAAGTCCTGCCCACACCCTACTGGATCCAAGTGATGACATTAAATTGGCAGCAGCCACAGACCAACTCCCAACTATGGAAATGGGATAAAATTCTTCTAATAAACCTGTACTGGAACCCGGAATTAACAACACAGGAGGAATTTACCAACGAGCCGGGAGAAATCATGGAAGTAGCAATGGCCATTAAGGGAGGCTACTACACAATTATCAACGGTGACTGTAACACCTCTTGCGAAGGTATAGGACTGAACGCGAAGCAGAAAGATAATAACCTACCAGTTTGGAAGCGAGGGCAACTGTTGGAAGAGTTCATGTCAGCATGGGACATGCATATTCTTCATTGGATGCTATCCAAAATTAATACAAACGTGCCGTCGTGGCAACGTGGACTTCAACAAGGCACCATCATCCACATATATGTGACCAAAGACTTGCTGCCGGAGATTACCAACTTTAAACTGGTACGCACAGCGTTCAGTGACCACAATTTACTAACCACAGAGTGCTCAGCATCAAGGCTCCATCACCTTTCCACCTGCCCGGAGATCACAGCAACTTCAAGAGGCAACAGTGTAAAGATTTCGGAAAAAGCCCTTCTTGAAATAGCGAGCCAACACAAACTGCTCACTGAAAACGGTTGTATACCAGTAGAACTATGCAAGAGTAAGCTGGACTATATGCCTTTATTTACCAGATATACCATGAAGGTAAAAAAAAACCTTAAACCTAAAGAAAACCATTATCACGAGTATAACCCTGAATTATTTGGGAAAAGACAACTCCATCGGAGGCTCAAGAGAATTTACAATAAAGTGAACACAGCTGAAAACAAGGAGCGGTGGAAAAGAGCTATTAATAACTACAGGAGTTGGCTGATTTACCAGAGGCATAAATTATACCAGCAAGATGCAAAACAAATGCTGTCCGTAATATGCGGTAACAAAGCCAAAGAATTCTGGAACATGATTAAGGGCTCAGCTAAAACGGTGACGACCACATACAAAACAATGTGGGAGAAAAGAGGTGGATTACCCACTTTGCACCCCTTTATGCCCCGCTACCGGCTGAAGGTAAACAGGAAAAGAATACCAGAGTCGCCGAAACAGGCAGCAAACCATGTTGGACCATTCCCTCGGACACAGAGTCGATCTTAAATAAAACCAGGAAACTGAGCATCTTGAGGTCGCCTGGCCCTGATGCCATGTGCAATTTGGAACTAAAAAAGCACCCGGAGCTATGGGCTAATCTAATGAGCAGAATCTTTGTGAACTGTAACATCGCTCAGGAAGTCCCACAATCGTGGAGAAAAGCAATTATCGTACCAATCTTTAAAAGAGGGGCGACGGACGACCAAAACCACTACAGGCCCATCACACTTTTGGATGTGATGGGGAAGGTCTTTGCCTCACTTGCACTAGATGCTTTTCATTACTTGCTACGTTCCACAGACTTCGCAGACCCATTTCAGAATGGTTTCGTAAAAAACTTAGGAACAGCAACGAACATCCTTTTGCTAAGTTCCATGAAAGCCAAGATCTTACAGGGTGGACCGCCAGTATACATGGCATTCATTGACCTGGTCCAAGCTTTTGACCAGGTCAACAGACAACGCCTTTGGAAGAAACTAGAAGCAATGAAGTGCCCCTCTTACATCTTGGACCCGATATGAACCCTGCATCAAAAAACATCGGTAAGTGTACGCCTGAGTGCAGAGGGACGCCTGTCAGATGAAATAAAAACTGCAAGAGGGGTCAAGCAGGGATGTCCCTTAGCCCCAACACTATACAATGCGTATATAGCAGATTGTGGTAACTCATCTCACGAAGTCAGGCACTTTCCACCGACGTTAGGAGGCATGAAAATTTCAAGACTCCTATATGCCGATGACATAATCGTGATGGACCTTACCCCAATCAGCCTCCAACGACAACTAGACAACCTGGTGATCTATCTAACGAAGAACAACCTTCAACTAAACATGGAAAAAAACAAAATCCTAGTAATGGGAAAACTGTCCACAAGAGTGTGCAAATTCCGTTGGAGTTACGATGGGTCAAACCTGGAAAAAGTTAAGACATTCAAATATCTGGGGATAATTATAAACAACGACTAACAAGAAGCACCCATGCAAGATCTCTTGTGGAAAAAGATAAATAATTTAACAGCACAGGCGAAGGATGTTGAGAGGAAGTACGGGAGGTTCTCAATTATCCCGATCCTAAGATTCTTCAAGATGAACGTGGCCACATTGCTAATATACGGCACGGATGCAATGCCGTTACTACCAAACTCAATCTGGGAGAAACTGTCATGATGCCTACCCACAGGGATCCAGATCAAGTCCAGCAACCCCGGAAGCAGGCATCAAGTTATTCCAAGCAAGCCCAACAACCCCTGCTAGGGGCTATTTAGGTGCAGTCCTGGCGTCTATCGCGCCAGGCTCATATGGAGAGTCAGTCCTGGCGCCATAGGCGCCAGGCTCATAGATTAAAACTTACCTGATGCAGATCATGCTGCAAACTTACCTGATGCAGACCATGCTGCAAGAGCTCCAAGGCAAAAGAGGCTTGGAAAGGACTACTTTACCTAGGGACTATTTTTTACTCGGGTGGGGTCGAGGAGGAATACTTACCTGGGACTACTTTGGAGACTATTTAAACCACGGCCGAAGAGCAGCACATGCTTCGCGTTATTCTGCGTCCAGCAGAGTAACGCTCACCTTGCCTGCAAGTCTGCATCCAGTCTTCTGCCACGCTCGCCTCGAGTCTGGAGCTCCTAGAAAGAGGGAGAAAGAAGGAGAAAAGGTTAGAAAAAGAGCAGTACCTTTGATCCTTACCTGAATTCCCGATCCACTGCGCCTTCGAGCTGGAAGAAAGAAGTTATTTTATGCACGTCGCCTCGCCTGCTGCAGCGCCGCGCTGATCTCACCGGCCTTCGCAGCATCTTCACTATCCACCGCATCCTTCTGCATGTTCCTGCTGCACACCGGCACCCAAGGGGAAAACAAGAACAGCAAGGTGAGCCAAAGGGAATAAACAGGGGCAATATTAGTTACCCCCCATAGACTTACCTGATTTTACCGCCGGGGGTACTATTCCTCTTCACGGGTCGGCGCAGCCTCCGCCGCATCTTCGCCGCACCCCGGCCCCTAAGGGGAACAAAAGGTCCGCAAGGTGAAACAAATGGACAAACGAGGGGAATCCTTCTCATCACAATATACTTACCTAATTTTACCGCCAGAGGCAGTATTCCCCAAGACTTCATAATTTCTCTCAGCACCTGAATAAGGGAGAAAGCCACAGGTTACATACTGACATTATTTTATCGAACTGTGTTGGATAATACAAATCCTTACCTGAACAATACCGGTTGCTACGAGGAACTCTTCGCTAGGGTCAAGCTACAACCTGCAAGGAATTAGACAAGAGTGAAAGTCAGATATTTGAACTCTTACGAACTATATACTTACGGCATCTCGTCGGAAATCTCAGAGTCATTATTGTTCTGGAACTCACCAATTCCTTCGAACCAGTGAAGCAACTGGTTATCTACGCGCCCCTGCGCTCAATGCAGGATGGAGAGCTCATCTTTCCAAACCATCAGGTGAGACTATAAGAGGGGACATTAAAGGTGATCAGTGGGGAGAACAGCGGGGTTGGGGGTTAACACTCAACTCCACGGGTGGTTAATTCCCTTTCTCCATTTGCAGAAGAATACTCCCAAGGGCCAAGCAAACGAAGCTATGTGGGCCAGTCCAGTCTGTCTTCTCGGCACTACGCGTCACATTGGTGGAGACCGCAGCTGTCCAGTTCAGATCGACACCCCTGTGGGAGCCAGGTGAGCGTAACAGAACGCGAAGCCAACCCACAAGTTCCCACCCGAGCGTTATGGATACCTCAGAAACTGACCAATTTGCCCAATTACTAGAGGAACTGAGGGCTGAAGTGCATTCCGCCCATCAAGAAACCAATGCTCTTAGGAGAGAACTGATTTTGTCAAAGGAGCGAACTGATGACCTTGCTAGGCAACTACTGCAAAGCCAGGCTGGACAAACACCCCTACCAGGACTTGGGGGAAATCCAGCTCCTGTGTCATCGAGTAACCCTGTGCAAATAAACCTACCAGGAACTATTCCATTAGCTCCGCCCGAACGCTTTGCCGGGGACCCCAAAAGGTTTGCCGTGTTTATGAACCAATGCCGCTTGCACTTTTTATGCAGACCTGGAGCCTTCCCAAACGATCAAGCCAAGGTAGCCTTTGTATTGTCATATCTCAGCTGCAGTGCAGCTGATTGGTCAATTCCACTAGTTAATCAGGATGACCCAATTCTTCGGGATTTTCAGGGCTTTCAAATGAGCATGGAAAGACTATTTGCCTGGCACTCCCAAGGACAGGCCCTGGATAACGAACTTTTGTCCCTACGACAGGGTAACTAGGACCTTCTATCCTACATAGCGACCTTTAATAGGTTGCTAGTGGAAACTGGATGGCCCGAAATAAAACAAATCACGTTATTTCATCAAGGGCTTCGAGGAGAACTCAAGGATGTCTTGGCTCAAGTTGTGAACCCACCTCAAGACTGCACTGAATATATAGACTTAGTGGTCCAGTTAGATCACAGACTTCAGAACAGAAAGGCTGATTGAGCCAAGTTTGAGAATCGGGTGTTGGTCAAAACCCACGCTAACCCCAAAGGAGCAGATGCTTCAGAACCCATGCAAATCAGAGGGGTTAAAGGACCCTTAACCCAGAAAGAAAGAGAAAGGAGACGGCAAATGCAATTGTGTCTATATTGCGGAACTTCTGGGCATTTTCTAGGGGATTGCCCTGTAAAACTACCCAAGAAGGTGGTAGGAGCTGCTGATAAAAGCCATATGGAGTCAGACTCGGGAAACGACCACGGCCAACAAGCGTAGAGGTCCGCTTGCCGAGCTTGAAGAAGGATACTCAGACCTCGCATTTCATGATACCAATGGTCCTTGTAGATCCAAGGCAGCCATCACGTATACACGCAGTAAGGGCATACATTGATAGCGGGGCCATAGGAAACTATGTGGACTACGAATTGGCTTCCAGGATGAATCTACCTCTCTGCCGAAAGACCACCTCAGAAGTCATCGCCACAGTCGATGGAACTGAAATTGCGTCTGGGCCTGTAACTCATTCCACTGCAGAGATGACACTATTGGGTCAGGATGGGCATCGAGAAACTATTGTGTTTGATCTAATCAAAGCCCCACAGTTCCAAATAATACTGGGGATATCTTGGTTGGAAACACATAATCCTTGTATTGATTGGCGAGATAAGAGATTAACCTTCCCGGATTGTGCACAAACCTGTTACCCAAAGAAAAACTTGAACGGAGGCCTAGCCACAGTCACCACATCAGTCGTGCAATTACCCCCAGAATATCAAGAATTCCAGGATGTCTCCCAAAAAGAACAGGCAAACACCTTACCACCTCACAGATCGTACGATTGTCAAATCGATCTCATACCCGGTGCACAACCCCCTTGTAGCAGGATCTACGCCCTTACGGAACCTGAGAACCTTCACCTACGGCAATACCTAGACCAGTACCTTGCTAATGGCTTCATTCGCCCATCCATTTCCCCTGCATCTTCAGCTTTGTTCTTCATGCCCAAAAAGGAAGGTGACCTCAGCACGTGCATAGACTACCGCGCATTGAACCAGATCACTGTTAAAAACCGATACCCATTGCCTCTGATCCCCGAACTACTAGACCAAGTAAAGGGCGCTTGCATATACACTAAGTTGGATCTCCGGGGGCATACCATCTGGTACGTGTGAAAGAGGGCGACGAATGGAAGACTGCTTTTCGCACTAAGTATGGGTTATTCGAATGCCAGGTGATGCCCTTCGGGTTGTGCAATGCACCAGCAGCCTTCCGATACTTTATGAACAATGTCCTTTGTGAACTCATTGATGTTTGTGTTGTCGTATATATCGATGATATTGTAGTGTACTCCTCTTCAGAATCTGACCATGTGAAGCACGTCCAAGCAGTCCTTGAGAAATTGCGCCAGCACAAACTATATGCAAAACTGGAAAAATGCATTTTTCATGCCACGGAAGTTGAATTCCTTGGGTATATCCTGAGTCCAAAAGGAGTTCGAATGGACTCACGAAAGGTGGATGCAATTCTTAAGTGGCCATCACCAAGTTCAGTTAAAGGAGTACAAAGCATGCTCGGCTTTGCCAATTTCTACCGCAGATTCATCCTGGATTTCTCACATGTTGTCCATCCCATCACAGCACTCTTGCGAAAAAACAAACGCTTTATGTGGACTGAAGAAGCTGAAAATGCCTTCCAAGAGCTGAAAGTGAAATTCACGTCTGCACCTGTACTAAAGCACCCACGCCCTGAACTTCCATACATAGTGGAAACTGATGCATCCAGTTTAGCCATGGGAGCTGTCCCATCCCAAAAGGATCCTGAAACTGGCCAGCTTCACCAAGTAGCATTTTGGTCCAGAAAGTTCTCGGCACCCGAGTTAAACTATGCGGTTACCGACAAGGAGTTATTAGCCATTAAATCCGCCTTCAAGGCTTGGCGGCACTATCTTCTCGGTGCCAGGCATACCATTACTGTGATCACCGATCACTGGAACTTGCAGTATTTAAAGACAGCCAAGGCCCAATCGTCACGCCAACTCTGATGGGCATTGTTCTTGGCCGAGTTTGATTTTATGATAACCTATCGACCAGGTTGCAAGAATGATAAAGCAGACGCCTTATCCCGAATACGGATGGGAGAGGCAGAAGTGAACCCAGAACCACTACCCATAATTTCCAAACAAAGGATTCTTGGCATGACTACCCTACAGACACTAGAGGACATTCAGGTAAAGATCCAGCAACTCTTTGATCCTACAGACCTGCAGGACTGGGTAAAGAAAGGCCCGGACTACTCTGTCACCAATTACCTGCCTTATTACCAAGGGCGGCTATTTCTGCCACACAAGGAACTACAAGAGCTAGTCATTTCCCATTATCATGACACCCTAATGGAGGGGCACCCATGTATCGCAAAGACTGAAGCTAAAATTAAGAGACACTTCTAGTGGCCCACCTGGCGAAAGGATATTAAATCATTTGTAATGTCTTGCAGCATTTGCGCCCAGAACAAAGGTCAGAAGAGAAAACCAGCTGGACTCTTGCAACCTTTAGACACTCCGCCTACTCCATGGCACACCTTATCGTTAGACTTTATTACTGATCTACCTCCATGCCATGGATTTAACACCATTCTAGTTATTGTGGATCTTTTTTCCAAGATGGCCCACTTTATTCCTTTAAAGGGGTTACCTTCAGCTTCAATCCTAGCCAAGGAATTCCTCGAAAACATTGTTCGCATACACGGATTTCCGTCCATATTGGTCTCTGACCGGGGCAGTCAATTCATTTCACATTTTTGGAAGAAATGTTGTCAATTGGCGCAAATTGATGTGAGGTTATCGACCAGTCACCAGCCCCCAAACCGATGGTCAAACGGAGAGGACCAACCAGACTCTTGGACAATACCTGTGTTACATCAAACTGAGAGTAATTGGAAAGACATTTTTTGGATCGCCGAATATGCATACAATAATTCAGTACATTCAGGAACTGGACAAAGCCCTTTTTATAGCTTATATGGGCACCATCCTCGAACCTCAGACCTTGACTCACCCCAACACTTAGAAATGCCTGCAGTGGACCATCTGCACGCTATGATTACACAAGCCTTTAAGTAAGCAACTGCACATTTAAAACAAGCGAAAGAAAAATACAAGAAAAATGCTGACCAGCATAGAAGTGATACTCCACAATACCAGAAAGAGGACCAAGTATGGTTGGCCACAAAACACATACCTCTAAAGGGAACATGGACCTTTAACCCCAGATATTTGGGACCTTACTCTATTAAGGCCATTATCAACCCAGTGGCCGTCAAGTTGGACTTACCTTCTAATATGCGAATTCATCCCGTCTTTCATGTGTCACTTTTGAAGCCAGTGCAACCAGGGACAAGACTAACCAAGCCACCGGACCCCATCCTTGTAGACAGGGAACCCAAATTTGAGGTTAAGAACATCCTGGACTCCAAGCTGGTGAAGTCAAAGCTTTTTTATTTAATCGACTGGAAAGGTTACGGACCACAAGAAAGGTCATGGGAACCTAGTGACCACGTTCATGCTCCCCGATTGGTGAAATAATTCCACTGAAATTTCCCAGACAAACCAAAACCACGGGGAAGAACGACTTTAGGAGGGGCCTTGGGGGGAGTGCTGTCATGATGCCTACCCCCGGGGATCCAGATCAAGTCCAGCAACCCCGGAAGCAGGCATCAAGTTATGCCAAGCAAGCCCAACAACCCTTGCTAGGGGCTATTTGGGTGCAGTCCTGGCGTCTATGGTGCCAGGCTCATATGGAGAGTCAGTCCTGGCGTCATAGGCGCCAGGCTCATAGATTAAAACTTACCTGATGCAGACCATGCTGCAAACTTACCTGATGCAGACCATGCTGCAAGAGCTCCAAGCCAAAAGAGGCTTGGAAGGGACTACTTTACCTAGGGGCTATTTTTTACTCGGGTGGGGTCGAGGAGGAATACTTACCTGGGACTACTTTGGACGCTATTTAAACCACGCCTGAAGAGCAGCACACGCTTTGCATTATTCTGCATCCAGCAGCGTAACGCTCACCGTGCCTGCAAGTCTGCATCCAGTCTTCTGCCACGCCCGCCTCGGGTCTGGAGCTCCTAGAAAGAGGGAGAAAGAAGGAGAAAAGGTTAGAACAAGAGCAATATCTTTGATCCTTGCCTGAATTCCCGATCCACCGCGCCTTTGAGCTGGAAGAAAGAAGTTATTTTATGCGCGTCGCCTCGCCTGCTGCAGCGCCGCGCTGAACTCACCGGCCTTCGCAGCATCTTCACTATCCACCGCATCCTTCTGCATGTTCCTGCCGCACTCCGGCACCTAAGGGGAACACAAGAACAGCAAGGGGAGCCAAAGGGAATAAACAGAAGCAATATTAGTTACCCCCCCATAGACTTACCTGATTTTACCGCCGGGGGTACTATTCCTCTTCACAGGTCGGCGCAGCCTCCACCGCATCTTCGCCGCACCCTGGCCCCTAAAGGGAACAAAAGGACCGCAAGGTGAAACAAAGGGACAAACAAGGGGAATCCTTCTCACCACAATAGACTTACCTAATTTTACCACCAGAGGCATTATTCCCCGAGACTTCATAATTTCTCTCAGCACCTGAATAAGGGAGAAAGCCACAGGTTACATACTGACATTATTTTATCGAACTGTGTTGGATAATACAAATCCTTACCTGAACGTTACCGTTTGCCACGAGGAACTCTTCGCTAGGGTCAAGCTGCAACCTGCAAGGAATCGGACAAGAGTGAAAATCAGACATTTGAACTCTTACGAACTTTATACTTACGGTGTATCGCCAGAAATCTCAAAGTCAATATTGTTCTGGAACTCACCAATTCCTTCGAACCAGTGAATCAACTGGTTATCTACGCGCCCCTGCGCTAAATGACGGATGGAGAGCTCATCTTTCCAAACCATCAGGTGAGACTATAAGAGGAGACATTAAAGGTGATCAGTGGGGAGAACAGCTAGGGTGGGGGTTAACACTCAACTCCACGGGTGGTTAATTCCCTTTCTCATTTGCAGAAGAATACTCCCACGGGCCAAGCAAACGAAGCTAGGTGGGCCAGTCCAGTCTGTCATCTCAGCACTACGCGTCACATTGGTGGAGACCGCAGCTGTCCAGTGCAGATCGACGCCTCTGTGGGAGCCAGGTGAGCGTAACAGAAACTTGAAGGCTAGTTCTGGAGGGGGGTATTGGGGTTGGCGAAATCTACCCAAATGGCACTAATCAGAAGAGAACTTTGCCTATTATCGTTGCTGGCAGCGAAAATTAGAGCCTCTCTGATGCTGTATAGGAAAGTGACAAACAATCCCGAAGCCAAAGTCTTGGAGCTAATTAGAAGGGAGATGGTAAATGGGATGAACCTGATGCTGCAGCAATGGGAACAGCTAAACCTGAACATACTGAAAGAGCTGAACACAACTGCAGAATTGCTGGCTCAAAATCCAAACAAAGTCTCAAGGAAGCTCCTAGAGGCAGATTGGATCAACACTCTGGAGGTGGCCAACAGGTACTGGCTGACTAAAGATTTCCTGTGAACACCCATGTAGCTGAATGATGTCAGAGGTTACCTAAAGCAATTCCCGGACAAAAGGCTGAGCAGATCTTTCTTAAGATTCCGGCTGAACCAGCTGAAAACAAACAATATACTAGCCATACGAAAGCAGATAGACACGAACACTTGCCGGTTCTGTAAGGAAGATTCATTAGTGGAAACCAGTAGGCACCTACTGTTGGAGTGTAATGAACTCAAAAGAGAAAGAACAAGATTTCTTGCTGAACCATTGGAAAATTTTAGAACTTTGGACACAGACAATCTGTGGAAACTTCTGACGTGTGGAAACAACAGACGAGGTGTAATTGGAGTGACCTCTTTCCTGAAGTTCTTGGACATTCAGTAAACCGGAACCCTTGGAAGGAGAAAATTTGGTCGAACAACTGCTCCTATACACCTCTACCTGCCTACCCAATTTGGAATTGATTTAATGAAAAGTACAGCCTGGCGGATTTAAAACATTTTGTAAAAATTGCATCGCAATTGAATTTTTTTTTTTTAAATAGAGCTAAAAGACCTCTCAGATAACATATATTCTGACAAAACACTATCACAAAAATTGTACAGCCCTATATGGCAAATCTGAACACCTTGTCTGGCTGAACCTTAGTCCAGCTTCATCCCGAAAAAGAATACTAAATTCCTACCAAGAGATAGAAACCATAGCCACAAATTATCCCAACAGCCAGGACATTTAAAACAAAAATGATTTAATGGACACATATTACCCAAACAGAAGTACTGCTTTGGAAAATATGTGTCTGTACGACATTACCCAAAACTACACCTACAAAAACAATGTCACACCAAATGGCACAACTGGCAAATATTCAGCCTCAACTTCTGAAGGAAGCCTAATGAAACTCACTAAACCCAATCTAATTAATCATATAAAGTTATCATTTAAATCTCCACGACATAGAGAACTGTATTACATGACTCTACTCTAACTTTTTAAACCTTAGAGAAAAGAACAAGAATTATTAGGAAACTATGACTCGTTTGAAGCTGCATTCAAAGCAAAAGAAAACATTATAACAAATGACAACTTCAAACAATACAAAGAAATGTTGGACAATGAACACCAACAAGAAGAAGATATTGAAGCTCAACTAGATACAGGAAGCAAAGAACCACTTGGAGAACCACTCATTCTAAATGAAGCAGAAATAGCCATGACCGAGGTAGAAAATACCATGTATGAATATAACCAATCTGAGGAAGAATTGTCAGTGCTCGAATCATGAACAACTCACCATATTTTCTAGAAGTCACTCAAGAAACTGAACATGATTTTAAACATGAAACTAAAACCTGTAGCTGTAAAAATTATAAACCGTTCCTCCTATATGTAAGTGGTGAAGCGGTTCTGGTAAAACATTCTTAATTAAAATAATCAATACATTTTTACTAAACTTAACAAACAACAACTTTTTTGCTGTAGGTACAGCCCCCACAGGTTTAGCTGCCTACAACATAGGAGGTGTAACTTTACACTGACTACTGCTCCTCCCCGTAGAACACCAAAACAAATTGGAATACTACAAATTATCAGCAGAAGCTGCTACTGTAGTACACAGAATTCTAAAACAAATGAAAGTGCTCCTGATAGATGAAGTAAGCATGGTTTTCAACCTCATTGTTTTCGGACCTCCTACAGTTAACACCAGTAAAAGGTCAGCCTATTTTCAAACCATTAGGACACAAAAAATGCCACAATACATTCTGCAGCATTGGAAATGAAAATCTCTGGCAACATTTTCACTACAGAGAACTAAATCGAAACATGCGTCAGTCTGCAGACCTCACCCATGCCAACATTTAAAAAAAGCTGTTCTGCTTACTAAACATGCAATATCCATCTTAAATAGTAGACTAATCCATTAGCTATATGAACGAAACACATCTCCTCCTGATGTCATGGAACTATTAACTCAACAAAATAAAAAATGCATGTCCTTAATGCCAATGCTTGCAAGCTGTAGTCAATGTTGAAAAAAGAACTGCAACCCATACTGAATATCAGCTCCATAGACACACTAGAAGTACAATGCATGACACTTCCTATGTGTCAACAAGCAACAGCATGACTAAACAGCTTAGAAATATCTATCTCCAACACAGCTGGTTTGGAGAAAAAAATGACTTTGTGTCTAAACTGTTGAGTAATTTGAAAACGTAACCTTGACGTAGAACAAGGTTTAGTCAATCGAGAAATTGGTACAGTTGTTGGCTTTCAAACATATCCAAATGACAACATTCTGCTTGTCAACAGCCACTTTGACAAACTTGCAGAAGTTAAAAAAAATTGGCCGCACAATAGCCAATTTCCTTCTTTTCAAAGACATGTACGTACGCAGAGAACTATTTTCTCTATCTCTTGCATATGCTGTCACTATTCACAAATCGCAAGGTCTAACCCTAGATCAAGCATTGATTGACATAAGCAGCACAGTCCTTAAAGAAGGTGTGAGTTACGTATCACTTTCACGTCTGCGCACTCAATGGTCTATTCTTGTTTGTTTGTTTATTTATTTACTGTGCATTTGTTAGGCACTTATACAGTAAGTCAATTCTGTTTCAAAGCGCCCACAGGGCAGGTAGTAAGGGAACATGGGACTGAAAACAATTACTACAGTGGAATATAAAGACAAACCTACTATGCCATGTGAGTATTCAGAACATGCAAGTGCAGCGAGAAGCGAGTAAGAGGGGGTGGGAGTAAGTGCTGGAATGTCCGTGCTCGTGGGTGAGCAGCAGATGAAGTGCATAGTATGGTAAGTGCTATGCGGCCTGGAGTCGCATTGGATAGAACGTGAAAGCCTACAGGATTAAGGCCGGTGGATGCTGGGGCAGGTGCTAAGAGGTAGGCAGAGGCTGGGGCGATTGGGTATGGGAGGCCCGGTCCCTGCGGGATGCATAAGGGCCCTGGCCACCAATCACACTGAATGTGAGATTAGCGGATGAAGGGAAGGCAGAGGTGAAGAGGAAAGTCTTGAGGAGCTTACTGAATTTGAGGAAGTCCTGCTCAAGACAAAAAGGTAGGGGGAGGCTGTTCCCTAAGAGGAAGCCAGCTGAAGAGAGTGACCGGGCCTCCGGCCCTCTGTTTAGCGAAATGCATTACCTACAAAGAGTTGGTGCCAGAGGACAGCAGAGGTGTAGCGGAAGAGTATTTAGTTAGAGAAAGTTGCAGATAGCATGGTCCCAGGCCCCAGACAGCATTGTGGATGATGCAAAGGGATTTGAATTTAATCAGTGCCACATCTGGGAGCCAGTGAAAGGTTTTTAGGGCAGGAAAGATGCGCCTCTGGGCTTAAGGCCAAGGATAGGTCTTGCTGCCCTATTCTGGTTTAGCTGGAGGGGTCGTAAAGTGGAAGAAGGTATATTCAGGAGAAGACTATTGCAGTAGTCAATCCTAGAGAGAACCAGGGATTGGGTGACATTGAGCTTCTGGGGAAAATGAGAAAAGGGAGAATTCCTTTGAGAAGGAAGAGTTGAAAGTGGGACTTCTTGGCAATGTCCTGAGTGTGAGGGGGGAAGGAGAGAGAGGAGTCAAAGTTCACTCCAAGGTTTCTGGATTCAGAAGAAGGAGCAGGGGGAGAGCCCATAGAGGATGGTCAGAGTGAGGGGAAAAAAGAGGCAGCAGGGGTCCCAATGGGAATGGTCTCAGTCTTGCTGACATTGAGGCAAAGATTGTTGGAAGTACACCAGGACTGGATGGCAGATAGGCAGTCAGGGATGATGGAAGATGCAAGAGGCTCAGCAGGACGTTTGAAAAAGAGTTTAGGTCATCTGCGTAGCACTGGAATTTTGCAGAGAAGGAGGAAATGAGCAGTGCTAGCTGAGAAAGGTAAGTGTTGAAGAGCCAGGTGGTGAGGTTTGAGCCCTGGGGAACACCACAGGTGGAAAATAGGTGAGGAGAAGGTGTCCAAAATTACTTAGAACAAATGGCCAGTTAGAAAGGAGTTAAGCCAGTCCAGTGACTGCTCTGAGATACCAAAAGTATCATGGAGCTGTTTTAAGAGTATATAATGGTTATCCGTATCGAAGGCAGAGGAGAGATCGAGTAGGATGAGGGCAGCTGGAGAGTTAAATTCCAGAGATGTAAGCAATTCTTCACGGGTGTTCAGAAGAGCAGTTTCCATGCCTATGGTTGCTCGGAATCCAGATTGATGGTCGTGGCGACACCAATAAGTTCAGTCTGTGAGGTAAGTTGTGGAAAGACCAGCTTCTCCAGCAATTGCCCAAGGAAGGGGGTGATAGAAGTAGGGTGGTAGTTGGCTGGACAGGTAGGGTCTGTGGAATGTTTTTTTAGGAGGGGGCGCACAAGGGAGTGCTTGAGGGAGGATGGGAAATATACAGTGGAAAAAGAGTGGTTGCAGAGATCAGCGAGTACAAGGGCAAGAGAGACAATGTTGTCTTTGATGGTTCTGGCGGAGAAAGGGGAAATCTGTTTGAAAAAGACCTTCATGGAGCCGACAACTCTGGTGACTTCTTCAGGTGTGATAGGGGAGAAGGAGGAGAGAGAGGAAGAAGGAGGGTGAGAAGCCTTAGGAGGCATATGGGTTGGCTAGTTCCCACCAGATTTTAAAGAGTTCAGCAGTGTTGTTGGGTGCACTCGATACCTGTGGCTAGATGTGGGCCCTTTTCTTGGCATGGATGGAGAGACTGTATTGCCTTTGGAGCAGGCGGAAGGGCAGTTTGTCAGAGGGTGAGCCTGAGGTTTGCCACTTCTGCTCCACAGCTCTGCACCTGCATTTCCAGGCTGCAAATTCAGAGTCGTACCAGGTGTTACTTTTGGAGGCGGGTTTCAGGCGGATCCTCATGACTGGGGCAAGAATGTCAAGGGTGTTGGTAATGGCCGCCAAATGGAGGTGGCTGAGAGCAGAGTCAGTGGTAGAGTCTGGAGGGGTGAAGATGGAGGGATGAAGGTGGATGTGAAGGCAGCAGCTGACACTCGTTTCATCGGATGGATGTTTGTGAACGAGGTTGGCAGGGCTTTTGGAGGGACAGTCAAAGGGCCAAGGGGACACAGGTGCGAGGAGAGGAGAGAATGATCTGACCAAGAGAGACGAGTGACCAGCAGGGATGAGAGAGAGATGGAGGTCATAATGGATGAGGGCGTCCAGCGTGTGTCCAGCGGAGTGGGTTGGGCCAGAAGGGAGAATGGAGAGGGATAGTGATGTGCCGAGGTCAAGCAAGAGAGTGGATGCTGGGACAGGCGAGTCCAATTGGATGTTGAAATCACTCATGAGGAGGAGATTAGTGGTGGCAGAGAGCAGGGCGGAGCAGAAATCAGCCCATTCAGAGAGAAACAGGGTGGCAGCACCAGGAGGACTGTAGATGGTAGCAATCATCAGAGAGGAGGAAGGAGAGATGACCAGCTTGCAGACCAGGCTCTCAAAGGAAGAGTAGAGCTGGGTGGGTATGATGGAAGAAAGAACCCACTCAGGGAAGATTAAGGCAACCCCACCACCAGTTCGGTGAGGTTGTGGCTTGGAGATGATCTTGAAGCCATCAGGGAGAAGGGAGTCAAAGGTAGTGACTGAGCTGGCATTGAACCATGTCTCAGCAAGAGCGAGAATGTCGAGGTCAGTGTCTTTAAGAAGGAGGCAGATGTTGGCTGACTGTTTGTTGGCTGAGCGGGTGTTAAGGGTAGCCATGTGAAGGAGGTCTCTGCCTTTGAAGGGACGTGGAACACCAGTCTGAGGTGGAGGGACAGAGAGTGGTAGGGGGAGAGACAGGTGAAGGAAGGAAGTTAATGTAGGATGGCAGGTGCCGGTCACAGAGGAGGAGGTTGGGTTAAGGACCCTGATCCAAGATAGTGTCTGTGTGGTAGACATTAATGATGCAGCGTGATGATGAGAAGCCGGCCAAGAGGACTTCCTACTTGATGCCACCATTAATGGGAGAGGATGTGAAAGGGAGGAGAGTGGAGATGAGATGAGGACTACATAGATCTGGAGAAAGGACACAGAAGAGGATATCAGTGTAGACCTGTCTAGAAGTTGCGCTGACAGAGGCGCATGTGATGGGCAGGCCATGGTTCATGGACAGCATGTCTTTTTTGTGCTTTTTTCTTCCAGACGTCGTGAGAGAGGGAGGATAGGTGACAGTGTAGCAGTTAGAGAAGATGGGTGAGATGGTGAGAGCCATAGGGGCAGCAGAGGTTGGTTGAGAAATAAAAGAAGAGTGGCTGCAGAGCACAGTTATAGCTAAACTCACCAGGTGGCCTAGTAGTCACAAAAAGGCACAAATTCAATCCAAAAAGGAAATTCGAATTTCAAGAAACAAAGGGCATAAATGCAATGCAAAGAGGGTGCACAGATGTAAAAGCGCACAAAGCTAAATTTGAAATTAAAAAAACAGTGGCACAAATGCAATGCATGAAGGGCGCAGAGATGTAAAAGCACGCACACCAAAATTCGAATTTCAAAAGCAGTGGCCCAAATCCAATGCAAAGAGGGTGCAGAGATGTAAAAGCACACACACCTAGGTTTGAATTTCAAAAGCAGGGGCACAAATGCAGGGGTACAAGTGCATTGCAAAGAGGGAGCAGAGATGTAAGAGCACGCACACCTAAATTTCAATTTCATAAACAGGTGCACGAATGAAATGCAAAGAAGGTGCAGTAATGTAAGAGCACACACACATAATTCTGAATTTCAAAAACAGGGGCGCGAGTGCAATGTAAGGTTGGTGTAGAAATGTAAGAGCACACACACCTAAATTCGAATTTCAAAAACAGGGGCATAAATGCAATGCAAAGAGGGTGCAGAGATGTAAGAGCACACACACCTAAATTTGAATTCCAAAAACACGGGCACAAATGCAATACAAAGAATGTGCAGAGATGTAAAAGCACACACACCTGAATTCGAATTTCAAAAATAGGGTACAAATGCAGTGCTAAAAGGGTGCAGAGATGTAAGAGGACACACACCTACATTCGAATTTAGAAAACAGGACACAAATGCAGTGAGACAAGAACTAGGTTAGGTGAGGCAAGGAAGGCAGGGTTAATAGGCACATTAATTGGATCAGAAAGTTAGTGGCAGAGGCAATGGGAGAGTTCAGCCATCACTCACTAGTAGATCTGCAGGGAGGTCAAGTTTATGAGATAACAGTATGTAAGTCTGTAGTGCGATTGAAAAGAGGGGACAAAAGACAGGCACACACAGGACCTTAAGGGTGGGCCGTGTTGGGGGCTTGCGTTCGCCTGCTGGCTTAGCTGATTGGGCAAGATGTAGCAAACAAGGCCAAATTGGTGAGGAGGCGGCAGGGGTGGTTGGGCAATCCAGTGCCTGAACTTACAGGTCGGCCATCTTTAGAGGGAGGCCAACAATGAAATAACCAAAGGCAGCATGTAGAGTACTCAGTTGAAAGTGCGCACAATACACCCACAGGCCTTCCGTATGGCGCTGTCCTGGGTGGATTAGAAACAAATCAAACAGTTTTCGATTTTGGTTAAACATGGCATTTCTTTTTCTTTCTTTCTTTATTTTTTTTATTTATTACATTTGTTATACGCCCAAACTCAAGGGTATCACGGCGTAGGTTACAAGAATGCAATGTCACGTGTCTGGTTACATAGGAAGAATGGGTTACAGAAGATCAGTGGCAAAAAGAAAGGTAGCTTAATTCAGAAAAACAAACAGAGTGGTAGCATACTAGTAAAGCAAACATTACAAGGAGGAAATAGCAGTGATGCTCCTAAGAAATTGAGCATATTTGAATGGTAGCTGATTAGAATTTGTTGAAAAGCCAAGTTGTTATCAATTTCTTAAATCGTGGGTTGGAGCGTTCATTGTTAATGTTCTGTGGTAGCGAATTTCAAATTTTAGATGCTGCAACAGGAAAGCTAGCTCCCCCCGCTCTTGATTTTTTAAATCAGAGGATGAGTAACTGTGTGCAGACGCTGGATCTTAGTAACCTAGTAGGTATCTTGCTGGCAATATATTGATTGAGGTAGGTAGATGCTTCTTGTGAGATGCATTTGTGTGTGATGGTAAGGGTTTTATGAAGAATTTTAGCTTGAATAGATAGCCAGTGCGCCTCTTTCCCAGTCTGCGAGGTGTGGTCTCTTTTTATTTTATCCCAAGAGCTGCTCTGAGGGCTTTGTTTTGCAGGAGTTGTAGTTTATCTATGTTCCTCTTGGTGGTTCCTAGTAGAAGTATGTTGCAATAATCTAACTTTGAGCATATTAGGGGCCTTGATAGAATAATGCAGTTTTGGGGATGAGGAATTGTCTACTGAGGGCAATAAGTTTGGCCATATAGGCAGTGGAGGATGCAAGCAAGTTGATATGTTTATTCATAGTGCGGTTTGAGTCCAAATACACTCCTAATGTCTTGACTTGTTTAGAGATTTGAATGGACGCACCATCTAGGTTGATAGAGGTGTATTCAGGGTGCAACCTTTTTGGTCGAGCTGGAGATCCTATTATGAGGATCTCGCTTTTTTCTCCTTTAAGGCATAGATTATTTGTAGCCATTCAATTTTGGATGCAGGAGTAGATTTTATTAATGTTGGCTGTGTCTTGTTCCAGATCGCCCGTGATTGGGATGAGGATCTGAGTATCATCCACAAAATGTGTGTAGATAAGTCCCATGGTATCGTTTAGTGATTATCTCAGAGCACACAGTTTTCCAACAATGCTAGGGGCTGGCAATCCCCCACAAGCCCTTCATGGCTTACCTGGAGGCAGGCTGGTGGAATCTCCCTCTGCGCCTCATGCAGGATGGGTGAGGGCAGGTCTTCTTTCCTCAGGATGTCGAAGGCCTAATTAACTTTGATGCAAACAAAGTCAACACTGACATTCCTTGCATTTTACAATACTACAGGCTACGTGCACTATGCACCCCCATCTAGATATGTACCCTGTACCTCAAAAAAGGAAACCTTTAAAAATAAAATGAATACAAACAGAATGTATAACAGATCTCCCAACAATACCGCTAAAGAAACAACAACCAACTCCTTCTGCATACAAACACTTTATATTCCCACTACATTACCTATAATTAGTATACACATATTAATACTGTGATGATTCTGGCCATATTCTTACTACATTGCCTTTGTCATTTGTGATGTCATCTTTGATGTCCTGGGTGTTAGTCTTAGCAGTGCACTGTGTTGGCGTGAGTTATGGTTGCTCAGCTTAACATAGCTGGCAAATTTCTTGGGATTTTCGGTTTTACTTGTAACCATAACGTCCCTTTAACTACAGTCTTTCACTGAATTTCATAGGTTTTAATTAGTGCAACTTAACCTTAACGTCCCTTTAATAAAGTTTTTTTCTGTGAATGTTATAGGTTTTTATGACGTTTTTCATGATGTTACATCACTGTATGTAAGTTATTAATATTTCCTCTTTTAATATATGTGAAGGAACTGTAAACCTCCTTTAAGAAACATAAAGGGACACTCAAGGCCTGCACTCAAGGCTTGCACCTAAGGCCATCAACCATCGGCTCTCCCGGTCTTCTCTGGTGATGCTGCACGATGACCGAGTGCCCTTTGCTGTCTCTGAGCTCCTACTTCAATGTCTGCACTCCACACATTGAAGATAAGCCATGGATACCGTTAGCAGCTCATACACCTAACTGTTTTTGTGTTAATGAAATGTCTCAAATTTGTGCCCTCCAGACCTACCATGTCGGCTCACCCTCACCTGTCCCTCTCCACTTCACTGCAGAAGCTACACTCTCACCCACCTTGTGTCCACACAACTTATCTCACTATCTACCTGCCAACACCCTGCATCCTCCCAACCCTTTCCTGAGCCCCTGTACTAGCTTCGGCAGCACCACCAAAACCCATGCAGCACCCATGTGCACCATCCACGACATCAGCACCCCCCCAGGTCAGCCACGCCAGCCCTTTCAATTGCTATGCCCGCCATACCAGGCAACTACACACACACACACACAACTCTGAGCCAAACACGTACCCAGCATCACGCCACCCACCCGGTCATCTAAAATAGGCCTAAGCAGCCAGCCCTCTTCTAACACTAGCAGACCTCCCCCACCCTCTCCTTTCCTCCCCCTCCTTCTACCATGGTCATCCACCATACTAGACAACACGAGCCCCAATTTGGAAATCCAACGATCCCCTTCTCTCCTCATACACGCAAGTACAACGTCAGCTCTACACCCGACAAACCATCATCCAACCCAGGGCACAGTCAGGGTCCCACCCTGAAGTGCATCCTACCCTGCAAGTCATCTGCCTCCTTTACCTCCACTCCACTCCACTCACACAGGATGATTCCAAAGCCCCTCCTGTCACACTCGTCAGCACCAAATATAATACTGCAGACTTCTCCAGAAAACCCAGTTTCTCCATAGTCTGGCTCCTCTCGCTCCCCACCACAGGCAAGGAGGCCACCTCCCAATGACCCCAGCCCCCACACCGACCCACTTACAACCACTGGCTACTGGCCGGAAGCACACCTAGCCAAGAAAGACACACAAACCTGCCCACTCTGTGAACGCCTGGCACACCTCACCTCACGCACCACTAACCCCACTAATTTCTCACTCTCCCACACCTTACCAGAGTGCAACTTCCACCTGAAATTCTGCACCTCGCATCTGCCAGGAATCCACCTACGGACATCCTCTCTCCCCCAATAACACCTCATCAGCCAATCACACCCAGGCCAACAACCCCCTGCCATTGCTGCTCCCACCTACACAGTACCCTACTCCACACCAGATCTCTGGTGGCACATGCACATGACATTCATGACCTTATCTCCAGCAACAATCTAGACTTCCTTGCTCTCACTGAAACATGGCTACCACCTCCTCTGGCCAACACTCTCTCTAGCCATCACCTGTGATTACACCCTACTTCATTGTGACAGAACCCAGAAAAGAGGTGGTGGTGTTGCTCTGATTTACAAAGACACCATCACACTGCACCCCTTGCAACCTCCCCCTTTCCCCAACTGTAAAATCACCTCAGCTAAAATTAAATGCTCAGCCAATGCCTCCATCACCCTGCACCTCATTTACTGGCCCCCTGGCCCGCTAGCCAGCTTTGAGGCAGACCTCTCACAGCTTGCCCTCAACAATCTGAAACCCAACAACCAGCTCCTCATCCTCTGTGACTTCAACCTCGGCTACAATGACTCTCTAGATTCAGATGTCACCATGCTGGATAATTCTATGGAAGCCCTAGATTACACCCAACTCAACTCTGGACCCACCCATACTAAGGGCCGCACAATGTACTGGATCCTGGACCACAAAAGCAATGCCACCATCCTTGCCAACCATCTCTGATCGGTTCCATGTAATAATGTCCCCTCAAAAATATCGCCATGTCACCCATATAATATTGCCACAACCTTTTCCCGGCGATATTATGTACGGAGACCATATATATGGGGATAATATTACCTGATACCCTCTGATCATGGTCCGACCACAACACCATATTCTTCTCTATCCCTCTCCCCATCGGCAACCCAACCCCCAATCACCTCCAAATGTACTACCATCCTTGCACGCAGCACCCACAACCTCCCAAGCAACCGCATCATCTCTCTCCTTGAACAGCCTCTGCCCATCTCCAACAACACCACCACCATGGTGCAGCACTACAACGACCTGCTTACCAACATCCTTGACCTCCTGGACCCCCTTAAAACCAGAAAACAAAAGAACGTCCAACACCTCAATGCCTGGTTCACACCACAACTCAAAGCACTGCAAACTAAGAAAAGAGCAGCAGAAGCCACCTGGCGCAAGGACCCCAGCCCAACCAACAAAGCTCTCTTCACTAAAACCTCCTGCCTCTATAGGCAATCCATTTATATGGCCAAAGCTTCTACCTACAAGAAAAGAATCTCCAGAGCAACTTCCAGCTTGCATAAACTCTTTGCCATCCTTCGTAAGTTGGAAACCCCCTCCATTCCCCCTAGCACCATCCACAAAGACAACGCTTGGTACAATACTGTCCAAGACATCCTCAACAACAAAATCACCATGCTACAGCAAAAGATTTCAGCCAAACAGGCCAACACCACGACCGCCCCACCTCACCGCCAGTAGAACGCAGGGACTTCCCCCCTTCAAGTTCCAACCCATCAGTGAGCTCACCCTAGGAAACATCATCAAAGGCCTCAAACGCTCCCGGTGCAAAGGGGACTCTTGCCCAGACCCCATCGTGAAGGACTGTGCTGAACCCCTATTCCCCTTATCACAGCTTCATCAACTCCTCCTTCTCCTCCTGCACTGTCCCCCTGACCCTCAAAGAATCCTGGGTAACCCCTCTCATCAAGAAACCCTTTCTCGATCTCTTCACTCCCACCAATTACCATCCCATCACCACAGTCCCTTTCCTGTTTAAGGTCCTTGACAGGGTCGCTTATCTGCAAATCCAGGACTTCCTTGAGACCCACCATATTTTAGGCTCCCGACAGTCCAAGTTCCGGCCAAAACATGGTACTGAGACAGTACCACTAGACCTCAAAAACCAGCTTGATGATGTCAAAGACTGAGGCAACATCTCCCTACTCTGCGGCGTTTGACCTTGTCAATCACAACACACTCTGCCACCACCTCACAACATCCGTACACTTCTCGCTGCACGCAGGCAAATGGGTCACCTCTTTCCTCGCTGACAGGACCTTCAGAGTATTTGCTGGAGAAGCCTCAGCACAGCCGACCCCCACAACCTGTGGTGTCCCACAAGACTCTGTCATCTCGCCGACACTATATAACATATAAACCAAATCTCTCTTCAACTATCTCGACTCACTAGGTGTCTCATACACCAACTATGCGGACGACACCCAGATCCTTCCCCCTCTCAGGCACCCACACTGAAAACTCACTCAAGGTCAACCTCCTCTACGAAACAATCCAAACCTGGATGGCCACATACTGCCTCTGTCTAAACAACGAAAAGACTGAGCTCCTTCTCATGGCTAGAAGGCGCTCGAGCACTCAGCAGTGCTACCCCTGAGTCCCCCTCTGCTACCCCTAGGCCTGTCCTTGCAACCCGTGGGACACTGGACAAAAGAGGCAGTGACAAGAGCAGATATCTGTGTTGGACCTGAAAAAGGTGGTTGTAAATGCAGCTAAATGTGCCACTACTCTTTCACCTGGAAACTCAATCTCGTTAGCTGGAGAAATAACAGGGATGCAGGATAAACCATGAAGCCACCATCACTAACAGGTTGGCAGTCCATTAGTGAAGAATGCCTGAATGGTTGGGTTCAGAGGCGGGGCTGTCTGTGCTGCTCATACCCAGTACTGCAGCAACAGGAAGAGTGTGGGTGCTAGGTCTAGGCTAGCAGGGATTGGTTAAGAGCAGCCTGCAGTACTTAGTGCAGCACAGCATGAACGCAAATCTCATCAGCATTTCATGTCTGCTTTGCATATCCAGTGAGCCACTGGGTCTGTGATGAGAGGGGTGTGCCCCAACGGTCTGCACTGTAGGTGCGAGCAAAACAAGTTTTCCATTACATCTACGAGGATTTTCACACATTTTGAGACCCCCCTATAACATTACCCCCTTAACGAAACTGCACCAAACTTTTCAAAATCTTTTGGAGAGGGCCATATATCTCTTTTGCAATGTTTAATGAGGATTCATCCAGTGGGCGTGAAGTTCTAAGCTGCCCAAAAAGTGCTCTTTCTATGAGTTGAGCAACTTAACCATAACTACACGGCTGCTACCGTAGGCCGTGTAATATAGGTTTAGCACAGTTTCCCAAGCATGAAAAGGCAATACTCCTTTACACTATATAGAGAAACCAACTGAGGCCCGGGCACTCATAGAAGGTCCTTGGTAAAAAGATGTGTTTAATGCAATGCATAGCAAAACTTAAAAAGATTGGCAAACATGCACAATCATGGCGAATCAGGAAAGAAGGATTCATTCACACATTAGGGTTAAACAATACCACACGTTCCGCTCATTACAAGATCTTCTTCAGGCTGTGATAAAACAATCATTTGTGATCGCAAAATAGATACAATCCCCTCGTCATACCCCTCCTCCTATGATCATGTGACTACCATAGAGTTTCTCGCACCAATAGTGGGGGCATCTTGGGATCAAGTACAATCCTATAGTAGGTATATATATTGTCTAAGTTATACCATATAGCTCCAACATTCCTAATTACTCTTCCTTCCTATCTCATTATATTTGCGGGGAATGACAATTGAATTGATTACATAAATTACACCACATATTGGAAGCATACTGCACTAGTGTGCAAGTTGTTTCAATTGCGCCAGCATTGCTTGATTAAATACAGATGCAGTGCCGGCAGTTCGCAAGTGCGGCAAGTGTAAATCGATAAGGTTGCGGCATTGTTAGTCATAACATTACAGTAACACATATTGTTTAATTGTTAAATATTACTAAAAAATACCACACAGTGATTTATCTCATCTCCGTAAGTGACAAGCCATGCCCATATATTCATACTCATACTCTTGACAGAACAAGAACAATGTTCACTGTATGGGTGATGTAAAGTGCAAGTGCCTGAAAACAAATTCTAAACATTTTTTAATCCTTGAAATCATAACAGCAGCAACTATAATTTCTAAAGTGCAATAGCGTGTAAATAATCTACTTATGTAGCCTCTGTGCAATAGTTGCTCACGTGCAGATTACCCATAGCAGCACATTCAGTCTCTAAGGATCTACAATCTAGAGATCTATGCTTCAACAAATATATATTGTAAAGTGAGATAACTTTTGAGTGGTCTGCTTTTGTAGCCTTTGTGCAAATGTATGCCTAACCCAAAGCAGATTTCTTGTAGCAGTCCATAAAGTGAAAATGCAATATGAAACTCACCTCCCACAATCCATAATTCTATGGGAGCTACCAATAGATACATAGCAATTCAAGATTATGGCCTACTATAAGGAACACTATTATCCATGCCTAACCTGAATTTGCCATACTATGCTACAAACTGTTTTAAATGGCCGTTACAGTGGCTAAAGATTCATGACAAAACACTAACAGATTCCAGCTAAAATCCATCATCAACTTTCCAAACATCTGTTCTGTTGGGGAATTGGCAAACATCATCACAAAGGGAACTCATAATGAGGTGCTATGTTGATAAAATATTCACCAGCACAACGTATAACTTATTTCCATAAAGGATTTACCCTTCATGTGCAATATCATACATTTTAAATACTTTAGTTTAAGAAAACAAACATCTCTGAGTCAACATTCAGCCCAAATGGTCTCAGCGTATTGAGTTTGAATATCAATTTAGCTTCTAATTGCCACAATTTCAATTCTCTATTACCTTTTCTGTCATGTTCTGGAATGTGAGATAAACCCAACAATGTCATGTCTTAGACATTACCATTATATTTATCCATAAAGTATTCTGTTAAAGGGTAGCTCAAATCGGCATTTATTATTACTCTACAGTCCTGCAATATTTATAGTTTTAAAGGTCCAATAGTTGACCCAATTTATCTTAGCCCACAACTGCATATGATGACATACACCACGAATTTGGCCAAACACGTAATCTTGTGTTTGTGGATCTATAATTTGTCATTCTGTATTACAAACACATCTTTGTGGACAAAATCACACATTTTACACTTCTTACATTTTGAAAACCCTGTGGTTTGTGATCCACTCGAATGCCAACGTGTAGATACTTTTGCAGAGTGAATTAAACTCAGAGATAATATATTCTTTAGAATTGGAGCTCTGGAAAAAGTAACTCTATCGCTGTTAAGTATTTACCAGTGTTTGGCTAAAATCGCCTGTACGTTGTTAGCTTGATGTGTGTAGCCTGTGATGAATCGAGTGATTTCATCCTTAGATTTACAGGTGGGCTTAAAGATATCAGCTCTATTCTTATCCTCTGCTTTCTTGAAGTAATGATCTATGGTTGAGCGCAAATAGCCCTGGCATCGTGGATCACCCGTTAATAGCAATCTGCTGTGTCCCCAACTGCCACAGGTGCACACAATCAGCACAGGTGGAGGCAATGGAGCCTGGCCCAGCACAAAAGGAGCACACCCACACACCACACCCCTTCCTAGACCAGAATGATCCCACTTGCTGTTGTGATTTTGGAGCTGGAGGACATGCCTGCACTGCTACTCCATGAACAGGCACTACATCAGGTATTACAGAGGAGACGCAGGAGGAGAAGGAGAGTGAGAATGGCCCAGCAAGTACCACCAATGCAAGCAGATGTACCACGCAGGCAGCCACCAATCCCTCGCATAAGGGCCACTCCATTCAACTTGACTCCTACAAAGATCCACACCCTGTACCGCCTGGACAGGGACACCATCACCGCCATTGTGGATCTAATACACAATGACATAGTCAGCCTGGTAGAAATCTGTACCGCCATCCCCCCTTTACGGAAGGTAGTGTCTGTGCTCCACTTCCTGGCCACAGGCACCCACCAGCACACAGTGGGGCAGCGGCATGGTATATCACAACCATGTTTCTCACGCATGCTGAACCAAGTGCTAGATGCCCTCCTGAAGCATGCAGGGGACTACATATCCCTACCACGGACTGGCCAGGAGTTGAGTGACACAAAAATAGGTATACATGCACTGCCAGGCATGCCACATTGCATCGGTGCCCTCGGCTGTACCCACGTAGGGTTGGTGGTCCCGCATGCCATGGAGGTGGTTTACCGCAATCGCAAGCTATACCACTCCATCAATGTGCAGATGGTACGTGACGCCAGCAAGATGATCACACATTGATGTGCCCGATTCCCCGGATCAATGCACAATGCAATGGTGCTGCGGAACTCCTCGCTACCCCACTGCATGGAGTGACATGCTGCACGACGTGCCTGGTTGCTGGCTAAGTCTGCTCACAGGCCCATGTTAGTGTTTGGGGGGGTGAGACATACATATGATACCTGGGTGGGTTTGGGGGGGGAAACATGCGTATACTACCTGGGCGTGTTTGGGGAGGTGAGACATGCATATGCTACCTGGGTGTGTTTGCGGGGGTGGGGGGACATGCATATACTACCTGGGTGTGTTTGGGGAGGTGAGACATGCATATGCTACCTGGGTGTGTTTGCGGGGGTGGGGGGACATGCATATACTACCTGGGTGTGTTTGCGGGGGGAAACATGCATATGCTACCTGGGTGTGTTTGGGGGGGTGAGACATGCATATGCTACCTGGGTGTGTTTGAGGGGGGGTGAGACATGAATATGCTACCTGGGTGTGTTTGGGGGGGCATATGCTACTTGGGTGTGTTTGGGGGGAATCATGCATATGCTACCTGGGTGTGTTTGGTGGGGGTGAGACATGCATATGCTACCTGGGTGTGTTTGGGGGGGAATCATGCATATGCTACCTGTCCGTCCTCTGGCCCATGGGCGTGATTGTGGTGGTGACTGGACACTGTCCATGCTGGCAAACACTGCGCCCCTAATCATCCCAACCTGAACATGACACTGACAATGTATGCCGACATACCCTGGCCGCACACCAATGTTCATATGTCAGACTCTCAAGCAGCGCTCAACCCTCATCATGTCCACTGCACATCATCAGACTGTACCCACAGCACCACAATGCACCAACATGCAGTCACAAAGCGTAATATACAAGACCACATCAAAGCCCATCATAGATCATGCATGCATGAGTGCGTAGAATTAAATCCTGCTCAGGGAATCCACTGTCATTGGCCCTACACCACAGGAACAACGCATACCATCATGGCCAAATGTGTAGATGTATGCAAACGCAATAATCTACTTGTGTCAAGACTGCTGGAAATCAAACCCATCAAGTAGAGAACATCACCTATACGAGTGCGATTGGAGTGATAAACAACCACTGCACATAAGTACCAGCATGCGAGTGGACACCCTGCATCATCAAAAGGACACATCCTTACACTTGTGGACCATACCACCCAACACATCGTGGCATAATTACATTTGTGCAGGCGTGTAGGGACATGTGCATGACGTCATCAATTTATTGCAAGCATGATACTCCAAACAACATGTCACATGGCATATACAAGCCTATATCATCAAAAACTGGCCTAAATGAATTTGGTCACATCAACTGCCACACATCCCTCATATGTGAGTACATCAGGGTCCCTCTCACTCCATCGCGGTGAGTGCTGAGTCTAATGTCAAGTCCCCTCAGTCCTGTATGTCACACATTCCTTCCACCATGGCTTGGCAAGCTGTGAACAGGCCAGATAGTTACGCATATGTGTAGTCAATGGCTGCCTTCAGAAATATCCTGCATATGAACATCAACAATGTACAGGCTGAGCACAGATGGAATTGATGAATTACCCTCACACATACCTTACTGTGCTCCAATGCAGGTGATGCAGGATATCCCCGGAAGCCATGGCTCATCACCCCTGTCAGAAATCCGCAGAACAGGCACGAAGAGGACTTCAATCGGGCTCATAAACGTACCCGCATTGTGATCGAGCAGACCTTTGGCCTGTTGAAGGCACGGTTTCGCTGCCTCAGCAGGCCGGGTGGGGCACTCCTGTATGAGCCTGTGAAGGTGGGCAAGATCATCATGGTATGTGCCATGCTGCACAACATGTGCATCCGACGGAACGTACCTCTGCCGCTTGACATTGAGCAGCAATCACCCGGTGAGGATGAGGATGATGAAGGAGAAGGGGTAGCACATCAGCCAGGTGGCGATGCTCATGAGGGATGTGCTTTGCGCCAGTCTGTGATAGAGCAAATCTTCTAATGCACATGAATGCAGAGGGTGCCATGGACGTGGGACTCTGGGCACTGGGTGTGGGGGTAGAGGGACACTGTGCACTGTAATGCAATAAATTCACACACACCCAATAAGCAATGTCCAGTTATGTGTTGATTTTACACAATTGGTGCATTAAACAGGTGATATTTACAACGTGCATATACCCTCCCCCCAAGACCCTCCCCCCTGTCCCCCAACACCCTCACACATCCTCTTCCCCCACCTGCCTCCCCCCAACATCCCCACAAACCTCCTACACCCTGCCCCCTCCCCCCAACACCCCACACATGAAGTGCTCAAAATGTTTCTTTATGCACTTGCAGTCAACACATGCAGGGTGCCCCTGCTACTTCTGGCCCCTCTTTGGAGAAGGGGGTTGCATTCAATTGCGCCACGTGCTGCGCAGGGACCTGCGCACAGTGCTGGTTTGCGTAGAGCTGGCAGGTGTGGCAGATGATCAGGTGGATGGTTGCGGGTCGGTTGGCACTGGACGCCGCCGCTCCATGATGTCAGCTATTCTGCCCAGGATCTGGGCCACTGCTGCAAAACCATCATGGACCCACTTGCTGTTCCTGTTACGGCCTTGATGATGGCCACGGTGTTGGCACGCATTTCATGCCTACTTGCCTCCCCATCTGCAATATACTGTTTGACAAGTTCATGCATTGCCTATTGCCGGCCCTCCATCAGTGTCATGCGCCCCTCAATGTCCCGTATCGCGGTGGAGGTGGATGGTACATTTGCTGGGGTGGCAAATACGGGGGTGTTCTCAGATGGGGACCGCTCCGCATGTGTGCCTTTGCCTCCAGACTCAGGATGAGGGGTGCCCTGTGGCGTGACCTGTGGGGTGACTTGGGGGCTTGGGGTTTGCACAGCATCCTCAGACAAGGTGCTTCCCTCGTGATGGTGCTCCACATCATGGCCCTCGTCCTCATCGCCACTATAGGGCGCAGATGCAGCTACGTCCCCGACAGAACTCGTGGCAGCTGACTGCGTTCCTTCATGCTCCGAATCAATGGCTGTGGCCACGTCCTGTTTGGCGGTTGACTCCTGGGGTGTGGCAGCAGGTGTTTTTCCTTTGCTGGAGGCTCAGAAGATGGTGGTGCACTGTTGTGTCTCTTGCGTGCCACTCGGACCATCCGACTGCCCCTGGACGTCGATGGCCTGGTGCCATCATCCCTGGCCCAGGCCCTTTTGGCAGGTGTCCTGGCCTGGGCACCTGCTTCATGAGCATCACTGTCTACATCCGTGCCTGTGGGGGACAAAGAGAGGCAGGGTATCAGTTATGGTAGTACTTGCATCATGCATGCATTGGTGTCTGTGCAGTTTGTGCCGTGTGGATCGTTGCATGCTTGTTGTTGTGGCGGACAGGGTGCATGCTATGTTAGGGGGGGTGGAATTGGCATCCCCCAGGTTTCGATGTGTTTGCCGTGGTGTCTGCTATGGGGCCTACAGCTGTGTTGTAGCTTGCATGCAGTGTGACACATGCTGTTTATCTGTGTGTCGGGTGTGTTTTGGGTATCGGTGCAGCATGCAGCATGCATGTTGATGTGACAGTGGTGGGGCCAGCATCTAGACAGGGATATGTGTAGGTGTGAATGATGGACCATGTATTGGCTTGCATCACTAACACATTTGGTGGCCGACATTGTACTTTGCATGTCAGTTGTTTGTGGGGACACTCACCTTCATCAGCCGATGATGGTACTCCGAACTACGCTGCACCGACTCCTTCGATCCCTTCCATGTCTATTGTGGTGCTGCACATTTCTTCCCACCTTGTGAGCTTTATGGGGGAGTGGGCCCGCCGCCTGTTGTCTGCCCCTGGCTGCGATTTGCCGACAGGATGTTTCTCACACGTAGACGTAGATCGTCCCACCGCTTCTTACAATCCTTCACGGGGCATGCGGTGGTGCCACATCCTCCCAAATTTGCTTCTTCCGGAGCTGTTCTGGACGCCTCAGGTCTGCGCAGAATACCACATCCGCCTGCTCTGCTAAAGTGTCAGCCAACATATTTAGTTCCTCATCACTAAATCTTGCCTTGCGCTGGCGGGGAGCACCTTTATGGGTGGCTTTTGACATCTTCTTCAAGGTGTGTATGCTATTTTGCCAGAACAGGTCCTGTCTATCAAGGATTGCAATGGATTGTGTTTTTAAAGATGGCCGCCGCTGCATTTCCCGTTCCGGTGCGATGATGCTACTTCCGGTTCCTCTCATTGTGGACCCAGTAATACCATTTGCGGTACTTCCGGGTCCGTTATTTAGGGATGGTCAGAGGCGGAGGAGGTATCAGCGCATTTCATGATACCAGTATCGGGGGTTTGAGGGATGTTACCGGCATGGGGGTATGGCTGTTACCGGCTTGCCAGTACGCGTGTACACGCACTCTCGTAATCAGCCGCTATTTGCGGCGTCAAGGCTACACAGACCCCTTATTATCGCCATTCCAGTCATGATGAGATTTTAGCGTGAGTCTCATAATGAGGCCCATTATCAATTATTTGAAATTTAATGTTCAGAAATGCCAGTTCATGAGGGCTAACACTAGTGGTTAGATTCAAATTAATTTTGTTGTTATTCAAAATATCCATACATCTGGATAGATTTTGTTCAGTGTCATCCCAAATAATAAAAAGGACATCTATGTAGTGGTACCATACCACTATATGTTGCGTGTATGCTTCCAACTCTTCCTTCCATGCCATGTTCTCTTCCCACCATGCCATATAGAAGTTTGCTCTATTGTTTGTTGGTGTAAAGTGGAGAGTGAACATAGTGGTAGGAAAGGTGAGTGTCTGGAGTGGATTATGCACTCTTAGGAGCCCACTGTTCCTGGTTACTTTCTGGGTCTGGATGAGCTGGCAGTGATCATCCTCATGATTTGCAGTAGCAGTACTCTGAGGTAGATTCACAGGTTGGACCGGAGTAAGTTATGATTTGCACGGTCAGAGGGTCATTATTCTTAGGCTCACCACTAAGTGTCAGGGAGCCCATTTTCTGGGTCCCTGGTTGTGGTTTATGGTGGGTTACAGGGTAGGTCTTGGTAGAATACTGGTCATAGGTCAGGATATATCTCATAGCAACATAGCTCTAACGAGGCAGTGGTGCTAAAGGTCGAGCTGGACAGAGGCATTGTAGAGACTGGTTGTTTTGATGCCTTGGGGGGGTTTGTATATTAGGTACATAGTCGAGCAAGGTAGGGAGTGAATGGGTATGATCAGCTTGATGGCACAGGAGGCTGCTAGGCCTGTCTAGTAGTATCGGGAAGCGGAGAGTCGGTAGATGCATATCCTAGAGCCTGCAGGACACTAAGGCTGCCAACTGTGGCCTCACAGTTCCTAAATCCGCCTTGATGTCTTATTTGTCAGTTTCTGTGGTCCCTTCCCTCGGTATCCCTAGGAACACTTGCAGGTCAGCTGTAATTACTTTCCAATTTAATGACATTGAACTCATGATTCTATAATTTTGGTGAGTTTCGGCGGCCTTAAATGGTCCTAATCATGGTTCACGGAAAAAGCCAGGTTTTTAGAGCTTTATGTAAGGCCATGTAGTCTTGGGTGTGTTGAATGTGAGGAGAGAGTGAGTTCCACAGAGTTGGAGCCAAGGTTGAGTGGGCGGACCTTCCAATCCTGGTTGAATCGGAGGCTAGAATCACTGGTAAGAGGGCAGTGCTTGATCTTAGGGTGCGTGATGGGTTTCAGGGTGTAATCTTCTTCTCTTGTAGGTATGCTGGGCCGGTCTTGTGCACTGCTTGGTGGGTAATGAATAGGATTTTGAAAGTGGTTCTTCGTCCAACAGGGAGCCGGTGAAGGGTGCAGGGAGCAGGGGAGATGTGATCCATGTGTCCCCATGCAATAAGGAGTCTGGCCGCAGCGTTTAGGGCTCTTTGGAGTTTAAGTTGGTATGCCGGTCTAAACAGATATAAGGAGTTGGCATAGTCCAGTCTCGCCATAACAGTGGACATACTAGCGTCAAGTCTGTTGGGGTAGGTGAGAAAATGGAAAATACGTCTTAGGAGCTTGAGGTAGTAGTGACAGGATTTTGATACATTATTGATCTGATGGGAGAGGGTTAAGCCAGGTCCATAGTGCATCCAAGGTTTTTGACTATTTCAGAAGTAGGAGGGGGTGCCAAGAGAGGGGGGCCATGGGAGTGGTGGCAGGAGAAGGGCAGTATCGCTGCACATCATGATCTCAGTTTTATCTGGGTTCAGAAGGAGGTTGTTTCTTGTCATCCATCGGTCAATGTCACTGAGGCAAGCTTCAAGGTCAGGTCGTGGGTTGAAGTTTGTTTTGGGAATTCTCAGGATAATTTGGGTATTGTCAGCGTAGTTGTAGCAGGTGAGGTTGTCCGCGCGGATGATGCCTGGTAGAGTGGCCAGTTACAGGTTGAAAAGAAGAGCAGAGAGGCAAGCGTCTTGTGGTACTCCAGTGTTCATGGTGCAAGGAGTTGAGAGAAAAGGGGAGATGAAAGTGATTTGTTTCCTGTTGTTGAGGAATGAAGCAATCCATTTGAGAGCCGAGCATCAGATTCCTAGGGAGTGGAGTTGGTGAAGGAGGATAGAATGGTTAACAGTGTCAAATGTGGCTGGAAAATCAAGGAGAACCAGCACTGCACAGCCCTCCGAGTCCGCCGAGACCTTGAGATCATGCAAGATCAGAGTGGTTTCTGTTCCATGGCACGGCCCGAAGCCTGATAGAGCAGGTCGACTAGGTTGTTAGATTCTATGAAATGGTTGAGCTGAGAGTACGCAGCCCGGTCAATGAGTTTCGCCAAGAATCCGGTGTTGGAAATTGGCCTGTAATTCCTAGACTCAAGGGGGTCAAGGGATGCCTTTTTCAGAAGAGGTTTGATATGCGCTATTTTAAAGACCTCCGGAAAGATGCCAGAGGTAAGGGAGTGATTTAGTATGGACTTTGCTTGTTCTCCTGCACATGTGGAGGAGAATATTTCTTTCAGAAGAGAGGCCAGACAGGTGTCAAGAGGGGATCCGGAGGGTCTGCTGCCAGATATTAGATCAAGGAACTCGTCACTCAAAATGGGGTTGAAAGAGTAGAATGATGGCATTGCGGCGGTTGAAGCAATGGAGTCAGGAGGGGCAGGTGTGGGGTGGGGGGTGTTACTAGAACTTTGGTATTAAGGATTGCCCTCCTTTCTGTGATGTGTTGTAGAAATGCAGGGTGAGGGAGTCGCAGAGCATTTGCGTGGGCCTGGTCAGGGCAGAGGTGCAGGAGGGTTTCACAAAGTCGGAGATAATCCTGTAGAGCTCTTTGCTGCTGTTGCGACAGTTCAGGATTCGTTTATTATAATAGGCCTTTTTGGCCTTTTGGATCTCTGATTTGTAATTACGGTGGTGTAGGGCAAAAAGAGATTTGCTGAGAGGGGTTTTAGATGTTCACCGTTGGCCCTCGAGATAATTATTTTGGCTTTTGAAGGTCTTCAGGTGGGGCGTGAACCATTTGGGGACGGTCCTTTGCGAGATGCTGCGGGGCAAGAGGGAGTGTGAGAAAGTAGTGATTCATTAAGCCAGGAGTCAAAGGATTCAATGGTTAATGGTCTATCTGAGGTCAGCAGTGCTGGGAGACTGTGTAGCAGGGCTTCAGCTAGGTCAGGGAGTATCTTGTCTTTGTTCCAGCATTTGTGATCATGTGTGGAGGAAGGGTGAGCCTTGGGTGGAGGGGGTATGATATATAATTGGATGTGGCATTTATAACGTACCTGTACACAAGTGTTTCTTGGTGTGACAAGACAAGGAGGGGGAAACAAGGGAGAACAAAATAACAATCTTAGTAGGCCTTGCGTCATTCAGATAGCGCAAGTGCAGGGAAGGGGGAAGGGGAGAAACCAGCGGGTGGCTCATAGGTTCAGAGAGAAGGGACAGTAGGGTTGCAGATACAGACCCTTAAGTGCTGGGGAGCCCGGAGTGCAAGGGCAACTGGACATGCAGGAGCATGGGCCCGAGTTCATAGAGTGATCAGGTGACCAGTGCGCGGACCAGTCAGTTGCAACAGCAGCGGAGAGGAAGAGAGAAAGCGGAAGCGAAAAGGAAGGTCTTCAGTTGCTTACAGAACCAGAGAAGGTTCTGCTCAAGTTTGAGAGAGGCAGGGAGGCTGTCCAGAGGGAGGCCCCAAGGTTTTTAGCCTCACAGGAAGGAGCAGGAAGAGGGCGGCCAGTTAGAGAGAGAGGAAAGGAGGAAGCAGGTGTACCAATGAGGAGGATCCCAGTCTTACTGGCATTAAGGCAGAGATCATTGGTGGCACACCATCCCTGAATTGCGGCCAGGAAGTCTGGTATGAGAGATGAAGCAGTGGTGGCTGAGGGGAGCCTGAAAGAGAGCTGAGTATCATCCGCATAACATTGAAAATTGGAGCAGAAAGTAGCGATGCAGTGAGCAAGAGGTGGCAGGTAGTGGTTGAAGAGCCAGGGAGAGAGGTTAGACCCCTGGGGAACACCACGAGTAGTGAGAGAAATAGAAGAGAGGAAAGACCCCAGTTGGACCTAAGAGGGTTGGTCGGTGAGAAAGGAGGTCAACCAGGCCAGGGCCTGATCAGTAATATCAAGGTTGTCTGGAGACGATAGAGCAGGATGGCATGGTTGACCATGTCAAAAGCAGAGGATAGATCAAGGAGAATGAGGACAGAAGGGAGATTAGACTCGAGATTGGAGAGAAAGTCTTCATGGGAAGCCAGACTGGTGGTCATGGAGGCAACCAACAGATTCAGTATGTAGATTAAGCTGAGAGATGGCCAGCGTTTCCTAGAGTTTGCACAGGAAAGGAGTGATGGAGATCGGGCGATAGCGGGAGAGGAAGGATCGGATGAGGGCTTCTTTAGAAGGGGGTGCACAGGAGAGTGCTTAAGGGGGAGGGGAAAGTTCCAGTGGCAAAGGAGTAATTGCAGAAATCGGCCAAGGCGGGAGCGAGGGTGTCAATGTGGTCCTTGATAGTTCTGGATGAGCAGGGGCGAACCTGCTTTGATGAGACTTTCATAGATCAGACTTGTCTAGAAACATCGCCAGGAGTGAACAGGGGAAAGGAGGAGAAAGGAGGAGGAGTGACTGCCTCAGACAGGTCGGCAGTGGTAGAGGAGGAGGAAGAGGAGGTAGAGGAAGAAAGGGTGGATGTTAGGGAGAATTTTCATAAATGTGCTCATTTCCCTTACCTTTTGAAACCCACATCTACTTTGCTGGATTTCTAGGACTTTCATTTTTACCTGGAAAGAATGTGAGCCTTTTTTCCCACTCTTTCATGTATTTTGATGTGTGTTTTACTTTTGTGTTCTTTGGATGTGGAGTTTTAGACAACTCCATAGGCATCATCTTTTTCTTGTGTGTCACAGAGCACCCTCAGTGCAGTGGCACAAGGATGTCTTTTAGACTTCCCAACGTTTAAATACCTTCTCTGGGACTGACTATCGTCTGCCAGTGAATGCAAAGTTAAATTGACTTTGCTAATCTTTTTAAATTGCTAGACCCAGTACACACTGCCTTACAGCAGAATGCTGGAGGGAATACCTAGTGTTCCCTATGCCTAGAAAACTCATGCAGCCCTCAAAAGCTACCCTTTCTTCTCAGAGTGGCTGGTGGCAGTGGTATTACCATGATTTCCCCGACCGCAACCCGTTTAAATGCTCCGGTAGCTGAAATCCCCCAGAGCCATGTTTTTCAAGATGGCATCTGAGCCCCCTCTGTAAAAACAGGTTCTGATCAACTTTTTTCGCATTTCTTTTTGGAAAGGTCCTTCTAGTGTTTGTATCTGCGCGCCAAACCAGGTTTGGTCCATTTGTTCATTTGCCTTTGGCGGGCTTCAGTACTGGGCTGGCGCCTGAGTGTCTGGGAAGGACAGGATGTGAGGGAGGGGCCCGAAACTCCCTGTGCTTAGTCTCCTAGGAGACCTGAATGCATTCTGGCGTGATTGGCTGGCTGACTCTCCGGCAAGGACAGCCACCCTGCTGGGTGAGTGACAGCTAGGCTGGAATAAATGGAATGAATGGAAGAACTGTTTAAAAGCAGGTCTCTGGGACTTGGAAGGCAGAGTCGACCACTTGAACGAAAGAACCGAAGACAAGCTGAAGGAAGACGACTGCCGCAACTCCTGGACCGTTGGTTTGCCCGGTGAAGCCCTGCTGCAGGTCCGAATAGTCTGAAACTTTCTCGACAGAGAAGCTCCTTCAACGACGACTTCTTCCCTTGAGCTTGTGGGAAAAACCAACTTGCAAGCCACCTGGAAACCATCTCCACATTGGTCGATATTTCTTCAGAGTGCTGTTGAAAACCGGATAGCCAGTGAGAAGGATACCAGTTTGTGGACTTTAAGGCACTCACAACTTAAACCAACGTTTTGTCAAGCTTGTGGATCCGTCCCCGTGCAGTGCAGGAATCTCGCGATGTCCTCCCTCTTGTCCCCACGACTGAGGCTCAGGAACAGCAAGATCTGCAGGAACTGCCAGGAACAACTGCCTCAGCTACAGCTTTTCTTCATTCAAAAGGTACTGTGCAAGTACGGTAGAGAAATCTTCTTTGCCGCGGTGAAAGTTTCTGAAACTTTCCCAACTTTGGAGTTTTGTTCGCTCCTAATCCGACATATCACTCTTTTTCATGGAAACTACTTCTAAGAACATTGGCAAAGACTTAACCAATTACTACCAGAACTGTGCTATCCTATCCAAGACACTGATCCATTGACTTTGGAGCAGCCCTATTGAATTGAACTGCCTCTTGTGGTGAACTGAAACCCTTTGCCATGCCTATGAAAGTAACTGTGTTTGATTCTTATAACCTTTGTATTTGTACCCCTTCTGAAAGTTAATGAAGTTCCATTTTGCTCCCACTTCAGGGGAGCCCAACTTGTTCAGAAACGTATTGGTTTGGTACTGAAGTGTATTATAGTGTGATATTGAGCTGCTTATTATTAGTGGAATGTTTTTAACTAAATGTGTAAATAAATTAATATTGTTTTACCAAGAAACCTTGAGTACGTGTTTGTTTGAACCACTGCTGTGATTCCAAGTCCTTTGTGTACCACCTTGTACTGCTCACATCCCTCCTGAGATAAGCCTGGCTGCTCAGCCCTGCTACCACAAAACTGTGTAGACAGACTTATACCAAAGGTGAGATTGTGCTTACACCTGTAGTCTTAATTGTGTGTAATGTTCCCAAAGGGTACTGCATGTAATTGTGCCTAACACTGGTGGAAAGTGGTGAGGATAAAGTATAGCTGTTACATTGAGAGTGCATCTCTTACTATTGTTCAAATAACTTTCACAAGACTAAGCACCACTAGAAAAGCATTTTTTCTTATCATGCCTGATATGGATGACTACAGACAGGAGACCCTAGTAATTTTAAGAGTTGATCAACTAAGGGAAATGTATAAAACACGGAACCTCACTGTTAAAGGCAAAAAGAACGAAGGGATAGAAAAAGTGTTGGAATGTCAAAGTCTAAGAAATAGGTCTGCTATACTATACCTACTTCTGTAGAAAATGTGGAAAATGATGATGAGGATGATAATGTTTCAGAGTCCAACTCAAATGTTATTGATGAGTTGGAAGAGGCAGAGGAGTATCAAGATATAGGCCCTGCTGCACCTCTACCTGCTCGTAGGCCTCAATCCTTAGTCACAAGGACCCTACCAGGTCCAGTACTGAGTCCAGAGTTTGTCTCTCTTGAGAAGATGAGACTTGAGTTAGAATTCAAAAGGCTCCAAGCACAAACTGAAAGTAAACATCAAGAACTTAAACTAAGGGAAATGGAATTACAACATGCTCTTGAAATGAAGAAATTGTCTCTTGAGAATGGTTCTCTCCCAAAGCCTTCTAGATCTTCCAGTCCTAAGAGGCCTTGCATGCCCAAAGATGCAGTAAGTATGTATGAGGTTAATTAAGCTTGATATTTTGGATTGGTTGGCTGCTTTTGAGTATAACTATGGGATTCAGGAAATTACAGGGAATCAGCTGATTCCTTCGCTTTTGTCTAGGCTATCCCAGGTTGCAATTGATGCTGTAATGGAGGTGAGGGAAATAGACAGGATGGAGTATGAAAATGTGAAACTAGCCTTGATAGCTAGGCTTGGGAAAACTCCTTCCCAATATCTTAAGAGGTTTAGAACCCTAAAAAAGCATGATGGTACCCCTTGGTCTACCTGGGTGTGTGAATGTTTGAAAAACTTAGATGGTTGTGTTAAACGTTACAGAGTTAACATTTATGAAGGTATGAGAAATCTGTTTGTGTTACAACCTATCCATGATGCCTGCTCTCCTGAGCTGAGACAGCACTTGGCCGACTCTAAGGAAATTGATCCAAAGAAGTTAGCAAAGGCTGCTGACTTGTGGATTGCCAACAGGGCTACTCACAATGATTCTGGGGCTACTCAGAAGAAGGATGAGGGAAAACAGCACAAGAAAGATAACAAAGAGAATTCCATACCTCCAATCAAAAAGAGAGCCACAAACCTAAGAAGGGTAAACCCCCTGGGAAACCGAATCAGGCTAGTGAACTGGTGCCAAACCAGAGGGAGGTCAAGGCAAACCCCCCTTTATCAAGACATTTGGAAAATGTTTTGCTTGTGGGTCTACTGACCATGTGAAAGGGGATCCCAGATGTAAGGGTAAACCTTCAGGGATCCACACTGTCTCCTCAGCCTTCTCCCCGGAGGAAGAAGTACAAATGGCTAGTGGAAGCTTTCACCTACCGGCTGAGGAACCCATGAAAGTCTCAGCCTGTGTTTCTTTAGTGTCCCTGGGTATGTGGGAACAGCAGAACTTAGATGCCTATAATTCCATCCCAGACAATACTAAAGAGTATTACAAAGACAGTGTACGTGTGAATGGTCAGGAGACCCCTGCCATCAGAGACGCTGGGGCCAGCATTACTGTAGTGGATGAATCTTTTTTCAAGGTTGAGGATGTTACCAAGGCACCCAAATACCTCACCAAGCTTGCTGGTGGCCCTGCCCAAAAGCTTCAACAGTTACCAGCTCTCATCCAGTGCAATGACATGACTGTCAAGATACCTGTTAGTGTGCAGAGTGATGTACCTGGGAGAGTCCTGTTGGGGAGTAACTTAAAGACTCATGGAGTTGTATCAAACACCTTCCCAATATCTTAAGAGGTTTAGAACCCTAAAAAAGCATGATGGTACCCCTTGGTCTACCTGGGTGTGTGAATGTTTGAAAAACTTAGATGGTTGTGTTAAACGTTACAGAGTTAACATTTATTAAGGTATGAGAAATCTGTTTGTGTTACAACCTATCCATGATGCCTGCTCTCCTGAGCTGAGACAGCACTTGGCCGACTCTAAGGAAATTGATCCAAAGAAGTTAGCAAAGGCTGCTGACTTGTAGATTGCCAACAGGGCTACTCACAATGATTCTGGGGCTACTCAGAAGAAGGATGAGGGAAAGCAGCACAAGAAAGATAACAAAGAGAATTCCATACCTCCAATCAAAAAGAGAGCCACAAACCTAAGATGGGTAAGCCCCCTGGGAAACCGAATCAGGCTAGTGAACTGGTGCCAAACCAGAGGGAGGTCAAGCCAAACCCCCATTTATCAAGACATTTGGAAAATGTTTTGCTTGTGGGTCTACTGACCATGTGAAAGTGGATCCCAGATGTAAGGGTAAACCTTCAGGGATCCACACTGTCTCCTTAGCCTTCTCCCCGGAGGAAGAAGTACAAATGGCTAGTGGAAGCTTTCACCTACCGGCTGAGGAACCCATGAAAGTCTCAGCCTGTGTTTCTTTAGTGTCCCTGGGTATGTGGGAACAGCAGAACTTAGATGCCTATAATTCCATCCCAGACATTACTAAAGAGTATTACAAAGACAGTGTACGTGTGAATGGTCAGGAGACCCCTGCCATCAGAGAAGCTGGGGCCAGCATTACTGTAGTGGATGAATCTTTTTTCAAGGTTGAGGATGTTACCAAGGCACCCAAATACCTCACCAAGCTTGCTGGTGGCCCTGCCCAAAAGCTTCAACAGTTACCAGCTCTCATCCAGTGCAATGACATGACTGTCAAGATACCTGTTAGTGTGCAGAGGGATGTACCTGGGAGAGTCCTGCTGGGGAGTGACTTAAAGACTCATGGAGTTGTATCAAACACCCCCAGGCCTCCCAGCAAAAGGAAACAGGAGCAGACAAGGAAGGCCAGAGAGAGTACCTTAAGAGGCTCTCTAGGGGAAATTATAGAGAAAACTATAACCCACAGACCACAGGACTTACTGACTGTTATTTCAAAGAAAAAGGAGGAAAAGGGGAAACCTAAAAACTCTAAGAAAAAGCCAGCAAGCACTCCTGTGCTACGCACAAGGACATCTGTTACGCTCACCTGGTCTCTGTGGAGGCGTTGAGGCACAGTTGCAGCCCTCCCTGGAGTTAGATCACCCCCTTCTGGTTTCGTCCCCTGCGGATCCGCTGTTAGTGGCGGCAATCGGTGGCACTGCTCCTGTGTGGATATGGGAAAACGTGAATGCACTGATAGGTGACTGTGGTATCTCCCTAACCCTTAGACCCAAGGTGCGATTTCAGTGGGCACGTACCGGCCCATAAGGCTCACCTGGTAAGTGTGAATGATGAGCTCTCTGTCCTGCTACTTCTGGTAGGGGCGCTTGTTGATGGAATCAAATTCCTTCACTGATTCCTGAGTAATAGTCCAGTTCACCTGCGACTAAGCTCCTCTTTCTGCTTTCTCTCAATGTCTCTTGTCTGTTCCCCTCATTCTGCTTTCTCTCAATGTCTTGATGTTATTGCTCCCAATGTTGTTGTTTTTCACTGAATAATGTTCCTCTCTGTTTTCTCCCAAATAGATGGAAATGCGGCTTAACTACAGCTGTGGAAGCACAGAACGCGGCTGAGCAGAAGATACATGCAACGTCAACGTCCGGCAGCAGGTGAGTGATGGTTTTAGAGAAGGCGCAAGGTTTAATGGCAGCGCACCCTTAACTGAATGTCTGTTAAGTGTCTAACCTTGTCTTTTGCCTTTCTTTTGCAGGTGCTGCGAGTTTGGATGGAGTGCATCGTGCCGCGGTGCCCAGATGATGCTGTATGCATTCTGAGATGTTTGCAGGTGAGCTGCGTTGCCAGGAAGAAGATGTCTGCGCTCCGAGATGTCTGCAGGTGAGCCGCAGTGCCAGGAAGAAGATGTCTGTGCTCCGAGATGTTTGCAGGTGAGCCGCGGTGCCAGAAAGAAGCGTATAAGTGAGAGCAGGATCCTCTGGATGGTAAGTATGACTGTAGATGTCAGGATCTCGTCAGGTAAAATGAATCCCAGGCAACAGTGAGTGTTACCCTGCATAGAGGTGCAGAATAACGCAAAGCGTGTGCCTTGGGGTTGGGCTGGCTTTTATAGCTGAGCTCTTAAGACCACACCCCTTAGCTCACTCCTGCTTGCCACACCCTGCCACTCTTAGAAGTTGCACGTGCAGATGCAGATGGAGGCCACACCCAGACTAATTACACACAAGTGAGAAGTTCTTGAGAGTATTCTTGTCCATAATAACAGAGTTCTGTTCCATTCCAAGCACTTCTGCCCATAATGAAAATGTCTTGTTTAAGTTCTTCCATGAGCCTGGCGCCACAGGCGCCAGGACTGCATCCAACCAGGCCCCCCATGTATAAACGTCCGAAAGTGACGTGCATGAACCATGATGTTCCCTGCTCCCCCCACTTGATGGTGCCGCTCTTGTGATCCTGGGCAAGTGGCCATGACAGCACTCCCCCTCAAGGGCCCTCTCAAGGGTGATCTTCCTCCTGGCCCTGGATTAGTGGGGTTATTGCGATGGAATTGTCTAACCAATCGAGGGGCATGAACATATTCGCTGGGTTCCCAGGTTCGGTCTTGAGGTCCGTATCCTTTCCAGTCTATTAGATAGTAGAATTTGGACCGAACTACCTTGGAATACTTGATAGATTTAACTTCATATTCGGGTTCCCCATTTAGTAATTTGGGCTCTGGTGGAGAATCAATCCGTGTATTTGGTTTCATGGGCTTGAGGAGAGAGACATGAAATACCGGGTGAATTTTCATGTGCGATGGTAACTCCAACTTCATGGCGGCAGGGTTGATTATTGCCTTGATAGTATAGGGGCCCAAACATCTGGGGCGGAAGGCCCGTGGTCCTTTCAAAGGTATGTGTCTAGACAATAACCAGACTTTATCCCCAATCTGGTAATCGGGAGCTTCTTTTCGGTGCCGGTCAGCAAACAACTTTTGTCTGTCTTTGGCCTTGTTCAAGTGCTCAGTTGCTTCCTCAAGAACTTGAGTGATGGATTTATGCAAGGAATTTATTGCGGGCATTTCCAAAGTATCGGGTGGATCATACACTGATGTCCGTGGGTGTCTTCCATGTAGAGTATAGAATGGAGTTTGTCCAGTGCTTGTATGAACCGAATTGTTATATGCATACTCCGCTACCCAAAGTATGTTTTTCCAGGAGTCTTCAGAGTGTTGAAGCATACATCTTAGATACTGTTCTGGTGTCTGATTGGTTCGTTCAGTTTGTCCATCGGTTTGAGGATGGTGGCTAGTGGGCAACCGGAGGTCAATTCTGGCAATTGCACAACACCTTCTCCAAATGGCGGAAACAAATTGAGTTCCACGATCCAATGTCAGTATTGATGGAAATCCATGTAACTGGACAATTTGTTCCAAGAATACAGTGGCAGGAGTCGTGCCATTTTGGAGAATAAATCCACAATGACTAAGATGGTGGTGTAACCATTGCAGGGAAGAAGATCCATGATAAAATCCATCGATAGTGTATGCCAAGGTGCTGGTGGAACCATTAAAGGATGCAATAATCCAGCAGGGTTTTGCTTCTGAGATTTGTGCTGTGCACAGACACCACAGGTTGTAACAAATCGGGCAATGTCTTTCCTCCAAGTGGGCCACCAATAGTTTTGTTTTAACTTTGGCCTGTGTCTTAGCTATTCCAGGATGTCCTTCTACTAATGAATCATGGTAGTTTGTGATGATTTGAGTTTGCAGTTTCTTGTCCTGGATATATGTCACACGCCTCCCATTATGGCGTCTATGGAGGACATGGAAACTTGGATGCCATTGAATGTTCCTTTGTTCCCTTTTAGTTTCCTGGTGATTGGGTCTAGTTTCTTTTCTTCACGGAAGCTCTGGCTCTTAAGCCACGCCCTCCCTTACAACTGTGCGTTGCAACTCTTCGCTTGTCCTGGGTCTACGAGCTGTGCTTTTCGCCTTAGCTCCAAGTTACCCTCTGGTCCTTCCTCTCCATCTGCTTTGCCTTCACTGGTTTGTGCTGTTCTGTTTTTCTCCTCTGCGGCATTTGTGAGCCTTTTGGTCACCACCCTCTGTTAGCCGCGGTTGCTCTTGTTTGTTTACTTTTGGTTTCGGTTCGCTTTCGGGTTCTGTCTCTCTTTCTTTTTCTCCGGTCTTGTCCGTTCCGCCTACTTACCTTTTTTCGTGACTCCTGTTTCACATTCACCTGTCTAGCCTTATTCTTACTTGCCTCCTCTTTCTTTTTTTCCTTTCTGTACCTATTTCTTCTTTTCTCCTTCGGTACGCCCTCTTACCTGGGAGTGCTTCAATCCTCAACAGTCTTCCGGCTGCATTCCTTTTGGGATCTGTGGACTGCCAGTTCTCTTCATTTGCTCTCCCAGTCTTCTTCTTCCGCGACAATTCACCTTCTTACCGGATTTCCATCTTGTTTGGAAGGACTGCAATATCCATTGCTTCCCGTTATTTCATCATTTCCATCAATTCGAGTTCTACAACTCTCCTGAGAGGTTTTTTCTGCCTAGGGGCTTTTTCCTCTCAGTTGGCTTTCGTGGGAAGGGTTCCCCTGCTGCTCCGCTCTCCAAAGAGATGGCAGGGTGGCGTCTACCCAAGGGAGACCATACCTCTACAAGAAAAAAACATTCATTCCAGAGAAAAAAAGGAGGAAAACTTACAACCTTGTCGGAAGAAGATACATCTGAGATCGCCATTGAAGGAGCAGGAGCAGGAGCTCCCTAAACTGCTGGAGCAGCGCTATGCAGTTTACACCCCCTTGCAGCCACCGGAGGTACGCCACAAGGCTGTACTACCCTCCCCTTGAAATTAAATTAATATTACCCTCCACACACCTCGCTTGCTAATTACCGGCCTCATCTGGCCATATTTGATTTTCGCATCTATATCATGAGGAAACCCGCTCGATTCGTCGCCCTACACCATTGAAGTCTTAAATCTGAATCACCGCCATTGGGCTCCACGAGGCAGAAGCCACTCAAAGATGGCTGCCTAGCCCTTCTGATCTCTGCAGAATACTTCTGCCATTTGCTGCCTTTGTTGCCCATTGGTCACAGCACTCTACTTATTGGCCAATCCGTGACCGGAGGCGTGAGCCGGCCCTCTTCCTGGAAGGCCCTGACTGAAAGGCTACCCCTGTCCAAGCCTGAGTCCATCCGGGATCGCCATTGAAGAAGCAGGAGCAGGAGCTCCCTAAGCTGCTGGAGCAGCGCTAAGCAGTTTACACCCCCTTGCAGCCGCCGGAGGTAAGCCACAAGGCTGTACTACCCTCCCTTTGAAATTAAAAGGCAGTTTTGGTGGCCTGGATTAGCCTCAGATGTGAACAAATATGTTTGTTCCTGTCCCATCTGTTGTCGGTCTAAATACAATCTTCAAAAACCTATAGGTTTGCTGCAACTGGCACCTCTTACAACAAGACCTTGGAGTGTTCTGTCTACTGATTTCATTGTTGACCTGCCGCTTTCGGAAGGTAACATGTGCATAATGGTCATGGTGGACTCCTTCACGAAACTGGCACATTTCTCTCCTCTCACTGGTTTTCCTACTGCCGCAGAGATGGCCAATGTATTCATCAAAGACATCTTCCGTCTCCATGGACTACCAGATAGGATTATATCTGATCGTGGCAGTCAATACACTTCCCGTTTTTGGAGGGCTCTTTGTTCCAAGTTGGGTATAGAAAGAGCTATGTCCTCGGGGTTTTCACCCTCAGATTAACGGTCAGACGGAGAGGCTTAATGTCTCCTTAGAACAATACCTCCGCTGCTGTATCAACTCGCAACAAGACAATTGGGTTATGCTATTACCAGCAGCTGAGTTTTCTTACAATAATTCTAAACACAGCACCACTACCTGAAGTCCTTTTGTATAGTACTTATGGTTTCCACCCTCGTGCCTTGTTACCAAATGATCTCAGAGCCTCAGCAATTCCATCTGTGGATGCCATACTCTCTAGCATTTCCGAGGCTCAAGCCATCGCCAACAAGTCATTACAAGCTGCTCAAACCAGATACAGGACTCAATATGATGCTCACCATCAACCATCTCTTATGTGGGAGAAGGGTACCCAGGTCTGGCTCTCAACCAAATATCTTCCATGATGGTTGCAGGTATCTAAATTATCACCAAGGTATCTGGGCCTCTTCATGATAATGAACGGGTCAACTCAGTGGCATACCGACTACGACTACTTAACCATATGAAACAAATACATCCAGTCTTCACTCTTCGTTGCTCAAAGAATACCATACTGATACGTTCCAACGGACGTGCCCTCAAAATCGAACCAACAAGAACATTAACCTTGATGAATATGAGGTGTCAAGTCTAATGGACTCCCGATATAGAAAGGGGCGCTTAGAATATCTGGTCCATTGTAAAAGATACCCCCATTCAGAAGATTCCTGGGAACCTATTACTCACTTACATGACTCTCGGTTGATTCACAAGTTTCACCGGTGTCATCCCAGCAAGCCGAGGGGTTCACCCACAAGGAGGGGGTATACTGTCACACGCCTCCCTTCATGGCATCTATGGAGGACATGGAAACTTGGGCGCCATTGAATGTTCCTTTGTTCCTTTTTAATTTCCTGGTGTGTGGGTCTAGTTTATTTTCTTCACGGAAGCTCCGGCTCTTAAGCCACGCCCTCCCTTACAACTGTGCGTTGTAACCCTTCACTTGTCCTGGGTCTACACGCTGTGCTTTTCGCCTTAGCTCCAAGTTACCCTCTGGTCCTTCCTCTCCATCTGCTTTGCCTTCCCTGTTTTGTGCTGTTGTTTTTCCTCTGCTGCATTTGTGAGCCTTTTGGTCACCGCCCTCCATTAGCCGCGATTGCTCTTGTTTGTTTACTTTTGGTTTCGGTTCGCTTTCGGGTTCTGTCTCTCTTTCTTTTTCTCCGGTCTTGTCTGTTCTGCCTACTTACCTTCTTTCATGACTCCTGTTTCACATCCATCTGTCTAGCCATATTCTTACTTGCCTACTATTTCTTCTTTTCGTTTCTGTACCTATTTGTTCTTTTCTCCTTTGGTACGCCCTCTTACCTGGAAGTGCTTCAATCCTCAACAGTCTTCCGGCTCTATTCATTTTGGGATCCGTGGACTGCCAGTTCTCTTCATTTGCCCTCCCAGTCTTCTTATTCAGCGACAATTCACCTTCTTACCGGATTTCATCTTGTTTGGAAGGACTGCAATATCCATTGCTTCCCGTATTTTCATCATTTCCATCAAGTCAAGCTCTACAACTCTCCTGAGAGGTTTTTTCTGCTTAGGGCTTGTTCCTCTCAGTTGGCTCTCGCGGGAAGGGGTCCCCTGCTGATCTGCTCTCCAAAGAGTCAGCAGGGTGGCGTCTACCCGTGGGAGACCATACCTCTACAAGAAAAAAAAAATCATTCCGGAGAAAAAAGGGGAGAAAACATACAACCTTGTCAGAAGAAGATACATGTGAGGAGGACGGGGAAAATCTAGAATGTACACAACTTGTTAAGCGTGATAATATAACCGTCCTTGGAAATATGGTGTATCGGTCTCCCTTTAAAAGCCATTCCTGTTGTTTTACTTGATTCATCTGGGACTGTGTAAGGGAGCACTTTGGCGGGAGCTGCAGAGGGAAACAGGCACACCTATGACTGAAGGCACTATGGGGCCGAAGCAGCGAGTCAGCCCGACTGATCGCGACTATTAATATAGCCAAAGGAGCAGGGTCGGGAGCCGCTGCATCCAGCCGCGGCGAAGCAACGCCTCACTCACCTGCCAGGGGAGCCGAGCCAGACGAGGGGGAGGAGTGCTCGCAGGCGCTCCAAGACGGGATCGGTAAGCGGTCGGTCCTTCACCATGCTGTGTCCTGCGGCGGTCTCAGAGCGGGTCGCAGCTGGAGAACGCCCAATGCCAGGATCCGCCCATATACGGCATGGCTGCAATCACATGACCGGCACGAAAGTTCCCCAGAACTCTGGAGGCAAAGAGTGCAGCACGCCGGGATGGCACCCTTTGAGGGAGTCAGAGAGAAGCCTCAGGGACCAATAGGGAGAGGGCTAGGCAGGGCTCATGATGATTGGTGGGGGCTTGAAACCAGGAAAGAGAACAAAAGAGCGCCAAAACAGGCTGATGGGTTTGTTTCTTTTTACAGGACACAGAAGAGGGAAGAGGAGGAAGACCGGAGTGGTGGGCCTATCCGGGCACCACGGGATAGGACAAAGCTGGGAATTACACCAGTGTATTTTGGAAGGGTCAAGCACCGGTGAAGAAAACCGGGTGAACTTTATTCTTTGTTTATATCGAGGACCCCTTTCCTTGTGGAATTAAAGATTGTTTTCAGCATCCGCCTGTCTCCAGAGTCGTAATTCCACAACTAGCGACGAAGGTGGGATTCCGACAGCGTTATGGAGGCATTGATCAAGACTCTATCGGAGGGCCAGCAACAGCTGCAACAATTAATACAGCTGCAAACCTAGCAAGCAGCTGCGGACTGACAAGCCTTCCAACAGGCTATCTAATTACAGAGCACCATACAAACCATTGCCCAGGATAAACAGCATGAAACCATCTCCTGCCTCACGGATGTGGTGGCCAACGCAAGGAACCAACCGTTGGTGTCATCATCTCTGCTCCAGAAATACAAAGACGGAGAGGACCCTGCTTTTTTTTTCACCAGTTTCGAAAGGATCGCTAGGAATGCGCAATGGCCTGCGGAACGGTGGGGGCAGTATGTCGCCCCTCTTCTATCTGGGGTGATGCAGGGAGCCTACCAGGCGGTAAATCCCAATGGCAGCACTCCATATGGGAAATTAAGGCTGCAGTTCTAGATCGTCTAGGCCTGGATGAAGAAGCCTACAGGATTCAGCTGAGGGAGACCAAGCTTAGGGCTGGGGAAAGCCCGTGCCAGCTTTACTATCGGATAAAGGACTTGGTCGAGAAATGGCTGCTAACTCCAACACCGGCGAACCAGCCCCTACTCAACAAGATAATCCTAGAACAATTTATTGAAGCCCTGCCAGGACAGATGCAGAGGTGGGTCAGACAGCACCATCGACCCACCTTAACTGAGGCGGTAGATATCGCCTCGGCATATCAGCAGGCGGGCTACCACAAAATACAGCCTACAGGGGTAACAGCCCGCATAGCAATCCCGATATCTGACCCCCTTCCGTTTAGGGGTGGCAGAGCTCTACCTACGAGATGGAGACACTTTTAAAGATACCACCAGAAGACTAGAAGACAAGAAACCGGGAGTCGAAGAAAAAAACCCTATGGCCTCACCGGGATACAAACAACCACAATGCTATGATTGTAATGAATGGGGCCATATTGGCCGGTTTTGTCCCAGGAGAAGAGCAGCTGAGCCAATGGACATCGGATACCTGAACCCTGTGTCAGAGGAGAGTATCCCTGGACCCTATGTGGTGGACATTCGAGTTGATGGCAGACCATTGTGCGCTCTGCTCGACAGCGGCAGCAGGCAGACCGCCATATCTCCAACCGTAAGTAACACTCCCTACTTATCTAATATAACAGTACATATTAGATGTATTCAAGGGGACGTAAAGTGTTATCCAATGAAGGATGTGGTGATAGAACTAAATGACACAACCACTCCCTTCAGGGCTGCCGTCCTACCCTGTCTGCCTGCGCCGGTAGTAATAGGGACAGACCTACCTCATTTTGACCAGGCCCTGAAAATCCTGGAGGAAGGGAAGAAGACTCCGTCTGGATCTGATGCCACAGGAACGGACTCTGCTTCCCTGAACTCCCAGCCAGGACGGAAAAGACGAACCCGGATTGAATGGTGTCAGGCTAGCTATATGACCCGACTGATAGACTGGAATTTGGAAGAGAACGAAGACACCATTAGGGGGGAGACCCTAACCAACCCCTCTCTACGGGTAGCACAAGAAAGGGCAACCCAAGAAGGGGAACCAGACTTATCCAGGGGACCAGGGTTCCTGCTACGTCGGGGTCTGTTATACAAAAGGTATAAGGGTGACGACAAGGTCACTAAGGAACAATTGGTGCTACCAAAGAAACATTGCGTCATAGTCATACATCTAGCACACAACCATCCCTGTGGCAGCCATATGGCTTGCCTCAAGACCCAGCAAAACCTACTGAAGAGGTTTTACTGGCCAGGCATTTATGGTGAGGTGGCACAGTTCTGTAAAAACTGTCCTACATGCCAGTTGACTAGCGGTGTCCTACCAGCAAATTCACCACTACAGAAAATGCCCCTTATAGCGGTTCCATTCCAGAGGATCGGCATGGATATAGTCGGACCTTTGGATCCTGCAAGCAGAGGGTATAAATATTTGCTGGCAATAGTTTGTGAAAACATAAAAATAATATGAGGCCGGGAAGCCCAAAAGAAACACACCAACACAGGTTACAAAGAACATACAAGTGCTTTATTTAAAAGCTACAACAGTTACCAAGTCAATTGACAAACGGATAGCTATTCGGCTCTCAGAGTAACGTAACGAACTTCAACGAAAGTTCGATGCATTAGTAAGAGAGACCGTACATTGGAATACTTGGGTCTTTTATATGATTTGTCCAGCCCTTGGCCAACCCTCTCGTGGGTTAACCATTCTTGGGATCGGGCCTAGGGTTCCTTGCCAGGTCAATCCTATAATTTATGCATTTTGATCAGTTTCGCTGATATAGTTGTGCATTTACACATAGGTCAGCAATAGGACAAGGTCTCAGTTCGCGACCCCGACAAGTGGCCTGCAGGCATATTAATTATTCGTGTGTGCGGTGGTCACAACGGCCAGAATCTTACTCAGAATGTCATTCGGCCTCCATTTTGATGCTCAGGGTGACTTCTACATTACAAGAGAACCTAAAAATGGCGGCTTAATCCAAGATGGGACTTACATTACTTTCTCTAAGGTCAAGACCTTGCCACGGAGTTTATTCGCATGATGTTTTAGACAACTTGGCGTAGGCCAATATACATACAATTGCTGCGATAGGAGGCATAATATTATTTCAATTCCGACAGACCCTCCTTTTGGCCTATGCCAAGTGCTAATATCATTTCTAATACTTTTGCAAATAACTCCATGCATTGTCGTCCATACATCCTGAATCATTATCTGTAATGTCTATAGCCATTAGGTCGTTCATCAGAACCTCTTGTAACACAAACTCTTTAGATGCTGTATCTGGGACATACATTCTGTGCCCTACTGTGCTCACTGCTTGAGCACAACATCCCCCTAGCATTACACACATACTAGGTAGGCATTGAAAACAGCAACAAAGGAATAGCAGGATCCCTAAAATAACCAGAATGACAGAAAGCACCTTCCAACCCCAAGATCGTAAAGAATCCCAAAACCAGGCGCTAATATTCCAATCTCCTACAGGAACATGCACTTCAGAACTAAGGATATGCAAGTTCTGTATTGCTTTAAAAATTGTTGGCGAGGAATCTGGTACGAAAACACAAAAAGTGGACCCCACTAATTTGCATACTCCACCACGTTCTGCCAGAATGACATGTAATGCCATCCGATTTTGGAGTGCTACCAATCTTATTGCCTTTTGTTCTAGTGTCATATTGTAGAGTATGTCCGTGGTCCGGTTGATGGTTCTCTCCAGTACTCTTGCTAGTCCCCTAATGTTTTCAGAGTTTGCTATCTGTCCCCAAAAGGGCACAACTGATTTTGCTATATCTCCCAATACTTGCCCTGGGGTATCTCTGTTCTCGTCCCGCCGTGGGCGAGCCTTAGAGACCTCCGATGTACTAGCTACAAATACCCCAGGTAACAGGATTCCTAAATAACAGGTTCCCTGCCAATCCTTGGGCAACCAGGGAAATGCTGAACTACCACAAACAAAATAAACAGGCCCCCTACATACAGAGGCCTGTTCTCTCCAGTCAAATTTACAATGTTCATACAATCTTCAAAATCTCCCATTGGTCGAGTGCCATTTCTTTGTACACAAAAGGGGACTGAATCAGGGCTATGATTTATAGAGTAGGAAGGAGGCACGGCATCCTTATTGCCTATCGGAGCCATTTTAAAAGAAACTAGAGTTTGAAAGGGATGAGATAGTTTATCAGATGGCCTAATAGAAGCCACATTAGGTTTACTTCTATTTGCAAAAAGCGAGCATCCCAGGGGAGTTAATTCACGTTTCTCAAAATCATTTAAATTAGTTCCATCAAAGTTCCCTGAGATGCTATCATTCCAACGGCCAAAAAATAGTGCTCTAAGAGAGGCATAGCCAGCAGTCGTTAAAGGTAAAGGGTGAATATACCATCCTAGCCCCTTGTTCCCATGTTGCGGTAAATGAGTGCAAATCCAGCAATTACTCTTATTAAAAATGGCATGCGTTGCATTCATTACTATCATTAAAGTGTTATTATGATACTTTCGTCTATGCTGGGAGTCTCTAGGTGACAGAGTGTGAAGGTGTACAGAGGGAGTCAAAGCAGTAGGTACAATCTCAATTGGCAGTAGAGGTTTTAGAGGGTAAATTTCTTTGTAGTACCAAAGTCCTACAGCAGTAATCACACAAATACCAATTATTATTAACACAACACAGCAATACGTTTTCGGGGCCCAGGCACATTGTTCGTTGTCCGAGTTGGTCACCCCCCTATTTACAAGTCCATTGCGGGGAGCATCGGTGGAGGTGGCAGGCATTGCAGTTTCTCAATCGACGACCCCAATGTTCTTTGCTGGCGACACTACGGTCGCGCGACTTCTTAGTCCTTCCCAACCCCAGCCAGCAGAATCCCCCCCCTTTTTTTTCCTTTTGTTCGTATGGAACTTTCTTTTAAAAGAGAAAACGTTCAATCACTTCTTCTTCTCACAATGCACGGAAAGACCCGTGCAATAGTTCTATTTTCTTCGTCGAAGGTGGTACCTGGCGGTACCCAAAACTGTTCGATCCGAAAACAAGGCGTCGTCACTCCCTGAGGGAAGCGACGTATCGGAGGCAACGGAAGTCACAGAACTTGAAACAGTGTTTTCCGGAAGTAACTTTTCAAAAGAGTGCGGAAACGAAATGGACTGTTCCCCAAGCTCCACGGGCTCAGAGAAATTCTCCGACGCACTCACAGCGCTGTTTGCTACTCCAAGATCAGAGATTGTAGCATCAGCAAGGGGTTCTGCTTCTTCTGTAACGTGTGGCGTCGGGTGAGGAAGTTTCTTGACATGCGTCGCGTGGATCCAGTGTTTTTTCCCAGCCACCCGCACTGCTGTCCGGGTGATCAACAGCACCTGGTAGGGTCCCCTCCATCGAGGAACGAGGCAGGAAGACCTTTCGTAGGCCTTCACTAGGACCCAACTTCCAGGCTGAATATCGTGTCCTGGGCCCGTGAACCGTACAGGTAAAGCTGAGTGAACCTGATGATAAATGAAATACAGGTTTTTAGTCAACTGGTTGCAGTAGTCTACAAGCAATACATTTTCCACCTCCCTCAGGGCTTTAGGCTTTGGGAGACCCCAAATGTTAGCAGGTCTCCCCATTACTACCTCGAATGGAGAAAGCCTAGTCTTGGTTTGAGGTGTAGTACGCATGGCTAATAATACAATAGGTAAGGCATCTGGCCATTTCAATTTGGTATCGGCACATGTTTTTGCAAGCTTATTCTTTAAGATACCGTTATGTCTCTCTACCAACCCAGCACTTTGAGGATGTCTAGCTGAGTGAAATCGTTTCTCAATATGTAACGCTGTGCATATCTGCAAAATTACTGCTGCAACAAAATGGGGACCATTGTCCGACCAAATTACCCTCGGGAGCCCAAATCGTGGAAAGAATTCTTTTACCATAGTCTTTGCAGTGGTCATGGCAGTAGCATCTTTAACAGGGAAAGCCTCGACCCATTTACTGAAAGCACAAATAATCACAAGAACATATTTTAGATTGTTACACCGTTCCATCTCAATAAAATCAAAGTGGATGACCTCGAAGGGAACAGAAGGGGGCCCAAAGCTTCCCCTTGGAGTTACTGTCCCCTTCCCCACATTGTGCTGTAAGCAAATCATACAATTCTGAACATATCGTTGTGCAGTCTTCAGAATTTTGTCATTCACCCAAACTTGTTCTAACATTTTTGTGATCTGCTGAGCACACACATGCGTAGGACCGTGTGCCATCGTAACCATTGCCAGTACATATGAATCAGGGAGCAACCATTTTCCTTCAGATGCATCCACCCAACACCCATCATCATCCAGTTTCCCCATTCCTTCGGCCCACTTTTTAGACTCTTCTATTGTGGCATCAGTCTGGATATCTCGCACAGACCCGATACCCTCATCCATTACATAGGCATCTTTTGTTTCCCTTAGAGCATACATGTCCGTGCTAAGGTCTGTGGCCGTTTGCCTGGCTATCTGGTCAGCGAAAGCGTTCCCTTTTCCCACATCATCTATGACCTTATGATGCGCTGCACATTTCATGATCGCTAACTGCCTAGGGAGTGAGAGTGCCGAGAGCAATTGCACTATCAGGGGACCATGCTGAATCTTGGTCCCATGTGAGGTTAGGAACCCTCTTTCCGACCAGAGCCTCCCAAAGTTGTGAGCCACCCCAAAGGCGTACTGGCTATCAGTATATATGTTTACTATACGCCCTTCGGAGAGTTCACAAGCTCGGGTCAACGCTATAATCTCTGCGGCCTGCGCGGAGTTATACGAAATTCTCTTAGTTTCAACAACCGTACTCAACGTAGTAACTGCGTAAGCAGCTGTAGATGTACCATCTGGAAGTTTGAAGCAAGAGCCATCACAAAACAGCTCCCCTTCTGCATTGTCCAAAGGAGTATCTATAAGATCTATCCTGCCCTTCGTTTCCTGTTCAGTGGTATACAGGCAGACATGTAATTCTTCGTCACCGCAAACAGTATTTTGCGGGAAAGGTAGGAGTTCAACCGGATTAAGAACACAACACCTCTTAATTTGAATATGAGGGGCAAACAGAATTAATTCATACCTTTTTAGCCGTGCAGAGGTGAGGTGTTGCGTTTGGATTTTGTTCAATAGGATATCTACAGAGTGTGGTACCATCAAAATCAAATCATGGTCTAGGACCATTCCCTCACTCTGTTTTACAGACGCGGCAGCAGCAGCGACAGCTCGCAAACATCTTGGCAAAGCGCATGCGACAGGATCAAGGGTGGAGGAGTAGTAGCCGCACGGCCTATTCTTCCCTCCGTGTTCCTGTGTTAACACAGCCAAAGCACATCCATCACATTCATGCACAAACAACACAAAGGCCTTGTCATAATTTGGAGTACACAGAACCGGTGCAGAGCATAACGCGGTTTTGAAAAGCTCAAATGATCGTTGATGTTCCGATTTCCATGGCAGTGGCAGAGAAATGCCCTTCTTCGTCAAAGCCAACATCGGTTTTATCACTAGTGAAAAGTTCGGGATCCACAACCTGCAGTAAGAAGCCATACCTATTAAGGCTCTGACTTCCTTCTGTGTATTTGGAACAGACATGCCAGAAATGTGTTTTATTCTTTCAGGTGTCAATCTTCTCCCCTCCTTTGACAGGAGGTAGCCTAACTAGGCGACCTCCTGACAACAATATTGAAATTTTTTGAGCGAAGCTTAATGACCATTTTTAGCTAGATGAACAAGCAACAGTACAGTGCCTTCTTTACAAGCACTTTCAGAATCTGCAGCCAAAAGCAAATCATCGACATACTGAAGCAGTGTACAAGTAGGTGGCAATTCAAGGGTGTCGAGCTGCTCTTTCAAAGCTCTACTATAAATGCTTGGACTTTCAGTATACCCTTGAGGTGCCCGAGTAAATGTCAATGAACCTCCCCCCAAGGTGAACGCAAACAAATATCTACTCTCTTTGTGTATAGGAATGCTAAAGAAAGCATTTTTTAAATCCACAATGCTGAAGTGCGTAGCCATAGCAGGGATCATTGTCAGTATCGTTGTTACATCAGGCACAATTGGAAATTGTGGGGCGACAACTCTGTTAATAACATGAAGATCAATTATGAACCGGTATGGGATTGCATTGTGGCCTTTCTTGTATACAGGCAAAATCGGGCTGTTACATAAACTACCTGCAATCTCCTCGATCACCCCACGATGCACAAAATCGGAGACAATGCACTTCAAAACACACTCGCCCTCAACTGATATTTTATACTGCGGAATGCGTGGTAATTTAATTCCATGTTTCAAAACTATTTTAACGGGCTCAATCTGTAGTACCCCGACATCATTGTCGTCAACCGCCCATAAACATTCCGGGACAACGCTAAACTCAGGAGGCATTGGTCAAGTAAAAAACTGAGAATTAGGAAGTTGCTGTGGTGAAACCGTCAGTCGTACTCCATCAGAGGAACAATGAATTACTGCATTCAATTTCTTTAACAAATTTAACCCCAGCAAATTCTCTCCACAGTTCGAAGTCAGAAGGAAAGGGCAATGGTCCGTAAAGGGACCCAAAGAAACAGACACCGGCGAAGAAACCGGACAGACAATTGGTATACCAGAAAACCCTACAGAAACATTTGTTTGCCCTGACAGTGGAATGTTTGGAACCCGGGAATGATCAATGGAGCACTTCTGTGCTCCAGTGTCTATCAAAAACTGGTGTTTCCTATTCCCCACTAACAATTCAACGTAGGGGCCTTTCTGATTAACGGGAATAGGTGAAGGTTCCAAACCCTGCTTCGGGCAGTCCTAATGAAATAGAGTATCGTCGGAAGGAAGCTCTTCAGAAAGGTAGGCAGCAGAAGGGTGATCAAATATGTTCCTCAAGTCCACACTCGAAGTCTGATTTTCCCGTGAAATAGGTTGCTGGGGATCTTGTAAAAAGTGACCTCTATCAGGGCCCCCTACTCCAGGGCGACCCCTAGGTCGTCTACCCATACTCCCAAACGCATTGTTTGACCTTTGTCGAAGGACGGGGCACTGTGCTCGCCAATGACCTTCCTGGCGGCAATCGGCACATTGATTAATATTCACAGAACCCAAAGGAGCGTTTCCTTTTGGGACATACTGACCTCTGGTCTGTGTCGTGCCTCCTCTGGGGTTTCTAAAAATTTGTTGTAATAATACTTTAGTTTTCAGATCTCCTTTCCTCTTCTCTATTTTCTCCTTTTCATTATTAACACGGTTCTCATAATACTGAGCCATGTGCAAAACTTCAGATTGAGATTTTGCCTGCCAAGCGCTCTCAGAGGACATAATCTGTGACTGGATGTCGGGCAACAATCCACGTTCAAATTTGTCCACAAACAACCTTTTCCCAGACTCTGTACCCAAGTCCTGTCCACTGAAGTAAAAAAAAATACCTGTTCGAATCTATTAAAGAATTCGGTGGCACCTTCAGTTTTTCCTTGAACACAGGCCGTAAGCTTGTCCCAAATAATTATTTTCTCTGGAATTATAGTTTTTAATTTTGCGACAATTCTATCAGGCAAAGTGAGTATTACCTGAGGTGGTTTCTCACCAGTTGGTCTGTCCCCATCAACCCTAGTCATATTAGCCCACGTATCTCCCAACCCTGGCACATTGTCTATTGTCCGAACCTGCTTCCATACATCTACGGGTAGGAGTACAGGGAATAGCAAGTCAATATCACTTAAGGTGAACACAGAGGACTGCAAAACGGACTCTATCTCTTTGTAAAACCCTGTCGGGTTTTTCCTGATATCGGGAACTGATTGTTTAATAGTGTTCACTTCCTGTCGTGAAAACGGGACGTGAACAAATTGCGATACATAATGCGCAGGGATATCCACAGCGGGTGCACCAGTCCCAGCGTTAGCAGGGATCTCAACCTTTGGGACAAATGTCGGAGGAACCTCTCTCATAGGCAACTGAGATATAGGTAATTCCGACCGCTTACTAAGCAACAGAGCCAGGTCGAGCGATAAGGCAGTCGAAGAAGTGTCGGGCGAAAAAGCCCTTTTACAAATTCCCAACAACTCTATAGGACAACTAACCTTCTTCCTTACACATTCTTCCTGCAGGTACTGTACCATTACCTGAATCACCTTCCTTTGCATTTCTACTGTATACTGGCTATACGTGTCATATACTTCATCTGGCGGAATCGATGAATCCGAGATCCATCGAATCGCATCTTTGATACAAATTCGTACTTCCTCAGGTGCCGATCTACGACACGGAAGGAACTGTTTCTGTACATACATACTGTCGTCTTCATCATCCTCATCTCGTGACTTTTCAAAGTCCCTCCTATACTCAAACAATCTTTCAACATGACCATGTACTTTCTTCTCTGTATCCCTCGAAAGTGTTAAAGCATTTAGATCCCTCACCCCTTGTGGGAGATCCGAATTTTGTAATCTACCCCACATCACACATAAATGAGTCCCCAAACCTTCGATAAAAACATTTTTCTCGGGAAAACTGTTCAAATTAGATAATGTGGAAAAAACATTAACTTGATCACCTTTCTCCATAAAGTGCTTAGCCCATGCAAACAATTCCCGTTTCTTATCTGCAGAAACAGTATTACGAGTGACAATCTTTGACCCCGCACCTTGATCAACTTCAGTCAATACGGAACCACTCGGGAGAGGAGGCGTGGGCAAATTCAATAAGGGTGCAACTATCGGCGCGGGAGGAAGGGGTGGTGCGATAGGTGGAGGAACAACAGCTAGAGGAATAGGAACAATAGGTTGTACAGGGGGAACAGGAATAACAGCAGGGACAACAGCAGGAATGGGCAGAGCATCCAGGAGAGGATCATACGGATGTGGCGCAGAAGCACCAGGCCTGCGTTCGTTTAACAATTTTTCAATAAATTCTTCAGAAACATGGAAATCATTAGAGGGATACATTTTCTGGATTCCAAGTGAAAAAGCCCTATCCATATTTTTAACTGACTCTGAATGTTTTTCCTTATCATATAACAACGCATTTTTCGGCATTTGTTTTATGACGGCGTGCATGTTTATCCCTACTTTTAAGCTGCTGCAATGCTTCTTTTTTCCAATTCTGCAAAACATCAAAGGCTGCAGGTCTGGCCTTCTTTTTTAGCAAGACCGATTCTAGGTATTCAATACGGGGATCTCAAAACTACCATTGATTGGCCACTGAAATTCGGAAGCATGTCTGGTCTGTCTGTGCCAAATATCATTAAATACTATACTTCCAATGCCATACTTACAGTACATAGTACATGCCGGCGACCCCTCCTGTGGTGCCGGGCGGCTAAATTCCAAAGATTGTCGATCGCTGCGGAACAGAGCCCTAAAGCAGCTAGACAATTTCCCAGGCATTTCACAAAAAATTGGTGTTACCTGGTCAATAATTGTGTCTGCAAATACAATACGCCAAATTCAAATTGTCAGGGTTAAATTAAGAGCCGGGTCACGACTGCACCTGACCAAACCTAAGGAGGACCGTACGGTTTACCAAAGAACTTACCTAACGAATTTCACCTTGTGTTTGGTGGTTTCGATAAATCTGCCCGCCTCAAAAATGGACCCTCGTCAAGATGCCGTGTCAGACCACACGACTATCGTCCAAGGATCGGATCGTGCAGCGCTGCCGAGGTATCGTGTCTCGTTCGGTCAGGCCCGCAGTATCACACCGTCCGATCCCGGTTCGATAGTCTGCGTCAACCTTCAATGATCCGGCATCAATCTTGAGGGTCCCTATTCGGACGCCAACTGTGAAAACATAAAAATAATATGAGGCCGGGCAGCCCAAAAGAAACACACCAACACAGGTTACAAAGAACATACAAGTGCTTTATTTAAAAGCTACAACAGTTACCAAGTCAATTGACAAACGGATAGCTATTCGGCTCTCAGAGTAACGTAACGAACTTCAACGAAGGTTCGATGCATTAGTAAGAGAGACCGTATGTTGGAATACTTGGGTCTTTTATATGATTTGTCCAGCCCTTGGCCAAACCTCTCGCGGGTTAACCATTCTTGGGATCGGGCCTAGGGTTCCTTGCCAGGTCAATCCTATAATTTATGCATTTTGATCAGTTTCGCTGATATAGTTGTGCATTTACACATAGGTCAGCAATAGGACAAGGTCTCAGTTCGCGACCCCGACAAGTGGCCTGCAGGCATATTAATTATTCGTGTGCGCGGAAGTCACAATGGCCAGAATCTTACTCAGAATGTCATTCGGCCTCCATTTTGATGCTCAGGGTGACTTCCACATTACAAGAGAACCTAAAAATGGCGGCTTAATCCAAGATGGCGACTTACATTACTTTCTCTAAGGTCAAGACCTTGCCGCAGAGTTTATTCGCATGATGTTTTAGACAACTTGGCGTAGGCCAATATACATACAATTGCTGCGATAGGAGGCATAATATTATTTCAATTCCGACAAGTTGACTACGCCACCCGATACCCGGAAGCCTTTCCCTTGAAAGGCACATCAGCCAGAATATTGTGTGATCAGTTTATCCCATTTTTTGCACCAGTGGGCTACCTTCAGAAATAATCACGTACCAAGGAATGAATTTCATGTCCACCCTCTTGCGTCAAGTATGTGAACGACTCCAAATTAAACAGTTGAGAACCTCAGTGTACCATCCCCAAACCGATGGGCTGGTCGAACGATATAACAAGACAATCAAGAAAATGCTAAAGAGGGTGACAGGACCAGACATCAAAAATTTGGATTGGGTGTTACCTCTGGTGTTGATGGTATTAAGGGATACGCCCCAATCTTCCACCGGCTTTTCCCCCTTTGAGCTTCTATTTGGAAGACATCCCCGGACGATACTAGATCTGGTTCAAGAGGAATGGGAAGCCTACAAAGAGGTATCCTTAACCGAATACACCGAGGAGCTTAAGAAACATCTGACAGCTTTACGTACCTTGGCCGAAGCCAATCTCAGCCATGCTCAAACGATTCAAGAGAGGAGCTACAATAAGGGGAGCCGAATGAGGACCTTAAAACCAGGAGACCAGGTACTGGTACCCCTACCTACCAGTGCTAACAAATTGCTGGCCAGATGGAGAGGGCCATTCAAAATCACTGACATGCTCAGTCCAGTGACTTATCGGGTACATCAAAATGATAGGACCACACCCGATAAAGTATACCATATCAATCTGCTGAAGGAGTGGAATGAGCCTATTCTAGGCGCATTTGTAGATACCGAGGAACCAGAACCAGAAGAAACCGTGAACACCGTTCCAGATGTCCTAGAACCCGTCAACTGGGGAGACGCCCTATCCCCGGACATGAAGTCAGACGTCTTGAACAGGTTGTCTCCCTATGCCGATGCCTTTTCTACATTACCCGGACGAACCAATATGTTAGAAGAACAGGGAATCAACACAGAGCCTGGACAAACCATAAGGCTTAGGCCATATTGAATACCTGAAGCCAGGCGAAAGGTTATCAACTCAGAGGTGGACGAGATGTTGCGGATGGATATTATCGAGCCGTCCATCAGCGTATGGCCATCCCCCATAGTGCTGGTTCCCAAACCGGACGGTTCTGTCCGCTTCTGTATGGACTACAGACAACTAAACGCAGTGTCTCAATATGAGGCTTATCCAATGCCGTGAATGGATGAACTCCTAGAAGGCCTCAGAGCGGCCCTCTTCCTAAGTATTCTAGACTTAACCAAGTGGTATTGGCAGATTCCCTTGCGCTCCCAGGATAAGGAGAAAACCGCCTTTTTCACACCGCAAGGACTCTACCAATACAAGGTTCTGCCCTTTGGACTCCACGGGGCACCCGCCACATTCCAAAGGTTAACATTGTGACCACATGACAGATACACGGCCGCTTACTTAGATGACAGGTGTATTGCAGGTCCTGGGAAACACATCTGAACCATCTAGAACTTGTTGTGGCGGATCTACATAAGGCGGGTTTGCACATAAACCCCAGAAAGACCACGATAGGAACCCATGAAACCAAATATGTGGGGCACATAGTGGGTGGGGGAGTCCTAAAACCGCAAATTTCCAAGACCCAGGCTATACACGATATCCCAACTCCCATCAACAGGAAGCAGATTTGAACATTCTTAGGACTCATTGGTTATTACAGGAGATTCATACCTGACTTCTCCTCTGTTGCCGCCCACTTGACCGATGCTTTAAGACTCAAGGGTGTTCCAAATCTAACCAACAACGAGAGTGCCCCCAATGCCATAGCCCACCTGAAGCCAAGGATTACATCGAACCCAGTCCTTTGTTGCCCAGACTTTCAGAAACATTTCTTTTTGCAAACTGACGCCTCGAACCAGGGATTGGGAGCCGTGCTCTCACAGGACCGAGGGGGGGACCTACAACCTGTATGCTTTATCATCCGAAAGTTACTGCCCATGAATCAGCATACTCCACCATAGAGAAGGAGGGTTTGGCCATCAAATGGGCATTGACTCCCTCAGATACTACCTGCTGGGTCACCGATTCACTTTATACATGGACCATGCCCCCTTGCAATGGCTAGCCCAACATAAAGACACCAACCAGAGGGTTCTCCGCTTGTTCCTCTTCCTCCAACCTTTTGACTTCCTCATGTTGCACAAACCAGCCAGATTTCAGCTGGTAGCCGACTACCTGCCCAGGTGTGCCCCCTGGCCCGATCGGCCTGGAACTGGGGTGGGGATGTGTAAGGGAGCACCTTGGCAGGAGCCGCAGAGGGAAACAGGCACACCTATGACTGAAGGCACTGGGGGCCGAAGCAGCAAGTCAGCCCGACTGATCGCGGGTGTTAAAATAGCCGAAGGAGCAGGGTCGGGAGCCGCTGCATCCAGCCGCTGCAAAGCAACGCCTCACTCACCTGCCAGGGGAGCCGTGCCAGACGAGGGGGAGGAGTGTTCGCAGGTGCTCCAAGACGGGATGGGTAAGCGGTCGGTCCTTCACCATGCTGTGTCCCGTGGCGGTCTCAGAGCGGGTCGCAGCTGGAGAATGCCCAACGCCAGGATCCGCCCGTATACGGCATGGCCACAATCACGTGACCGGCACGAACGTTCCCCAGAACTCCGGAGGCAAAGACTACAACACGCCGGGACGGCACCCTTTGAGGGAGGCGGAGAGAAGCCTCAGGGACCAATGGGGAGAGGGCTAGGCAGGGCTCATGATGATTGGTGGGGGCTTGAAACCAGGAAAGAGAACAAAAGAGTGCCAAAACAGGCTGATAAGTTTGTTTCTTTTTACTGGACATGGAAGAGAGAAGAGGAGGAAGACCGTAGTGGTGGGCCTATCCGGACACCACGGGATAGGATAAAGCTGGGAATTACACCAGTGTATTTCAGAAGGGTCAAGCACTGGTGAAGAAAACTGGGTGAACTTTATTCTTTGTTTATATCGATGACCCCTTTCCTTGTGGAATTAAAGATTATTTTCAGCATCCGCCTGTCTCCAGAGTTGTAATTCCACAGACTGTAAACTGGTTTTCAAGTCATCTAAACATGTGGTAGCAGCAATAGTGGTTTGAATTCATTCTTCAGGAATGATGGCCACGGGATCGGATACTGTAAAGGCTTCCTTTTCCTCACTCATGCGTGATAATGCTTCTGCTTTTCCATTCCACACTCCAGGTCTATAGGTAATAATAAAGTTGAATTCTGCGAAAAAGAGCGCCCAACGAAGTTGGCGTGAGGATTGCGCTTTGGCGGTCTTAAGTACTGTAAGTTACGATGATCTGTGATGACGGTGACCGTGTGTTGTGCTCCAAGAAGATAATGTCTCCATGCCTTAAATGCAGCCTTGATTGCCAGTAGTTCCTTATCCGTGATTGCGTAGTTCAGTTCGGGGGCAGAGAATTTGCGAGAGCAGAATGCGACAGGATGTAACTGTCCAGTTTCCCGGTCTCTTTCGGATAAAACCGCTCCCATGGCTATGTCTGAACTGTCTGTTTCCACTACGTATGGTAGGTCTGGACGGGGATGTCAAAGAAGCGGTGCTGTGGTAAACGCTAGTTTCAGTTTCTTGAAGGCTTCTTCAACTTCAGTGGTCCAATGGAATTTTTTTGGTTCTTTCTCAGCAAACAAATGATTGGCTGAAAAATTTGCGAGAACCCAGGAATGAATCGATGGTAGAAATTAGCAAAGCTGAGCACACTTTGTACTCCTTTCGTGGAGGTTGGTGAGGGCCACTGGAGGATTGCGTCAACTTTCCGTGTGCCCATATGCACTCCCTGCGGTGTGATCATGAAACCGAGAAATTCGACTTCGGTCACATGGAAAAAACATTTTTCCAGCTTGGCATATAATTGGTGTTGTCAAAGTTTTTCCAAAACTTCTCGGACATGACCGATACGTTCTTCCTTGGAATTGGAGAAGATGAGAATGTCATCTATGTAGACGAGTGCGCAAACGTCCAACAACTCATGCAGTACATCATTCATAAAGAATTGAAACGCAGCAGGGGCGTTACATAACCCAAAAGGCATGACTTGGTATTCGAAGAGGCAATACTTTGTGCGAAAGGCTGTCTTCCACTCGCCTCCTTTTTTTACTCTCACCAAGTGATAGGCCCCTCGCAAATCCAACTTGGTGTAAATTTGAGCGTGTTTCAATTGATCCAGGAGCTCGGGTATAAGTGGCAAAGGATATCATTTTTTTATGGTAATCTGGTTGATTGCTCTTTAATCAATACAGGTCCTCAATTCCCCCTCCTTCTTAGGCACGAAGAAGAGGGGCAAAGAGGCAGGAGACTTGGATGGGTGGATAAAACCATTTGCCATATATTGATCCAGATAAGTTTTAAGATGTTGGTTTTCTTGCTCTGTTAGGGCGTAAATCTGGGCAAAAGGTCTATTTGGCAATCGTAGGATCTATGCGGGGGCAAACCGTTAGTTTGTTCTTTTTGGAAAACATCCTGGTAACAGTGATATTCAGGTGGTAAGGTGCCAGTGTGGCCCAGCACAATACTTTTCTTGGGTTTTTGGTTGATGATGTCTTTGTTGTAACAGGTGTCGGCGCAGTCTTGAGAAAAGGTCAGAATTCATTTTCGTCAGTCGATTTTAGGATTATGGGTCTCTAGCCAGGGCATTCCCAATATCACCTGGAACCGAGGAGAACCGATGAGATCAAAGGTGATGTCTTCTTGATGCCCATCCTGTAACAAAAGCTTGACTTTCTCGGTACATTGTGTCACCGGGCCAGATGATAACTGAGATCCATCCACTGCATTGACATTTTCCGATTTCTGCTTTTGTTGAAGAGGAAGGCCTATTCGTGTTGCCAGATCTTGGTCAATGTAGTTCCCTACTGCCCCACTGTCAATGTATGCCTCCAAGGCATGTATCTTTGATGGCTGCTTGTGATTTACCAAAAAGTACTGGAAGATGTGAGGTCTGTACGCATTCCTTTTTCTCGCTCGACAAGTGGACCCCTATGCTTGCCGGGCAGTGGAGTTTCCCAAATCTGGTGCTTCTTCTTCTTCTTTGTTGTTTTTATCTGTTGCCCAACCATTTTCTTGGGAAGTTTCACCGGGCAATCACAGAGGAAATGACCTGCTTTCCCACAATATAGACAGAGTTGTTGTTGTCTTCTTTGTTCTCTTTCTGCCTTGGTCAGAGGACGGCGTAACCCACCAATTTGCATTGGTGTAGGTCTCGCGGGGTCAACAAAAACTGTCCTACCTTCTGTTCTGGCTCGATCCATTTTCCTATTCTGCAACCTATGGTCGAGTTGCACTGTGAGGTCAATGTAGTCTGCACATCCCTCGGGTGGGTTCACAACTTGGGCCAACACGTTCTTCAGTTCCCCACGTAGCCCTCGATAGAAGAGTGTAGTCCTTTTCTCTTCTGGCCAGTTGGTTTGAGCTACGAGACGATTGAAAGCTGCAATGTAGGTTAATAGATCTTGGTTTCCCTTTCTGAGTGACAGTAGCTCATTGTCCAGGGATTGTCCCTGAGTATGTCAGGCAAACCATTTCTTCATCTTGTGTTGGAAACCCCCAAAGTTCCAAAGCAAAGGATCATGTTGGGTTACTAATGGTATTGACTAGTCCGTCGCATTACCGCCTAGATTAGGCTTGATCATTAGGAAAGGCTCCGGTCTGCATAAGAAATGTAGACGACATTGGTTCATGAATATGGCAAACTTGTTTAGGTCACCATTGAAGTGTTCGGGCGGAGCTAAGGGCACTGCCCCTGGAAGGACTACCTGAACCTGTGTGGATTGTTGTGGTGGAGCAGCGTGGCTTATCCCAGGAAAGGGAACCTGTCCTGCTTGTGCCTGTAAAATCTGTCTTGCCAAATCATCGGTTCTTTTTTCCGAGTAGCAATAAGATCCCGCCTTAATGCACTGGTCTCTTGTTGTGAGGCATGTACTTCAGCCCCTAATTCCCCTAGTATTTGGGCCAACAGATCTGTCTCAGAAGTTTCCATAACGCCCAGGCAGAGAGTTTTTGAGGCTTCACATTCTGTTACACTCACCAGGTCTCTGCAGAGGCGTTGGGGCACTTTTGCAGCCCTCCCTGGAGTTACATCACCCACTTCTGGTTTTGTCCCCTGCGGATCAGCTGTGGGCAGCGACAATCGGTGGCACTGCTCCTGCGTGGATATGAGAAAACGTGAATACACTGATAGGTTTCTGTGGTACCTCCCAAACCCTTACACCGAAGGTGCGATTTCAGTGGGCACGTACCGGCCCATAAGGCTCACCTGGTAAGTGTGAATGATGAGCTCTCCGTCCTGCTACTTCTGGCAGGGGTGCTTGTTGATGGTTCCTTCACTGATTCCTGAGTAATAGTCCAGTCCAGCTGCAACTAAACTCCTCTTTCTGCTTTCTCTCAATGCCCCTTGTCTTTTCCCCTCTTTCTGCTTTCTCTCAATGTCTTGATGTTATTGCTCCCAATGTTGTTGTTTTTCCCTGAATAACGTTCTTCTCTGTGTTCTCCCAAATAGATGGAAATGCGGCTTAACTACGGCTGTGGAAGCGCGGAACGAGGCTGAGCAGAAGATGCATGCGACCGCAATGTCCGGCAGCAGGTGAGTTATGGTTTTAGAGAAGGCACAAGGTTTAATGGCAGCGCACCCTTAACGGAATGTCTGTTAAGTGTCTAACCTTGTCTTATGCCTTTATTTTGCAGGTGCTGTGAGTTCGGATGGAGTGCGTTGTGCCACGGTTCCCAGATGATGCTGTCTGCATTCCGAGATGTTTGCAGGTGAGCCGCTTTGCCAGGAAGAAGATGTCTGCGCTCCAAGATGTTTGCAGGTGAGCCGTGGTGCCAGAAAGAAGATGTTTGCGCTCTGATATGTTTGCAGGTGAGTCGCGGTGCCAGAAAGAAGCATACAGGTGAGAGCAGGATCCTCTTGATGGTAAGTATGACTGTACATGGCAGTATCTCTCCAGGTAAGATGAATCCCAGGTGACGATGAGCGTTACATTGCACGGAGGTGCAGAATAACGTGAAGCGTGTGCCTTGGGGTTGGGCTGGATTTTATAGCTGAGCTCTTAAGGCCACACCCATTAGCTCAATCCTGCTTGCCACACCCTGCCACTCCTAGATGTTGCACATGCAGATGCCGATGGAGGCCACACCTGGACTAATTACACACAAGTGAGAAGTTCTTGAGAGTATTCTTGCCCATAATAAAAGAGTTCTGTTCCATTCCAACCACTTCTGCCCATAATGAAAATGTCTTCTTTAAGTTCTTCCATGAGCATGGCGCCAAAGGCGCCAGGAGTGCACCCAACCAGGCCTCCATGTATAAATGTCCCAAAGGGACGTGCGTGAACCATGATGCCCCCTGCTCCCTCCACTTGATGGTGCCGCTCTTGTGATCCTGGACAAGTGGCCATGACAACATCCCTGAGAGGACTGTCCAATGTCACACCTGTGACTCCTCCACCTGCTGAAGCTGAGTTTGAGGAACCACCAGGAGTGGTTGAATCAGCTGCAGAGGAATCAGAGCTGGAAGAAGACCTTGCCCCTGTTGGAGATCTGGATCCTGAAGACCATCCTGAGCTGCAGTCTTTACTGGCAGAAGGTGGACCCTGTAGGGCAGACTTCAGCAGAGGTCAAAGAGAGTGCCCTACTCTTGAAGGTCTTTGCCAACAGGCAGCTTCCCAGCTGGAAGGGCAAGAGCCAGGGAAGCATAAGTTATATTGGGAAGATGGCCTCTTCTACAGTGATCCAACTGAGTCTATCCAAGGGGACTACAGAAGACTTGTAGTGGCTCTGGAGAGCAGACACCAGTTCCTACAGTTAGCCCATGAGATTCCTTTGGCTGGTCACTTGAGTTTCAAGAAGACTAAGGAAAGATTTTCTCTGTATTTCTCCTGGCGTAAGTTGAGGTCTGATGTAGATACATTCTGTTGGAGCTGTCACACTTGTCAGACATCTGGCAAGAGTGGAGCCAAGAATGTGGCACCCTTGGCGCCTCTCCCAGTGATGCAAGTCCCTTTTGAGAGTGTAGCAATCGACATTGTTGGTCCCTTAGACCCTCCAACCTCTTCAGGCAACAGGTTTATCCTGGTTGTAGAAGACCATGCTACTAGGTATCCTGAAACAATACCTATGAGGACTGTTACAGCTCAGGCTGTTGCTAAGGCCCTACTTGGTATTTTTACCAGGGTAGGTTTGCCTAAGGAAGTCATCTCTGACAGGGGATCCAATTTTATGTCCCACTACATGCAGGCCATGTGGAAGAACTGTGGAGTGACTTACAAGTTCTCAACTGCCTACCATCCACAGACAAATGGATTGGTAGAGAGGTTTAACCATACAATGAAGAGCATGATAGGTGCTTTAGAAGAACCCCTTAGAAGAAAGTTGGACCTTCTACTGCCATGCCATCTATTTGCTTATAGAGAAGTCCCTCAGGAGGTAGTTGGATTTAGTCCCTTTGAGCTTCTCTTGGCCATCCAGTTAGAGGTCCCTTGGCCCTAAATAAGGAGGGATTGGCGAGGGCTCCTTTCCCCAAGCCAGTGAGAGTCACTGACTATGTGATAGGTCTCCGGATGGGAATGTCACACATGATGGCAGAAGCATCAGATAACTTAAAAGCAGGTCAGGCTCTGGTGAAGCATTGGCATGAACAGAAGGCCAACGTTGTTGAGTGTACTCAAGACCAGCACGTTTTAGTTATGGTACCTACAAGGCAGATTGCCTTACAGGACAAATGGATAGGACCCTTCAAGGTTGTGGGAAAACTTGGAGAGGTCAACTATCTGTTGGACTTAGGCAATTCTAAGGAGGCTCCCAGAGTCTTTCACACCAACTGTCTAAAAGCTTATGTCTCAAGACCAGAAGTAGGAGCTTTGCTTCTAGCTTCAGCTCAAGAGGAGGTGGAGGGTGAACCTCTACCTGACCTACTCAGAGGACAGCCTTTAGATGAGAAGATAAAAGGAGTCAATTTCTCTTCTAATCTGACACTGGAACAACGGGAGGAGTGCAAGTTTCTGTTAAATCAGTTTGCCTCCCTGTTTTCACTATCACCAGGCCTGACCCCTTGGGGCCAGCATGATCTTCTCATTGGTGACTGTTTACCTGTTAAAAGAAGAGGTTAGAGGATGTCAGATCATGTAAGAACCCACATAAAGGAAGAGGTCAACAAGATGCTTGATCTCGGGGTAATAGAGCCCTCCACCAGTCCATGGTCTAGTCCAGTTGCACTAGTGCCAAAGGCAGGATCCAAAGAGTTACACTTCTGTGTGGACTATAGAGCTCTTAATGTAGTCACAAAGGCTGATGCCCATCCTTTACCAAGGACAGATGAACTGGTGGACAAACTTGGTTCAGCCAAGTACCTCAGTACATTTGATCTCACTTCAGCCTATTGGCAAATAGCACTGACACACCATGCCAAGGAGAAAACTGCATTCTCCAACCCAGCAGGCCTCTACCAGTTTAAGGTAATACCTTTTGGACTAAAGAATGCACCTGCAACATTCCAAAGGATGGTTAATCAAGTTCTGAATGGGATGGAGGACCTCTGCATGGCATACTTGGATGACATTGCAGTGTTCAGCCCTACTTGGAAAAAACATGTTGACCACTTAGGATATGTTTTGCAGGCTCTTGAACAGGCCCATCTGACCATAAAGGCAAGTAAGTGTCAAATTGGTCAGAGTAAAGTGGTCTACCTTGGACCTGAGGTAGGAGGAGGTGAAATCAGGCCATTGCCTAGCAAGGTACAAGCTGTACAAAACTGGGCCACCCCTACTACTCAAACCCAAGTGAGAGCCTTCCTAGGCCTCACTGGTTACTATAGGAACTTCATAGAGAACTATGGGACCATAGCTTCTCCATTGAATGTGATCTTCTCACCCAAATTTCCCAAAAAAGTCAGGTGGAATGAGGACTGCACTCAAGCATTTGAAGGACTTAAGAAACCCCTTTGTCAAGTCCAGTCTTAAGAGCTTCTGACTACAACCAAACCTTCATTGTGCAAACAGATGCTTACAATACAGGTATAGGTGCAGTTCTGAGTCAGTTAGATGCAAAAGGTAGGGAGCACCCCATTTGCTCCATCAGCAGGAAGCTGAAAGAATCTGAAACAAGGTGGGCAACCATTGAAAGAGAATGTTTTGTTATTGTGTGGCCACTGAAGAAGTTTAGACCATACTTGTATGGATCTACTTTAGTGATTCAGACTGACCACCAACCCTTGAGATGGTTGATGCAAATGAAAGGGAAAAATCCTAAACTATTGAGACGGTCAATCAGCCTGCAGGGGTTTGATTTCACCATTGAGCACAGGTCAGGGTGTCACCACAAAAATGCTGATGGTCTCTCCAGGATGTATGACCGCCTGGAGCAAGGAGATTCATCCAGGAGTGGATTAAATCCTCCTGTCCCATAGTCTGGGGGGGGGGGGACGAGTGTTAGGGAGAATTCTCATAAATGTGCTAATTTCCCTTACCTTTTGAGACCCCCAGCAACTTCTGGATTTCTAGGACTTTAATGTTTACCTGAAAAGAGTGTGAGCTCTTTTTCCCACTCTTTCATGTATTTTGATGTGTGTTTTACTTTTGTGTTCTTTGGATATGGATTTTTAGACCACTCCATGGGCATCATCTTTTTCATGTGTGTCACACAGCACCCTCAGTGCAGTGCCAGAGGGTTGTCTTTTAGACCTCCCAAGGTTTAAATACCTTCTCTGGGACTGACTACTTTGCTTGTCTTTTTAAATTGCTAGTCCCAGCACACACTGCCTTACAGCAGAGTGCTGGAGGGAATACCTAGTGTTCCCTATGCCTAGAAAACTCAAGCAGCCCTCAAAAGCTACCCTTTCCTCTCAGAATAGCTGATGGCAGTAGTATTACCATGATTTCCCCGGCCGCGACCCATTTCAATGCTCCGGTAGCTGAAATCCAGCAGAGCCATGTTTTTCAAGATGGCATCTGAGCCCACTCTGTAAAAACAGGTTCCGATCGACTTTTTTCAGCATTTCTTTTTTGAAAGGTCCTTCTAGTGTCTGTCTCTGCATGCCAAACCACGTTTCGGTCCTTTTTTCATTTGCCTTTGGCGGGCTTCTTTATTGAAGCCCCCCTCTGGCGCCTGAGTGTCTGGGGTGGACAGGATATGAGGGAGGTGCCCGAAACTCCCTGTGCTTAGTCTCCTAGGAGACCTGAATGCACTCTGGCGTGATTGGCTGGCTGACTGTCCGGCAAGGACAGCCACCCTGCAGTTTGAGTGACAGCTAGGCTGGAATGAATGGGTGAGAACTGTTTAAAAGAAGGTCCCTGGGACTTGGAAGGCAGAGTCGACCACTGGAATGAAATAACCAAAGACGAGCTGAAGAAAGGCGACTGCTGCAACTCCTGGACCATTGGTTTGCCCGGTGAAGCCCTGCTGCAGGTCCGAATCACCTGAAACTCCCTTGACAGAGAAGACCCTTCAAGGACGACTTCTTCCCTTGAGCTGGTGGAAACAACCAACTCACAATCCACCTGTAAACCATCTCCATACTGGTTGAATTTTCTTCAGAGTGCTGTTGAAAACCAGATAGCCAGTGAGAAGGATACCAGTTTGTGGACTTTAAGGCACTCACACCTTAATCCGATGTTTTGCCAAGCTTGTGGATCCGTCCCCGTGCAGTGCAGGAACCTCACAACGTCGTTCCTCTTGTCCCCACGACTGAGGCACAGGAACAGCTAGATCTGCAGGTACTGCCAGGAACAACTGCCTCAGCTACAGCTTTTCTTCATTCAAAAGGTACTATGCAAATGCTGTAGAGAAATCCTCTTTGACGCAGTGAAAGTTTGTGAAACTTTCCCAACTTTGGAGTCTTGTTCGCTCCTAATCCGACATATAACTCTTTTTCATGCAAACTACTTCTAAGAACATTGGCAAAGACGTAACCGTTTACTACCAGAATGTGCTATCCTATCCAAGACACTGATCCATTGAATTTGGCCCAGGCCTATTGAATTGAACTACCTCTTGTAGTGAACTGAAACCCTTTGCCCTGCCTATGAAAATAACTGTGTTTGATTCTTATAACCTTTGTCTTTTTACCCCTTTTGAAAGTTACTGAAGTGCCATTTTGCTCTCACTTCAGGGGATCCTAACTTGTTCAGAAACTTATGTTTGTTACTGAAGTGTATTATAGTGTGATATTGAGCTGCTTATTATTAGTGGAATGTTTTCTAACTAAATGTGTAAATAAATTAATATTGTTTTACCAAGAAACATTGAGTAAGTGTTTGTTTGAACCACTGTGATTGAAAGTACTTTGTGTAACACCTTGTACTGCTCACATCCCTCTTGAAATAAGCCTGGCTGCTCGGCCCTGCTACCACAAAACTGTGTAGTACAGTGTGTGTAGTGTTCCCGAAGGGTACTGCATGAAATTCTGCTCAACAGTGGACAGGATGTCCTGAGCTTTAGTAGTAAAATGAGAGGCCAAAGCTGTGCAGAGGCCCTGCGAAGGAACAGGAGAGGTAGAGACTGCAGCAGGATTGGCCAGCTCCTTGCAGATTTTGAAAGGTTCGGCCGAGTTGTTAGATGCTTCAGTGACGCGGGCTAGGATGTAGCCTCTCTTCTTAGAGAGGGCAGAGAGTCTGTAATGCCTTTGGAGCAGGAGGTAGGCCAGTTTGTCAGGGGGTGCGCCCGAAGCCCTCCACTTCCTCTCGGCCACCCTACCCTTGCGTTTAAGGGTGGCGGGGTCAGAATCGGACCAAGAGTTGCACTTAAATTTGGCCTTCAAGCGGATCCTCATGACAGGGGCAAGGACATCAAGAGTTTTAGAGATTAGAGATAGAGAGATGAAGGTTAGACAGGGCTGTGTCAGGGTGTGAGTCAGTCAAAGGTACAGGAGGAGGAGAGAAAGTAGCAGCAAAAGCCTCTTCATGTGTCAGATGAACGAGAAGGTAGGTGGCAGTGCTGGAGTCGGCTTGACCTGCGGGGAATGTGTAGTGCGGACAGAGAAAGGGATGGCAGAGTGGTCTGTCCAGATGAGCAGTTTGGGACTAGATACAGAGAGGAGGTCATAGGAGCTGAAGATTACATCAAGGGTGTGGCCTCCAGAGTGGGTTGGACCGGTGGAATGTCGGGAAAGGTTGGTGTGCCTCGAGAATGTTGACCAGGGGTTGGGTTATGGAGTTGTTTGGCACACCAAACCAGATATTTAAGTACCCCAGTAGTGTGAGTGTTGGGTGATTTACCTGAATGGAAGCTAGCGAGTCACAGAGATTGTTGGCAAAATGTCTGTCATATCCTGGGGGGTCTGTATATGGGTAGGAAGCTATGAGTGAGTGTTGACAGTAGAGAGAGTTTTACTAGAAGTGATTCACAGTTAGCATTGCATGGCTGGCTTTCGGTGAGTGAGATGGAGAAATTAGGTTTATAGAGGATCGCAGAGGAGGCAGGGTGGGGGGTGAGTTGTGCATGTGTGGTGTGAGGGGTCAGGTGAGTTGTTGAGTTTGGTTCGTGTCTGGAGGGAGGTAGGAGTTAGGTGTACTGGGCGAGAGGTTGTGTTCAAAGAGGTGGAGACGGGGAGTGGCAGGTGGGGTGGGCCTGATGGCAGGGCTGGGAAAGTATGAGAGGTTGGAATGATGTTGAAATGGCGAGGTATGAAGACTCAAGGGAGAGGGTCGGTCACCCTTTCTGCGTTTTGTGCGTTTGGCTGCAAGAGGAGTGTGAGAGAGTGTCGGAGGGTCAGAGGGGAAAGGGGATGAAGCAACCGTTTTAGAAAGGGCAAGACATGCTACTTTGAGAGAAGGGAAAGGGGTCGAAGGGGGAGGTCTGTGGGTGAAAGTCGAGGTGGAGCTGAGGGTGGAGGGGAGAGGGCGAGGGGGGCAGGGTAAGAGGGTTTTGCAGGTGAAGCAGGGGAGTCGTTGAGCTGTGGGGAGTTCAGGGGGTACGAAGGTCCTACTGAGTCTGCACTGTTGAGGAGACACTGGGATTTTGAAGGAGTAGTGTTGGTGGTGAGGGGGTGTGGGATTGAGGTGGGGGATGGATGGAGTGCGTGTTGGCAGAGGGTTGATGATGATGGTGCGACGTGGAGCTCTGGATGGGTGGGTGAATGCTAGTGCAGGGGTCAAAATGATTTTGGCAGGGGTGGGGAGGGCTGAGGTTGGAGGGCACGTCTGGGAGTGAGTTTCTCAATGCCCGCAACAATGCTGCGGTAGTGGCAGAGGGGTAGTGGCAGAGGGCTCGTGTTGTTTGGAGCACCAGAGAGCTCCTCTGGCTTGTGAGTTGGAAATTGCATGGGGTGTAAAAATAGGGTAGGGGTTTGTTCTCAATGGATGCCCGGGGGGTGAGAGAGAGCAGGAGGGGGTGGTGGGCTGAGGTGTGTGACAAGTGGGTAGGGTGCAGGTGGTATTTGGCATGCCAGAGTGTCTTCTGATCGTAGAGTTAGAGGGGGGTATGGTGATTGTGGGTAGGACGAGGGGGGTCAGTGTGTATGGGTGTTCGAGTTCATACGTCGGAGATGGCGGGGTGAAGTGGCATGCAGGGGGGTTCATGAATGAAGGTGCTAGTATGGAGGACATGAGCCGGTGGGGTGCATTGTTGTTTGGCAGATGTGGAGGTGGTGCAGCGGGGGCAGGGTTGTGGGGGCGGAGAGGCGATCTTGGTTTTTGTTTTATCTCCGTCAGGTTGGGCAAGTCAGTCGGGTAATGGGGTGGAGTAGTGCAGCGAGTGAGCGATGTGGGGGATAAGAGAGTAGCTGCAGATACAGTTGGATAAGATAGAGTTATCAAGGTCGATGGACTTAAGTCTGAGATAGCAGCAGATGTTGTTCAAGTTAGTGAAAAGCAGCTGCTAGATTTAGGACACCTGGATAGAGGGAGAAAGGGGCAAACTCGCGGGCTCAACGGCAAATGCAGTAAGAGCAGATGCAATAGCAGCACCTACATTTGTGACACCTGGATAAAGGGAGAAAGGGCCTAACACGGGGTCACAACAGTAAATGGAATAACAGTAGGCGCAATAACAGTAAATGTAATAGCAGTGATAGTAAATGTAGTAACAGTAAGTGCAATAACAGTGAATGTAAAAGCGGCACCTAGAATTGGGACACCTGAATAGAGGGAGAAGGGTCCAAAACAGGGGAGCAGCAGTAAATGCAATAACAATGAATGTAATAGCAGCACCTAGATATGGGACACCTGGTCAGAGGGAGAAAGGCCTAGATTTCACAAAATGGCAGGCTTTAAATTAGAACACCTAGATTTGAGACACCTAGATAACGCGAGAAAGGCTTAGGTTTCACAGAATGGCAGGCAGTAGTTGAATACACCTAGATTTGAGACACCTAGATAACAGGCGAGAGGCCTAGGTTTCACAGAGTGGTAGGCAGTAAATTAGAACACCAACATTTGAGACACCTAGATAAAGGGAGAAAGGTCTAGGTTTCACAGAGTGGCATGCAGTAGTTAAATACACCTAGATTTGAGACACCTAGATAATGGGAGAAATGTCTAGGCTTCACAGAGTGTCAGGCAGTAGTTAAATACATCTAGATTTGAGACACGCAGATAACGGGAGAAAGGCCTAGGTTTCACAGAATGGCAGGCAGTAGTTGAATACACCTAGATTTGAGACACCTAGATAACAGGCGAGAGGCCTAGGTTTCACAGAGTGGCAGGCAGTAGTTAAATAGGTTTCACAGAATGGCAGGCAGTAATACAGTACATAGATTAGAGAATCTAGATTCAAAACAAAAGTGTTCTTCTTCATTGATGAGTTCTCTGCCTAACCAATTCTTTAAAAGGCCAAAAAAATGTCTTTAATTTCCATCAAAATGGTTTCATCTACGATTTAGTAACAAGTAATACCACTCAATTGCCTTTTAGCATCATTGGTGTACATAATTCTGTCCTAACGACCACTACTCCTCCTTTATCTGCAGGCCGCATTACAATTGTATCCTCTTCTCACAAGTTATTCAATGCCTTATTCTGTAGATAGGCGAGATTTCTCAATGTTGGTGCAACAGAAGACAAAGTTTCTTAAGGTCTTATAAAACCAGTTCTCCAATTTGGCTGGTGGCAATGTTACGACAGAAGATAGATTTAGCCTTAAATTTTAGAGTGAATGCTCATGTCCGTATGTATACCATATTGATGTAGCAGAGTAGTATTATATAAAATGTCATCTTCAGCAGAAAAATCTTCAGGGTTATTTTGCAATGTCGTTAAGCAGGTAAGATTAGTTAAATCTGCAACAGACAGAGGAGGTACTTCACTGTCATCTTTAAGACACTGATGCATGCCTTCATCAACCTTAGTCAAATAGAATTTGGTCCATTTTAATTTTTGTATGTATTTAAATAAGTCTATCCTTGTTGATGTAAAGTCAAAGGCAAATGTAGGGCAAAATGAAAGTATTCATTTTAACACAGATTCTTCAGTTGGGTCCAGGTGTCTTGAGGATATGTTGAAAATGTTTAATTGTAAGTCTTCCTTCCTTGTGCCCCCCCCCCTCTGACCTCTCCCAAAATCGTGTTACTCTGCCAATTGCATTGTCTCCATCTTGATCGCCATTCTCATCTCGATTTTTCTTTCCTGATTTTCCTTCTGTTACTCTTCCGTGTGCCGTAAATTTCCCTCGTCCTCTCTTGTCCATTTTGTTGTCCAAATGGAGCAACTTGAACTTGTCTAAAAAATGAATCCGCTTTGTTCTGACATCTGGATCAGATATCTCCACTTCTGATCTATTTGCACCTTCTGAAGGTGCAGTATTTGGATTCGGAGATTTTGCTGGATTATTGAGCCTAGCTTTAATGGGCCCATCAAACCATTTCCCAAAGGTATATATGCACCCTTGCTCATAATCCAGTTGTATCCTGAGTCTTATTTCACCTACAAATCTTTCTAGATTTTCTTCTAGCCTAGCGATGCTTTTTTTACATTCATCTTCCTTTTCAGATGTGAATAGCTGCTCTTCCATAACTTCTATGTCTTTGAGAAGTTTGACTCTATCTAGCTTAGCACACTTTATCAGACTTTCCATCATCTTGAATGAACATGTATTTGTGTGAGAAGTCCATTCTTCAATGAGTAAAGGATCCATGGGCTTCATTACAAGCCTTGCTGTCTGAAAATAAGGGCGACGGTAGCAGTGTGCCGGCACCTTTTCCGGACCGCCCGACTACAAGTATGCCTGCAGGAGCCGTTGCCCCTGGCAGTTCTGACCTGCCAGGGGCACCAGGCCACTGCAAGCATGGTTTTCACGGAAGCTCTGTCACCGTTAGCAATGCTGCTGGTGCTTCCTTGTCCCCGTTCCCATGGAGTCCTATGGGAATCCATGGGAATGGGGACTTATGCTTTCCGCTGCCTGAAATCCCAGGCTGCCGGAACTTGTACTATCCCAGTGGTACAGGTATATCAGGCGGTGGAACAGTGTTATGAGTTTGGCGGTAACCCGAGGCCCAGGTCTTCAAACGTAGGGATGGTTAAAATACATAAGCCCCTGAGGATTCTTTGTACCTCCAGGTATGTTTGCAATGGGTTTATAGTGATAATGTCAAAAAAGATAATGTCGAGAGACAAAATGTCGAAAACATAATGGGCCTCATTCCGAGTATGGCGGTAAGGGATAGCGGCCACCGGTAACGAGACCGGTGGCGGTAATCCCTTACCGACATACTCCGAGTTCCCTCTGCGCCCTCGCCCTTAACGCCTGCTTTGAGCAGGTGTTAAAGTCGAGGGCGCAAAGGGGCCTCCAAGCCAATAACGGTGACCGTAATGAACGGTCACCGTTATTTGCATCTTCCCCATTCCCATTGAGCACTATGGGGGCTCATTCGGGAATGGGGAAGAGCCTTGGTGAATGGGGAATTACCGCCCCGCCAACCTTGGAATGGGGCGGTGATTCCGCCATCCACCAAGGCGCTGCCGGTCCGGGTACGGCGTCAACCAAGGCGTTAATAGCGCCATTGGTTAGCGCTGTACTCGGAATGAGGCCCAATGTCGAAAAAAAAATGGAATGTCTTTTTTTCTTTGGTTTTTGCTCGAAATGGGGGGGTTCCCCCCAAACCCCCTTTTTTTATAAAAAAAATTCTGTTTTAACCTTTTTTTTACTTGCGGAACCCAAAAAAAACATGTAAATAAAAAATGAAAGCATTCGGAAAAAAAAATCGACATTTTTTTTTGTTTTTTCAACATTATGACTTTCGACATAATGTTTTCGACTTTTTCACTGCACACCTTTGCAATGCCAAAGCCTCCCACCATTTGGATGTTTCTTTCTTTTTAAACCTTTCTAACTTGTCCATTTTCTGTTGTACTGTTGAACTGGCTGGGAGACTAGTGTCTCCTTGTTGACTCGTTGATGCAACATTTTTGTTAAAAAGGACTTCTTCTGCCGCACTCCGCTTTGCTGCAATCTGGTCCAGCATAGTAACAGGCTATTTAGTTTAGCCTAATGCTGATTTGTTAATGCAATTGCTTAAGCACTAGTTGATTAGGGATGCTGAATGGTTCCCTAATTCAGACTGAAACCATTCGAGTGTGAACTCAAACTGTGAATCTACACCACTTTGCACTAATGCACTAATCTTAAGTCATATGACAATGTTTGCAAAAATGCCAATAGTTAGTGCATATTCCCTGGGCCCTATATCTTGATGCGAAAAAAGTGATATATTCAGATAGAATTCTACTGAAAGCCTAAATAGGCTGGTGTTATACACAGGAGGCGGCAGCTACCTTATCTTAAACTGAAAAACAAAACGAAAATAGCCAAATGTGTAGCGTTCTGCCTCTTTATATAGCTGGGGCTCAAGGCCTAGGTACCCTACACTTATATATAGGCAATGCAGCTTTACACTATATAGAGAAGCCAAATGAGGCTTGAGCACTTGTAGAAGATGCTTGGTAAAAAGATGTGTTGAATGCAATGCATAACAAAACTTAAAAAGATTGGCAAACATGCACTATCATGGCGAATCAGGAAAGACAGATTCACTCACCAATTAGGGTTAGAAAACTCCATGATAAAACAGTAATTTGTGTTTGCTTCCTAAAATATATACAATTCACCTGTCACCCCCCTCCTCATATGGTCATGTGACTACCATAGAGTTTCTCGCACCAATCGTGCAGCCATCTTGGAATCTAGTACAATCCTATAGTAGGTATATATATTGTCTAAGTTATACCATATAGCTCTAACAATCCTAAACATTCTTCCTTCTTATTTCATTGTTTTTGCGGGAAATGACAATTGAATTGATTACACCACATATTGGAAGCATACTGCACTAGTGTGCAAGTTCATTTGCATTTCTAAAGTGCAATAACCTGAAGCAATCTATTTATATAGCCTCTGTGCAATAGTTGCTCACGTGCACATTATCCATAGCAGCATATACAGTCTCTAATGCTCTAACACATAGAGATTTATACATCAACAAATATATATTGTAAAGTGTAATGACTTTTGAGCGGTCTATATGTATAGCCTTTGTGCAAATGTATGCCTAATCTAATGCAGAATTCTTGCAGCAGCATATACAGTCCGTAAAGTGCAAATGCAATATGAAACCCCCCTCCCACAATCCATAATTCTATGGTGGCTACCAATAATATACATGGCACTTCAAGATTATGGCATTGTATAAGGCACACCATTTTCCTTTATCCATGTCTAACCTGAATTTACAATACTATGCTCCCAATTGTCTTAAATTGCTGTTACAATGGCTAAAGGCTCAGGAATAAACACTAACAGATTCCATCTAAAATCCATCAACAACTTGCCAAATATGTGTTCTGTTAAGGAATGGGCAAACATCATCACAAAGGAAACTCATAATGAGGTGCTATGTTGATAAAATGTTCACCAGCACAACTGTATAACTGATTTCCATACAGGATTTAGCTTCATCTGCAATATCATACATTGCAATTAAATTGTTTAGTTTAAGAAAACATCACATTTTCAGCCCTGCTATAATAGCATTGTGAGGTTTGGTTTGAAAATAAGTGGGTGTGCTGCACCATGCACAGTCGGTATCATGACATCTCATTATCGTTTGGTGTTCATTCGTATGCAGTGTGTTACCCCTATGCATACATATGTCCAACGGTACATCTCATATGTAGGCAATATGTCCAAAGGTACATCTCACCTGGTAGCAATGATGTCCCTTATGGTATATCATGCAGATTAAAGTGCACTCGTGCACAAACAGCTCTATTAATTATATTATTGATACAATGTGTGCAGTGCAGGCAATATGAGCACATCAATGTGTGATCACAGCATATAAAGGTCACATTTCAACTAAAGTGCAACCGTGCATGGGCAGCTTGACTTGGCAGTATTGTCTTACCTTTTCAGATGTAATACATTTGTAAAATGGCCAGTCCATTGAATTCAATATACATCAAGCATGTACATTTCGTAATAAAATTGATTTTCATCTGAAGAGCACTCGTGCATTAGCAGCATATTTTACCAGCACATGCTTATATTCTCATGTAAAGTGCATTTGTGCAGTCACTTCTTCATTGGGATCGATATACATGCATCTTATATGTTTTATCACACATTAAGACAAACGTTTTTGGAATGGTCTGTGATTTGGGATCCCATTATGCATCCGCCATATCATTCAAATCCAACACTATGTTTTATGTGTTATGCACACATTTCTTTTTTCCACGTGAAAGTTGAGATTGAGCGGCCAATTCATGGAACAAACGTGAGCCGAAAATCCCAGCGCAAGCAGGCGCAAGGTGGCGCAAGCGTGAGAAAGCAAGCATACGTGCACGCTTGCGATTCAAGGAAGGCTCTGCGCGTGTTTTCCACTGGTTGTGCACCAAATCTGCGCATGGCGCACGCGGGCGCACACGTCATCAAACGGCGTGCGCTACGCGCACAGTGAAAGCACACATAGCGCGGCGCACACAACAAAAGTGGGCGGAACAGTGGGCGTAACACGTGTAATGGGGAATAATGCGTGAAAATCAAGGCGTAACTGGGGAAGTACTGCAGGGAACTACACGGAATGCCCACACGCACACACGCGAACAACCCGTATTCATGGATTCGAATACGGGATACCCGTGCACGGCAAAGGACGTGCATCGGCGTCAACGCGTCTGCCACACGAAGGCAGGCGGAAGCGTCCCCGCGCACAGTATAAAAGTGCGTGCAAACAACAAACACGTATATACAGCTATGATGAATGCCCCATTTGTCGCAGCACTGATCGTGGGACACCGCAGGAGGAGGAGAATAGCCAGGGACTGCATTTTTTCACCCCGGACAAGCCTTTTTGGGATGCCTGACGATCAGGTCTACGGCAGGTATAGGTTTCCACCTCGTATCATCCTAGACCTGGTCAGGGAGTGGGAAGATGAACTTACATCCCCCACCCTCTGCTCCCAAACATTGAGCCCCTTGGAGAAGGTGCTCAATGTCCTGCATTTTCTGGCCACTGTGTCATTTCAGTGGACTACTGCCATAGTGGGGGGGGGTCTCACAGGCCACGCAGTCACACTGGTCTTGGCAATCATGACAGCGCGCCCCTCAGTCCGAAGGCACATATACATGCCCAGAACGCCCGCAGAAAGGCAGGCCGTTGTCCAAGACTTTTACAGGGTGGCACACTTCCCCAAAGTGCTCGGTGCCATAGATTGCACCCATGTGGCCCTACGTCCACCTAGGGCCACTGAGCACATCTACCGAAACCGCAAGCACTGGCATTCCATCAACGTGCAGGTGGTTTGCGATGCAAAGGGAATCATCACCTCTGTCTATGCAAACTACCGTGGCTCCACCCACGACAGTTTCATATACAGAATGTCTGCCCTGAGCCGGGCCCTGGAAGCTGGGCAGCATGGTGACACATGGCTCCTTGGTGAGTACAAATGCCCGTGCACATGCATGCATGTCACACACACACAAATACACAAACCCCAATAATCACAACCATCATCACCTCTCCAGGGGACAGTGCCTACCCTCTGAGCAACCACATGATGACGCCACTCCGGAACCCCACCACACCACCCCAGGTAAGATACACCACGGCCCATATTGCAACCAGGGCCAAAGTGGAGTGCACATTCAGAGTGCTCAAGTGACGCTTCCGCTCCTTTGACCGCTCTGGCGGCAGCTACTCTATGCACCCCCAGTAGTGTGCAGGATCATTGTGGCAGCATGTGTCCTGCACAATGTTGCATCACGGCAGGGCGTACCGGTGGACATGGTGGTGCCCCCACATCCCCAACCACAGGCACAGGCTCTGCCCATGGGAGGGGATAGGGCACATGGCGAGGAAGCCCGGACCCAGCTTGTGGCCACATTTATCACCTAAACTCCCACCCCTGCGGAGTGCACACAGGCCTGGCACATACCAGGTGACAATCGATGATGACAAAGAGACATTCAACTGTCACAACCTTACCACCCTGAGAATGTTGCCATGGAAGAGCCACATTGTGTGCATCCCTAGCTACTTAAACATAAGCAATCCTGTGTGACCAGAAGGCACACATGCAAGGTGTGAATCACACAGACCTGCAAAACAGGCCATGACTATCACTGGTATGTCACCTAAACCCTCCCAAAGCACAACAGGACATGGCAAGCAATAGCTATACACCAACACAGTAGCAATAAGGTACACATTGACATGAGAAACATGTAAAGTGGCATCAGACAATGATGCCTGACATGGAATCAGATGAAATGACTGACCAACAGCCTCCCACCCAAAAGAAGTCATACCCAAATGCATTCCAACAGTTGTAGTTGTAACATAACAATGAATGCCTGCCTACATGCACATTGTGCATTGCAAAATCAACACTGCAGCTTCTGTGTGCCGTGTCCACCTCCTGCAACACACTGCTCAGCGCACAGCATAGTGAATAGCCATTGTTTGTGACGCACACCCCGAGCATCACATCTAAGCGACAAACCAAATCAAAACAAAACGCAAAATACGCATGTACAGGATTACACAATTGGTCATAGATTATGTGCTGCAGGGACACAGTGGGCACCAGAAGGCAAACAGAGTGTACATGTGGACATGGAAGGGTGGTTGTACATGTAGTGGATCATAGTGCGAGCGTGTGGGTCAGTAGGGACATGCACTCAATATATGCATGTGCAATCAAGTGACCATCAGTTTCCTCTACACATCACATGTGAAGATTCACCATGTGTACACACGAGCATGTCAAGCCACAACTATTCCCTCACACCTGAAAGGTAAACACAACACATGAACAGGCATTGATCAGCAGAATACATTATGTACATAGGGTACCACAATTACAATGGCAGGGTGCGCATCACACTGTAGGGCAAGGCAACTGTCAACAACAAAAAACCCCTGTTCCTCACAAATCACCATGACCCACTGAACAACTGCACCTGGGTTATGTAGCCTTCATCCTTGAAGTTGACCTGGCCACAGGATCACCCTTCCCCTTTGTCACCATCTCCCACCTTGTGTGCAAAAAGTGTCCAGCACCCTCAGAGGGCACCTTGACTTGCAGAAACACCAAATCAAAGAGAACTCAAAGCAGGCCAACACAGATGCCAAGCAAAAAGCCTGCAGTCAGCAAAACAAACCAGAAGAGCTTCCAGTAGATGACTTGAAGTAGCAGTACGTCACAAAGCCCAAGTACTACCACAATGACGTCACAACCAAGGTAGCACAGTAAAACAATGTCACAACAGGATGTGTACCATGTGTGGTACATAACACAGAATAATGCACCACGAACTGACGTGTACTGTCACAGCTCCCGTGTACAAGTGCAGGAGTGGCACAAATCAACCACCCCCACTGTGGTCTGGGTGCCTGCAAGGTCAAACTCACACAGGCCTCTGAGACCCTGGTGGGGAAGCAGGGTCAGGGATATGCAGTCGGGACAGGCATTGCTATACTGGATAACCGGAATGAGGGGCAGGAGAGGGGAGTAGGATTGACACTGGAAAGTAGGAAATGCACAAAACTGTACTACTCACATTAACACATACACCAGTACACCAAACTTGATCATCATGCACATAGTAACAAATTACTCAAATGGAAGACAAAGAAAAACTTATCTCTGGGGTGAGTGCTGGCCTCCTGCCTGCGCACTCTCAGATCCGGTAACAGGAGCAGTTCAATGCTGCAAAGAGAGCCACAGTTACTAATCTGTGCGGGCCCATAACACACAAACACACCACCATATATGCCCCAAAGTAACAAACTACTCGACAAACAAACGTTCTGGTGTGGATGCTTTGTACCCATACGTAACATTACCCCTGTGATGGTTCATACACAGTCAATGCAGTAAGTCATGCGCCGGTGGGTGCGTGGCAAATGGAAGACCAATGTGTCACATATCACACAACAAGCAGCCAGATGCATATAGCTAGGTACGACTTCAGAACAAGTCGTGTTCAACCATGACCCAAATAAAGTAGGTAGTGCATATGTCAAATTCTACATGGTAATGAAATGCACTGTACACAAGTCTGTCCCTTGCTGTCTGTCCCTGTGAGCTGCTTCTTTCCATGTCTTGGAATGCTACATGGCTAATACAAGTGCCTCAATGGACCATGGTGGACCGGAGGGTATGTGCCACTGGCCCTGCAGGTGCCCCAGACAACTTTCCCATAAACTAGCCATTAGTCCACCAACGCATCTCAGCTGTATTGCGTGCTTCAACACCAATATTTGTCCAAGTTCACCGTCAGTGCTGCTACTAAGCATGCATGTGCAACTGGCCTGGTGGAAGGTCTGCTGTGTTGTGGCCCCCCTGTGCTGCCACCTTGCCTGGAGTACCTTGAGACACGTCAGCTGTTTTCGGATGTATGAGCGTAATCCCTGTGCCTCTGCTTGCGCACACATGCGCATGTCGGCACCACCAAACGTGTCCAGCTTCCAGACGTCCAATGGCCCATGTCTGCTAGTAAAGGTGGTCTGGAGGCTCATCCCCCTGCAGAAAGGGCATGAAACACATGATTAATGCTTTAAATTCATCTGTGTGTGTCTCTTCAGGCATTTCATGACTGGACATGTCAGAGACGTACATCAGAAATCACACCAGCAGTCCGTCTTTCACAGGCAAACTGTTGAACACACTATCTACAGCATGAATTGCAACAAGCACATGTACAGTAAAGATAAGAAACATACTACACAATGCATAGCAATGAATGTACACATCAATCATGAAACCCCCCATCTAGTGAATGAAGAACAGTGGTCAATAACACCCCTATCATCCCCACTAGGGGTGTTAACACAAGTTTCACAGCAGCAGACATGCCACAGATATGATAGTCCATAGCCCTTGTGTAATAGGCTGTTACACCAAACCATCCTTGCAAGCCCATGGATAAGGGAAGCAGGAGTGGCATATGTGAGTCAAGGACCCCAAGCTGCAAACACATACACAAGACAAGCTTGAAGGGCCCAGCTGGAACAGACAGTGGATGCTTTCAAAAGCCACAAAGCACCACACCGTCACATGAAAGCACAATAGACAAGCAATTTTAAACTATATTAACTAATTACACTAACTATGAAAAACCTACATTACCTATTTAAACTAACTATCAAATTGAAACTAAACTAACTAAACTAAAAGAAAAATCAAAAATGGCCACATACGACCGGGGGGGAGGCACCCAGGAAGGGGGAGGTACAGGGTGCTGCTCAACACCCATATGCGATGATGTTGAGGAAAAAAAAACCTCCATGGGCTCAACGCCTGCACAGCCCGACCTATGTGGGAGATACATTGTCGTCCGAGTCTGGCTCTTCCTGGAAAGGGGGATGTGACACAGGAGCCTGACCACGCCTAGCCGAAGCTTGCCCCTCATCGGCAGCAAGTCTGGCGGATGGGTGAACCTGGTTCTGTGTGGCGATGACACGTAGGTCTGCATGCAGAACCTCCCGTGATACACGTGCTTCTTCTTGCAAGGTAGCACGTGTAACACAGGGTTCCTCCTGCAAGGCCTGGGTGGACAACTGCTGCACCTCCCGGCAAGCACGTAGCTCAGCCGAGATGGTACGCTCAAGCTGCGCAAACCTCTCCTCTTCCCACTCCCTCTGGGACATCATAAAGACACCCAGAGTGGATCTGAGGAAAGCATACACCTGCCTGAGGGCCTCCATGTGTGCTTCTGCATGAGCAGCAATTGCTTTACGCAGAGACAACATTTCAGCCTGGCGTGCCCTGTCTGAGGCCGCCATGCCCAGCCTGAGCGAGCGGGCCATGGACCGTGCCGCCTTCTGGTGGAGAAGCACCTGCCTAGCGGGGGGAGCACAGATTGGGCCGCACGCTCCATGCTCTCAGCGATGTTCTCCATTGCTGCCCCCTGCCGTTCAGAATGGGCAGTCATGTCTTGCTCCCACTCAGTATACTGCGGTTGGGCGCGGCGACCGCATTGCTGGGCTTGACCCCTGCGGGACCCAAGGACCAGGTGTCCTCGTTGTGTTGGCTCCGCCCGCGGCTGCACGACTACATGCCCCCGTCGACATGATGTCCCAGGCACATCAGTGACTGGTGTGGAGGGTGACCCTGTGTCCCGATCCACCACAGGCGGAGGTTCCAACACTGTCTGACCCCTCAGTGGAGGTGTTGTGAACAGAGGAGTGCCCACATCAGAATCACTCACCTCTGACATATGGACCTGATGCTCATCCAACTCGACATTGTCGTCAGAGTGTTCATCAGGGCTGGACTCATAGGCAGCCAGAGACAAGATGGACTGTAGCACATGTGGGTTTTCGTGGCCTACCACCCCACGACCCCCACTTGTGCCGGGTTGATGTAGTGATAACAACCCTGTGCCTGGCATGACAACACCATCCTCTGGCTCCATTGCGTCATCATCTGAAAAGTAGAGAGAAAAAAGGTCACTACACATGTTTGAAGTACACAACACACACAGACATCACACAGACACCAAACACATCAAGCAGACATGTCACACACAAAAGAGAACCTGCCATGCATGCTGGGTCAACTTGACACTGCTTATGTGATTAGGTATATAGAATGGTGTCATTTTGCACAGAAGTGGGTCGATGCAGTGCAGCAATTTTGTACGTTACTCACTGTCTACATGTACAAGTACTTCATGATGTGTATCTGAAAATGTGAAGGCAGTGCAAGGTCAACTTCAGCCATCACGTGCAATGTGCATTCAATGGCTGGCATGGCTACAAGCAAACCACCCCTCCCCCCAGGTGCAAATGTAGGGATGCCTCGCATGATATCAAAAGGCTGACCATAGACCTGTGTATCGACAGACAGTGTAGACTAGCATAAACTGCAACATGTGAGTCAAGTGACAACACAGCAAATGATGATGGGACAGTAAGCAGGACACATGGTGAAACCTCCGGAGTACACCCACGTATGAAGAAAACACTACACCTGTTGGACAGAGTCATTGGCCATTAAATAGGCTGAGGCCTGTGACCCACACAGACTGTCACACCCTAAACATGTGTGCGACGCAGGACTGAGCCACAGTGGACATGGGAAGGCTGATGAAATGCCATGCAATGTAGGTCCCCCTGGACTCCTACTACAATGATCATCCAGTCAAGGACACATAGGGGCATAAGTGGAATACACATGGAGCATGAATGGGCACTCATTTCCGTGCGGGGCATCTGACCTCTGCACAGTCCAAGTGAGACACCCTTCATCAAGTACAAAGGATGTACCACACAGCATATGTCTGGCAGATTGGCTGCTGGAAGTTAGCATGTACACAGGATGCATGAACAGGGAAGTACTCAACAGCAGAATTGAAGCATATCAGTGCTAAGGTGGAATTGGGGTGCAGAGGGGGGGTGGAGGGGCAAGGGAGCATGCCTAAATGGAGTACCCGCATGCAGGCAGAGGACACATCCACGTCAGTCATGCTATGACATAGTCCCTGGGATGAGAGGAAGGTCACCCCACGCTACATGCAGAAGGGCCAGTGAGCTGGAACATGGACTTGAGGGGCATCCTGGTGACCGGCATGTGAGTAGGGTGCAATAGTGGTGATGCGGACAGTCCCCGTCCGCTCCACATGTCCACCATCCAGCAGAGCAGACATGCATCAGGGAAGCATTGCATTACTTGCACATCAGAACCATGTACACGTGACATGTAGTGGCAGTCATGCTCAACACATCACACAAGTAAAACACACATGTCGACAACAAACACGCAGCAACACTCACTGGACTGGGCATCAAAGTCGGCATCTCTCCCACTCCTTCGACCGATTCAGATGGTATGAACACCACAACGAGTGACTCATGCGGAGTGAGGTCTTCCTCCTCAGGTGCAGGCCCACTGCCAGTCACCAGAGTCACGTTGTAATTTGAGGCACGCATAGCCTCGGTGCTGCGTTTGAGGTCATTCCAATGCTTTTTGCACTCTTGCGCCGTGCGCACCTCATGGCCGAATGCACTCACATGTTCCGCAACTTGCTTCCAGTGGGTATCACGGTGGGCAGCCGTAGTCTGACAATTAGGACCCACTAGCATGTCACGGCTGTGGCCCAGCACGTAGTCCACGAAGTAGTCCAGTTCCTGGTTGCAGAAAGGCTTCTTCCTCGACGTGCTGGAGGTCGTGGGTGTGTGTGGGGTCCCAGCCTGTGCTGCAGGTGTAACCTTCCTCCTCTTGGATTGTGGCGCAGACCCTGGCTGGCAAATGCCGCCCTGATCACTATGGCCAGTAGCACCGGTGGATTGAGCCAAGGGAGTGGCAGGTGGAGGGACGACCAAAGGCCTGACTTGCATCAGTGGCAGCTGGGTGCCCTCTAATGGACCCTGCGCAGCAACATCCGCTGTGGCAGGGTCATTGACCGCGACTGTCCTGGTTGGCAGACTCACAACCGGGGTGTTGTTGGCTCGATCTGCCCCTGCACTTGCCAACACCCGGCTGTTCAGGGCAGCAGATGACATTACTGCCCAAGGGACACGTGTCTTGGTCAGGGAAGCCCTGCGTGCACCTACGGTTTCCCTCCTGGCCTGTTGGAAATCTTCCAAGGGCTCCTCAAGTGCCAACACAGCCTGCGCTGGCAGACCCTGAGCCTGGGTGGTGGTGTTCACAGCTGCACCTGCAGCTACCACTACCCTTGAGCCCGTGGCAGTCGATGAAACAGACTGCCGGGTCACATGGGCGCCAGTGCCAGATGCAGAAGCTGCATCTCCCGGAACCACAGGGGGCGGTGGCATGACTGCACCAACACATGGCACAACATCGTGCTCAAGTGGCACACCCCTGCCTCTTCCCCCTCTGCGGCCACCCTGGACAACCTGGAGTCCCCCTACTCCCTGGTCACCCCGGCCACGTCCCTGACCACGCCTGCCATAAGGAGGGCGCCCAGCTGAGGCGCCCCTCACCTTTGGTGGCCTCCCAACCATGGCACAGATGGAGTATTGCCGGCACAGATGGAGGAGTGCCAATGGGAGGTGCACACAACAATTGTCCTGGGCAATTGGGATGAAGGGGGTGGGATGCAAGATGTTAATAGCCCCCCTGCACCTGCAAGGCTGTATGTGACCCCGGTGATGTAGTGACGGGTCACGCAACGCTCAGGCACCCCAAAACTGCAGTAAAACCGTGCACGCAACCCTGCAGCCTACGTGCGTGGAATCAACCTCCCGCAGTACGCAGTGGCACCCAGTAACACAAAAAACGCATATGCGTGGGACACGCAGGCTACTATGACCTCGAAAAAACAGGTGCGATACACAGGGGCACCAACAGTGGGAAAAATAGCGTGCGCGACTCACCGTCTGACTAGTGTGATAATGAAAAACACCTATAGCCAATACCCCTGCCAAAAGAAGAGATACGTCCTTGATCCGCTGTGAAGTTGTGATGATGGCGCGTGAAACAACACGAAGTAGCAACACACGTCGATCTCCACGAAAGGCACATACAGCGAACTGCTGGCCCCGCTCACCTTTAACCCATGCTGAGGGAAACACCCGCGCGCATCGCGTCACTTACGCGAGTAGGCCCTTTCTTCGGATTACACGCATTCACACGCGGACGTGCCGTTTTTTCACATGCGCGCTGAACCACTTTGCCCACGTTACGAGGGAAACACCTGCGTGCATCGCGTCACAGACGTGCTTATGCGCTAAGGGCCTTTCCTCGAATTACACGCTGACGTGCAATTTTTTCACGTGCCAAATCACTCCGTATCAAGCTGGCCATGCAACAACACACGGAAGACCACGCTCCTGCCCAGAAGGCCGAATTACTGCCCGCCAGAGCCACGAGCATGCTCCCACCTGCCATCTGCTGCTGCCTGCCTGCCTGCCTGCTGCCCACGTGCCCTGCTATTTGGTACCTGCACGTCAGGCAGGAGTGCAGTTGCTGTGACCACCCCTGCTGGAACTGAAGACTCCCGACTGGGATACCATCGCTCCACAGCCCAGCCCCAGGACCCAGTTGCCCACCCACACCTGCCTCTGGGGTTGCCATGTCGGGCACAACACCATCTGCACCACTGACAACCCCCAGCCAGAGAGGCAGAGGGGCACCAGCTTCAGTGCCAGGGAAGTTGGTGTCCTGGTGGAGCAAGTCCTGGGGCAGTATGATGCCCTCTTTGGAAGTTTGCGCATCGACAATGAAGGAAGGACCAGGATCTGGATGGACATCGTGACTGCCATCAACGAGGAGGGGGTGGCAGTCCGCGACATCAAACATGTCCGGAAGCGCTGGGAGGACTACAGGTCCAGGACCCTCAACAAGGCCCGGTGCCTCTTGAAGGCAGTGGATGCGGAGGGGCGCCGGGGCCACCTGTCCGACCACCAAATGAGGGTCCTGGAACGCATACGCCCAGCGCTCCACATCCAGGTCTTTGAGAGGCAGACCCGTCTGGAGTCGAGGGTAAGTGTACATGAATGCTGATTGGACGCTGTGCGTGTTGTGGTGTGCCAGTAGTGTCCAGGTGCACATGTGTTTTTGTAGGGCCATGTATGGATGTGTATGTACAGGGGTGTGAGGCTGCCACATGTGAGTCCTCTCATGTGTGAGACACATTGATGGTGTATGTGTTGCTAAGCATGCTGGCCAAATGCAGGTGTGGGAGCACACATGTTTGAATTTCTGTGTATGTACGTTGGAATGGTTGTGGTGTCACACATGGATGGTGGTTCCTGCTGCATGTATCTGCACTGTGTACATGTGCATGTGTGTGCTTTTGACAAGTGTGCAACTGTGATGCAACATGGATGCATGTGAAACTGACATGTAGGAGGCTGATTGCCAGATGTGACATGGATGGTGACATTATCACTGCAGTGGTGGAGATGTACAGCTGCATGTCAGTCTGGTGGCATGTGTGCATGTGTTGTGTACTCCCTGTGTTTCATGTGACGTCAGGCTCACCTTTGGCTGCTCGTGCTGTTGTTTTTGTATGGACGGTGCTGCCTGGTGCAATATTCCTGTGGATTTGCTCATATGTGTGAGTTGAAATGATATGTGTGTTGGGGAGTGTGATGCCATGCCTGTAGTTTTACACTGCCACTCATGTGCAACTGTCATGTGTATATCAGTCCATTGTACAGTGCCCTGATGCCTGTGTTCTATCTCTCCCTGTCTGCAGCATCAACTGATGAAGAGGGCGGAGAGGGTGCTGTGGAGCAAAGCGGCAGGGATTGCACCACCAGCCGGAGACGCAAGGCCCGGCTCTCCTCCCAGGTTGTCATCTCGTCGGGGAGTGAGGAGTCTGGTGCCGCATCCCAGGCCGCAGCTGCCGAGGGTATGTCCAAGAGGCGGAGGTCGGAGGTAGACTCCTAGGCAGCAGAAGGGGCAGCTGAGACCCCACAGGGTCTGATGGAGGAAGATGGCATGGAGTCATCCAGGTTGGTGGGGGTTTGGTGGAGGAGGAGGCTGTGGAAGGGACACACATGGGGTCTGGAGGTGGGGATTCCACTGGTGCTAGTGGTGCAGTGCAGGGGCAGGGAAAGGAGGCAGCACAGGCCACTGCAGAGGTGCCTGTGTGTAAGCCTGTCCCCGATCCTGTGACTGCATCATCCTGCAACAGCAGGGATGCCTACGTCCAGACCCGTTTTCAGGGAGGGGATGAGCGCACAACAACTGGCCTTCCTCTCCCTGCGGACGTGGCAATCCGGGACCGGGTTGAGCCTGTCCTGTCTGGGATAGCGTTGCGTCAATGGGGCATGCAAGGTGACCTGCAGTGTTGTCGTGAAGACACGGCACGTCATCTTGGATGCCTCGTTGACCGCGTTGACCTACTGGGACTGGTCACCAGGGCTGGATTCCTCCGTATGCTGGACCTTGTTCCGACCCCCTCCTCACCTGAACCCCCTATGCGCCAGTCGTCCTCCATGCCATCTTCCCACCCATGTATCACCTGGGTATCCTGTGGAGCTGCCTATGATCCTGCGGCAGGCTGGTGGAGGACACATCCCTGCCACAGTCGGGAGTCGGACGTCCAGCAGGGGTGGCCACCTCAACAACTGCACCCCAGCTGCGGGAGGACGTGCAGGCAGCAAGAGCCAGGGCACAGGCACTGCAGCAGCAGCAACAAGGTGGGAGCCATGATGGCTCGGGTCCTTCAACATCGGAGGGACAGGCATCGGCCATAGGGCAGGAGGACCCAGGATTGGAAGTGTCTTCCGTGTGGCAGCGGTTGGGCTATGCCATAGATGCGGAGCAGCGGCGGGCGGAAGAGGCACGGCTCACAATGGTCAGGGCGGAGAACTCCATGCGGAGGGCACTGAGGCGGGCCGAGTGCCTCGAGGCAATTCGCAGGGAGTTGGAGGTCAACATGTCATCGTCCCTGCAAACCCTCGGGGCCATGGAAGAGGACCGCCTCCGGGACATCGAGCAGGAGTTCGATGATGCCCTGGCCCGGGAAATCGGGAAGTGAGCCGTCGGACTAGCCTGCCGCCATTGTATATAGTTTGTAGTTTTAGGTTTCCTTTATTTTTTTCATTCATTTGGGGTGCTTGGACTTTGCCCCGCCTTTTTGTATATAGTTCTTTATTAGGTATTTTTTTTGCTAGGTTTCATTTCATTTGTTGGGCTCATGGACCCTGGATTACTTCTTTGTACATAGTTGAACAGTGGATTTATCTATTATTTATTTTCTCACCATGGAGCAATGGATTTTACTGTTTCCGTTTCCTTTGGATTTGATTTGGTGGCCGGAGACTTTGGAAACATTTTCATTTCGATTTATTTGGATTCAGACTTCATGTTTTTATTTTTGTGTTTTTGACATGCTGCATTTCATCTTTATTTAAACATTTTTTCATGTTTTCATTTGATTACATTCTATTTGAGTTCAATACATTTTGGTTTATTACTTTGATGTGTGGTATTCTCTCATTGGTTTCATGCATGTCACGGTGTAGGTTTTCACAATCACCAGCACCCATTGTGTGTGTGTGACGGACATGTGTTGATGTGCATTCTTGCCATTTGGGTTGTATCATGTAATGGGCATTTCAATGTGGGGTGGATGGGATACTTGGTTGGGTCTTTGCACAGGGGTGGCGTGCGGTGGGATTTGGGAGGCCATGAGGCCCATGATTGTGGATGATGATGACGTGTTGGGGAGACATGAGTCGGGGCCTGCTGGCAGGTGCCCGCCACTGCTGGGTGGGTGGGGGTGCTGGGGGACATGAGTCGGGGCCTGCTGGCAGGTGCCCGTCAATGCTGGGGGGTGGGGGTGCTGGGGGACATGAGTCACGGCCTGCGGCTCACTGCCAGGTGGGTGGGGGTGCTGGGGGACATGAGTCGGGGCCTGCTGGCAGGTGCCTGTCAATGCTGGGTGGGTGGGGGTGGTGGGGGACATGAGTCGGGGCCTGCTGGCAGGTGCCTGTCAATGCTGGGGGGTGGGGGTGCTGGGGGACATGGTCAGGGCCTGTGGCTCACTGCCAGGTGGGTGGGGGTGCTGGGGGACATGAGTCGGGGCCTGCTGGCAGGTGCCCATCAATGCTGGGTGGGTGGGGGTGCTGGGGGACATGAGTCGGGCCCTGCTGGCAGGTGCCCGTCACTGCCGGGTGGGTGGGGGTGCTGGGGGACACGAGTCGGGGCCTGCTGGCAGGTGCCCATCAATGCTGGGTGGGTGGGGGTGCTGGGGGACATGAGTCGGGCCTGAGCCTCACTGGTGGGGTGTGAGGGTGCTGGGGGACATGAGTTGGTGATCACTAGTGCAAGGTGACATGTGGGCTGGCTGGGGGGCATGCCCATGGTGGATGGGCTGTGTGCGGGACATGACCAGGGGTGCTGGGTAGTCCCCTGTGGTGTGGGCTGCCTGCAGGGGCCATGAAGGGGGTAGAGGGCACACCTGGGAGGACCCACATTGCCAATTCACGTGTGGGACTCCCCACGCACCCCACTGGATACACGTACAGTGAAATTGCGTGTGAAACTCCCCGCGAACCCCAGTAATACACGTACCTCGCTCGCACAGGGCCAATCGCGTGTGAAACTTCCCGCGAACCCCCAAAATACACGTACCCCGCTGCACAGGGCCAATCGCGTGTGAAACTCCCCGCGAACCCCAGTAATGCACATGCCCCGCTCGCACAGGGCCAATCGCGTGGGAAACTTCCTGCACACCCCCGAAATACATGTACCCCGCTCGCACAGGACCAATTGTGTGTGAAACTTCCCACGCACCCCCGAAATACACATACCCCACTCGCACAGGGCCAATCGCGTGTGAAACTTCCCGTGCACCCCCGAAATACACGTACCTCTCTCGCACAGGCCCAATCGCGTGTGAAACCTCCTGCGAACCCCCGAAATACACGTACCCCGCTCACACAGGGCCAATCGCAGGTGAAACTCCCTGCGAACCCCAGTAATACACGCACCCCGCTCGCACAGGCCCAATCGCATGTGAAACTTCCCGCGAACCCCCGAAATACACGTACCCCGTTCGCACAGGCCCAATCGCATGTGAAAATCCCTGCGCAGGGGTGTACATGTATTCGGAAGGGTGGGCAGGGAGTTTTAAAGGCATTTTCGTGGTTGGGGGGCTGTATGCTGGTCCAATGGTCTGTGCGCCATGTACGGGATTTGTGCGCTGTGCATGGCGCACGGGGAGGGGTTGGGGCGTAACTGGCGCTGCTGCAGGGTCACTGCACCACTCTGTGCCACGGCTGGTTTTGGATGTTAAAATCCATGAATACGCTGTGCGCGGAGATGGATTTTGGCGCACGCAGCTGGCGCAGACTGTCGCACGCGCACACTGTGCGCCAGACGCGTGTGCCACTTGTGCGCTGAATTCTATGAATTACCCCCTAAATATCTCTTTCAATCCTATATTGATAGGCTATGATGTTTGTCTAGGTCAGGCGGCAACAGTGTGTTAGCAGCATCATATGAATAAAGTGTGACTATGCACAAGCTGCATCATTTGTATTCAGTGCAAAATGTGTGTCAGCTCATCTCCCACACTCCTCAACAACTGAGAGACGCAGTATTAAATAACATTCAAAGTGCTTACAGTTTTGAGTCCTTGTCTGCAAAGAATACATGAAATATTCCTAAAATTCAAACATCAAAATACCAATCATCTTTAAAATGTTATTACATGCGTCCAATGTATGTTTTAAGCCCTTGTCACCTAAGAAATCGTCATATTTTGACTAGACTTCTATCTCTCATATCAATCGGTGAACCCATCCAGGCTATTACTTCATACATGAAAACTTGGAAGCCTCATTAACCTGTGTAAATCTTTTTGTACATGTTCTAAATTAACATTTGCTAGAGAGCCATAGTATAACATAAATATGGTCATCAGTCCCTCAAAAAGATTCCATTTGGAACTTTTGTATTAAAGTCCACAATAAGCTGAGACTCACGGCACAATCTTCTCTCTATATCCCCTCCTTGTGGACGGTTGTCAATTGCTTCTATGACAAAGTATCGTAATGTGGGTAGGTCTCTGTGACGTATCTCTTGGAAATGTTTAGCAAGGGTGTATGCATAAACTTTCATATTAATGGCCTGGATGTCCTGTAGGATGCAGATTTTGCAATTAAGTATGAGTATAAATGCATTATGAGTGAGACTGTTTGTAAGTATGTAGTATGAAGTTGACTATATACACAGTTTTTAACAGTTTCACTTGAATTTTGTGGCCGTGTGGTATAGACCACTGGATTAAGGTTTTTAGTGACTAACTAAAAGAAGCTATTTTTGTCAAAATTGTATTGTATAAGAATAAATAAAAATACATTTATATTTTTCTAAACACTGCGTCTTTATACTTGTTTGGATAAGACGAAAGGCCCGCAGTGTTCGGGTGTGAGAGTGTCCTGGCTAGTTAAATTTACTGGCAAGAGGTTGACCATTAGCCGTGGGAGCTTTTTTTGTCTAAAAAGGATGCAGATTTTGGCCATATGTTTTGTGCTCCCTACATATCGCTTTTCGCAACCACATTGTATGATATATATGGCGAACCGACTTTCACATGTTGGGTGTTTTTTGATTGACATGATTTCCATTGTCCGTTGGTTAACATATTGCTTAACATTCAAACCATATCTGCATGATTTGCACTTGCTGCATTTTGAGAAGCCTGCAATATGTCGCATGAGCCATTGCTTAGTGATTTTAGTGCTGTCTCTCCAGAAACACGAGGATACTATTTTCGTTCGTATAGATGGGGGTTTGCAAACTGTTATCTGTGCTCTCTCTTTCAAATGGGATGCAATGTCTGAATCCGTTTTCAAAATGTTCCAATGTGCATCTAGTATTTTTCGGACACTCGTTGCTTACACATAATACGTGGTGATGAATCTGAGCGTATTTTGGTTTTCTTCCCCTGGCTGTTTGTGCCGCAGGAGATCTTCCCGATGTCTGGCTTTTTCATATGCCTGTTTTATTGTTGGTTTCGTATAACCAAATTCCTCAAATCCTTGCCCTGTTTATCTGGCGTCTTTCTGGAACTCTGTTTACATAGAGCAGTTCCTGTGGGTCCTAATTATTTCGCCATACAGTATGCTGCTAATGAGATTTTTTAGGGCATGATATGATATGATATTTTATCTATAGCGTGCCTATACACAAGTGTTTCAAGGCACGATGAGGCAAGGAAGTGGAACAAGGGAGGACAAGACAGCGATCTTACTAGGCCAAGTGACATTGAGATCACACAAGTGCAGGGGAGAGGGAAGGGGAAAAGTGCCAAGGGAAGGGGAGGAGGAGAAGTGAGAGACATAGGATCAAGGCATAGAAAAAAGAAGTGCGGCCAGCAGGTGGCAGTGCAGGGGTTAAATGCGGACAACAAGTGATGGATAAGTGCAAGTAGGGGGACCATAGGGTTGCAGATACAGCCCCCAGTGCAGGTTTGTCAGGAGGCAGTGCAAGTGCGCAACTGGGAGGGCAGTTGGCTGGATCCATGGTTCAGAGGGTAGCCAGGTAACCAGTGCAGTATCAGACAGGAGATCAGCAGGGAAGTGGAAGATTGAAGGCAGAAGCAAAGAGGTAAGTCTTGAGCTGTTTCCGGAACCGGAGATGTTCTGCTCAAGTTTCAGGGAGGCAGGGAGGCTGTTTCAGAGGGAGGCGCCAGCCAAAGAGAGAGATCTGCCACCAACTAATTGCTTAGAAAAGTGACTGACCCTCAAGGAGTTGGTGGTGGAGGAGTGAAGAGCTTGAGAAGGAGGATTTTTCTGAAGAAGGTGGAGATATTTTGGTGCCAGGGCCTTGGAGAAGCGACTGACTCTGAGGGAGTTTGAGGTAGATGAGCGAAGAGCTCGAGAGGGAAGGTGTTTAGGGAGAGAGAGCTGAAGGTATTGAGGCCCCAGGCCTCAGAAGGCCTTTTGGACAGTGCAGAGGGTCTTCAATTTGATCCTTGCAGCCACTGAGAGCCAATGGAGAGATTTCCATGCTGGAGAGATACGATTGCTGGGCTTGAGGCCGAGGACAAGTCTCGCAGTCCTGTTCTGGATGAATTGAAAAGGATGGAGAGTAGAGGCAGGTAGATTGAAAAAGAGGCTGTTACAGTAGTCAAGCCAGGAGAGGAAAGGAAGACTACCTCTGAGGAGGCGCAGTTGGTAGTTTGACTTCTTAGAGACGTTGGAAATCTGAGGAGTAAAGGAGAGTGTGGAGTTGAAGATAACCACAAGGTTCTTAGCCTCACAGGTGGGTGCAGGAAGGGGGCCAAGGGAGGCCAGCCATAGAGTGGCAGAAATGCGGGGTGCAGGTGTGCCATGAGGAGGATCTCTGTCTTACTGACATTCAGAAAGAGATAATTGGCGGCACACCACTCTTGGATTACAGATAGACAGTCAGGGATGAGAGGAGGAGAAGAGGCAGCAGAGGGAGCAAGAGGGCGAGCTGGGTGGCATCCGAATAGCACTGGAAGTTGGAGCAGAGAGCAGCAATGCAGTGGGCGAGAGGTGCCAGGTATTGGTTGAACAACCAGGGAGAAGGGTTAGACCCCTGGGGAATACCACAGGTGGAGAGAGAGATAGAGGAGAGGAAGGACCCATATTGGACCTGGGAGGGTGGGTCAGAGAGGAAAGAAGTCAGCCAGGCTAGAGCCTGATCAGTGATACCCATATTATCACAGAGCCGGTTGAGCAGGATGGGATGGTTGACCATATGAAAGGTGATCATCAATCAATCAATCAATCAATCAATCAATTTATTTGTATAGCGCTCTATCACTCAAGGCATCATGGCGCTCAAACAACTGATAGTCAGGATAGATGTAAACGAAACCCAGGTGTCAAAGCGGGTCAGTATCTCTGAGCTTTATTTAAAGAGAAACGTTTTAAGATGCTTTTTGAAGGATAAGAAAGCCTCCATTTTTCTCAAATTTTCAGGCAGTGAATTCCAAAGACTGAGGCCGGTCACTGAAAAGGCCCAGCCACCCAAACATTCTTTCCTGTACTTGGGTATCTGAAGTAGTGCTGCATTAGAGAATCTCAAAGAATGCACCGGGTTTTATCTAACCAGTTTCTCCTGGATGGCTAAGCATCCATTTCCACCTAGTGCCCAGTGATTAATGCAAAGCACCTTAAACTGTACCCAAGCTTCTATCGGGAGCCAATGGAGAGATTGTCTAGCCTTCGTTAATCCTGCTCTGGCTGGCAAGTGGGTAACCAAATGCACTGCTGCATTTTGTAGCACCTGCAGGCGCTGCAAAGGAAAGGCAGGCTGTGAAAGGTAAACAGCATAACAATAATCCAGACTCCCATTAATACAAGCTGCCACTACTTGAGCATGACATTTATCTGAAATAAATGGTAGGACTTTCTTTAGCTGTTTGAGTTTAACAAAGCCTGCACCATACACTGAGTTAACCTGCGCCTCCATAGACAGGGATTCCGTAAGCTTTACATCTAAATTACAAACTGTCTTGGAAGGATTAGGTAACGGGCCCAATGATGGGGACCAAAAAGCATAACACCATCCATCAGCGGCCCCTGGAGGGCCCAAAATCAGAATCTCTGTATTCCCGCCATTCAACTTGAGCCAATTTGACTCCATCCAGACTCGGACGGCCACCAGGCAGATTGTTTAGCTTATCTCTTACATCGCCCTGCTTAGTGTCAACTCTAAACAGCATCTGTGTGTCATCTGCATATGAGAAGACTCTAAAGTCAAACAAATGAATCAAGATCAGCAAAGAGTGAATATATAAATTGAAAAGCAAGGGAGAAAGAGCCGAACCCTGCGGAACATCGCAGGAGACCGAAACCAGAGAGGAGCGGTAGTGGTGAAGGGAAACTATCTGTGAGCGAGAGGTAAAACAAGCATGAAACCAATCCAGTGCTGCCCCACCAAATCCTGCCTCCTTAGCCTCACCATCAATATTCCATGAACAATGGTATCGAAAGCGGCCGACAGGTCCATAAGAATGAGACCTGTCGTGCTGCCCTCGTCCCCGATCATGGTAAGATCCTTCAATACCGATACCACAACTGATTCGGTTCCCATCAAGGGGCAAAAGCCCATTTGGAAGCTATCTAAGATGTCTTGACCTTCCAAGAAAGTTCACAATTGGGGGGGGTCACTACTGCTTCCAAAACCATCATAGGAAAGGGAAAGACTGAAATAGGCTGATAGCCAAAATCAGAGGATCAAGTGATGGCTTTTTCAGTAATGGAATAACGAAAGCCTCTTTAAGCTTAGACGGAACTACGCCCCACTGCAGAGACAAATTTACTGCAGCAGCCAGTGTGTCAAAAAACTCCATAGGCGCAGCTTTAAACAGTCTCAGTGGAATGGGATCTAAGGGTGATGCCGATTTAAGCTTTGCAACTATCTTAATTAGCTCCTCCTTGTTCATTAAGGCGAAGTCAGAAAAAGGGGCTTCTGCCTTTTTTCCGGCCGACAGCATAGGCGCGCACCGCAAAGTACGCGGAGTACTGTTTGCTGGAGTGAGACGCTGCAGAGCTGCCTAGCTGTATTAGCTGTGTTAGCTGTGTGAGCTCCACGGACTGCCGGAGGAACTGCCCGAGTGCTACACCGTGCGGTGTATATTCCTTTAAGGTCTGTGATCCCACAGTCACGTGAGTGCTGACCCGCCTATTGTGTCCAGAACAAATCTTTATCTGCTAGGTTCCCAGCGCACCCTGCGCGCGCACCGCAAAGTACGCAAAGTACTGTTTGCTGGCGTGAGACGCTGCAGAGCTGCCTAGCTGTATTAGCTGTGTTAGCTGTGTGAGCTCTACAGACTGCCGGAGGAATGGCCCGAGTGCTACACCGTGCGGTGTATATTCCTTTAAGGTGACTTTAACTTGACTTTGGCTCGCACAGATTGTGTATTGTAGCCGGCGGAACTTTTGTTTGGGATTGTCAATTGTGGATTGTGGTTCTTGTGGATTGTGAAGTTGTGGAGTTGTGCTCAGCGTGGATTGTGGCTCGGGTCATATACTTGTCGGCTTCCAACACAAGCCCTGTTTTCTTTTCTAGGTCTGTGATCCCACGGTCACGTGAGCGCTGACCCGCCTCCAGTGCCCGGAACAAATCTTTATCTACTAGGTTCCCAGCGCACCCTGTGGCGCACCGCAAAGTATGCGAAGTACTGTTTGCTGTTCGCGGTGCGCGGCGCGTGGTGTGCAGTATCAGGCCTAGGAACCGTATCAAAATGTGTATCTGTGTTCATGTTTGTGGGTGTGCCATAGATGGCCTTTGAGTAGTCCCTACTGAAGTCATATGTATAATTAAGTTGGTCGGTTGTTGACAAAAAGAGTGGGGTGAATCCATCCTTGTCCCCCCAAGCAGAAAACTTAAATCCAAACCAAGGTAGGACCTGATATTATAAGTCTCTCGTTACTTTTTGAACGCACTGTAAATTAAATACCGCGTGGTCTAACTTGTGTATGAATGCCTGGACACATATTTAATCATCATACAAGATGGCCAGCGGTTTGAGAAGCGGAAAGTGCTCTGGTATGGCGGTGCCTTCTAGTCTTAATGATCAGATCAACAACTGTGCAGCACCTTTCCCAAGCAGTGATGAATTTGTTAATACAAGCCATTTAGATGACATCAATGTAGAACCTAATGCTTCAACTGCTGTGTCTCCAGGTTTTGCCAATGAAGTGAATTCGCTTAACAGCGACTTTGATATCAAAGCATTGGCTGACTTGGATTCCCACATTACGTTATCTATCGGATTGCTGACCCCACTAATACCTAGAAATCGAGACTTGCAAGATAATGTCGACAGCAATGATATTTATATACCATCTAGTCCGCACCTTCCTATTTCAACTGCAAACATCACTGTAATAGGTAATGTTTCTGATTCAGAACTTCCATTAAGTCCAGATCTTCGTGTTCCCTACTCACAGAATAATGGTAGTGAACCCAGTTTGTCTCATTCTCTTAAAGATCAAGAACCTTTTACTTTTCCAGTGATAATAAGGATACTGGACTTGTTAGACAAAGGTCATGATGTCACTCATTTGGAATTGAGGGATATAAAACATACCATGAGTGAGATCGTGTCCAAAGTCACAAGGATGGAGGGATTTATCCTTGCACTAGAAGGGCTCCATACAGGAGCTACGAATCCCCATGAGGCCAAAGTTAAAAACTCACACGAACAAAGTACTCAAACTGCTGAATCCTATTCTGCTAACACACAGGGCCCTGCAAATCAACCTTCCAAAGAATTTGATTTGTTGCTATGTGAGCTAGGTACCATCAACTCTTCCTTGGCTGAATTTAGAAACAAACTTGGGCCTACAACCCCTAATATCTCGCCAGAAAAAAGGGAGTTATCTGCTGACAGTCCATCAGTCCTAGACAAACTTATCGATGAACAAAAACAGGACGTAGGATCTGCTGATTGCGAAATTGACTATATAGGCTACTCTTCTAGAAGATTTCGCAAAAACGCTGTGTTAAACGTGCAGAAAAAAACGAAGATCTGCCAATGAAAAAATGAAGAAATCAAAAAAAGAAATTTTGGTGATCTCCGATAGTTGCGGAGAAGATGCTATTGATGTAGCACAGCTTTCCGTGGAATGTCAATCACATCTTGGGGCCGACCACGGGAAGGTGGAGAAGATAAAAGGAGTAAAATTGCCATCAATTCCTTGTTGCCACAAAAAAATGGTTACTGCCGAAGTGCATTCTGATTGTGCAAATTCTTTAGCCATGCATGATGCAATAATCGGCTCCGACAAGGTAATTGAAGGCGAAGGAGAAGCATTTAAAGTTAAAAAAATACTTCCAAATTACTTTCAGAGTGCTGGAAGGAAACAGAACTCGAATAGGTTTACATTATCCCCTAAACTACCCACAGACCCAATCAAAGTAACAATTACATCCTCTGCTGTGCTACCAAAAGTGGCTCAGTTGCTGTATTCAGAAACCTTATCAAAAAATCCTGATATGGATCCAGTTACGAATATCACTAATGTACCTATTACTCTAAATGGGAGAGGGAAGCTTACTATTTTATCCAATGAGTCATCTAATAGAAATCCTCCCTCTCAGAACCAAGGTGAACATAATGGTCCCATTTGTATTGTACATGAAATAGCTAATCAATCATTGCTGAGCACAAATAGTGATGTAACAAACGTGCATGATTCTATGCTTAATGCCTTACAGGCTCGGATTCCACCACTTGAGATAATCAACCAGCTCCTAAAGACACAAGCCATGGGGGGTGCAACTACTGCACAGTATAACTTAATTCATCCACCTTTTGCAAACACTTCCTTATGTAAAGAACTTAAGTCTTCAGTATCTGCTGATAGACCCCCTAATGAAATCCTGAACAATTTGAAAAGTGTCCTGAATCTAGATGATTCTATGTTGGGGGCAAATGACTCTGCCAATATCTATACAGGCAATTTACAGGCAGAACAAGGCGTTAATAAGAAAGGCATCAACATGTTAGGGTTGGAAGGAATGCATGAAATCTTAGGTGGGGCACATATCAGCAGAAGACACCTCTTAGATATTCTTTACACAATTCCACCATTGAGAATTATTGCGTCTAGCGATATTGATCATATGTCCCTGGCACCAACTAATAATTACTGCATGACTTGTCATTTGTTCTCCGAACATGTATTGAAACTTATATGGGCCTATAGAAGGGAGCTATTTGAAATGGGATTCTCATTATTCACATTCAATGATGAAAAGCTGGCAGGAAATTTTTTACATGATAATCAGAGATCTGAATCTGTGGAGCAAAAAACGAATGGGGATTTGACAATTAGTGCAAAAAATGAAAAACTTTGCATATCTCAATTACGATTGCTCGCATTAACAGTGAAATGGCATGGATAGAACCGCTATTAAAAACAATATTTGCGGCAAATCCTAACTTATTTTCATCATAAGCAAAGGTGAAGTCTGTACTTACTGTACTGTCATGGAATTCATGCGGTTTCAGTAACATCCCGATCTGGCTTTCCACTGTTGATAAACTACCATCAATTTTTATGTTTCAAGAAACGATGAAAATGGATCCACTAGTTATCCCTGATTATCATTAATTTTGTTCTCCTGTCACTAAAGGTGTGGAAGGAAGGCCCTATGGTGGCCTAACAATCTCAGTCAACAATTCTATTGCCTGTAATATAATTTTGGTGTATTCATCTATTCATGCTTTAGCTGTCTTTTTGCGCTTGAATAAGCATGATACAAAAGTACTTCTAGTCATTAACTTGTAGTACAATCCTTTGAAATATAAACTATTGGAGTTCCTTAATGACATAGACTGTTGCTTTGATTAAGCCTAAACTTTTTACTCCAACTATGATACTATTGTGGGTGGTGATTTTAACTCTCAATGTATAGGATTACTTGCGCATCAGAATGCCTCTAAACAGGCTAAATTAAATTGCTTTAAGATAGGGGTTGAATTCTGTGATTACTTTGAGGACTGGGGTATGTCATTTGTTAAGTTTAGCGAACCTTCTAATACTCATACTTGGAAAAGAGGAAATAGTAGTTCAATGATTGATTTCTTTTGTGTCTCCGATTCACTGCTATCATGCATTGACTCTTCTATTATTGGGGATATTGCTTATAGTGATCATGGCCCCATTGCTCTCAACACCTCTATTGATACTAATCAATGGCATATTAATCACTATTTGCGAGCAATTGAGATTTAAAGGGACACTATTTCTCTTAGATGGAATCCTACTTTATGTAGGAGGTTAGCAGAGCATGTATTAAAACATCTTAAATGTGTGATTCACTTTAACACACCTGATTTATATTCTATCGAGCACTTAAATCTGATGATTAATAATTGCATTAGAGAAGCCCTTAATCCATTCCGAATAAAACAAACTCCTTTTGCGATTAATCATAAACATAGATTTAATTACAAAATTAAAATCTTGAAAAGATCTAAAAATCGCGATATAAGAAAGCTTGAAATAGCGCATTTACCAGTTAAACAATACTTGCTAAAAAAGAAGAACATTGTTCAAGAATACAAATTTAAAATTAAAGGAGTACATCTGGAACAATATAACAAACAAAATTGTGAAATGATCGAAGCCATTTGCTGTCGCAATTCACGAGATATCTGGACTGCGCTTAAAAAAGGAGATACCCTAGTCTGTCATAATAAGTCTATAATTAATGCTGAAACATGGATAGTGTTAGCCCTTCCGGTCTGAAGAATGTCAACACACGGAATCATTCCAATAAGTTACACTAACCTGATTGAAACTGGTTGGTCTGGAAGCAGCAAGAGCAGCCAACAACGATCGCCCCAAGGTCCCTACTCCTCCCCTCACGCGGAACTCAGAACCAGCGAGGAAGGAGCACGAACCCCAGGGAAAAACTCTGGGGAAGAAAACCCTGGGAGGCGATGATGACCGGAGCTTCGGATGGGAAACTTCTAGTGAATGGGATCCTGGGAAGTCCGTAGCTTGCAATCCTCTGAAGAGAGAAATGACAGGTAAGTATGAGGAAAAGGTAACTGTTAGAAAATAGAATGAAGGATCAGAAGCTTACGGGAGGCCCCAAGATGAATTCGGATCCTATCAGTGAGCTGGCTCTTATCGAGGTAAGATGGCGAGTGCAAGAGCAGTCCTGAATCCTCCTGAAAGATCTGAGAGAGGAAAAGTGGTAAGTAAAGAAGAAACAAGAACAAGGGGAAAGAAAGTTCCTCCGAACTGAAAGAGAGAAGACTCACTGCAGTTAGCCACACGGGGAATGAGAAGCAGATTGAATGGGATATTACGGGAAGCAGACCAGGGAGTGAAAGCAAACCCGGAAGTAAAGACGCCTTCAGAAGCACTCCCGAAAGCGCGCACGAAATGGAAATTCTGAGGAGAGAGTAAGGGAGAATAGATTGGGTTAGATTGCAATCGGTTCTTGACAGAAGGAAAAGAGCCTAGTTTTCGAACTTACGGAGCGTCTATCACAGTAGCGACGCGTTGCAAAGACCGTCTCCGATCCTTAAATATGATCATGTGATTCGTCGTCGCCCTCTGCTGGAAGCATGACGACATCATGTGACTCGTGGCAGTCGTCCTTGGAGAACGTGAAACAACTAGACTGCTAATGCCTGAAAACTTCACCCTTCCTATTCTTGGTACTACATCAGGACAAATCGATCCACATATTTGTTTCTGATGCAACCAAGTCCAACGTCGGAAAAGTGTAACAGATAGCCTATGTTAAGAAAAAATATGCGTTACCGGCCCGTTTTGCTAAATTACAAGACGATATGGAGCTGTCTCCTGCGGCTACTCAATTTGTTTGGTCCACTTTTGATATCATGTGGGCCATCAAAAAATTATCCAACTCCCATGCTCCAGGTCCCGACGGGATTCCATCGTGTGTATATAGGTCTGACCCAATCTTCTGGAGTATGATCCTAAAAATTAAGTTTGATAGTATCCTAGTAAGTGGTATCATTCCCATGTCGTGGGTTACTTCTATTCTAATCCCACTGTATAAAAAAGGTGACTCTAATTTACCCGAGAATTACAGACCCATTTCTTTGACAGAAGCAGCGGCCAAGGTCTTTTCTATTTTAGTCATCCACGAGCTTGATAAACATCTAGCAACTTATAAGACCTATTCCAAATACCATATGTGATTTAGACGTCCAAATACCAAGTGGGATTTAGACGTTTAGACGTCCCTGCTCCCCTTCCCTTCCGCCTCTCTCTCTCTCTCTATTCCCCTCCTCCCCCCACCTCCCAACACGCCCACCCCCACCCTGATTGGCCTCCTCTCGGGTAGCTGGTTCACTGGGTCACTCCACCTCCCTGCCCACCATCCACGCTCGCCATTTCGACCTCGGCTGAGCGGGTGGCTTGGCAGTGAAATCCTCTGCTGGTGAGAGCCTCTCTGAGGCTATTTAAATTTGCTTGTATTTTTCATTGTTGTTGCTCGCATTCAGCCCGTGGGCCTGTTCCCTGCTCCCCTTCCCTTCCGCCTCTCTCTCTCTCTCTGTTCCCCTCCTCCCCCCGCCTCCCAGCACGCCCACCCCCACCCTGATTGGCCTCCTCCCCGGTAGCTGGTTCACTGGGTCACTCCACCTCCCTGCCCACCATCCACGCTCGCCATTTCGACCTCAGTTGAGCGGGTGGTTTGGCAGTGAAATCCTCTGCTGATGAGCTCTGAGGCTATTTAAATTTGCTTGTATTTTTCATTGTTGTTGCTCGCATTCGGCCTGTGGGCCTGTTCCCTGCTCCCCTTCCCTTCCACCTCTCTCTCTCTCTGTTCCCCTCTTCCCCCCGCCTCCCAGCACGCCCACCCCCACCCTGATTGGCCTCCTCGTTCCTTATCCCTGGTCCCCCGCAGGGCAGCCTGGTTGTGTCTGCAGGTGTCCGCAGGGGACGCCAGTTGCTAACCACCTCGCCCCCCTCTATTCCCCCGTCCTGTCTAATATGCACTGTTTCAGTACTTAAAAATTGCATTGTGAAACCTAGGCCTTTTCTCCCTGTTTAGGATTCTCAAACTTAGGTGTTTTTACTGTCTAATATGCACTGTTTCAGTACTTAAAAATTGCATTGTGAAACCTAGGCCTTTTCTCCCTATTTAGGATTCTCAAACTTAGGTGTTTTTACTGTCTAATATGCACTGTTTCAGTACTTAAAAAATGAATGTGAAACCTAGGCCTTTTCTCCCGATTTAGGATTCTCAAACTTAGGTGTGCCCTCCTACCTGTCTCAAACCTAGCTTTTTGAAAACTCCTTTCCTGAGTGCTGTCATCTTGTCCTCTTGTCCTATTGCACAACTTGCTTGCCTCTCGCTGTCCTGTCTGCCTACTCTAGTCAACTTCGCTAGTGGCTTCCCCTCTCCCTTCCACCTTTTCTATGGTGCTCTCCGTCTCTTCTATCTTTTCAAACTTCTTCTTTATTGACTATCCTGCTCTCCTCACTAAATCTGGCAGGAAAAAGTTTAAAAAGGACATCTTGGTCTCCAACCCAGGCCTCCCTATCGCTGACACCTACACCAGTGCCTCCTCCAAGCAAACTCTCACCGACATCCTCTTTATCGTGCCTTCACCAGACCTATGGACCCTTTATATGGTCTCTGTGCTCTCCCCTTTCTCCTCTGCTCCCATTAATGGTGGCACCCGCTGGAACGCCCTACTGGCATCCTTCCATTCCTCTAAAGTTATCCTTATCTTTAATGTCTACTCTAATGGGACCGTACTGGTCCAAGGCCCCCAGGCCAACCTTCACCTCTTTGATAGACGCTTCCTGCGCCTCATCAATTCCTTTCTTCTCCTGCTGTCCCCTCTCCCTTTTCCGTGACTACCTCGCCTCCCTCTTCTGCCTCCTCCTTGGCTACCTTGCCCTCTCCCACCCTCTCTGCCCCCTCTCTGGCTCCTTCTGCACCTCCGCAGAGCGAACCTCTGATCTGTACCCCTCCCCGGAAGTCTTTCAAAGATGGCAACCTTCTCCATATTGCCACTCTAAACTCTTGCTCCGCTGTCAAACACTCCTCTGATATCTGCCGCCTTCTGGAAGAACTTGACCTTGATGTCCTCTGTCTCACCAAGACATGGTTCACGGCCAGCTTGTCACAAGCTTTGATACGCTCTTACCTGACGGCTACAAGATTCTCTCCGCTCCCAGGGCCAACTGCTCTGGGGGGGGGGGGTGTAGCCCTGATCTTCCCCGAGTAGATACCTGTCTCTGTCACTCCTACGCAGGCCTACTCCTCCTTCGAATCCCTTGTCTGCAGGCTCCCTCTCTCCCCTAGCCATTCTCTTACTGTGGCTACTATCTATCGGCAACCTAGTCAGATCTCCTCCTTTATCTCTGAGTGGGCGGACCTCTCCTCTTCCCTCCTGGTCTCGACTACCCAGCTCCTCCTTCTTGGGGACTTCAACATCCATCTGGATGCTGTCAGTCCTCCCTCTGGACTCTTTCGTGACCTCTGCAACTCTCTCTCACTCACTATTCTCCCCACTGGCCCAACTCACTCTGCAGGGCACACCCTGGATGTTCTTATCTCCTCAGACCTTCCCCTCTCTGTCCCTATCACCACTCCTCTCTCCTGGAGTGATCACTTTCTCCTCTCCTACCACCTCACCCTCCCAACCCCTCAGGCCATGCCACTTCCATCACTGCCACCCACCTTCTCGGTCATCTGACCCATGAAGCGCTAGTCAGCTGAGGCGTTCGCTGCCACCTTCTCATCCCTCTTTTCCCATTCGGCTGACTCTCATCCTGACACAGCCCTCTCCACACTCCACTCAGCTATATCTGATACTCTTGATATCCTTGCCCCTGTCATGAGAATCCGCCTGAAGCCCAAAGCCAAGTGCAATTCCTGGTACGATTCCAACCTCATCACCCTAAAACGCAAGTGTAGAGTGGCCGAGAGGCAATGGCGTGCTTCATGTGCATCCTTTGACAAACTGTCCTGCCGCCTGCTGCAAAGGCAATACTGGCTCTCTGTTCTATCCAAGAAGAGAGCGCATATCCAAGCCCGCGTCTCTGCGGCATCTATCAACTCGGCTGAACTCTTTAAAATCTGCAAGGAATTGGCCAATCCTGCCGCAGTCTCTACCTCTCCTGTCCCCTCCCAGGCCCTCTGTATGGCACTGGCTTCACATTTCATCTCTAAAACTCAGGACATCCTGTCCTTTCTCGCCTCCTTTCTACCCCCTCCCCTTTCCCTGTTTTTCCTCTGGCCACTCTACAGCCACCTCTCCTCCCTCCTTCTCTGCCTTTCCCCTGTTCTCCACAGATGAGGTTGCCATACAAGTCCGATCTATGAAAGTCTCGTTGAAACAGGTTCACCCCTGTTCCTCCAAAACCATCAAGGACCACATCGACTCCCTGGCTGTTGGCCTGGCTGATTTCTGCAATCACTCCTTCGCCACTGGAGTCTTCCCATCCCCCCTGAAGCCCTCTCTTGTGCTCGCCCTTCTCAAGAAACCCACTGCCAACCCCTCCTGCCCGGCCAACTATCGCCCAATCTCCATCACTCCCTTCCTGGGAAAACTCCTTGAGAAACTGGCCATCTCCCAGCTCAACCTCCACACCGAATCTGTCGGCTGTCTTCATGACCACCAGTCCGGCTTCAGAGCCGCCAGAAGCACACAAACTGCTCTCCTGAACATCCGTGAAGACCTGCTCTCCAACCTTGACTCTAACACACCCTACGTTCTCATCTTGCTTGATCTCTCTTCTGCCTTTGACACAGTCAACCATGCCATCCTGCTCAACTGTCTCCGTGATAACCTCGGTATCACCGTTCAGGCTCTGGTGTGGCTGACTTCTTTCCTCTCCGACCGACCCTCCCAGGCCCAACTTGGGTCCTTCCTCTCTGCTATCTTTTTCTCTACCTGTGGTGTCCTTCAGGGGTCTTACCTCTCTCCCTGGCTTTTCAACCAATACCTGGCACTCCTGGCCCACCGCATTGCCGCTCTCTGCCCCAATTTTCAGTGTTATGCGGATGACACCCACCTCATCTTCAGGCTACCCTCTGCCTCCTCCTCCACCTCCCTCATCTCTGACTGTCTGTCTGCTATCCAGGAGTGGTGTGCTGCCAATGACCTCTGCCTCAATGCCAATAATACTGAGAGTCTCCTCATCGGCACACCCACTGCCTCCTTCCCTTCAGCTCTCTGGCCGACCTCCCTTGGCCCTCTTCCTGCTCCCACCTGCAAGGCTAAAAACCTCGGGGTCATCTTTGACTCTACACTCTCTTTCTCTCCTTACATCTCTGACGTCTCTAAGAACTCACACTACCACCTGCACCTCCTCAGAGGTATACTTCCTTTCCTCTCCTTCCCCCAGAAACTCACTGTCTCCAGAGCCCTGATTCTCTCTAAGCTGGACTATTGTAACAGCTTCTATCTAAATCTGCCTGCTTCTACTCTCCGCCCTCTGCAACTTATCCAGAACAGGACAGCGAGACTTGTCGTTGGCCTCAAGCCCAGGGATCGTATCTCTCCAGGACTGAAATCTCTGCATTGGCTCCCAGTGGTTGCGAGGATTAAATTCAAAACCCTCTGCATCGTCCATAAGGCCTTCTGGGGCCTGGGGCCTCAATACCTTCAGCTCTCTCTCCCTAAACACCTTCCCGCTCGAGCTCTTTGCTCATCTACCTCAAACTCCCTCAGAGTCAGTCTCTTTTCCAAGCAACAAGTTGGTGGTAGGTCTCTTTCTTCGGCTGGTGCCTTCCACTGGAACAGCCTCCCTGCCTCCCTGAAATTTGAGGAGAATCATCTTTGATTCCGGAAGCACCTCAAAAGCTTACTCTTTGCTTCTGCGCTTTCTCCTCCTCGCCCTTGCTGACTTCCTGGCTGACACTGAATTTGCACTGGTTACCTGGTCACCCTCTGATCTCTGGCTCAGGTCCCTTTCCTGTGCCAGTCGCACTCCTGCACTGCCTTCACAGCACCTGAGGACTGGTTCTTTATCCACACAGTCCCACCACCAGCACTTGACACCTGATGGCTGCACTTTCTGGCACTTGCCACTTGCGGGCTGTACTTTTGTGCACTATATATCTTTATTTATATTGTTTGGTTCTTATCCCATGTACTGCACTGTCCTCTCACACTTCTCCTCCCTCCCCATCCCATGCACTTGCGCAATCTGAATGACACCTGGCCTAGTAGGATCGTTGTCTGTCCTCTCCTGTCCCCCCTCCCATGCCTCGTCGCGCCTTGGAACACTTGTGTATAGGCGTATTATAAATGCCATATATCATCATATCATATCATATCATATCATGGGAACAACATTAAATGCCATAATAATGGCACATTTGATTGACGGAGTTAAAAAAAGGAACTTAGTAGCATTTACATTGCTTCGATCGATATGTCTTCTACGTTTGACACAGTCGTGGGCAATGTATTATGGACTAAAATGCGCAAATTTGGAATTCCTGAATATCTTATATATTGTATTACCAAATTTCACACTAACACATCTTGCAGAAATCGACTAACTCAAGGGGGTTCTCTGACTGATTCTGTGCAACTTCATCTTGGACTGAAGCAAGGCTGCAATTTTGCAGCCTTGCTATTCAACCTCTATCTTTCTGACATAGATGAACTTTTGGAATCTACTGCTGCACTTCCTGCAAGGCTATGCTCATTAAGAATACACTGGCTAGCCTTTGCAGGCGATCGTATTTTCTTTGATTTAACACCAGCTGGTCTTCAATCTAAGCTAGATATATTTACAGATTTTGCTTATGAACATAACCTTGTACCTAAGACATGTGTAATGATCTTTAAATCAAGCAGGAAACTTAAGAAGTATAGCTGGAATATTGGGGGTGTTTCCATACATGAAGTACAAGAAACCATTTATCTAGGGTACCGCCTGAGTAATGTGACCACCATTAATTAATGGGTGGATTATTTAAAGCAAAAAGCCAGACCTCTCTTGAGTCAGATGAAATCTATTTTTACTAAATTCTGTAAATTCTCAATGACACCTTTACTAGAGTTCCTTACCCTAAAGGTAGAACCAATTCTTATATATGCATTGGATATCTGTGTTAGCAATTTACCTAAGCAACTGGATTCTTTACCTGGTAGCTTGGTGAAAAAAGCTTTGTGTCTGTCTCCATAAATCCCCAACTGTATTATTAGACATGAGTAGGGATTGATCTCTCCATCTACTAGGCTAACCTGGCGTGCCCTATCTAACTACTCTAAAATTCATAACTATCCTGATAATTCAATCTACCAAGATTTTTCTGAATTGAGGAAGGGATGCTCCTCTAGCTCAATCACCAGTTACTATGAAATCATGGCTAAAACTATAAATAGTCTGGGTGTTGACCTAGATGATCTGTCTATCTGTCCATACTATGTAAAACACAAATTATTCGAGAACGATTGGTGCAAAACCCTAGATGAAATAACAACTCTGAGTACATATAAAGAATATGCCAAATTTCCACACAAAAGAGATGGTTGCTGTGGTTATCTTGCTATATTTCCATGTAATATTTATATTAAATTAGTACCATACTCTTGAACTAACAAAATATTGGGTAACTGTAAATGCTAATTTGGGCTCTTTGAAATGTCGTTTCGCAAAGTGTACGGAACAGAATGAAACTTTAAAACATTTGATTTTAGAATGCCCACATTTTAGAGATGTAAGGACTAAGCTATTTTTATGATTTATAAATGTGAATTATGTAGATTGCATGGTATCTCTCTGGGCTTGACTCATGCAGGGAAATGAGAAAGCACTAATTTTTGCGTTGGTTGATTTTCTGAAAGTAATTGAAAAGGAGATTTTGTTATTTTAGTGTTAAATTTATTTTCTCACTTTTAAATTTGTTTTATTTTTACCTGTTTTTATTGAATTGTTTTGTATTTGTTTTGTATTTTGATATGTATATGTATTGATGTGTTATTTTGTGAACGTTCTTTGAACCATATACAAATAAAAAAATAAAAATACAGAAGCCACTTTCAATGTTTGCATAATGTAGATTGCTTGGGTTTCCCTTACCCAGGATTCCCTTCCTAATCTCCTCAATTTTACTGATAAAAAAGGTACAGAGCTCATCACACAAAGATTGTGAGGTGGCTATCTGTGTGTTACTATCCGGTTTAGTCAATTTGTTAATGATCTCATATCATCTTTTGGGGACATTCAATGATGCTTGGATTGAATCCTCAAAATAAATAGACTTATCTGTTTTTAAAGCCTTATGGTAGATCATGCGCTGCTGTTTACACCTTTGACGAAGATGAACCTCATATCGTTTCCTCCATTGCCATTCTGCCTGCCGTACCTCCAGGTGTAATGCATGGAATGCTGGCGTATACCACGGGGCACAGTGAGAAGGTGGCTTCTTCATCAGTTGTAAAGGGGACCGTTTGTCAGCTACAGACTCCAGACCATTGACCAACCTAACTATGTCCCTGGATAGGGGGCCTAACTTGCCCTTTTCATCATCCTGCTGCTGAATAACTTTATTAAAGACCGTAGAGGGTTCCACTCTGGCCCAATTTCATCCCAAACATGAACTATCATGGTGAGGAGACTGTTTTTTAACGGCACAACCAGATGATCTGACCACGTAAAATGAAGACTTGGAATCACCTCTACCAAGGCCCAAGATCAAGTAGGATGAGGACAGGGGAGGTTAGAATCAAGGTTAGAAAGCAGGTCTTCCTTGATGTTCAGTAGAGCAGTTTCCGTGTTTCTGGCTACTCTGAAGCCAGAATGGTGATCATGGAGGCAACCAAGAGATTCAGTGTGAAGATTAAGCTGGGAGATGGCAAGCTTTTCCAGGAGTTTGCCCAGGAAAGGAGTGATAGAGATTGGACGATAATTAGCCGGAAGGGAGGGGTCGGCTGAGGGTTTTTTTGTGTGAAGAGAGTGCTTCAGGGAGAGGGTGGCAGCTACTCACATGTAAGACAGAGTTGGTGTCGGTAGGTTTCCTATATATGGTACTTTTGAGTTGTCCGTTTTCCATATAGATTTGTACATCTGGATAGATGATTTGTTCTTTATCGTGGTGTTCCCGAAATGTGATGTTATGTTGATTGTGATTGATTACTTCTACAAAGACCAACCAATCTTGAGCACTCACATTCCAAATGATAAATAAAACATCTGTATAAAAATTCCAGGAAACTATTTTGTTCGCATGCTCATCAAATTCTTCACTGTGCAGCATTTCCTGTTTCCACATTCCCATTGTCAAATTCTGTATGCTGGGCCAAACATTGTGCCCATTGCAGTTCCACAGTTTTGTAAGAAGAAGGTACCGTCAATCATGAAATCATTATGTTCAAGGCAGAACGCTAACATCTTCACCAGCATTCTGCAGTGTTCTCTGTAACTTGCAGATTTGGTGGATAAGAATGATTTAGTGGCTTGAATTCCTACTTTATGCTCAACGCCTGTATACAGAGAAAGCACATCCATCGTGGTTAGCAGATATGTATCTTCCCATGGAATGTTTGTCACTTTTTGTAAAACGTTTGTTGTGTCTTGTACATAGGGAGGACTTGTACAAATGGAGACAGGAATCTATCAATGAAGCATGAATTTTTCTTCCAAGACTGATCCTATGGACACCACTATAGGTCTGCATGGAGGTATGATTAGTCTCTTACGTACTTTGGGCACAAAGTATATTGTGGGGGTTATTGGGTATTTGTGAGGTATTGTTTCTCCTCCCATTCAAGGAGTCCCATTTCATACCATCCTTTTAGTTTCTCATTGAACAGTTCCTTGTAATATCTCGTGTTGTCTTCTTTCAACTTCAGATAGTGGGTGGTGTTGTGTAGATGATGTCTCACCTCTTGGGTGATGTCTTCTACATTCATCACTACAATATTGTCCCCTTTTATCTGAGGGCTTTATTATTATGTTCGTGTCATTTCCGAGATTGTGTAGAGTCAATTGTTGCTCGATATGTCTTTTGTTATGGGTCAATGGTTGAGTCCATTTTGCCAAGCGTTTTAAGTCATTGACCATCAGTTTATTGAAAAAATCTTTATTGGCACTGTTGATGATTATCAGATTGAATCTGGACTGTTATTTAAACCCACTATCCGCCTGAAGCCCAAAGCCAAGTGCAATTCCTGGTACGATTCCAACCTCATCACCCTAAAACGCAAGTGTAGGCTGGCCGAGAGGCAATGGCGTGCTTCATGTGCATCCTTTGACAAACTGGCCTGCTGCCTGCTGCAAAGGCAATACTGTCTCTCTGTTCTATCCAAGAAGAGAGCGCATATCCAAGCCCGCATCTCTGCGGCATCTATCAACTCGGCTGAACTTTTTAAAATCTGCAAGGAATTGGCCAATCCTGCCGCAGTCTCTACCTCTCCTGTCCCCTCCCAGGCCCTCTGTATGGCACTGGCTTCACATTTCATCTCTAAAACTCAGGACATCCTGTCCTTTCTCGCATCCTTTCTACCCCCCCCCCCTTTCCCTGTTTTTCCTCTGGCCACTCTACAGCCACCTCTCCTCCCTCCTTCTCTGCCTTTCCCCTGTTCTCCAAAGACGAGGTTGCTATACAAGTCCGATCTATGAAAGTCTCGTTGAAACAGGTTCACCCCTGTTCCTCCAAAACCATCAAGGACCACATCGACTCCCTGGCTGCTGCCCTGGCTGATTTCTGCAATCACTCCTTTGCCACTGGAGTCTTCCCATCCCCCCTGAAGCACTCCCTTGTGCTCGCCCTTCTCAAGAAACCCACTGCCGACCCCTCCTGCCCGGCCAACTATCGCCCAATCTCCATCACTCCCTTCCTGGGAAGACTCCTGGAGAAACTGGCCATCTCCCAGCTCAATCTCCACACCGAATCTGTCGGCTGTCTTCATGACCACCAGTCCGGCTTCCGAGCCGCCAGAAGCACAGAAACTGCTCTCCTGAACATCCGTGAAGACCTGCTCTCCAACCTTGACTCTAACACACCCTGCGTTCTCATCTTGCTTGATCTCTCTTCTGCCTTTGACACAGTCAACCATGCCATCCTGCTCAACTGTCTCCGTGATAACCTGGGTATCACCGGTCAGGCTCTGGTGTGGCTGACATCTTTCCTCTCCGACCGACCCTCCCAGGTCCAACTTGGGTCCTTCCTCTCTGGTATCTTTTTCTCTACCTGTGGTGTCCTTCAGGGGTCTAACCTCTCTCCCTGGCTTTTCAACCAATACCTGGCACTCCTGGCCCACCGCATCGCCGCTCTCTGCCCCAATTTTCAGTGTTATGCGGATGACACCCACCTCATCTTCAGGCTACCCTCTGCCTCCTCCTCCACCTCCCTCATCTCTGACTGTCTGTCTGCTATCCAGGAGTGGTGTGCTGCCAATGACCTCTGCCTCAATGCCAATAATACTGAGATTCTCCTCATCGGCACACCCACTGCCTCCTTCCCTTCAGCTCTCTGGCCGACCTCCCTTGGCCCTCTTCCTGCTCCCACCTGCAAGGCTAAAACCCTCGGGGCCATCTTTGACTCTACACTCTCTTTCTCTCCTTACATCTCTGACGTCTCTAAGAAGTCACACTACCAGCTGCACCTCCTCAGAGGTATACTTCCTTTCCTCTCCTTCCCCCAGAAACTCACTCTCTCCAGAGCCCTGAGTCTCTCTAAGCTGGACTATTGTAACAGCCTCTATCTAAATCTGCCTGCTTCTACTCTCCGCCCTCTGCAACTTATCCAGAACAGGACAGCGAGACTTGTCCTTGGCCTTAAGCCCAGGGATCGTATCTCTCCAGGACTGAAATCTCTGCATTGGCTCCCAGTGGTTGCGAGGATTAAATTCAAAACCCTCTGCAATGTCCATAAGGCCTTCTGGGGCCTGGGGCCTCAATACCTTCAGCTCTCTCTCCCTAAACACCTTCCCGCTCGAGCTCTTTGCTCATCTACCTCAAACTCCCTCAGAGTCAGTCTCTTCTCCAAGCAACAAGTTGGTGGTAGGTCTCTTTCTTCGGCTGGTGCCTTCCTCTGGAACAGCCTCCCTGCCTCCCTGAAATTTGAGGAGAATCATCTTTGATTCCGTAAGCACCTCAAAACCTTTCTCTTTGCTTCTGCGCTTTCTCCTCCTCGCCCTTGCTGACTGCCTGGCTGACACTGAATTTGCACTGGTTACCTGGTCACCCTCTGATCTCTGGCTCAGGTCCCTTTCCTGTGTCAGTCGCACTCCTGCACTGCCTTCACGGCACCTGAGGACTGGTTCTGTATCCATACAGTCCCACCACCAGCACTTGACACCTGATGGCTGCACTTTCTGGCACTTGCCACCTGCGGGCTGTACGTTTGTGCACTATATATCTTTATTTATATTGTTTGGTTCTTATCCCATGTACTGCACTGTCCTCTCACACTTCTCCTCCTTCCCCATCCCATGCACTTGCGCAATCTGAATGACACCTGGCCTAGTAGGATCGTTGTCTGTCCTCTCCTGTCCCCCCTCCCATGCCTCGTCGCGCCTTGAAACACTTGTGTATAAGCGCATTATAAATGCCATATATCATCATGTCATATCATATCATATCATATCATGGGAACAACATTAAATGCCACAATAATGGCACATTTGATTGACGGAGTTAAAAAAAGGAACTTAGTAGCATTTACATTGCTTCGATCGATATGTCTTCTACGTTTGACACAGTCGTGGGCAATGTATTATGGACTAAAATGCGCAAATTTGGAATTCCTGAATATCTTATATATTGTATTACCAAATTTCACACTAACACATCTTGCAGAAATCGACTAACTCAAGGGGGTTCTCTGACTGATTCTGTGCAACTTCATCTTGGACTGAAGCAAGGCTGCAATTTTTCATCCTTGCTATTCAACCTCTATCTTTCTGACATAGATGAACTTTGGGAATCTACTGCTGCATTTCCTGCAAGGCTATGCTCATTAAGAATACACTGGCTAGCCTTTGCAGGCGATCGTATTTTCTTTGATTTAACACCAGCTGGTCTTCAATCTAAGCTAGATATATTTACAGATTTTGCTTATGAACATAACCTTGTACCTAAGACATGTATAGTGATCTTTAAATCAAGCAAGAAACTTAAGAAGTATAGCTGGAATATTGGGGGTGTTTCCATACATGAAGTACAAGAAACCATTTATCTAGGGTACCGCCTGAGTAATGTGACCACCATTAATTAATGGGTGGATTATTTAAAGCAAAAAGCCAGACCTCTCTTGAGTCAGATGAAATCTATTTTTACTAAATTCTGTAAATTCTCAATGACACCTTTACTAGAGTTCCTTACCCTAAAGGTAGAACCAATTCTTTTATATGCACTGGATATCTGTGTTAGCAATTTACATAAGCAACTGGATTCTTTACCGGGTAGCTTGGTGAAAAAAGCTTTGTGTCTGTCTCCATCAATCCCCAACTGTATTATTAGACATGAGTTGAGATTGATCTCTCCATCTACTAGGCTAACCTGGCGTGCCCTATCTAACTACTCTAAAATTCATAATTATCCTGATAATTCAATCTGACAAGATTTTTTTGAATTCAGGAAGGGATGCTCCTCTAGCTCAATCACCAGTTACTATGAAATCATGGCTAAAACTATAAATATTCTGGGTGTTGACCTAGATGATCTGTCTATCTGTCCAAACTATGTAAAACACAAATTATTCGAGAACGATTGGTGCAAAACCCTAGATGAAATAACAACTCTGAGTACATATAAAGAATATGCCAAATTTCCACACAAAAGAGATGGTTGCTGTGGTTATCTTGCTATATTTCCATGTAATATTTATATTAAATCAGTACCATACTCTTGAACTAACAAAATATTGGGTAACGGTAAATGCTAATTTGGGCTCTTTGAAATGTCGTTTCGCAAAGTGTACGGAACAGAATGAAACTTTAAAACATTTGATTTTAGAATGCCCACATTTTAGAGTTGTAAGGACTAAGCTATTTTTATGATTTATAAATGTGAATATTGTAGATTGCATGGTATCTCTCTGGGCTTGACTCATGCAGGGAAATGAGAAAGCACTAATTTTTGCGTTGGTTGATTTTCTGAAAGTAATTGAAAAGGAGATTTTGTTATTTTAGTGTTAAATTTATTTTCTCACTTTTAAATTTGTTTTATTTTTACCTCTTTTTATTGAATTGTTTTGTATTTGTTTTGTATTTTGATATGTATATGTATTGATGTGTTATTTTGTGAACGTTCTTTGAACCATATACAAATAAAAAAATAAAAATACAGAAGCCACTTTCAATGTTTGCATAATGTAGATTGCTTGGGTTTCCCTTACCCAGGATTCCCTTCCTAATCTCCTCAATGTTACTGATAAAAAAGGTAGAGAGCTCATCACACAAAGATTGTGAGGCGGCTATCTGTGTGTTACTATCCGGTTTAGTCAATTTGTTAATGACCTCATATCATCTTTTGGGGACATTCAATGATGCTTGGATTGAATCCTCAAAATAAATAGACTTAGCTGTTTTTATAGCCTTATGGTAGATCATGTGCTGCTGTTTACACCTTTGACGAAGATGAACCTCATATCCTTTCCTCCATTGCCATTCTGCCTGCCGTACCTCCAGGCGTAATGCATGGAATGCTGGAGTATACCAGGGGGCACAGTGAGAAGGTGGCTTCTTCATCAGTTGTAAAGGGGACCGTTTGTCTGCTACAGACTCCAGACCATTGACCAACCTAACTATATCCCTGGATAGGGGGCCTAACTTGCCCTTTTCATCAGCCTGCTGCTGAATAACTTTATTAAAGACCGTAGAGGGTTCCACTCTGGCCCAATTTCATCCCAAACATGAACTATCATGGTGAGGAGACTGTTTTTCAACGGCACAACCAGATGATCCGACCACGTAAGCTGAAGACTTGGAATCACCTCTACCAAGGCCCAAGATCAAGTAGGATGAGGACAGAGGTGAGGTTAGAATCAAGGTTAGAAAGCAGGTCTTCATTGATGTTCAGGGGAGCAGTTTCCGTGTTTCTGGCTACTTTGAAGCCAGAATGGTGGTCATGGAGGCAACCAAGAGATTCAGTGTGAAGATTAAGCTGGGAGATGGCCAGTTTTTCCAGGAGTTTGCCCAGGAAAGGAGTGATAGAGATTGGACGATAATTAGCCGGAAGGGAGGGGTCGGCTGAGGGTTTTTTTGTGTGAAGAGAGTGCTTCAGGGAGAGGGTGGCAGCTACTCACATGTAAGACAGAGTTGGTGTCGGTAGGTTTCCTATATATGGTACTTTTGAGTTGTCCGTTTTCCATATAGATTTGTACATCTGGATAGATTATTTGTTCTTTATTGTGGTGTTCCCGAAATGTGATGTTATGTTGATTCTGATTGATTACTTCTACAAAGACCAACCAATCTTGAGCACTCACATTCCAAATGATAAATAAAACATCTGTATATAAATTCCAGGAAACTATTTTGTTCGCATGCTCATCAAATTCTTCACTGTGCAGCATTTCCTGTTGCCACATTCCCATTGTCAAATTCTGTATGCTGGGCCAAACATTGTGCCCATTGCAGTTCCACAGTTTTGTAGGAAGAAGGTACCGTCAATCATGAAATCATTATGTTCAAGGCAGAACGCTAACATCTTCACCAGCATTCTGCAGTGTTCTCTGTAACTTGCAGACTTGGTGGATAAGAATGATTTAGTGGCTTGAATTCCTACTTTATGCTCAACGCCTATATACAGAGAAAGCACATCCATTGTGGTTAGCAGATATGTATCTTCCCAGGGTATGTTTGTCACTTTTTGTAAAACGTTTGTTGTGTCTTGTACATAGGGAGGACTTGTACAAATGGAGACAGGAATCTATCAATGAAGCATGAATTTTTCTTCCAAGACTGATCCTATGGACACCACTATAGGTCTGCATGGAGGTTTGATTAGTCTCTTACGTACTTTGGGCACAAAGTATATTGTGGGGGTTATTGGGTATTTGTGAGGTATTGTTTCTCCTCCCATTCAGGGAGTCCCATTTCATACCATCCTTTTAGTTTCTCATTGAACAGTTCCTTGTAATATCTTGTGTTGTCTTCTTTCAACTTCAGATAGTGGGTGGTGTTGTGTAGCTGATGTCTCGCCTCTTGGGTGATGTCTTCTAGATTCATCACTACAATATTGCCCCCTTTTATCTGAGGGCTTTATTATTATGTTCGTGTCATTTCCGAGATTGTGTAGAGTCAATTGTTGCTTGATATGTCTTTTGTTATGGGTCAATGGTTGAGTCCATTTTGCCGAGCGTTTTAAGTCATTGACCATCAGTTTATTGAAAAAATCTTTATTGGCACTGTTGATGATTATCAGATTGAATCTGGACTGTTATTTAAACCCACTATCTTTCGCCAGATGTGTATTAAACCCACATGGTGCTAAATCAACATCATGCCTTTTGGGTTGAGTTCTGCTTCCTCAAATGCTGCTAACTCCTGCAACACTTTATGAGCTGGAATGTCTTAAATGGATAGTAATGGTGGCCTTTGATTTCTTATGTCCTTTTCAATACTTTTATCATGCGTTGCATGATATTTTATTAATCTAAGTTTCCGTATTAATTTATGTAAGTCAATGCATGTGTGTGCCTAGTTCAGGCCAGATTTTGGCCAGTAGCTCAAACCTTTCAACAGGACTGCTTTTTCATGAATGTTCAAGAGTCTGTTTGATACATTGCGTACTTGCAATTCTTCTCCGATTAATTCCAGTTGCCCCTCTTTTTCCCATAGCGGGTTTGTCGTCCTTGTAATGTTGTATCCCTTGGTTGTTGTTCTTTTATTCCTGCTTCACCTTGTTTTCCTTGTCTTGTACCTCAAATTCCAACCGGTTTGTTTGTGAAGCATCCTCAAGCTGTTGTTTGTTTGCCCACCAGGTGTAATAGTCTAATTTTGTCTAAACAATTTAGTCGTATGGGAGTTTGTGCGTTATCACTTTCCGATGTGGCTGATAATGAGCTTAATGGATCTTCCGAGACTTATTCTATTGACGCTACTTTGTTTTGTTCAGTACCAGCACTTGTTTTGCATGCTTGATCATGTGTAGATTTTGCCCAATTCTTAATCTTCTTTGTCATGAAAAATGTTTCTTTTTTACGTTCCTTGATTTCCTTTTCATATGCATGTAGATTTGTTTCTATCTGTGTTTTTAGCATCTGTGGTTTTTTTCTTTGTTCCCCTGTGTAGATGGTTTCCTCTATGTCATTTATCTGGTCTAGTATCTTTTCTCGATCCTTTTTGGCATATCTGACTAGCATTTCTAAGAATTTGAGGGAGAAATCATTAGTCGTTTCTGCCCATTCTGTTAGCATCTCTGGGTCAGGTGTTTCGTATGATGGAATGGTCAGAATCCTCAAGCCTCTTGGAATCCTTCGCATATCGATATAGTTTTGTAGCAATGTTGCCTCCCACCATTTCCTTGTTTCCTGTTTGTGCAATTTTTCTAATGGCACAATTTTTTGTTTCACTATTTTATTTTTGTTAGCATCACCGTTTGCTGTGTGGTATTTGTTATTATTTCTTAGTATAGATGTCTGTTCATCAAATATTGATGTGGCCTCCGCTGTCCTCAGAGCCTCTTTGTCTGCAATCATCAACGGGTGCTTGTTCCTTAATAGATTAATAATCAGTCTGTGAGTTATGTCACTTTGTATCAGAGATTCAATCCTAAGAACTGTGTTTCTCTTAAGGATGCTGTTTCAAAAACCGTTTGGAAAACCATTTGCCGAATCATTTGTGAAACCAGGAGGATAACTGCCACTTTGTGCTTGCAAAACCTGGGTTAACCCAGCTGTTTATAATTGCAGCAATACATGTGCTTAAACTTTCTGGGTAATTGAAATACAATCGTGCTTATCAGCACCTTGGCATCTGAGTGTTGGAAAATGCTTTGCTCGTTTCGTTCTGCAGACAATTGAAAGCAAAAAAGAAGGTTGTGCCGAGCACGTTTACTAAAGCAATAGGCCCCAAACAGGGTGGGTGCATTAACACTTCAAGTAATGCCCAGGGGCCCATAGTTACAGTCCCGAACGAATAATGGTAAGTGGTAATGGCCCCCCTTCGAGGGGCCTGTTGCTATTAGCACCCCGGCCCATAAAACCGGGGCACTAAAAGTATTTTTTTCTGTTCCCAAATGCTCCGCAGTTTCAGAACAGAAAGAAAAATGTTAAATAAATCGCTGCCAGGGAAGGGAAAACAAAATCAGTTTTCACTTTCCGTGGCAGCCATTGAAAAAAATAGAAAAAAGTAAAGAGATAATGTGTGCCATGCAAACGCGAGAATTGACTACGTGTAGACCCTTCTCTCTTTCCATGCCACCCATTCAAAAAGTAAACCAAAAAAATGGCCCCAATGGAAAGGAGAGTAGGGACTACGTGTAGTCCCTTATTCCTTTCCATGACGTCTGGTTGCAGATCAGGAGTGGACGCTCTGGAGACAGAAGTGTTCCCAGCACGTCCGCTCCTGAAATGGACTTCAACAAAGGTAAGTGGGTATGGGGGCGTAGAGGGAATTTTGTGGCTGAGGGAGGGGAGAGGGGAAGTGGGACACCACTTACCTCATTCTTGGGCTGGGGAAGATGGCGGCCTCCAGCCATGGGCTCCTCGCAGCAGGGGGGATTACCACTGCTAATGCTCCTGTTCCGAGCCTCCTCATTGGCTGAGAGGCTGCCACACCCCTCCGACCGGGTACTAATTACCAAAAACGCTGGATCCTCTAATCCACTGTTTCAGCGTGCATGTGCTGGCTCTTCCCACTTCTGCTCACAGTGTGTCTCAAGGATGTTGCTGCAGCTGCGTCCATTTTCCCTTGTTGTGGCTATTTCCTTACCAGCACTCTCTTTCAGCAGAACATTTCTTTCAGGTGCCAGTGCAGTGAGGCTGCGGAAAGGCACTACGCCTTCAAAATCTAACAAAAACAATCCAGGGACGACTCCCTGTTTTTCCTCCGCACTCACAGTTACTCCTCTTCTATCTCCTCCATTCGAGAGTGTTCCCAATGTTGAATCGAAATTAACGGTAAAACCCATAGTGAGTTTAGAACATGAATTTTATTTTTATTAAACAAACTCACAAAATGTTTAATTTCAAAAACACCAGTGAGGTGACACAAAGAGACTCAGATGAGTCAACCAATGTGTTTTGCCATCAAGGTTTCGTCAGAGTTGATGATATGAGCAAACACCTTTATTTGATACTGTTTCTGTGGGGATGAGTTGTTGTCCCGCAACGCTTTGCCATGCACTACCCAGTGTGTTCATATGTGGAGATTGCCCAGGGCAGAGTGCCATCTTGGTCTAGTGTATTGACTGTCTATGTGTTCTATGCACTTTATTTGTTTAATCCTAATGGATCCTAGTATATTCAGATCATGTTTCTTCCACACTCACGAATGACAAGATATGTTTTATTACCAATATATGATAGTTTGGCAATCATTGTTGCCCCCCAATCATTTTGTTCATGTGACGGATAGAAATGTCACGATTTTTTACAATTTTTCAACCATGCTATGATAGCATAGTGATGTTTAATTTGGAAATAATTGGATATGCTACACCATGCTCAGTCAGAATCGTGACATCTTGTTATGGTTTCATGCTCATGTGTAATATGTTGCCCCTATGCACACATCATATATCCTAAGGTACATTTAGCTTGATAATATCTGTTTTTTATTCAATACATGATGGTTTGGCATTAATTCTTGCCCCCCCAATCATTTATTTCATGTCCCTGATGGAAATGTAACAAATTTGTACAGTATTTACCCATTTTTCAGCCCGGCGATAATAGCATTGTGATGTTTCATTTGAAAATAATTGGGTGTGCTGCACCATGCACAGTCATATATATATATATATATATATATATATATATATATATATATTGTTCCTTTGTATTGCAGTGAGTTGTTGTGGGCAGTGGAAGCCCATTTAGATTGGAAAATCCTAGTAATTGGGACTGGCAATTGAAATTCTGCTCAATAGGAAATACCATGCACAGTGAGCAGGTACCCTTTTTTTAAATCTTTGTGCTTGGTGTTTACAAGCCTTAATCAGATTGAACATAATTTTTGTTTATAATCTGTGCTTTATAGATATAATATTGTCACTTTTTAAAATTGGTGACTCTTCCATCTTTTTACTGTTTTTAGTATTAACAATACTGCCAACTTTCAGAACTGTCCTTTGAAGTCAGTCTATTAAAGTATCAGAAATCACACCAGTTATCATTATTCAGTCCCTGATGAATATCTGTTTATGTGATGATAGGGGCAGAAACATGTTGTGCAAGTTTTTACACAAATGGGACCATTGTACATTTGTTTTATGTTTTATGTCTGATTGTGTTGTAGGATTATTTGTAGGATTTATTTTTCAGAGCACTATTGTTTATTGATTATGTGGTATGTGATTTTTGCAGTCACCTTTGTGCAGTGCCTTAAGTGGCACTACAAAATGAGCCGGGGCTCTTCAAGGGGTCGTGGCCTAACTGTGGGGGCCCTGCCTGCCTGTTAGGCAATGCCCCCCCCTGACGAGCCCCAGCTCAATGGGCCACTGGCACCCCTGCCAGACATCCTTTTGTAGAGATCAGCACCCTCTCCCCATAGGGGAGAGGGTGCTGATCTCTGCATTTATTTTCTATAGGCTTGCCTGGCAGGGGACAGCGCCTCGCCTATTCAGCCTTAATGGTGGTGCTGCCCCTTGCCAGCTGGGTAGGGGTAGCGTCACCATTAAGGATGATAGGATGAGGCAGCTGGAAGCTGAGGCCGTTTTCCTGAAGACTGAAACTCGCAGAGTTTCAGTCTTCAGGAAAAAGGCCTCTGCTTCCAGCGGCCTAACATTTTCTCCATAATGGTGGTGCCGGCCGACGGGCATCTCCTGCTTAAAGGTATGCCTCGCAGGTGCCGCGCCACCATTATGGCTGAAAGGCATTCTTTTCTTCTGAAGCCTAAAGCTTTCGCACACGAGCAAGAGCTTCAGGCTTCAGAAAAAAATCCTTTTCGTGTAGTGGCCAGGGCTGGCAGGGGAAATTAGTGGGCCCCGGCAGGGCCCTGCCTCAAAATGAAATTTCGGAGCCTGCCAGGGCCGAGCCCCAGCAGGCCCCAGCCCACTTAAAGCCCTGCCTTTGTGTATCAATTGTTCATGGTGATTTTTTATTAGGTTTTTCAGTAGCTTCTTGCTGTGTGCAAGGACTTGAAATAAAAATTAGTTGTATTCATTGCATATATGCTATTGGGGTCATTTTATTCAGGACATAGCATTTGAGAGCAAAGGAATCAGACACTGACACTCGTTTTTTCAATACCTTTTCTTTTCTCTTTTTCATATATATTTACACTGTCACTCTCAGAGAATAGAGGAAGGACTACCCTTTTTATTGGGGGCAAGTGGGATCAGTTCCCTGTGTTGTATACATGGTGTCTGTCGGTGGCCAGTGGGGTTGGAGCCTCTCTGATGTTGGTAGGTTTGGGATACAGTTGTTCATATGTAAGACTGGTGCATCATAGTAGGGATTTGGAGTCCTTACTTTGTAACAATTCTTTCTTTATTATTTTTATTATTCTTACTATATCATGACTAATTACAAACCTTTCACAGAATACATTAAATTAATTCCAAAATACAAAGTTAAAATAAATAAATATACAATATTTCACACTCTATGTAAAACAGCAGCATTAACTTCACACAAACAAAATCATGTACAAATAGCAATAAAGTGCAGAAGGCTTGGTCAGTAGCACATAGTATCTCTTTACATTGCCGAAGTACGAGAGAACATTGATGGAAACATAGACATTAAGAATCAAGGTTAAAGACACATTATTTCCTTGTAAAAGTATAACTCAAAAATCTTCAGGGCTTAGATAATTAAAATCCTTTTTCAAATCATGCAAAACAAATGTTGCGAGCAGAAGCAAGCGCGGGACATTTAATCCCAAAATGGTTTAGGGATTCAATCTCAGTAGGATGATTACAAAATCTACATAGCATTTCTAGGTCTGCAAGCCTTGCCTAAAATCCCAAAATGTCTTATGGTAGGACATTTAGTCTGAATCTCAAAAACATTTGCCTCCTACTAGAACACATGAATTTGATCAAATATTTGGGCAGAACTCCAAGACCTTTTTCTGTTAGCAATATAGATTAAAAAAGTGTATACTTAATGCATTGTTCTCTTGTTCTACACCAGTCAGAAAGTCAGAATTTTCTTTTCAGTTAAATTCGGATTACTGATGAGGACTTCCTCGCAAGTATATTTAGACCAAAAAGTTTCTTGCAGTAAATCCTCCGATCCCTTAGACTTACATTTTCAGAGTCTTGAGACACAATCACAAACAGTGAATTTGCCGCAGGATCCAGGATTTTCCTATATAGAGCAAGTATCTTCCAGTGACAACGACCTCCATTGAAAGGATGCCAAATTCACTGACACTCGCTTTGGGAGGCTTAGCGCATGTTTCCAATAGAAACCCTCAAGTGTGGACCATATGATGTTATAGTAGTGACAACCTTTACTTTGTAAAGTTTTACAAGAGATCGAGCCCTTATTTTCTATGCAGTCGTTTTGCTAGAATGGCTAAAATTCTTGCCTTGCTAAAGAATCTTTCTTGAATACTATTTTTGTTAGTAGTCACCTGGATCACATACCCCAAATAGGTCATCCTGCCTACAATAGCTTGCTTTTCACTGTTTAGGTAGCATGTAAAGTTCAATTTCTTCATTTTACTTTTTGAAAAGACTACGATCTTAGTATTAGCCATATTAATTTCTAGATTGTTATGATCTGTATATCTTTGAAGATCCCTTAGCTCTCCACAGTCCAATAAGACAGCAATCTAAGAGAACCAGATCATCTGTGTATGCTAGCCATGGGAATGGCCGAGCTCACAGCCTTGGCGGAAAAGATTTGGACTCACAAAATGCAGTACTTAAATCTGAAATGTACATATTAAAAAGAAATTGTGCCAAAATATACCCTGTCATAATCCCCTTGCAGGTTCTATGGTGGTGGAAATGTGTCCCTCCCTATTTAGGGGAACCTGAAGGTTAGTATCTGAATGTAGCTATTTTATAAACGATACTGATACCCGTGGGCAGCTCCAATTCAACAATTTCTCCCATATTCTAGTACGAAAAACTCTGTCAAAGGTCAGATCAATGAAGGCAAACTACAGCAGCTGTCTTTGTTTTAACCAAATCTTTCCTGAAGGAGAAACAAAATAAAGCAGTTCAAGGCTGTCTTTAGCCCTTTTCTGAAACTGGACTGCTCAGGGTCACACCTACCAAAGAGATCAGCCCAGGATTGTAAATGCCTTAGTGGCAGGGTGGAGAATACTTTACTCGAGATGTTGAGAAGAGCGATGGGACGGTCATTTTTTGGCTCGCTCCTATCCCCCTTTTAAAAATCGGAACTAAACGAGAAGCCTTACAGCTGAGGGAAGTAGAGGAGGAGTAGAGCGGGGAGTACAGCGGGTAGGATGATTTGCTCAAATAGATAAAACAAAAGGCAAGCCCATAGGTCGAGGTTTTCTTTTAGTACAAGCAGTGGAGTCACTTTGCTGAAAATGTTGGGGGGTAAAGTGGTGGGGCAGAGAGAGGGCGGGTGGTGGCTCTTCGGGATCGATTCGGCCAAATTGTTTGATAGAATTTGGTTGAATGGTAGATTTGACTGAATTCGGTCACCACCATTAGTTCGAAGCCGAAGATACTAAACATGAAGACCTGGGGTTGCGGGTGTGTCCCCCGTTCCCCATGTTCTCTATTTTGACTTTGGCAGTTGTGGGGGTGTCCCCACTTCCTCGGCATTGGTGGCAAGGTAACCAACAAAAAAAAGAAGAAAAAGAGACCCTGCAGCATCAGATCCAACCCGCATTAGATGGATGGATCTGACGCTGCAGGGTACAGGAGAGGCAGCAGATGGAGAAAAGGTAGGTAGGGGGTTGGTGTATTGGCGGTTAGGGTGGGACATGGGTTTGTTTTTTTGTACCAAGGTTAAAACGTATTTGCAGCAAAAATTACTATGGTCAATTTCGCCATGATTTTGTACCTCGGTCAAACAACCTAAATCCCTCTGGGATAACACATGACTACTACACCACAATGGTCCATTGCTGACACTCTATTACAACTTTCATAAGACTGGTGGCCTATCTTTAAAATTGAATTGGGCCAGCAACACATCTCCAGCCGGCCTGTCATGCACCCAGTGACACAACATAACATTCACAAACTTCATTCCAATAGAACATACAAACAATGCATTATTTATCATTTATTCAGACACAAAAGTCCACACACATATTCTTGCATACACTCTCACTCACACACAAATGCACCCAGCACCTCCATTGACATACATTGTGTGCACACAACATTTATATGTACATATACAATAACACATGGAAACAGTGGTGCAACGTCCATTGAGCAGACCAGACTTTATCACCCCTTGATCCCTGAAATTTTGGGCTAAGTTGACTTGACCTAGCTGTACTATAAAGCCATGGCCGAAAGGAACAGATCCACTGGAATGTCAGCTATTCCCTTGATTTTTCCTTTCATTGAATGGCAGAAACCATAAGTTAATGCAGTGCAGTGGGTGACCAAGTATACTTGGTATCAATTTCTAAATGCCATATATCTCCAAACTCGGGTTCTGCACAGCACCTTACATGCGTATGTGCTGATCGATTTTTTTGTACATGATTCTGACTGTCCCCTGTGGCTCTTTTAAGAGCCAGACTGGACATTTGTCATTGGGACACCTCTCCAGTTCGGCACATCAAAGAGGGTGTCCAACGGCAAAGGTGTCCCGCTGGCAGGACAATGTGTGCTGAGCAATTCCTGCTCAGCACGCTCATTGTCCTGGCAACAGGACACCTTACCAATTCCGAATGCTAGAGGGGTCCCGTTGCCAAGACAATGTCCCAAGGAGCTACGGGCAGCAGAAGGTCCTCACGTTGCTCTGTATCAACAGAGCATTACAATGTGAGCGATTAGGCTTTGATGGGAGGGAGGGGGGTACTATTAGCAGCAACTTTTGTCACTTTAGAAATGTGAATGGGAGGAAGTGATCAGAAGTGAGAAGGGTGCATAATGTTGCATGCTTTATGAAATAATTACTATGGCTTTAAAACCCTAGGGGGATTTGTTAGGCTCACATTAATGTACATGATGCTATTGAGACTTTGCATGCAGAATGGGGAGAATAAAACTAAAGTCATACTCCCATTTCTATGACAATGTGGGCCTCATCACAAGTTGGGCGGTAATGCCGGCGCTAATAGCGCTGGCATTTTCTGCCCTACCGCCAAACCCTGTTAGCGCCGGATCACGGTTTTGGTGGAACGGGAAATCCCCATTCCCCATTGAGCCCATTCGGGAATGCCCCATTCCCCATTGGGCTCAATGGGGAAATTTCGCGCTCTTACCGCCGGCGGATTTCCCTAAGAGCTAAGAGCTGGGGGAAATCAGCCGAAGCCGTGATTTGGTGGACCCTTAAATGTGGCGGTAATAGCGCTACTGCCGCATTTAAGGGTTACCGCCAAACTCGTGAGGAGGCCCATAGTGTATGGTTAGTTTACTATGAAAGGCTAGTTTATTATGTAATGTAGTTTGCTTCCAAGGCATTGCTATAAACAATTATTTTACCACATGAAATGTAAAGCAAAACCTAAATAAATATCTATATAAACTAAACCTGGAAAGATGTGCATGGTTGCTTAAATTGTCCACATCCCAGTTTCGCCATTTAACCAAGTGTCTGATCCTGAGCAAATCATTTAATCACGTTGTGCCTTATCTGCAGCTCTGCAAGTGACTCTGATTCACTTCAAAGCTTATGTTATTGCTTCATGGTATTAATATGGAAAAGCCTAATGTCTATAGAGTTGCTCCACATATAACAAAAGTGCAATTTAGGTATTTTGCACCACAAAGCTATTTGTCACTTGGCTTATTTATGGCAACTTATTCTAAAGCCACTTCCAAGGTGCCTCCAAGTATCAAGGACTGATGATGCGCCTTGCAATGTCCTTTTCAGTGAAGCTACTTCCTTTGGTGAATTCCATACAATAATTAGGAAGTGTGCAAGTATTTTGCCTCAGAGGGCTTGGACAGAGCTCTAATAGATGAGTTTCCTGCACCTGGAATGATCCTGCAGTTTTATTTTTGTTGTTGTGTGTTCAAATGCCATCTTCCACTAATGTTACCAAAAAAGTAGATTGGGGCAGGGGTGGGCGGTTTGGGGGTGCCAATGAGACCATGTGAAATTCCACACACTGCATTTTGTTGCTCCCCCCTGCCCCCCACTCTTGCAATGCTGGATTCTCCCCTGCTTAGTTTGGCAAGTGAAGCAGTTTTTGGTGACCTGTAACCTGAACCATGACACCCATTTACTAATTTGCACCAAATTGTCCTGAAAAAATGTCTGCAAAACTCTAAATACTTTTTGCGAATTTGGTGAAGATTATTTTGCGTAGCAGGTGGAAAGGTTATACATGGCTCCTAAAAGTGTGCTTTTAACACAAAATACCATACGGTTACTTCTGCAAACCTAGAGCAAAAACTGCTTAACAAAAGTTCATCGTGTTTGGAAGGCGTATAGCACTCAAATATCATTTCACAGAATTTGCAGAGTGCGACAGTTTTGGGTCATAGGTTTTCTCAGCTTGACTCTTTCGACTCTTCTTGGGGAGGGTGCACGTTCCGCCAACTTTATTTTGAAATTAGGATGGTGGTGCTTTAGTAGCATCTGAAAAGTGGCAAGACTAATTTTAGAGGCGCTGCAGAGTTGTAGCTTGCCACACAGAATGCACCATTTGTTATTGTTAGTGTGTCTTCATACCTGGGGCCTTAATGTGTACTGTGAGCTCTGCTCACATTGTCCAAATGTGACATGCGCCCTCACTAGGGTCAGCCCGCAGCCCAGCCCGCCAACAAACATACACAAACACAATTAAACATTATTATTATTTTTTAAAGTACCTCTGCTCTGCTTCCAAATGCTGCCCAGGCCATGTCTCATGTTACACCGACCTACCCTCTTCGCACTCACGCACCTCCAGACAGAAACCAGCAAGCTGAATGAGCTTCCTGGTTCCTGTCAGTGTGTCGCGCAAACACAAAGCCGGAAAGTGATTCTTTGATCCCCGGCCCCTGGAAGTGCTGCTGCTTGCGTGGCAGCACAGGCGCCGGTCCCTGCAGCACCCAGTTCAGCACCCTGGCTGCTGACTTTGAGTCAGGCCAGCCAGGGTGAGGGACTGAGCCATGCAGGGCACCCCGGCCCTGAATGTGTTGCAGAGTGGCTGCCAGGCATCTCAGCATTATGTAATGAGACAGCGCAAGCCTTGCTGGGAACCCCCGCCGGGCTCATGCTGTTCAATTACAGAATTGATGATTGCAGCCCGCTGCCCTCCCTCAAAAAGTTGGGGGGACAAAAAGGCATGCCACAGAAGTTGGGGGGGGACAAAACCCCCTGTCCCCCCCTATAATTACGCCCATGAGTGCTAGGTTGGAAAGCCCATCCGGGCTTAAAGGAGGTTTTAATACAGTGGATAACGTTTAATATATCCTCCTTTACGAACTCCAATACCCATCTGATGTTACCTAGGGACTCAGATGGAATCTAGGGAATTAGAGGCATTCCCTACTACAGCAGCATACACTTGTTTTTAAATTACCTATTTTTCCTCTTGCACAGAATTTAAAAGCATATAGGTCTGGCCACCTACATCCTCATTAATTAGATTCCGGAAGTTACTGGATTGGTCCCCTGAAAGAGCCGCTAGCATTCACTCAGAATCTTTCTAAACTAATTGGTAATTCTTTCTTGTTCAGCGTCAAACAGCCTCTCCTGTTTCACAGCATAAAATGTCAGTTAATCAGTTCTGCACAGCTTTTGAGCCGTAGGACTGTCTGTCAAACGTTCAGCTGATTGCTTGATTATAGTTAGATAATGTTTTAGCCCAAAAGTAAATGTTTCCATTTATTTTGTACTACATTTGCTTCACAAACAGGAGGTGTAGGTGTCATTGCTAGGGACACTCACCAGATCAGAAAAATTCATTACGACCTCGATCCCAATTCTGACTACCTCTTGCTGAAGCTGAAAGTCTCCCACAATTCCACCATCACACTCCATGTAGTGTATCGCCCGCCTGGTCCTACCTTAGACTTCCAGGAAGCCCTCATCCACTCCCTCTCCAATAACCTTAAAAAATCCTCCAAAATACTACTCATTGGTGACCTCAATTTAGGTCTTAACTACCCCAAAGACCCCCAGGCCTATATCCTCCAAAAAGCTCTCTCCACAGTTGGCTTCACCCAAGCCATCTCTCAGCCCACCCACATTAAGGGTCGCTCCCTAGACTGGGTGTCCCAACATAACTGCCCTCTCCTTCTTAAAGAGATCACCCCCATCCCATGGTCTTACCACCATTGCATCAAGTTCGATATCTTGAACTCCAGAGCACAACCTAAGCCCAACATTCCTCTCGCAGCTGCTCTATCTAGAAGTTCCAAGCTACTCACTAAGGAAAATCTCATGCAACATCTTGCAGTGCCGGCACTACTCCCCCCTTTTCCAACGATCCTGAGACATTAGCTAATGTATTTTAAACCACCATCACCCAGGCCACTGACATCGCAGCCCCACTCACCCTCAAAAAAGCGAAAAAAGTCAAGCACGCCAACGTCTGGTTCACCCAGGACCTCCTTGAGTTACGTACCAAAAAAAGGGTTGCTCTCTCCAACTGGTAAAATAACCCCATGGACAGCACACTAGAGGCCTTCAAGGCTCGAGCAAAAGAATACAAAATGGCCATTATCAAGACGAAAGCTACATCCTTCAATACTAGAATATCCAATGCCAAATCAGGGACCAAAGAAATGTTCTCCATCTTCAGAGAATTAGAAAACCCGGCCCCTTCGCCCCCTTCACTTCTGAAAAACGAAGCGTGGTGCAATAACATTCAGTCAGCCATGTCGAATAAACTAGACACTCTGCACTCCAAAATCCTCGCCCACCAGCAAGCTCTCTCTAACCTTATAGCCAAATGTCACAGCGTCTCACCCCCTCCGACTGCCCCCACTCACTCTCTGGTGTTTGAATTCAAAGACGTGACCGTCCCTGAAGTCATCACACTCCTCAACTCTATTAAACCGTCCAACTGCAAAGCAGATGCTTGCCCGGCACAAATCATCAAGGACTGTGCTCCCTCCCTTGCTCCCCTAATCACGGCCTTCATTAATGCCTCCTTCCAGTCAGGCCACGTCCCCACTGATCTCAAAGAACCGTGGGTTTGTCCGCTCCTTAAAAAACCATCACTCAACCCACTTGCACCAGGGAAATACAGGCCTATCACCACTGTCCCCTTCTTACTTAAAATACTTTACAATGCAGCCTTTCTGCAAGTTCAAAAATTTCTAGAGGACAACCACCTCCTCGGTCTTCGGCAGTCAGAGTTTCGGCCCCGTCACAGCACTGAAATGGCGCTCTTTGACCTAAAAAACCAGATGGATGACCTCAGAGACGCCAGCAAACCGGCTCTCCTTCTCCTACTCAACCTTTCAGCGGCGTTTGACTTGGTTGACCATAAGACCTTGTGCCACCACCTTTCCACCGCAGCCAATTTCTTTCCCAGCACCTGTAACTGGATAACTTCCTTCCTACAGGGGAGGGCCATGAAGGTCTTCTCATAATCTTCCTGCGCCACACACAGCATCCTCAAATGTGGTGTACCCGAGGGTTTGTGCATTGCCACCACCCTTTATAACCTTTTTACCACTCCTCTCTTTAAAATCCTTGACGCCCTGGGCATCTCATATACGAACTATACTGATGACACACAGGTACTCATCCCCCTATCGCGAGACTACGCGTCAGGCTCAAACACCCTCAATTCAATCTACTCAACAATCCAATCCTGGATGGCAGATAACTAGCTATGCCTAAATACTGAGAAAACAGAACTTCTGCTCATTGGATCCCCGTCCACCTTGGGCAAACTGGACAAGCAGTACACTGCTTCGCTGTCGACAATACCCCCATCAATGTGTCGCAGACGATTAAGACCTTGGGCGTTTACCTTGAACCAAACCTAACCATGGATAGGCAGGTTAACGCCATTGCATCTTCCTCTGCCTACTATTCAAAACTCATCATCTCAGAGCCTACCTATCTCAGCAAAACTGTCTCACCATTGCCAAGACATTAATTGGCTCGAGACTAGACTATTGCAACACCCTCCTTGTGGGAACTTCTGGTAAAAACTTAGCTAAACTACAGACCGCTCAAAATAATGCCCTGAGGGCTGCCACAGGTCTCTCATGCAGAGACCACATCTCAGGACTCAGGAGGCAGGTCCCCTGGCTTCCAATTAAGCAGAGAATCTTGTTCAAGACTCTAGCCCTTACTCACAAGTGCCTACACCATCTTGCACCCCCCTACTTGGCCCAGAGGATCACCAAACCCCTCTCATCTAGGCCAAATAGAACACCCTACACAAATCTGATCACTGTCCCTAAAACTCTTAAAACGCGTGCCGGTGGAAGTAGCTTCCCCATCCAGGCCGCGCAAAACTGGAATGCCCTACCGCCACACATCAGGAGCATTGACTTTCATGCAGCCTTCCCTAAGGCGATCAAAACTGTACTCTTTGTTTGAATCTGTTGCTCTAACCTGCTTCTCTTAACCACTGCATCTGTAACCAAGCAGCCTTTTTGAACACGCAGCTCTCTCTTATGTGTGTAGTAACCTTACCTTGTATAAGAATCATCCTTGGGCGGCTTTCATGTAACCCATAAGTAAGCCTCCTTAAGCACCTCTTAGCGCCTCGATGCCTGTGGTATGCAGTGTGCTTTACAAATCTAAACAAATAAATAAGTAACCCCCTTTTTGCAAATAATTGTTGACCCTCTGCAATTTTTTTAGGCTATCCGTTTCAGAATTCTTTTTAGATTTTTAAGAAGGGTGACCATTTAAAAATAAATTAGCACATTTTGTAAAAGAAACCAAATAAGCTGGGAAAACCTACCCATTTGCTTTTAACCAAACATTCACATTTCTTGGATTTGCAAGCCAATTCACTTGTCAAGACCAGGCAAAACAACTTCTGTGCAGCTCTACGCTTGACTAAACAGATACTGGCTGGCAGTAATAGTAGGCTTGTCTGGCTCCACTCTAGAAAGCTTAGTTTGGAAACGTTCTTTCTTCTCATTCTTCTTGGGGGAGCGAGATGCTGAATGGCGTGGGCCTCTATTATGTCTGACAGCCTCTCATTGACCGTGATCGGTTTCCATGCTGTCCTGGAGGCCCCTTTCAGCTCTACCTCTCTTTTCTTGTGTATAGGCCTGCGGCCATGCAGTAGGAGGCACGAGAAGGACCTGACAGCTGTTGCACTTTCCTGTGATGCCACACCACTCTACGGTGACTTGCACCTTTCCTTCCACTGGAAAGAAAGAATCCTCATCCTCTGTCTTCCCCTTGGAATAAGGAACTATGTGGAAACGTGTGTGCCGAGTCTCTGGCACCCCAAAGTAGAAAGGAAAGGAGGAAGTGCCATTCCAGAGGGATGGTCGAGGCATGTTCAGGTTGTTTTATAATTGATGGCACAGGAAGTGGGGCAGAGGTCTTTTTGCTGTGTGTGAGTGAAGAGACCATTTGCTTCATTTAGGGAGAGAGTAGCCTCTGAGAGAGATGGGGTAAGGGAGGAAGAGGAACAAAAAATCAATGGGGGTCATTACAAGGTTGCCGGTCCGGAAACAACGGTACCAGTAAGCTTCTGCGAGCGGGTGCCTTTCAGCCCGCCAGGTCGATCTGATGGGCTGGAAGGCACCCGCTCGCAGACCTTGACGAATGTACCGGCACCATTCGTGAATGGTGCCGGTGCATCCGTCTTCCCCATTCGCATTGAGTCCAATGGGACTCAAATGGGATTGGGGAGTAATATTTTCGTCGCCCGGCACTGGCCAATTACTGGGATCGCTGGGGCCGTAATGCCCCTGTAAGTCGCCATTGCCGGCCGCTGGAAAAAAAACTACATAGGCCGGAGCCGTGCTGTTTTTACCGCCATGGCTACCGCTGGACTCATAATGAGGCCCAATGACTTGAACCACTTCGCGCGACAATTAACCTGTATGTTTACCACAAATCTTGAACAAACTCTAATGATTTCATGAACAGTCAACACTGTACTAGGAATGTTAGTGAGACAAATAATGTTGCCAAATGATCCCTTATTAAGTGATCTTGACACATACTAAATATCATAATGACATTTGCTAGACATGAATGGATTATTTTCATTGGCTTTGGGTTTTAATACATGCACGAATATATTGAGCATTTTAGCATCGTTGGCTTGTTTATCATGCAATATGTTTTCTCTTTCTCTATGCCTCTGCTTGGTATAATAAAGTGGTACTCTCTTATGCACCCATACAGTGATTTATCTCTTATACCCCATACACCTACACGCGTTTCAAGGCGGGGGGCTCTTCCGCTTATCAGAATCTTTCTTTTTTTTTTGTACATCCATGCACTGTAATACAAGTGATGTATCCTGCCTCCTGCAGGATCTGCCCTGGGCCAGCAACAACAAGGAGCAGGGACCAGGCTGACCAAGGTAAGTGAGAAAAGTAACATGCTTTATTTACCTCTTAGGTTCCATAGTATAGGTGTTAAGTCGGAGAGATAGTCATAGGGCTCCACCCTGGTTCCCTGCCCAGCTCCAAGTCCCCTAACCGTAGTTGTGGACCTTCCCGTTGTCCAACATTCCAAGCTCCACTAGAGTATTCTGCAAAGCTCCAGCACTTACTTAGATAGTCACACTAATCATCCAAGATACAACAACAAGCCACTGTTATTCCAGCAGATACACCAATGTTCATGGCTGAACGTGAAGCCCTCCGACGTCTGCGTCAGGGTGGCATATGTGCTTCTAGGGATCAACTTCTGATTTGTATGAGAATCTGACACTGCTAGCTATCAAGGAGAAACAGTCATGAGCACGCGCCTTCTTTCTATTCAGATGCAGCATGCGCCAAAATCAAACGCACCAGAGTACCGCGTCCAGCGGCGCTCAGAAGCGCGTGCAGCGCTCCCAGTCGTGCGCAAGCCTAGTAGTGCGCTCACTGGTCCTGACGTCCTCCTGCTCGGGTAGGGGGAAGAGGGCGTGAATTTCATTTCCGGCGCTTCAAAGGCGGCACACAAGCAGGGGGATAGCAGGAGATCAGATGTTTTCTTTTTACATTTCAAGAGGGTTTCGGGGAAGACTATGAGGGACTGTTTACATTTATTGAGGCCAATAGAGGTGGGGTGGGTAACAAGGTGCCAGGTATTTATTTAATATGGCTGCACCTGGGGAAGAAAGGAAGTTGGTGTGGGGGCATAACACTGTGGATGTCTTCATCATCCAGACGTTTATATCCTCAGTGTGTGTCTTGGCCTCTGATGTACACGTGAGCCTTGATGGAAAGCATCTGCTGTGTTAGAGGTGGGCCGTCCGTAGTTCCATATGGTCAGGCATTGCCACAGAGCCCATTTATTGCTAGGCCAACAGTTGCCAGGAAACCTCCAGACCCAATGGATCTTAGTGTTGCAAAGGACGCGGCTCCGGCTAATATTCTGTTGAGCATACAATGGGTTAATGCACAGGGTCCTTATTAGGAGAGGTGTGCATAGCCTTCTTCCAGCATTGCGAAATGCCACACTGCAGAGAAAGCTAATGCTGGACTGGTCATGCCAAGACCTGTGGAAAGGAACATCAGTCTCAACTAACAAAGAGATATATTGAGCACGCCCCCAGAAGACCATTCACATATGGATTCTCCTTAGACGCCCCCAGAAGCCCATGCATACATGGATTCTCCTTACACGCCCCCAGAAGCCCATTCACACATGGATTCTCCTTACACGCCCCCAGAAGACCATTCACACATGGATTCTCCTTATATGCCCCCAGAAGCCCATTCACACATGGATTCTCCTTACACGCCCCCAGAAGCCCATTCACACATGATTCTCCTTACACGCTCCCAGAAGACCATTTACACATGGATTCTCCTTACAAGCCCCCAGAAGCCCATTCACACATGGATTCTCCTTACACCCTCCCAGAAGCCCATTCACACATGGATTCTCCTTACACGCTCCCAGAAGACCATTCACACATGGATTCTCCTTACATGCTCCCAGAAGACCATTCACACATGGATTCTCCTTACAAGCCCCCAGAAGCCCATTCACACATGGATTCTCCTTACACGCTCCCAGAAGCCCATTCACACATGATTCTCCTTACATGCTTCCAGAAGACCATTCACACATGGATTCTCCTTACAAGCCCCCAGAAGCCCATTCACACATGGATTCTCCTTACACGCTCCCAGAAGCCCATTCACACATGGATTCTCCTTACACGCTCCCAGAAGACCATTCACACATGGATTCTCCTTACACGCTCCCAGAAGCCCATTCACACATGGATTCTCCTTACACGCTCCCAGAAGACCATTCACACATGGATTCTCCTTACACGCCCCCAGAAGCCCATTCACACATGATTCTCCTTACATGCTCCCAGAACACCATTCACACATGGATTCTCCTTACACGCTCCCAGAACCCATTCACACATGGATTTTCCTTACACACGCTCCCAGAAGCCCATTCACACATGGATTCTCCTTACACGCTCCCAGATGACCATTCACACATGGATTCTCCTTACAAGCCCCCAGAAGCCCATTCATACATGGATTTTCCTTTATAACCTTACTACTCACCTGTGGCCCAACCAACCGAATATTAACGTGTACATTCCCGGCGATGCCAGAAACCTGCAGGAATCACAAGATTCACTTTTCAAGGTGTATAAGTTAAGGGATCAAGGCGAATAAGCATTCAAAAATAATTGCACTTCATAAATATGTCGAGAATTAGCTAGTCTCATTTATTGCACACTCCATGAACACGGCACCTTTCACCAGGCACCCAACATCACACTGAGCCCCACACATCACCTGTGAAGTCACCCGAGTCGTCTTTCCCCATGTGACATGCGCTTATAGGTTTCCCCTGGATATCACCGGCGTTTGCATTGTTGGGCTTCCTAAGGGGGGGACGCATAGGCAATCCTAAGGGCCATGATAGGACTGTTTTCTATGGGGTTTGAGGGGAAGGGGAATGTAGGACTTTTTCATTCATCAGCACCGACGATTGCGCTTCTGTCACTGGGTCATACTTCTATTGAAGACATTCTTGGATATAAGTGAAGTGGATCAAGGGCATTTACAGATTTTGGGTGGGCTCTACCCTGTCTACGCTTCTGTGGATCATTATGCGTCCCCTGCGTTATAGGTAGTAGTGCATTCCGGTGCCAAACAAACACCCCAGGAGGAACACAAGTACCTTCTGAGGAACACAAGTACCTTCTGCCTGGCCGCAGGCCACTGCTGTTGTTTTAAACGTGACCCTTTTTTTGCCAGAATGAGTCCTTCATGCGTGTGCGCAGTCATTTACTCCACTTTTGGCTTTTGAGGTCTTTTAATTCTTGTTGAGCAATGAGGTTATTTTTTGTTGATGAAAGATCCTAATGCTCTGAATCCATACAGGCAATCTTCAGTATCTTGAGTCCCGCGCTTCCCCATCGGAATGCTTCATCTGTAAGGTTGAGTTATGTTTGGATATCAAGCAGCTGTGCTAGCTCTTTAAATGAATATAAAATATAAGCGCTATCCTCGTGCTTAAGTGTAAAGCACCTGACCAATCATCAATATTCCTGTTATTAACACCCAATCAGTACCGTAACATTTGTAGACACACAGGTCACGTGAGTCGGTGGGAAGGAGAGAGGCCATCCGACTGCGACGAGGAAGAGTTGGACTCCGTGTAATAGAAAATACTGGTAAGTAATCAGAGCAGGCTTCAGTTCACACTCTTTGACACCCAGACATGCGAAATGCAACTCCTATGACGCCTGAGGAAATGCACTTTTCAACACACAACACCAGAAGTGAAGGGATGGAAGGGTCAAACCTGGATCACTGGTGCGACCACAGCACAGCTGCCAGAAAAGTAACACTGTCATCACAAGTTCACTTGATTCCAGGCTACACACACACACAAGCAAAGATCAGAAGGAAGAGGAGGCATTTAATACATAATAAAGGGCGTATTTCTAAAAAGAATCATGCAAGTAAAAGAGTTCAGAGGATGTGCTCTTTTATTTGTGTGAATGTAACACATTTATTCATTTGCATTTTTAAAGCGCTCACACAGCCCGGGGGCAGCGAGGCAATGCTAGCGGGCTGGGCCGCTCTAAACAAACACATGGACACCAGCGTGGAGGTTAGCTTCCTTCTTTATTAACATACAACGTAATATTATCCTCGCATTTCTTTTCCTTCCCCTCTTCCCTGTTCTCATCGTCACTTCCGTCCGTGACGCTCTCCTTTGGGAGGGCTGCCTTAAAAGGGCAGCCCACTGTAACAACACCCCCGGACAAATGTCCTTACAACCTCTTCTACTTAACTGTTTAACATGCTCTCAACATTCCTCCACTAATCTTGGAGGTCTCTTGATGATCCTCTGGGGTTGTCCTCGCGGCTCCTGATGTGAGCCGCCGTCAGCGTCTTCTTCGGGGTTTGGCTGACGTTGAACATGTTGTCTGAGGCGAACCCACGCTTCATCATGAATGTCAACATAGTCCGGGTCTGGATCAACAGGTGGTGGCCTCTCTTCTGCTCCTTTCATGACATGTTGGAACCGCAAACTGTTTCGGGTTACTTCCTTTTCCCCGTTTACGGCTGTTATCATGGTCCCTTTCACGGCAACAACCTGTAGTGGCTCAGGTGAGAACTGGGGGTCTGTCTTTTTAGTTATGACCTGTTGTACCCACACTTCATCTCCTATTTGGAACTCCTTTGTTTGCGCCCTCCTCCTTTTGTCTGCCTGTTCCCGTATTTTTCCTTTTCTTTCTTCATCTCTTCTGATGACTTCCTGGTCTGCCTCGGGTCGCGATGTTGGGTTGTTGGCCAGTCTGCTTCTGACTTGGTACTTCACCATGAGTTCGGTCGGGGTTTTGTTGGTGACCTCATGAGGCGTATTTTGATAGTCTCCCAGCATTCTGCATAGTGCTTGGTGCGGTCAGTCCCTTCTATGTGTGCCCTTTGCATGGTCTTTTTAATGAATGCCATGAATCTTTCTGCCATGCCATTGGCCTGAGGCCATCTTAGTGTGACTCTTTGGTGGCGAAATCCCATATGTTTTGCCAACACCCCAAATTCATGTCCACTGAAAGGCGCACCATTGTCTGTTTTTATCGTGTACGGTATTCCCCACTCGCTGATGACTTTGTTGAACATGGCCGCTACGTGGGCAAACGCTGTGGACTTGACCCGTTTTACAATGGGGAACCTGGAATATTCATCAATGAATAGTAGTAGGTAATCTCCCGACTCAAGTGGGCCGTAGAAGTCGACCGCGACTCTTTCCCACAGGTGGTCTGGTATTGTGGTCACTCTGAGTGGCACTGGGGATTCTGGTTTCGCAGTGCATTGGCACGCTGTGCAGTTCTTGACCCACCGGTCGACCATATCGTCCATGAAAGGGAACCAGACGTTGCACCTTAATTGTGTCTTTTTGTGTTTTCCGCCCTTTGTGGCCTTCGTCGGTAGTTTTGATGACATCCAATCTCAGTGTGGTGGGAATGACCAGCTTGCAACCCCTTAGCAGAACAGACTTGTCCTGGACTGCTAGTTTGGTATGTACTCTGGCCAGTCTCTCGAGCTCATCTCTGCACGCACCCAGGTGTCTTTGAACTGCTCTGCAGAAGTCTTTCTATTTGGTGTTCTCCGTCAGGCTGATTGCTAGAGCCATGGAGGGATCTGCTGCTGAGGCAGCAGCAATGGTTTCAATGGAGACGGCAGGGGGTAGCGCGTTGGCAGTGACATAGCTGATATATTCTGAGTCACCTGGCCTTGGAGTTGGACTGCCAAATGGGTGCCTTGAGAGGTAATCTGCAGGATTGTTCTCACTTCCCGGTCTGTGGATGATATCAAAGTCGTATTCTTGTAAGCGGATTCCCCACCGTTCAATCCTGTGGGGCATCTTTGTTTGTGGGTTGTCAAAGAGGGATAATAAGGCTTGATGATCTGTTATCAAGGTTAATTTCTTTTCAATGATGAAATTATGAAAATGTTTGCATGCCCTGACAGCTGCCAGGCTTTCTTTCTCTGCCTGGGAGTATGCTGATTCTGGAGGAGCCAAGGCCCTGCTGGTATAAGCAACCACATGCCTCGGATGAGTGTCCTGTCCACTGGTTTGGGCAAGGATGGCACCCACACCCACGGGGCTGGCATCTACGATAATTTCAGTGTGCCATTCAGGGTCAAAATATGCACGTTTCCTGGCTTCAGCGAGGGATTGTTTGAAGGTGTTGGAAGCTGATTGGCACTCACTGGTCCAGTTGTATGTGGTGTCTTTTTGTAGCAGATGTCTGAGGGGTTCAGTAATGGTTGCGAAATGTGGTATGTATCAAGCGCAGTACCCGGCCATGCCTAGGAATGATCTGACATCAGCTGCTTGACTGGGTTTACCAAGATGAAAAATCATCGAGACTTTGTCCAGGTCAGGGGTCATCCCGTCAGCAGAAAAGATGTGGCCAAAGAACTTGAACTTGGCCTTACTGAAGCAGCACTTCTCAATGTTAAGGGTTAATCCAGCTTCCTGCACCGCTGTGCACACGGCTCGAAGAGCTTCGTAATGTTCACTGCAAGACTTTCCTAACACAAGAATGTCATCACTATAATTTAGGGTCTCTTTTATGGGTCGTATTATCTGCCTGATAGTTTCATGAAAGATTTCAGCAGTTGAGGAGATCCCAAAATTGAGCCGTTTATAGCGGAACAGTCCATCATGTGATGCAAAAGTAGTGATAGGTCGTGAGTCGGGGTGGAGCACGAGCTGGTGGTACCCTTGATTTAGATCCAACTTAAAAAAGAGTATGGCTTTATTCAGGTGGACGATCATATCCTCTATTTTTGGTCCTGGGTGACGTTCTCATTGTATGGCGACGTTGGCTACTCTCATGTCTACGCACAGTCGTAGACGGCCACCTTCTTTTGGGACGATTACGAGTGGGGAGACCTATGGTGGTGGACCAGTGGCTGGTTTAATGATGTCATCGTGTAGAAGTTGGTTCAGTTCTTTTGAGACCGCTTCTTGTAGGTGGGACCCGACACTGAGCGGGTGTTGTGGGACTGGGCGGATGTCTGGGTCGATGTGCAATTAGATTGTTATCCATGTTATATATGTGTCCATGTTTCCTAGTTTTGGGGCGCCGATGAACTGATGGCGTCACCGTCCTGTACGGGTATCTTGATTAAACCTAGACAGGAGGCAGTTTGTAACTCAGCAGACATCGCCCTTTGGTGGGGCTCATGATGACATGAATGATGGTGGTGGCTGACTTGTCACCAAACGTGAGCCGTCTTTTGAATGATCCGACAATGTGGAAGGGGGCATCTGCGCCCCATTGATATATCTTAGAGGTTGTTGGGGTTAGTACAGGTTTGCTTTGAAGTAGTTGGAATTCTTTCTCACCATGATGTTTACTGTTGCCCCACAGTCAATCAGAAAGCAGAACTGTTTGTTGCAGATGTCTACCTGTATTCTGGGTGCCTCCTGTGCCTCCTCTTCGTCCATGATGAGGTTTACGAACTCATCCTGGGCATACAGGTCGTAGTGGTCCCCTTTGTAGTCACGGTTTCCTTGTGCTCCGGAGTGGAGTCTTTGTCGTGGCGGCGGTGAGCCCTGGTACTCGTCGTGCAGTTGCGTATTTGGTTCCTGTGTCTCATATTCTTGGCTGTCATCCTCTGGATATATTTCTTCCATGACTCGTACATATCTCCTCGGCCCTTGCTGGTATGGGCGTGACTGGTAAGATTGATTTGGAAATGGCCTTTGGAATGTCCTGTATTGTGGAGATGCACTTATGCGTGGTGTGGGAAACGGTTTCCCCTCTCTACAGACAGACTGAAAATGTCCTTCTCTGCCGCAATTACCGCACTTTTGGGAGAGAGCGGGGCATGACCTGGCATGGGGAAATGACATCCCGCACCTGTAGCATTCTCTATGCATGCGTGGGGTCGATGTGCTGCTCGGGCCGCTGACTCTTTTGTTTCCCATGATGTTGCTTGTATAGAGTGCCACTATAGTATCCCTTCTATCCTGCTTGTTGCTTGTTGCCTGCAGTGCTTGTCATGTGTGTGGCTTGTTTCTCAACTCTCTCTAGTATTCGTGCCATCTCATTCACCTCTTCAAAACCTGTTTCTGTAGTGCTGGTGAGACACACCCTTCAATTACTCTTAAGCGAATCGCTTCATCTAGCAAAAATGCATCGAATTGGCAGTGTGCGCCTTTGATTCGGAGCCTCGTGATGAACTCATCCACCATTTCATCGCTGCGCTGTGTGCACTGTTTGAAGATGTATCTTTCATAATCCCTGTTGGGGGCAATGACGAGTCGTTTGTTTAAAGTGGTTATTAGGCTTGCAAAGTCAGTGAGTTCTGCTGGTGGAATAGTTTTGATTAGCGTCTTTATTTCAGAGCCCGTCGTGTTAAATGAACATGCTGTGCTGGCAAGGAGAGGTTTCTTCACCTGCGGCATCTATGAAGTTATGGAAGTCCTCATGCCATTCCACCCACCTCCCTCCTTTGTCAGCTTGTGGGGACATGGAGAAAGGAGGAGGCATGCGCCATGATGTTGCTGTAGACCTTGTGACGGTTGGAGCCGGTTGTGAGCTCGAGCTCGCTTGGTCAGCTGACGTGCTCATGTTGCTTTCAGACTGGTGCCTGGCGTGTCACTGCGTTGTATTGCACTTGGGCAGTGCGTTGCCTCACAATCTCACTGTTGTAGGTTTGGGCCCAGTACGGCCTTGCTTGTAGTTGCTGCAGAACTTGCAGATGGATAGATGGTACCCAAATCTAGTGGCCCCCTCACCCGCGCCGGATCAGTCACTCCCTGCAACGTGGAGCGATGTGTGTCTGCTGTGCTCTGCTGGTCTGGGGCCTGGGCATGTGGAGCCACTGTATAGTGGGCGCTGGTGGTGGGTCACCCCAGTTGTTGTTTTGGTTAGAAGAAAAAAGAGAAGGAAAAACATATATATTTTTTCTGTAATGGTGCAGGCGGGCCCGGCGGGGGTTACCAGTCAAATGGTCGAAAACATTTGGTCGACAGACAATTTGGTCGACACCATTTGGTCGAATGCCAAATGGTCGAATTTTTTTTTTTTTTTTTTTTTACCCATTTTTTGGGTTTTTTGGGGGGGGCCCCCCCCCAACCCCCTTTTTTTTCTTTTTTATTTTTTTTCCCCACACGAAAACCCACAAAACACATATATATATATAAAAAAAAAAAATTCGACCATTTGGCATTCGACCAAATGGTGTCGACCAAATTGCAGTCGACCAGTTTGTTGTCGACCAGTTGACTGGACACCCCCGGCGGGATCGCGCATATGGGCTCCTGGAGGTAGGCATGGCAGGACGGACTGCGTCATCAGCTGTGACACGGTGGGATCGCACATGTTTGTGAACGGAGGAGTTCCGGATGCGTCGTAGCGGGAAACTGGCACTCAGGCGCTCCAGCGGCTGGAGGAAGGAGGGCTGCAGGCCAATGGGATCACCAACTCACGTTGGCAGACGCACAGTGGGATCACCGGCGTCTGCAAGGAGGCGCACTCTGGCGCTGGAGGAAGGAGGATCACAGGTTAGTGGGATCACTGACTCACATTGGCAGACGCGCGGTGGGATCACCGGCATCTGCAAGGAGGACTGCTGGTGGGACGTTCCTTGTCGCCAATTGTTAGTGGGCAAGGCCGCTCTAAACAAACACATGGACACCAGCGTGGAGGTTAGCTTCCTTCTTTATTAACGTACAACGTAATATTATCCTCGCATTTCTTTTCCTTCCCCTCTTCCCTTTTCTCAACGTCACTTCCATCTGTGATGCTCTCCTTTGGGAGGGCTGGGGCAGCCCACTGTAACAGGCACTGTTACAGGAATATGTCTTAATTGCGTATTTATAACGCGCTTAATACCCAGAGATTTCTAAGCACGGATCCAGGGATCGAGCCTGTGTTGCTTCATGTCATCTTGTTTCCAAGGCGAGCACGTTGCAGCTGAGCTATCTTCCCTGGACATGTGCATGCCTCCTCAGTCACCAATGTGGCCTGTGTGTGACCCTTCATTTTTTTCTGCGACAAAGTCTCTGCAAAAGTGAATAATACTTAGTGAACGAGAGGGGGCATAAACACAGCCCTGTCACGCGTAACAGGAGTGGGCACAATACACCAGAGTTCTTAGGCCCAGACACGAAACACGGAAGGATGTGCGAAAGTTTTCAGTTTTTTTTTTGCCGAATGGCATTTTCATCGAAAGATTTCTGTTGCCGAATGTGCCCTTTTATTTTGACTAGAAACAGCGCGGGAAGACGCTCTACATTCCACCCTTGCAGCCCCCACTGCTAGTTACTATATACCTTACCCAAACCTACCATCTGAATGTTTTTGGTAATAAGTGGTAACAAAATTGGATGCAGTTGCCATTCAGCAAAAGTGGGTGATACGACAGGGAATATGCATGATGCTTATAAGGGATCCATGTCTTAAAACCGTGGCATAAATGGCAGTGGATACAAAATATTGTGGCAAAAGTGCCCGGATTTTGCCGCCACAATCATGTAAAGGATGCAGGGGACACCCCCACAACCCCCGCTCCCCTTAAATGATATAATGGGGTACACCTTTACCAAGTCAAATGACAGCATTTTTGCCGCGATTATTTTACCAGCAACATTTTTGCCACTATTTTATTACATGATACCTTATAAGGTACATAAATATGCAATAACCACGCATTTCACTAAATGGGACATGCCAAAGTGCCTCCCAATACCGGTGATGAGGCAGTACGCCCCCTAAATACCTCCCTTAGCCTGCTGCACATTCACACTGATTCATGTATTAATTACATGCACAAGAACAAACTTGTGTTTCATCCATGAACCTAGGTCTGGGCCCCAGGAAACCAATACATATGAACCCGAGAATGGTGCATTAAAACTATTCACCATGGATCCAAATCAAAATGTTATTTTAGCCCGTAAATATACTTCTCGATGAGGTTGGCATGTTTTGACGGTAGGAGCATGAAACAGATAGTGAATTGTTTATGTTTCACAGCTGTATAAAATACCCAAGTCCACACTTCAGAGAAATAAAAAGGGGACTTACATCGTGGTTGCCCTCTGCCATCCAACCTATTCTTGCCTGCTTTTGTGAGAGGGCAAAAAGTTCTGACATACTCTCTGAAGCAAACCTAGGGGTCGAGTATAATACTGTTATCTTATAACTGCATATACACTTGAAAGAGACCAAAGGGATTTATTCTGTGTTATGCAGCTGTTTGTGTAGGAGATTCCATCGCAGGCCGTATTTTGCCCATCTGGGGCCAGATTACAGAAATGTGCACTGGTGCGTGCGCAATGTGGTACCGTATCTGCACTAGGACAAAGTTTGCCCTGGTGCAGAAAACATTGGGACAATATTCCAAAACATTTGAACCATGACGAGCACAATTATTCATGGTGTGTGCACTAGGGAAAACATTTCCAAGTGCAACAAACATGCATTTTCAATCCATGTATGCACCAGGGCAAACTTTGCCCTGGTGCTGCTAATATGGCACAACTTTGTACTCGCACCAGTGCAAAGGTTCTATCATGTAGCCCCAGATCCAGGGTGGCATACTGTCACAGAACATTATGCCTTCACAGAACATTATGGCTTTGTAGGGTCTAATCACTGGAACCCATTTTCTACTGCATCTCTTCTTCCTGAAACTGATAGTTTCACATTCATGGCACTACAGTGTACATGATCACACTAATGATGTATACATTATGTTCTGATTTATTCAATAAAACAAGATATCAAAAACACAGTTCCCCTACCCGTTCACCTTCTCACACTTTCTTCCACCCTTACTCTTTGTTCATCCTTACCCGGAATGCAAATCAGATCACCATGGTACATCACACTCAATGAAACAACGTAAGCACTGGAAGATCAATTTTGGCACCATTGCCCACGCAACACAACTACCAATATCAATCACAGCCCCACTCCCCCATCATCAATAAGGGTCTGGAAGGAGATCAAGCGGGACATGCACCTTGAAAATCTTGAATACTCTCAAACTCAGTGCACATTTGGAAACCTGACGATGACACCATATGATCTACTCAACGGAATCCGGATATCAAACACGTTCAACATTATGGCCCTCAAAGTATCCTTCAATTTTGTTAACAAAAAACCTACCAATTGTAGTCTCCGCCAAACGAAAACCAGAGGCTCGAGAAAATCTGTAGAGAAAATGACATGCAAAAATACAAACTGGTTTACCACCAACAACTTGGGACCTACACAGCATAAATGGGCAGAGTAAAAATAGCTCATTACACATACCAAAAAGCGTAAGAGCAACACGGCCAGAAGGAAGTTTGAAAATTATCCAAACATTCAAAATGCCTAAGCCTGCATCATAGGACCAACAGCATCTCAAGGGCTCTGCTACTTCGTTGCAGCACACTTCAGCAACACAATTCAGCAAATGTAGGACCACTTATTAAAGAAAGGACAACCACCAGCAAGGCCAGCTACTGGAAAAAGCACAGAGGAAACCACACATTACACCACTGATTGCCTTTTGTCACTTCTCAATTCAGCTGCAGTCAAGTATAGCACCCAAGCTGGCTCTCCAGCACATCTGCACCTCAATGTCTACAAAGCAATGAAAATCAACCTGGTCTAGCACCTTCCTTACAAGCCTTCTCCAACCCTTCCAATGAAGAAAGCATTACCCCTCACATTTTCGAAACAGCCTTCATCAAGCCCCTCCCCAAAAAATACACAGCAGATCCCAGTGACCCACAAATCTCCAACACACCATTAGCCTCTGAAATCCTTCACTGCTCGCAGCTCCTAGGCAGCTCTGTTGGTGGAGTTCACTGCCCGGATCGAAGGACCTGAGAAAAGGAGAAAGACATCATTAAAGGAGGTAGTGGAGACATTACAACCACAAAGCGCTTAAAGAATTACCTGGTTGGTTGCTTTTCGGCCGTCATAACTCCGGAACTCCATCAGCGCTGGGAACTCATCGCGACCGACGAAAAGAGAAAAGCACAGGTCAGTGAGGACAAGACATCGCTGTGCTATGCAAAGCGCCTCCTTACCACATCATAGCGCTATAGCGCGCCATCATCTCCTGGTGAGAACCAGCATATCGAGTTCTCCAAGCGAACACTCCGCGCTCCTAGGGAGATAAAAAAAAGAGACATTTAGAACAGAGAAAAGGCATGCAAGAATTACGATGCCATCAATCACAATAAGACCTACCTGAAAGACACTACAAGGGCAGCAGTCAGTGAAGTAACTGGACCGCCGCGCCCACAAAAGACAACGCGCCCCTGCACAGAGAGCAGGACGGAAAGCCCACCGATTCCGACAACCAGGTGAGAAGAGAACCTGGAGGGGCTGGAAACACAAGGGAGGTGGGGGAAAACTTACCTTGGTCGTCCAGTCCTAATATAGTCTTCATTTCCAGGCGGAATCCCATCAACACCGAGACCACATCAGGGAATCATTGGGAAGGTCACCAACGACCAACTGGCTGGGTGGCGCCCCCGTGGATACCAGGTGAGCGTAACACCAATTAACGTATGCCACTGGACATTTTCGCCTCCCTCGATACCCTTAGAGTTGAGATCATGTAAAAAGATTAAGAACGTTGCATTAAAAGAAGATGCCCTACATTGCACAACTTCCTTTCTCACCAGCAAGTCTGTAAAAACACACTTGGCCCTCTACAGATCACGTCCCTGAATCCTCATGCATGAAGTAGACCAAGCATGCCATTTTTTGCCTTTCCTTTTCAGCAACTGCATGACCCTGCCCCTGGACCGTAAAAGTAACTCAGGCTTTCTATTCTTAACTACTCAGCTGATGCTCACTAATAACTCTACTACAAATGCACCGGGGCTGAGCACATGCCTCATGCAAGTTGAGGTCTAATTTGTATTAATAATTATATAAACAAGGTAACAAATTGAAGCATAAATACATTTATCATATCGAAAATATCATATAACACTGTACAGTGGTTCAGAATAATTATTGATATTAAGTGTAACTTCGAAACAAACAAATAATATTCCAATATAAAATTATCCACATTGAGAATATTAGATATATGAATTGAGATTCACGGGGGAAGACAAACAAGACAAACAAAAAATACAAAAGGGAAGAAATGGGAGGGGGAAATCTGAAGTGAAGCAAAAACTCTACATTAAATATGTGGTACACATATTCCACTTGTTGTCACATGTAGGTACATATCTACAGGACAGAGCGTGTATTTTTTGAATTCTATGGAACATGCACACGGAATTCCACCATAGATTGTACGACAATTTGTGAGTGGTTTTCCAGTTTGGAGCAATAATATGGAAAGCAACATACATTAAAAAAAACAGAACAAGGCTGGACTTGGTATAGGCAACAGGAAAGGATTAACTAAAACACCAATCATTAAATTGCATTTGACTGTGTAAATCGGGCAAAGCTATGGGGAAAGCTTTGGGTTGTCGTAACTGGATATCGGAAATTCTTATCCAATTCCATACCAATACTACTGCCAATGTGCATCTGAATTATGAAGGTGCAGTTTCATCTTCAAGCCATTTGAGCAGTGGAGTTCAGCAAGGCTGTGTGCTGGCTCCCCTGCTGTTTAATTTATATTTGTCAGATTTACTGGCTCGTTTACATGCACATTCTAATTGTCCTCCCAGGGCAGGGGACACTAAGATCTCTTCGCTGTTGTATGCAGATGATTTGTTCATCTTTGATAGAACTTTTCCTTGTATGAGAAATATGATATATGAATTGCAGGCTTACAGCTCTGAAAATGACTTGACCTTAAATTTAAATAAAGCCAAAGTGATGGTTGTTGCCCATTGTAAGATAAATAGAGTAATGATGATTCCTTTAAGGGGCTTCATTGATTATACTAACAGTTATTGTTATTTGCGGCTTGAGCTCTCCTCAATTGGTGATTACACCTTAAACAGTCAGTCAGTAAGCTTTATTTGGCAAATTGCCTTTAGCATACAAATATAAATAGATCATAACTAAATACATTACACAAAACATTTAGATATCAATTCATAGTAGACAACAATTTAAAATACACAGTTCATAAAATATCTTCATTATATGGCCTGCGAAAACAACAACAAAACCAGCATGAGCACATCAATTGGGTTAAGGCAACATCCCACGCAACCATGCACGATAAATACATTTGGCAACAAAATATACATCGTTCAGCACAGCCATAGATTTGCATAAGGTAACCGCTTCTTGCATGGATTTCACAGATGCTTTTCTGAACAGGGGTAACAGATAAATCTTACTCAAGTGACAGTAGCACTCACAGAAGAGCAAAACATGAACAACGGTTTCAATCACTAGACCAGATTTTGGACAGGTTTCTGTATTTGTACTCCCCCATCCCTTTGTGATTGATGCAACCTGTAGACCAATTCTAAACTCCAGAAATATGGTACAGGCCCGGGCAGGTGAGACCAGATATAGATAACTCTCTCCACCCTAGACTGGTTTCATGGAGAGGTATACCTTCCCTACCTTTAAATTCAGACATGATGCAATGAGACATTATTGGATCTCGCATTTAACAAACTGCTTGATGTCTCCGGTTGTCCGGAAATGCTACTTCATGTCTCCGGTTGTCCCGATAATGCCACAGTTCTTCAATGTGGCAGCCAGTTTAAAGTATTGCCTAACATGAGTCGACCATTGGAGTGAACGTCCATAAGGGTAGTTCATCAGATCTTCATATGCTGCTTTGTACTTGACAAGCGCAGTCCAAGCCAACTGGTGCATAATAGGGTCAGGGCTGCATTCCATATGGAGCGGGGCATTGGGAAATCTGTACAGCAGTCTGAGTACATTTTTTAGAAATATATTCTCTGCTGTTTCTAGATTGGGGCACTTTATGTGGTCCCAAATGTCTGTTCCATAAAGTACAGATAGTACGGTCTGGATGGAATAAATGTCAATTGCTTGTAACACTGCTCACTCTCCAGGAGAGACATTACATCTTACTAATAGAAGCCAAAATCAGAAAGGTGAGCTTTTGGCCCCTTGGAATGTGCATATGGTAATGTATGCGATTACATCAGAATAATTCTGAGTCCAAATAACCAAACCAACTCAAGAAGATGGCAAAGTATTGTTTTATTAATAATTATATAAAACAAGGAGGTTACAACGAACATCAACATACGTACGCTCAGTCTCTCAATGATCTCCACAAAAATACAATTCTTATAGCTGAATATACGTCAGAGTGACGTCATACTACGTAGCAATAATAAAATACCTATCAAGGATCAGGATTTGTTAAGGGAAACATCTAGATATACATTTGTATAGGAGATAGGATTTTTATTGGCTGCCCTTTATCAGGTGGACAACTTTTGTCTACCTCTTAAAACATGTCACTTTAGAAACATTTGATACACAGTTTCTCATTGGTCTTACAAGCTATAAGGTCCTTCGTTATACGGACTAATGAAATTGGTTGGTACGCTTGTGCCATGTCTGGAACATTCGGTTCATTTAGCAGCACATAAACCCAGATCCAGGTGCAGGGAAATAGGACATGAAGCTACCTCATACCCAATCAGCCTTGCATCTCTCATCACCCATGCCTTCTGCCATGAAATTGTCTTTGTACTTGGACTTGGCTCACGTGACAACATCTAAACACTCATTGAACTTTTGTTTTCTGCAACATTTTGTGAATGTGTAATTTTCTTTTACACTTGAGAGTTTGCTCGGTTATTTGCTTCATCTTTAGCTTCTTCAGCATCCATACATTATCTTCAGTCAATATCACGAGACGTTGTGGACACTTTCTTATGACGTCATCAGTCATTTGCTTAGTTATTTCTCATATTTCTTCAGGGAGTTCCTCCTGCAGGTTGTCATTACTTTGAGGGTACATTCAATAGGGTTGTCTCAATGGCTATCGTCTTTCAAATACTCGCTGCAGTATTGATATAATAGCTCATGTTAGGCAAGGCATAATCTCCTGTCTACAATACAATGGAGGTATGGGGACGGGATCTCCTGCAGATGTACATAGCTGCTCCTCTACAAAGGCAAAAAAATGGATGGGTTTACTAAACAGATTTGCTACCCAGACTGCAGGTTTCACTATTAAAGGTGCCTTACTGCTTTACAATCTATGTTTTCGTCCGGCAGTTCTGTATGGGTAAGAATCTCTAACTGTGAATAATCTGTTGTGGATAAACTGCCTAGAAGCGCATTTCTAGCAGAAGATTTTGTAACTACCCCAATCTGTTCCTATGGAATATTTGCGCCTGGAATTGGCTAACATCTCTCTTCGGGGGATGGTCCTAAGGAAGCGTGGCATCCTATATATTAAATCCAGGGCAGCTCCCAAATGTTGGTTGGGAAGCGTGGTGTCCTGTATATTAAATTCAGGGTCTCTCTCAAATGTTTGTTGGGGGAAGGCTCTGGTGGAACAATGATCGGGTGTGAGTATGAGGAGACAATGCGTACAGTAAACAATTGAATCACTGAGATTGGAATGGTAATTTTGAGCACCTGTATAAGTTAAACAATCATTAATTGGTTGCGGCAGAAACTTACAAATATTTGACTCCTCAGTCTTACATGTTGCTTTGTCCAGATCCTGCTGTTCACAGTTTCCTCCTTTTGATTTGCATCAATCAGTTACCACTTTCCCCTATTGTGTGACCATTGCGTAAACTCCCACTTGAAGAGAGATTTTGTCGGATCTGATGTAGGGAGGACATGCTTGAAACACCTAGGCATAGCCTTACCAAATGTGTTTGTTTATGTCCTGTCTATATCAAGGAGTTAGGGTTGTTAGTCCATAACTGTGATTTGATAAAATCTATGTCCTTCTGTGCTTGTTGCTTAAATTCTGATCCTACCACTGAATAACTGGCCTTATATCGAGTGTGGCTTAAAGCAAAGGAGATATTGCAATGTTAGTATATGGATTACATCAATTCAATATCTAATGTTTGTTTGTTATTTATTGACAGTTTGTGAATATTTTATGTATGGATTATTTATGGATTTATATATCATTGTGAAAAGTTCTTGTGAGTTGAACACAATGCAGATTATTATTATTAATTCCTGAAATGAAAACATACAGACAATTCCACATTTTTCCCCAAAAAGAATAAACATGTTCACATTTAAATATGGAATTATTGAAATCAGCAGAAGAGGTTTGACAAGACCAGCATAAATTAGAAACAGTATTGGCCATTTTTCAAATTCTAAGTGGTGTTACATAGGCTCTATGTAGGACAAAATAGTGCGATTGTTTGAGATTGCAGCAAGTGAAGTGGGAAAACACTGTTCACAAATTTTGACACAGACATCTGATGAGAGTTGAAAATTACCATTTCCTAGCAATCGTAGAATTAAGAGGATCATTTTCTTTGGGTTGGTTAAGAATGGATTATTTATAAGTTTTAGTGGATGGGGAGTGCATTGACAATCTATTTATATAGAATGTATATTTTGGTGGCAGAAAGGTACAGCTTTAGTAATTGAGTTTACAAGCGCAGCATATCCTTTGTAATCAGCTTTATTACTATTGAATTTAATACAACGTTGAGGGAATGGAATAGCGATCATTTTTAGGAATATATGTTTAACCAGAAAGATTTGAGCAGAATACCATCCTTGTAGCATATCATGTTTGGGTCTAAACGGGAAGAATTTATTAAACCATAAAAAGGGGTTGATGGAATCTTGAGCAACAAAAGAGCAATTTAATAGGGAAATCCAAGCATTTGTAAAAGACTGTAGAAGAGGAAACTTCTTAATACCAGGCCAAGAAGATGTCTGAAGAAAATGACATATAGATAATAAAGCAATTAAATTAGATTCTATTTTAACCAAGTAGGATCATCTATCATTTGAGATTCATTATATTGAAACAAAATGATTTGTCGTTATAGAAAAGATCTCTGATATTTTGGAAAATCTGGAAATTATACACTCCCCATTATCTCTATTTGCTTTAAGTTTATTAACAGCAATTTTGGGAGTTTTATTATTGAATTGAAAATTAGATTACAGTTTTTTTTAATTTCTTTTAAGAATGTAGTTGGTAACAATAATGGAATAATTGAAAGATTATAAAGGATAATAGGTCCAAGTGTCATTTTGATAGAACATAGATGACCCAACAGGCTAGAAAAAGAAGGAGAACATTGATTAATTGAACAATTTATTTTATCTATAATTATATTTTGATTTAGAGTTAGAGTAGAAGTAATATCCTTGGATATAAGGATACCAAATATTTAATGAATGAAGGGCACCATTTCATACCATATGAAGGAATATCATACATTCTGCAAGAATTAGTTAATAGTAACATTTCCGATTTATCAAAATTCAATTTATATCGAGAAGCTTTAGAGAATTTATCTATATTGGTAATTAACTTAGGGATAGATGTGGAAGGTTCAGATAAATAGATAAAAATATCATCAGCATAAGCAGAGAATTTGATTGAGATGTCCTTAATGGTAATTCCTTTGATGTTGTTATTAAAAGTAATTATTTAAAGAAGAGGTTCTAAAGCCAAAATAAAAAAATAACTGAGAAAGAGAGCATCCTTGCCTAGTTCTACGAGACACGGGAAATGATTGAGGGAATGTATTATTAATAAAAATCCTGGTAGAGGGTGAAGAGTATAAACATTTAATGAATTTGGAGAATGTAGGACTAAACCCATGCCAATTTAAAGATTCAAACAAAAAAGGGCAGGCGGCATGATCATAAGCTTTGTCAGCATCTAGTGTAAGAAGAATAAGGACAGATTTTGATATGAGAAAGAACATTAATAAGAAGTCAGTTATCAGAAGAAGCATATCTTCCTTTAATAAAACCTGATTAGGCTATGTTAACAAGTTTAGGTTTTATCCCTTCTAATCTATTAGCAATAACTTTGGGCAGAATTTTGATTGAGGATTTATTATAGAAATGGGGCGATCTTTTTTAACATATGAGGGATATTTGACTGGCTTAGGAAATATAATTAACAGGGCTTTTCCAAAGGCTCCGAAGCTATGAACTTGTGAAATTAAATAATTAAATAATTCAAAGAGTTCGGGAGAAAGTATGTTTGAGGAGGAACAATAAAAGTCAATAGATAACCATCTGGCCCAGGAGCCTTACCCGTCTTAAGATCAAGAATATTTCTTTGAATTTCTTGTAACGTAATCGGGGCATCTAAAAAGGGCAAATCCACTGGATTATCAGTAATTGTCTTATTATTATGCAGGAAACTAAGAATATTGTCATTAAGGATAGTATGATCAGACAAATAAATCTCTCATTAAAATTCAAAAAAATAGGAATGAATTTGGTCAGTACCAGTAGCTCTAATGCCTTGTTGATTAATAATATATATAATAATAGTTTATCTTTTTTTTTTCCTTAGATATGAAGCTAATAACTTACCAGTTTTATTAGACACCCCTATAAAACTTGGCTTTTGTTCTTAACAAAGAGGAGCAAGCTTTATTTGTATTCAATTTCTTTTAGACAAGAGGGATTTAAATGTAGCATAGTGGGTTCACTAAAGTATGAGGATTCAAGTAACTTAATAGAAAGAAGTCGATTATTTGATATCTTATCATTTTGTTTCTTCATAAATGCAGCATATTTTATAATAAAACCTTGTAAAGTAGCCTTGAATGCATCCAAGTTATTATGTGCAGAAGTATCAAGCGTGTGGTTGTTGTTGAAAAATTCAGTACAGAAGTAATTAGCTTGGTGAATAAAAGAAGGATCGTTTAATAAAAAGGAATTAAACTTCCATTGAGAAGAGAAATTAGGTTCAGGCTCCCATTCAAGGACAGTAGGGAGTGGAGTATGATCAGATATAACAATAGGGCCAATCCCTGAGTGAAGAATATTATAAGCAAATGGAGAATTCATAAATGTATGGTCAAGTCTAGATAGGGATTTATATGGGGGAGTGAAATAGGTACATTCCTTCAAATCAGGGTGACAAAAGCGCCAACAGCCAATAAGGTTGAGATAATCTTTGAAGTTAATAAATTGTTTGCGTCATTTTGAATTAATGAATTTAGTGTCAGATTTTCGATCAAGAGTGAAATCACAGGTTTGGTTAGAGTTTCCACAAACAATAAGGCATTCATAATCTTTTTTTAAAAAAGAATTTGCTTTAAACTGATCATAAATAATGGATATGGGTCATTAGGTCCATAAACAATGACAATTGTGACTTGCAATTTAATAATATTTGCTTCAATAATTGAGCAGTGACCTAAGGGATCGTGGTCTTCACTAATTCATTGAAAATAGATTCTTTTGTGGATGAGCATACTAACTCCACCTTTTTTCCCTACAGCTCGTGCAAAAAAAGTCTAATTCACAATCTAACCCTTTCACATTCCAAAACACATCTTTAATACTCATTGTAACATAAGTGTGGATTAGTGATAATCAAGCAACCACTCTGAACTGCAAACAAGTATATATATACTGTATTATAACAAGTAGATTTCAAGTACAATTTATGCTTGGAAATACAATTACTATTAAAAGAATATTTAAGAGTAAGAACAGTTCTATTATGAGGTGAGGGAAAAACAAAAGGGAAGGGAGCATAAAAGGATATGAAGTAAAAGTACCAAATATTAATGAATGGAGATGCTATATATGAGCAAGCAAAATGTAATATGAGACGAGAAATAATCAAATAACTCTAAGGAGCTGCCATAGGTAAGACCAAGACAGTCAGCCTGGAGTCAATGAGCCCTGACAGAGTGAGTTAGATAAAGGATAGTACATCAGATTATAAGGCTGCATTATTAAACTTTCAATACAATTATAAATAAGCCATAGTTATTAAGATCAAAGTGCAAAGTTAACTATTTGGGGCATGCAAGTTGACATCTTGAAGACAACAAATAGACTGAAACGTAACCCTATCGAAGCCAAGCTTATGATTGATTTACAGCCCTCCCACTTCTGAGGCCCATTTCAGTCCCCTGGCCTGAAGAAATGGGAACATGTCATCTGCCTATGACAAGGTCGAAAAACCTCAAACTCTTGATGGACAGCGACCTCAGGTATGAATCACAGGTTAAATCCATCAAAAGGAACTAATTCTATTAAATCCATTTGGCTTTATCTGACCTTCCCCCAAAGAACCATCAAAGTGAACTGTGTACTGCCAAGATTAGGTGATGACAAGAGCATCTACCTGGGGCTCCAGGATTATCTACTGAACAGGCTATAAAGTGTCCAACGCATGGCAGTAAGACCTCTTCTGAAATTTCCAAGGCATTAACACATCACCCCAGCCTAACTAACACTACAATGGCTCCTGCTCAAGCAAGGTTTAATATCAAACCTCTACACATATCTTTTATTAGCCACTAAGACACCAAATTGCTTTGGAACTCACCTTAACCTAGCATACAGCAACATGCATGGGGACCAGCCCAATTACTAAACAGCAACAGAGGGGCAGAGGAAACTATGCATATCCCACTGTACCTTCCAGGGCAGGGGCTTGGAATCCACCACAAGGAAATCCATCTACTGCACACAATTTAGGACACTTTGATCCAGCAATGGGGCCTTTGTAATGGTGCTACCTCACCACCAAACTATAGAATTATATGCTAGGTTTAGGTGCACAGCTGAAAACCACCTGACCTTTAGAAATTTCCTGAAAACCTGGCTACTCAACTGACACTAGCATGAGACCAGCACATCAAATGTCAACCAAGAGATGCCTACTCTTGGTAATAGCGATAGGCCCGAACCTCCTATGCCAAGTTCCAAAATCACAAAACTACACATGATTAGTCAGCCATGGTCTGTGGGAGATTGGACTCATTGGAGTCGGTTTCCCCATGACCTTCAAACCAAAATGAACAGACACTCTTGTGAACATTCAACAGGCCAGCTAAAGACTAAGGGAGATGTTCATGGTGCCCCCCCGGCCCTCCAAACTGAAGTGGAACAGCAAGAATCCTTGCCAAAAGAGCCAACAGCCAAATACTCCAATAAACCAGACTTACAAATTGAAGATTAAGGTTGCCTCTCACTTAACCATTCACTGATGCCCTGCAAACGATCTACATTTTTCGCTCTATCTTAAAATACTCAGACAATCAATCCTCGAACATGGCAGCAAGATGCATGCAAACACACTACATTAACTGACCAACGCCACCAATAGCTTCCTAGCCCTATTACTCACCCCAAACCAGCAGCAAAGTACCCACTTACTTCAACTGATAAAACCTGGGCTCTCCCTTCTGGATGAAGCACACTCCCAATGTTTCTTTGCCATTGGCCACCTAGAATCACAGCCACACTAATGAAAGCAACAACACCACAGGAGTCACAACTGCCTTTTTCTATATCCCACTAGTCAACCTCATCCTCCCTTTTCTTGCAAAGTCCAGCACAGCGAGGCCTCCAAAATGGCAGAGGTGTGCTGCCCAGGACCAAATTACATTGTCTTCCATTTGAACAACTGTTAATAATCAACAGAGATACCGCCTCCTTTTACAGATGCTGTTTACAACAGAACATTTCAACCCTAACATTTCAACCTCAACATTTCACCATAAATCCTCTCCCTCATGCACAAATGCCTCCATGATCTTGCTCCCCCCTAATTGACTCAACACATATCCATGCCTACCCTCTCTAAGCCATCCAGACTGGCCTGCACTAACCTGATTACCATGCCCAAAACCCGTACAGTGCGTGCAGGTGGCTCTAGCTTCCCAGCCATGGCTGCCACACACTGGAACGCCCTACCTACGCACCTCAGGAGCATTGACTCTCACCTAGCCTTCCGCAAAGCCATCAAAACCAGGCTATTTGTTTGATCGGTTCACATCAAGCTCACTGAACCTCACCTAACTTTCTTGTACTTTTTGCATCTGTACACCTCTTACCCTCCACTTTGTAACCAAGTAACCACATTGTAACCGTAATCTTCACCATGAATATTTCCTCTCTGTAACTAAGCAACTACAGTCTGTAACTGCAATCTTGATTATGCACACTTCCTGTAAAAGCGCCTCAATGCCTGTGGGCTCAAGTGCTCTATACAAATGTAAAAAATAAAAAAATAAAAATAAACCTAGACAATCAACTAATAATACAATACAATGGTTCCATCTAAAGTTCACCCGAGAGAATACATATATTAAATCTTTCCATCCATTGATATATAAGTTACACTCCTTTCGTTTTAAGCTATTGACTAATCCCAGATGGTGGTCTGCTTACCGCATGAATGTTGGACTCTGTACTCACTATCACCTTGCTTTGACTGAATAGCACTACAAATATCACAAGCAAGAGGGCCCTGTATTTAGAAGGATGTCATTTGGGGATGCTAGGGGTCTCAGCTGCAACCCCTGCTGTACCAGCTGTGACCCCTGCTGTCTCCCGTGCCACTCCTGCCCAAAGAAAAATGCATTATTATTATCTTTTTCAAACTGGCTGCAGGTTACCCTTTGGCCCGTTTTCCACCCCGTTGCTGCTAAGATTTTATTAGCCTCTAAGACCCCCAATAAGCTTTGCATTCGGAATGTACTCACCTTAACCTAGCATACAGCAACATGCATGTGGACACAGTGGTTCCATGTGATAATGTCCCTGCAAAACATTATCACATTGAACATGTGGGGACACCCCTGTAATCCCCCAAACCTTTTGATTTTTCAAGGGGAGCAGGGGACACCACCGCAAACCCTGCTCCTTCTAACACTGTTAGGCAGAATCCTGTGCAGTGCCCTTAGGGACCACTACACACCATTAAGACTACAGGTGGCAATACAAGTGTTACCTTTGGTACAAGCCTGTACTACTATGTTAAAGTGGTAGCAGTAGCGGAGCAGCCAGGCTTATCTCAAGAGTATATGAGCAGTAGCAGAGATTACACAAAGGGACAAAAATCACTGTGACTCAAGCAAACACTGACTCAAGGTTTCAGGTAAAAAAATATAAGTACATTTATTTTTAAACCATTTGTTATTCACACAACACTTCTATTAAATTCAAAACCACACGAAAAATACAGGGATGAGGCCGGCCTAGCGACGATGAATAAAAGGTGCGCTCCTTAAAAACAGGAGAGGCTCTTCAGGTGGCTATCCGGACCACTACAGCAATGTGAAGCGATTTCGACCACGAAGGGATTCCTCTGACTGAAGAGGACGAGCTGGTTATCCCCACTAGGCTCAAGGGAAGAATACTCCGGACTGGATCTTCTCTTAGTCGTTGAAGGGTAGATAGCTAAGGACTGCAGCAGGGCTTCACCGGTATGGGATAGTTGCAGCAGTCGACCTCTCCTCCGCTTCTCTTTGGTTCCTTGTAGTTCCAGTGGCGGCTCTCTGACTTCCAGCCCAAGAGACCTGCCTTTTATGCGAAAATCCCCCATTTGCACAGCCTGGCTGTCAATCACACAGCAGGGGGATTGTCCAGCCAGGACAACCACCTCAGCCCATGGCCGGTCTTACAACAGATTGCACCCCAGGCGGGAAGCATCGTTGGCGCCCCCCCGACCTGACCTGTGATCTCATGCATGTGTCATGGGCTGAGCAGCGGGACTGGGGACTATGAGTTAACAAAATTGTCAATGCTGGCATCTGCTGAATTTCATGAACCTCAGAAAACAGCAATAAGAGGGTCAAACTCGAACAGGCCTGGTTGTGTTAGTCTGCTTTTGCTCTTCATTTTTACTAACAATGACCCGTTTGCTGCTGTGACTCAGGTCAGAGAATCGACAATGTCAGATCTACACTAATGTCGTTCGTATGACCTCAAACATTTAGCCACTCTTAAAAGGTGATGAGCTGGTCTTGAACAGTGTTACTTGAACCTCCAAGAACAAGAACCAGCAACATACCCACCGATAGCTGTACAAGCCCGTCTATCTCAGCATTAAAATACATGCATTTATGCAATATGTATTGCATCAAATATTTCACGGGAGATTAAATATATTTAGGAGGGACACACATAAACAATATCACTACTCCATTTGAGTGGTAAAGTCTACTTTAAACATATTTAGAGAGTTGACATGCATGTCCAATTCAACATAGCTCCCAATGTTAATGTTAGAGAGGTGGCGCTCTAAAATTATGACATTACAATGTGGACTTTACATTGAAACACACTGCAGTGCATTACCGTGGCACAGAAATGGCAGTTCTAGTATTGGGGTTTGTTTCGCTCATGCTCTTGAACTCTCAACAATCTTAAATGTTTCCTTCGTGATCACTCATTTTATCTCCCAACGGCACCATGAAACTGTAAGATCGCAAAGAAAAACGATGTCTACCATCCCAACATAAAAACAAAAACAATCAAATTCTTAAAGGGTGGAAGGCAACCTTTTCTTGGGACTCGTTAAGTTTACTTTTTGCAAATTACTAGTCGCATGCAGCTTGAATAACATTTCATTTCAAGGGACTTGGAGTACTGCGGGTATCAGGGGAAGCATCTGCAGTGTACCGCAAGCGTAGTGCGCTTTGCCCTCCACCCTCACCCCCCAGCCTTGCAGCCCTGCACTTTTTCACATTCTCCTTTATGGTAAAGAACATTGTCCCGAGCTTGGGAGAGAAATGGAATATGCAGAAGGAGCTACCTCCATAAGGTGTGTTTAGAAGCTGGTGTATCAAATGCAGAAATGGGTGGCATCAAGAGCCCCACGCTCTGAAACACCTTTTGTGCACTGGTTGGTCACACGACAGAAAGTGTGAGCAGGTCATTCCCCAACACTTGAACCATTATTTAGAGACCTGGCTTTGATTAATGTGGAGTTAGCTAGTCATGGCCATTTCCCAGAGTTTGTGTTAAAGGAGATTGGAAGCTGCACGGTGCGGGGTATTTTAAAGGCCATGAATTGATGCTACAGCATGTCGCCCCAATGGAACAAAGAAAGTGAAGCATGCATCCTGCAAGTCTGGGTATTTGCATTATACGGAAGACGGGCCAACCGTCCACGGAGACGGTTTCTACTATAGTTGCTCAGTCGCTTTCCCAAGCCAGCTGCTGTGCAGACTTCGCTCAGCTTTTGGTCCAGCGCCTGCATCCATCCGTCACACCATCATTCACAAGGCACGTTCGTGTTGGTGTTTGTTTATCTCGTTAGACTAGCGTGATTGCTATTCCAAATAAAAGAAGAACAACGACAAAGAGTATAAGACAAGTCTGAGCGAACAGTGAAATGTATGAAACTCTTGCACTAAAATAGAGTCAGCAGTGCATGCACAGGAAAGAGGGAACGACGAACAATATGCTCGGGAGCTGGAACTAGGGGGGCGTAGTAACCTCCAAACCGGCTCATGCGTGGCACTGGCCCCCAGGGCCTCGCCCTCGAAGTGATTTTGGCCTGGCCACGGGTCGAATGGTCGACAGACGGACCAATCCAACCCCGCTGGAACTTGCAACTATCTAAGATCTGCTGACGGTGACACTCTGCCCAGTTCTTCCGAGAACCAGCCTTTTGATCTCCTGAGGAGAGTCCACCACCAGTGCTTGCTTCCTTTTTCATGACTACTTGAGCCTTGACAAAAGTGTCTAGCTTTGTGGCCTCCAGAGGCCGTTCTTGGTTGGCCCAGTCATCTCCGCAATACTATTTTAAAATAAATAAAACACCTATGCAGCAATAGGCCTCACCTGTGAGGACGGGAGGAGAGAAGTGTGCTTGCCTTGGCAGGCTGTAGTTACTGCCAGGTGTCCTGAAACAAGGCCAATCAGCGAGGGCAGGATGCAGCAACTGTTTGTATTTGCTGATTCTGCTGCTGCTTGGCAGTGTGTGCTTGTGATGCGAACAACTTCAGGATTTAGTGACCCACTCGCTCCTCTTTTCTGTAATGGCCGGGGCCGACAACAACAGCCAGCCCCAATCGATCCACACTTCATTGTCAGTGCGCGCCCATAGTCTGGAGGAGGGCACACTGCATGTGCGCCCATGGGCCTGGCTGGCGCCAGCGCCATCCAGGGCCAGGGGAAGGTAATAAAGCAACAAATGTTGCTAATTTATTTGCCAATTTCCCTGCCCTGCCTGAGGGCCGAGGCCAGGCCGTTTCTTTGCCCGGGCGAGGCAGGCAACTGCCCGGGGCGCAATAGCCCCAGGGGGTGCAATTTCCACGGTCCCTGGAGCCTCTGGAGGGGATGGAATTCCCCAGTTTGTGGGGCAGCGCATTGACATGGGGAAAGTTCTGCAGGTCAGGTGCTGGCGCTGCCCCTTCCGACTGTAATGTCACGTAGTACTTTTGTACTACGTGACATTACAGAAGTCAGAGGCTCCCTCTGACCACTTTCGCGCCACTTGGGGTGGGGAGTATTAGCACACCAATAAAAAACCCCCTGCAGCTAAAACCAGCCCCTTCCATCACAATGCCGGCAGGAAACTGCTAATGGTGGCCCATTAGTCACTAAATGGTTTTGTGCTGGCATTGAGATGGGAGGGGAGGTGCAGTGGGCTGTGGGGAGTGGGCGTGCCTTGCAAGGACGCACAGTGGGCCCCGACACGGTACAAACAGAGACCCGTTTGGGCCCATGGTGCATCCCTGCAAGCCCAGAAAATGGCCAAAATAATAGTTTAAAGCAGCACTATTTCTTTCATGCCACTTCTTTTCCAAACTATATATCAATTACTCTTTAAACCACTTCCATGGTAATGGTGATGAGTTACTTCACTATGCGGATAATAGTTTTGACCAGTGTTGCTGAGTAAATATTCTTTAAGCCACAAACCGGTTTATTTATTTATGCAATGTTTTTCAGGTACATGGAGAAGATAATTTATTTATTTATGCAATGTTTCTCGGATACCTTTATCCGGCACACATTGCATAAATAAATATGAAGGTACCCGACAAATATTGGATGAATAAATAAATAATCCTGGTCCATGTATCCTTACAACAGTCAAGACTTTACTGTATCAAAGCATACATTTGATTCCCATTCAAAGAATGTTAAAGTGATTGTTTATTGGGTTCAGGTGTCTCCTTGGCATTGCCCTTTTGGCTTAGGTTGCCTCCAAACCCTCTTCAGCATCTTTTGTTCTTTGTTGGTTGTATATACTGCATCCTATGCCATATTCATGGTCTCTTGGTGTGCCCAGTCCTCATTATCTGCAGCCTAAGTGGGACTGGGCCATAAAATTGTCTTGGGCAACAGTAAAAAAGTGGTCCACCGTTGCAAATGGCAATTCACTCCTTGTGTCACGGACTGTTTGACTTTGGGTAGGAGTTCCTTAACGGTGTAGTTTGGGAATGGCGCGCAGGGTTCAGTGGGAGTGGTGGGCGGGGTGCGGCGGAGTGGAGCGTGGGGTGCATTGGGAGTGGCGCATGGGATGAGGTGCAAGGGGGGCGCATTCCCAGTTTTTCGCCCTGGGCACCAAATGGACTACAAACTGCCCTGGCCGAGGCCACAGCCTGCAGCAGTGCCAGTGGTAGAATACATGTGTAACACGTTCATTTCCTAACATTATAAAAATGAACAGGCACATTTGTTTTTATAATGTTAGGAAACTAACGTGTTACACGTGCATTCTAGCACTGGCACTGTGGACTGCTGGTGCAGCGCCCCCTAGAGGCTGACTGACGTCAGGCAGCCGCCTGGGCTGCCTGATGCGAAGACCGGCCCTGCCTCAGCCAATCATGAAAAAGTGTGACATGGGTTTCCTAGGATACCCTGTGCAGGGGGTGACTACACCCCTCCCTCACATTCAGCCCACCTAGACTCCCAGGCATCTATAGGAGGGCTTCTTGGCAGAAGCCCGCCAAAAGACAGTGAACAAAGAACACAAAACTGGTTTGCCGCGCAAAGTAAAACACAAGGAGTTTAACAAAAAGAAATGCAAATAAACCGCACCGGAGCCAAAAGAAAAAGCATTTGGTCAAGCGGGTTTAAGTTCGAGGCTAATACAATAGCCTACAATACTACCACATTTATATAAGATAACCGCGGTAGAAAAGTTTAGGGTAGATACCACTGCCACCAGCCAATTCTAAATGTTAAAAGAGCGAACCAATGCGCTATGAGGTACAGATAAAAAGGGCTAAGAGTTAACCCTTCCAGTACCCCATGTAAAATGGGGTGTACTGGATCTGTGGTTAATTTGACTAAGTAAAGTTAATGGCAACTTTACTCTTTTCTGGGAGACAGTAGTCATCCTTAGAAATGGAGTCGGTGGGAAGTCTGAACAACATCCCTGTTTCACTGCACTGAAGGCGCTGTGTAACACACAAAAGGAGGGGGCCACTGAAGTGGTGTACTCCAGAGCCCACAATCCTACAAAAACAGGTAAGAGACACATGGCAAACGTGGTTAAGGGTGGGGGAAAAGCTCACACTCTTACCAAGTGGGAAGCAATAACTCCAGAATTCCAGCAAAGCTGCTGAGGGACTCACTAGGTAAGGGAAATTAGCTATGAAATGAGAATTCTCCCTAACACTCGCCCTCCCCAGACTAAAGGACAGGAGGATTTAATCCACTCCTGGATGGTTCTCATACCTCTAGTCGGTTACAAACATCCTAGAGAGACCATCAGCATTTTAGTGGTGACTTCCTGCTCTGTGCTCAATGGAAAAATCAAATCCTTGCAGACAGATTGACCATCTGAGTAACTTTGGGTTTTCCCCTTTCATTTGCATCAGCCATCTCAAGGGGTGGTGGTCAGTCTGAAAGATGAAGGTAGATCCATACAAGTATGGTATGAACCTCTTCAGTGACCACACAATAGCAAAACATTCACTTTCTATTGTTGCCCACCTTGTCTCAGCATCCTTTAGCTTCCTGCTGATGAAACGAATGGGGTGTTCCTTACCTTTCTCATCCAGTTGACTAAGGACTGCACCTATACCTACATTAGAAGCATCAGCTTGTACAATGAAGGGTTGGTGATAGTCAGGAGCTCTTAGGACTGGAGCTTGACAAAGGGCTTTCTTCAGACCTTCAAAGGCTTGATTGCACTCCTCATTCCACCGGACCGTTTTAGGGAATTTGGGAGAGGAGATGACATTCAAGGGAGAAGCTATGGTCCCATAGTTCTCTATGAAGTTCCTGTAATACCCAGTGAGACTTAAGAAGGCTCTCACTTGGGTTTGAGTAGTAGGGGTGGCGCAGTTTTGTACAGCTTGTACTTTGCTAGGCAATGGCCTTATTTCACCTCCTCCTACCTCATGTCCAAGGTAGACCACTGTACTCTGACCAATTTGACATTTGCTTGCCTTTATGGTCAGATTGGCCTGTTCCAGAGCCTGCAATACATAGCCTAGGTGTTTAATATGTTCTTTCCATGTAGGGCTGAACACTGCAATGTCGTCCAAGTATGACATGCAGAAGTCCTCCATCCCATTCAGAACTTGATTGACTATCCTCTGAAATGTAGCAGGTGCATTCTTTAATCCAAAAGGCATTACCTTAAATTGGTAGAGGCCAGATGGGGTGGAAAATGCAGTTTTATCCTTGGCATTGTCTGTCAGGGCTATTTGCCAATAGCCTGAGGTTAGGTCAAATGTGCTGAGGTACTTGGCTGCACCAAGTTTGTCCACCAGCTCATCTGTCCAAGGCAAAGGATGGGCATCAGTCATGGTGACTGCATTCAGAGCTCTATAGTCCACACAGAATATCAACCCCTTGGATCCTGCCTTTGGTACAAGTACAACTGGGCTAGACCATGGACTAGTAGAGGGCTCTATAACCCAGAGACCAAGCATCTTGTTAACCTCATTCCTTATATGGGTTCTTACATTGTCTGACATCCTGTACCCCCTGTTTCTGACAGGCAAACAGTCATATCATGCTGTCTCCAAAGGGTTAAGCCTGGTGAAAGTGAGAACAGGGAGGCAAACTGATTTAACAGTAATTTGCACTCATCCTGCTGGTCAGATGTAAGACTGGAAGAGAGATTAACTCCTTCCACTTGCTCATCTAAAGGTAAGCCTCTGAGGAGGTCAGGCAGAGGTTCACTCTCCTCCTCCTCCTCCTGAGCTGGAGCTAGAAGCAAAGCTCCTATGTCAGGTCTAGAGACATACGCCTTTAAACGGTTGGTGTGAAAGACTCTGGGAGCCTCCTTAGGGTTGCCTAAGTCCACCAGATAGTTCACCTCTCCAAGTTTACCCACAACCTTGAAGGGTCCTATCCATTTGTCCTGCAAGGCCCTCTGCCTTGTGGGGACCATAACAAGAACAAGCTGGTCTTGAGTAAACTCAACCATGTTAGCCTTCTGGTCATGCCATTGTTTGACCAGAGCTTGAACAGCCCTCATGTTATAAGTTGCCTCTGCCATCATCTGTGACATTCTCCACCGGAGACCTATCACATAGTCAGTCACTCTGACTGGCTTGGGGGAAGGAGCACTCTCCAACCCCTCCTTAATCAGGGCCCAAGGACCTCTGACTGGATGGCCATAAAGAAGTTCGAAGGGACTGAATCCTACTCCCTCCTGAGGGAGTTCTCTATATACAAAGAGAAGGCATGGCAGTAGAAGGTCCCACTTTCTGTTAAGGGGTTCTTCTAAAGCACCTATCATGCTCTTCATAGTTCTGTTAAACCTCTCTACCAATCCATTGGTTTGGCGATGGTAGGCAGTTGAGAACTTGTAGGTAACTCCACAGGTTTTCCACATGGCTTGCATGCAGTTGGACATAAAATTAGATCCCCTGTCAGATATCACCTCCTTAGGAAAACCTACTCTGGTAAAAATACCAAGTAGGGCCTTAGCCATAGCCTGAGCCATAACAGTCCTCATAGGTATGGCTTCAGTAAATCTAGTGGCATGATCCACTACAACCAGGATAAACCTGTTGCCTGAAGATGTGGGAGGGTCAAGAGGGCCAACAATGTCAATCCCAACCCTCTCAAAAGGAACTCCCACCACTGGGAGAGGCACCAAGGGTGCCACATTCTTGGCTCCACTCTTGCCAGAGGTTTGGCAAGTGTGGCAACTTCTGGAGAATGTGTCTACTTCTGAACCCATCTTAGGCCAGTGGAAGTAAAGAGAGAGCCTTTCCTTGGTCTTCTTAAAACTTAAGTGACCAGCCAAAGGTATCTCGCGGGCTAACTGCAGAAACTGGAGTCGGTTCATTAGGGGTACTACAAGTCTTTTGCAGTCTCCAGAGGTTGACTCAGTTGGTTCACTGTAGAAGAGGCCATCTTCCCAGTGCAACCTATACTTCCCAGGGTCAGTCCCATTGAGCTGAGAAGCTGCCTGTAGGCGAAGACCTTCTAAGGTAGGACATTCTCTCTGTCCCTTGCTGGAATCTTCCCTGTTGGATCCACCTTCTGCCAGTAAAGACTTCAGCTCAGGATGGTCAACAGGATCAAGATCTCCTACCAGAGTAAGAACTTCTTCTAGATCGGATTCCTCCGTATCTAGTTGAACCATACAGGGTTGAGCCTCACACTCAGCCTCAGCTGGTGAAGGAGTCTCTTATGTGACTTTGGACAGTCTTGGAGATGTCCTTCTGGACACAGGAGTGCTTGCTGGTTTCTTTCTGGCAGACTTGGGTTTCCCCTTTGTCTTTTCCTGCCCTGCAATGGCAGTAAGTATGTCCTGTGGACTTGGGGTGATAGTTTCCTCTATCATGTCCCCAGGAGAGCCTCTCAAGGTTCTCTCCCTTGCAGACCTTGTGAGCTCCTGCTTCCTTCTGCTGGGGGGCCCGGGGGTACTAGACACAACTCCAAGAGTTTTAAGGTCATTACCCAGCAGGACCCTCCCAGGTACGTTATTTTGCACAATTACAGGTATTATGACAGTCATGTTACTACACTGGATGAGAGCTGGTAACTGGGGAACCATTTGCACAGGGCCTCCGGCTAACTTGGTTAAGTGTTTGGGTGCCTTAGCAACATCATCCACCTTGAAAAAACATTCATCAACCATAGTTATGCTGGCTCCAGTGTCTCTGATGGCAGGGGTTTCCTGACCATTCACAATAACACTATCTTTGTAATACTCTTTAGTATTATCTGGGATTGAGGTCTAGACATCTAAGTTCTGTTGTTAACAAAGACCCAAGGACACTAAAGAAACACTAGCTGAGACTCTCATGGGCTCATCAGCTAGTAACTGAAAGTTTCCACTGGTCATAGATACTTCATCCACCTGGGAGAAGGGTAAGGAGACAGTGTTGACCCCTGAAGGTTTACCCGTACATCTGGGATCTCCGTTCACATGGTCAGGTAGCCCACAAACAAAGCATTTTCCCAATGCTCTCTGGATTGGGGGATTACTCTGACCTCCATCTGGTTTGGGACCAGCTGATACACTAGCCTGATTTGGTTTCCCTTGTGGCTTACCCTGGTTATGTTTGTGGCCCTCTTTTGGATTGGAATTATTGGAATTCTACTTGTTGTCTTTCTTTGGCTGCTTTCCCTCATCCTTCTTCTGAGTTGCCTCAGAATCCTTGTGAGTAGCCCTGTTGGCAACCCACAAGTCAGCAGCCTTAGCTAGTTTCCTGGATCTATCTCCTTTGAATCAGCCAAGTGCTGTCTAAGCTCAGGGGAGCAGACATCAAAAATAGACTCCAACATTACATGATTCCTCAGACCTTCATAGGTGTTCACTTTGTAACCCTTAACCCAACCACCTACGTTTTTCAAACATTCACACACCCAGGTAGCCCAAGGGGTACTGTCATGCTTTTTAAGGGTTCTAAACCTCTTAAGATACTGGGAAGGAGTCTTCCCAAATATAGCTATTAATGCTAGCTTCACACACTCATAATCGTGTTTATCCTCCTCCCCCAACTCCATTACAGCATCACTTGCAACAGGGGGAAGCCTAGAGAAAAGCCAGGGAATCGGCTGATTCCCTGAGATACCTTGAATCCCATGATTGTACTCAAACATTGCTAACCAATCCAAAACATCAAGTTTAGTCTCATACATACCAATCATCTCCTTTGGCATACAGGGTCTCTTAGAGCTGGCAGACCTAGAAGACTCTGGGAGAGAAGCATTTTCTACAGACAATTTCTTCATCTCTAGTTCATGATTCAGCTCCATTTCTCTGAGCCTTAACTCTTGATGTTTCATGGCAGTTTGTGCATCAATACGTTTCACTTCCAATTCAAGTCTCATTTTCTCAAGTGCAATACATTCAGTAGTAAGTGCAGGACCTTTGGGGGTCCCAGTGGACAGAGGTTGTGCTTTATGAGCAGGAAAAGGAGTTGTAGGGTTTCCTAACAAGGACTCAGTTACTTCTTCTAGATCAGCACTCTCAGAATCAGAAACATTAGTATCCACATTTGCTGGAGGGGTAGGCCCTTCTGACCCACTCTCCAGACTTTGTTTTCCTATTAACTTTGCAATCAATTCAGATTCCTTTCCTTTACCAGGGAGACTCCTCTCCCTACACATGGTTCTTAAAACCTCAGCAGTGAAGTTTAAGAGACCCTCTTCAGTGTTGCTTTCCATATTTGGCATGATTTCTCAGAAAAATAGCATTAGTGGTGTTAGCCTTGTGGTTAGTTGAACCCAAGCAATAGCAGCAATCTAAGTGTAATCACTCTACTTCCAAATCCTCACCGCTGTACACCAGTGTTAGGCAGAATCCTGTGCAGTGCCCTTAGGGACCACTACACACCATTAAGACTACAGGTGGCAATACAAGTTTTACCTTTGGTACAAGCCTGTACTACTATGTTAAAGTTGTAGCAGTAGCGGAGCAGCCAGGCTTATCTCAAGAGTATATGAGAAGTAGCAGATATTACACAAAGTGACTCAAGCAAACACTGACTCAAGGTTTCAGGTAAAAAAATATAAGTACATTTATTTTAAACCATTGGTTATCAACACAACACTTCTATTAAATTCAAAACCACACGTAAAATACACTATAACTAACCAATTCACTTTGTACGGTATAAATCAAGGTAAGTACCCTGTGTTTGAATGGACCAGTGTTATGAAACAAGACACGTTACTGTGAATACGATTTCGATCACTTTTTGACAGTTCGGTCTACTAAATAAACGCGTATCAGCGGCAAGAAATGCTACCGGGGCAAAAACACACCTAGCACCTGAGATACCCAGAGGGAGTTGGGGGCAAAAATCATAGGCAATATTATAGTTAGGCAGACAGAATCGAAGAACACTCATAGACAGGAATTCAAGAGTCAAAGTGCCGGAGCCAGAGTCATGTGACACCGGGTGCCTGTTGTTGAGGATCACACAGTCGGACAGTTCACGATTCAACGTAGCCAAGAGTACTTTGATATTGTCAATGTTCGGAAGCAAAAGTTATAAGAAGAAGAGAAAAGTAAGGACAATCCTTAAGGAAGAGAAATAGGCATTCACCCAACTTCCTCAAGCAGGACACAGTTCCTTTCTCAAAGGATGAAGCTGGTGCCACAGCAGTTGTTCCTGGTAGTTTCCTGCAGACCCACGATTCCTGGAGCTTCAGCACGAAGAAGGACGATGACGGGGTCTGAACCACACAGGGATGAGGCCGGCAGCAGCGATGATGAATAAAAGGTGCGCTCCTTAAAAACAGGAGAAGCTCTTCAGGTGGCTATCCGGACCACTACAGCAGTGCACAGCGATTTCGACCACGAAGGGATTCCTCTGACTGAAGAAGACTAGCTGGTTATCCCCACCAGGCTCAAGGGAAGAAGACTCCGGACTGGATCTTCTCTTAGTCGTTGAAGGGTATTTGCCGTGCAAAGTAAAACACAAGAAGGAGTTTCACAAAAAGAAATGCTGAATAAACCGCACCGGAGCCAAAAGAAAAAGCATTTGGTCAAGCGGGTTTAAGTTTGAGGCTAATACAATACAATTTATATAAGATAACCGCGGTAGAAAAGTTTAGGGTAGATACCACTGCCACCAGTCAATTCTAAATGTTAAAAGAGCGAAACAATGCTCTAGGATGTACAGATAAAAAGGGCTAAGAGTTAACCCTTCCAGTACTCCATGTAAGATAGGGTGTACTGGATTTGTGGTTAATTTGACTAAGTAAAGTTAATGGCAACTTTAATCTTTTCTGGGGTACAGTAGTCATCCTCAGAAATGGAGTCGGTGGGAAGTCTGAACAACATCCCTGTGTCACTGCACTGAAGGTGCTGTGTAACACACAAAAGGAGGGGGCCACTGAAGTGGTGTATTCCAGAGCCCACAATCCTAACAAAACAGGTAAAAGACACATAGCAAACATGGGTAAGAGTGGGGGAAAAGCTCACACTCTTACCAAGTGGAAAGAAATAACTCCAGAGATCCAGCAAAGCTGCTGAGGGACTCACTAGGTAAGGGAAATTAGCCATGAAATGAGAATTCTCCCCAACAAACACCATATATATGGTCATCGTAAATAAAGTTGACACAGCCAATTCCCAGCGACCATATGTATGGCGACCATATGTATGGGGATAATATTACCGGATGCCGACACAGCAACAGAGGGGCAAAGGAATCTCTGACTCCTAACGCTTTAACCTCAGCAATGCAGAAAACCTAATTTAGCATACAGCATGATGCATGGGGCCAGCCCATTACCTTATGACTACTGTAATACTGACACAACAATGCACATGGCAAATTGAAAAAGCCTAGAAAAGGTTAAACTGATGGCCATGCAGTTGGCAAAAATGTTATTAAAAGGCAAACATTCTAATATAATAATGGATGCATAGGATGTCACTTACTAACAACTACACAAATAAATCACGTGTTCAAGTGAGAAGAAATACCTTATGTTAGTTTATGAATACAAAAAACCAAGCCACTTTATGTTAATGTATCAATAATGTATTTTTCTTTTTTGGAGCACCACCATACGGGTGTACTTTTATTGCTTTTACTGGCCAATATTGTGGTTGTACTTGTACTCCATCTGTAAGGATGCCCCAAGTTATCTAATCCAGAGGTTCCACTGCAGGTTTTTCCAAACGAAATTGCTAAGATTGTTAGCAATGCACTTTACAGGACCCATTATACCCACATCTTGTGCCACCTGCACTGGCTCCCACTACGAGCTAGAATTAAATTTAAGTTTGCCAACATTGTCTTCAAATGTGTACAAGGTATGCCCCACAATTGCCTGCCTGCATAATGTAGCATAAACCATCTACATACTACATCTTCGTCCGTTAATGATGATGCTTTCTATTCCACTGATGTTTAATCTGCAGTCAGCACAGTGATGCCAAGATCAAGAACTGATATTGTGCAAGGTTTATTGCTCTCATAGTAACACCAAAGACCCCTGCCAACCGACACCTCACAGAATCACAACCAAAACTTTATTCTTAGATTCATACTCTGTGTCAGGATTCGCCTTACATCAAACCCTTCCCGTAATTACAAACATAAATATCAGGGTGTTAAACAGCACTTGGATAGGAGAATACCATTGCTTGTACGGTCGTCCAATCTCCCGCTCCATCTACGCCGTACCCGATTCCATCGAATTAAGGGACACGGGTTACCATGGCGACTCTGGCGTCCGTTACGCTCTCTCTATAATGTGTTACGCTGAAGGCGTGGAGTTTTGTTTCCCATGGCAACCTTTATAACACTTTCGGGTTGCTCATCTCACCGCTTCTGATTTTGAATCATTTGTGGCTCTTGCTTTGTTTCGTTCCTTGTTTCCTGTGAACCTTCGAGTTTCTCCTGTTTCCCTTACCCCTGTATCCCTTGTGACCCGGATCGTTATACTGACATCCAGCTTGCCTGCCGAATTTGGAACTGTCTGCTTACCTGTGTACCGAATCCGGTCTGCTTCCGACACGCCCACTTGCCTCTGATCAGAAAAACACAGCAACTTCATATCTGGATTGCTAGGACACCAACAACACCCTAGTGTATTACAAGAAAGTGCTGGACCTTGAGACTGCCACCATCTGCACTGGAGTCATGCCTGCGGGATAGAACTGGGACTAGAGACTGCCTCAATTCGTTTAGGCGTCCTTGTGCCGTCGGTTTAGGAATAGAATATACTGGGTGACACATTGGTGTAGGAATACCACCAGGAAGTTGGTAAGTCTCTGTAATTGCTGTTCCTTATTTCCTGAACCTCTGTTATATCCTTGTCTAATGTTACCTATTATGTCTTATTAGATTACATACTGCAATCCAGCCTTGTATTCCGAATTGACTCAGAACGGTCAGGAAGAGTTGTTAATTCCTCTGGACAGTGCTTTAGTGTTTTCTTACGCTGTTCATTGCATAATTTGAGATTCATTCTCCAAGTAACTTGCCTTTGTTCCTTTGCAGTGCCTGGTCGTTCGTGAGGTGTTCCATATCTTTTAACTAATAGATCCCTCTGTATTTTACCTTGTGTGTCCAGAGGGTTACATTGGTAGGAAGAACTCGACGGCTACACTACGGGTCCAACCTCGTGTTCTCCTACTACAGATTCTGACATATCCCGAAGCCTTAAAATAAATGGACGCCAAAGAGACCTTGACTGCATTAATGCAACTTGTGGCTGAGCTATGTGTTGACATGCAAACAGCTCATGCTACCACGCAGGCTCGCATTGAAAAGCTGCAGGCAAGGGTTCCAGCAGCTGATCAGATCCCTGATCAAGCCACGGCTGCTGGTTCTGGAGAGCCTGCGCCTCAACATCCGGCCGTAGCTTAGTATATATGGCATCGCAACATCCTCTAACACCACCTGGGCGATTGCATGGGGACCCTAGGGTCTATCGTACATTTTTGAATCAGTGCTGATTGCATGTTCTGTGTCATCCCAATGCGTTTCCTGATTCTCCTACCAAGGCTGCATTGTCCTTTCTCATTTGGCTGGTACCGCGGCTACCTGGGCTAATCCTTTGTTGGAGGCTGGTAGTCCCCTCTTGTTTGACTGCAACGCCTTGTTGGAGGCTATGAGTCAGGTATTTGATACACGATACAAAACCCAGGCTACTTAATTGGAACTTTTAGGTTTGCAACCCCTCTCCTTGCCTATGTTTCCAAGTTTAATCAGCTCGTCGCGGAAACAGGGTGGCTCAAGAACAAGAAAGCCACACTGTTCTATAAAGGTCTGTCAGATACTCTCAAAGACACCCTTGCGACTGTTGCAGTGGTTTCGACTGCCTTCCATGAGCTTTTGGATCTGGTTTTACAGGTCGACGCTAGTAGAGCAGAAAAAAAAGGAGAGAAGAGACCTCAAATACTGGTCTTAGTTCCACCTGCTCCTGTTTCTGCTAATCATCCTGAGACCATGCAGATAGGTGCCTTAAGGGGTCCTTTGACCCTTACTAAAAGAGAAAGGAGACGGGCAGACAACCTATGCTTCTATTGTGGTTCAGCGGAGCATTTCCTAAAGTTATGCCCAAAAACCCCCAAGAAATCGGGAAACGCGAAAACTCGGTAGTGGATGAGGTCCAGCTACCGAGTTTTATGCATACGGACTCCACCATGATCTCGCCAATTACGATTCATGCATCGCTTAAACCCGCGACCGGTTCCAGTTGGTATGGTGAACCGGTATTGTATTCAGGAGCTACGAGAAACTACATTGACTTTTCTTTTGCCCAAGAATACAATGTTCCTCTTGTCCCTAAAGTCTGTCCTGAATTGGTAAACGCAGTGGACGGTAGCACCTTACTTTCAGGATTGGTTACCAAGCAAACTGTGCACTTGGATCATGACCTTCGATTCGGGTCACACGGAAACCATCTTTTTCGACGTTATAACGGCATCCCAGTTCAGAATGATTCTGGGTTTACCATGGCTGAAGTTACATAACCTAGCCATTGATTGGGGAACTGGGAAACTCCAATTTTTGTCTACATATTGCAAAGATCATTGCCTTATGACATAAACCAAGCTCATGAATCCCTGCCGACCCTTATTATGGATTGCATTTTCCGTGGGGGCGGTTTCCTCAGTATCTTTGCCGCAGGTATACAAAATGTACCAGGATGATTTCGATCCCAAAGGCACAGAAGTTCTTCCACCCCACAGACCATATGATTGCCCCATTTATATCATTCCAGGGGCTAAAATACCAAACTGTCAGGTTTACTCTCTAACCCAGAAAGAATATGGCATGCTGAAACAATACATTGAAAAGTCATTAAGTACGGGTTTTATCCGCCCATCACGTTCCCCAGCTGCTTCACCTATGTTTTCTGTTCCAAAGAAAGAGGGGGATCTGCATCCTTTTATAGATTACTGTGAACTCAATGCCTTTACCATCCGTAACCAGTACCCGATCCCTCTTATCTCAGTTTTACTCGATCAATTGGGTACATCCAAAATCTTTACCAAATTAGATCTAAGAGGAGCTTACAATTTGGTGCGGATGCTTTCCGGGGATGAGTGGAAGACGGCATTTAAAACCAAATATGGCAGGTTTGAATATTGCGTCATGCCATTTGGGTTATGTAATGCCCCCCGCCACTTTCCAACATTTCATCAATGATGTATTAAAGGATATGTTGGATATGTATGTCGTAGTATATCTAGACGACATTCTCATCTATTCTCCTGATTACGACTCACATGTCTTACACATATCCTCCGTGTTGCAACAGCTCAGGGAAAATCAGTTGTATGCTAAACTGGAGAAATGTATCTTCCATGCCACCTGGGTGGAATTTTTGGGATATGATATCACTGACCGAGGTATTCGAATGAGTAACACCAAAGTACAGGCCATTCTGGATTGCTCGGTTCCTTCTAATTTGAAGCAACTCCAATCCTTTCTTCGTTTCACCAATTTTTACCGTTGCCGTATCAAGTCTTTCTCCTCTACGGCAGCCCCCTTAACTACTCTTACTAGCTCTAAAAAGGATTTTGTTTGGAATAATGCAGCACATGATGCTTTGTCCTGACACAGGAATACTACATCCAGTGGCTTTCCATTCCAGGAAATTAACATTTTATGAGGCCAACTACACGATAACTGAAAATGAATTGTTGGCTGTTCGCGATGCCTTTTTAGTTTGGCGACATCACCTTCTGGGTACTTCAGTTCCTGTAAAGGTCATCACAGACCACCGTAACCTCCTTGCTCTACAGTCTGTGAAATGCACCACAGCCCGACACGCTAGATGGCATGAATTATTTTCCATGTATCATTTTGTAATCACATACAGACCCAGTTCCAAACACTCCAAGGCAGATGCACTATCTCGCATCCATGGTGTCCTATCATGGGACCATAACGGCGATTCCCTCTTGCTTCCACAACAGGTCATTTGCGCTTCTGTTATGCAGGCTCCTTTATACACTTGTCTGCTGCAGAGGGTCTGTTCCAATCCCACACTTGTGCAAGAGCTGGGTCTAATAGTTCTCAAGGGTCTACCCTATCATCTTGGGTTAATATACCTACCTCATTCCGATACCCGCAGGACAGCACTTCAATGGTGTCATGACTCCAGGTACGCAGCTCATCCAGGAGTACGGAAAACGATTGAACTGTTACAACGGTGGTGCTGGTGGTCTTCCATGAAGGAGGACGTATCCCAATACATAAAATCCTGTGCAGTCTGTGCTCAGTGTAAAAATACACTCTCCAAACCCATCGGTTTATTAGGTCCTTTGCCCATTCCTGATCAACCTTGGGAGATGCTAACCATTGACTTCATTGTTGCACTACCAGAAGATCATGGTTTTCGCACTATTTGGGTAGTTATCGATTCTTTCTCCAAGATGGTGCTATTTGTACCATGTAAAAGGTCTTCCTAACGCACCTGTCTTAGCGGATTTATTCCTTTGACAGGTGTATCAATTTTTTGGTCTCCCACGCATAATCATATCTGATCGTGGAACACAATTTACGTCTAAATTCTGGAGAGCTCTCACTAAATCCTTGGGTATCGAGGACTGTTTTTCTACAGCCTATCATCCACAGACTGATGGCCAGACAGAACATCTGAATGCCACTCTGGAACAATATTTGCAATGTCTTTTCTCTTCAACACCAAGATACCTGGTTGTCTGTTCTGGTCATGGCAGAATTTGCATACAATAACTCACTACATATTTCTACTGGTACTTTGCCATTTTACACAATATATGGTAGACAGCCACGTACCCTTCCTTTGGAACTCGACTTATCCCCAAACAGTCCTGCTGCCTGGTCCTGTGTACGAGATCTGACCAAAATACAGAAGGCTGTGTCTAACCATTTGCATGAGGCTAAAATCCAGCAAAAGAAACTCGCAGATGCTCATAGGTCTCCAGCCCCCTGTTAAACGGTTGGTTCAAAGGTCTGGTTGTAATCTACAATTTCTAGGTCATCGTTCTCTCCTGCCTTGTTTTATGGGTCCTTATCTGTTTACTGCTCTTGGGAATCCAGTCACGGTGCACCTGGAGTTGCCTGCCTTCTGGCGCATTCATCCGGTCTTCCATTTCTCCCTCATTAAACCCTTCCATCAGTCCAGCCGGCTACCTGATCGTCAACCACCGGTTTCAATACAGGTTTCAGACGAGTATGAAGTTTATTGCATACTCGATGCTAAGGTCTTTCGTGGTGTGCATCTTTACCTAGTGAACTGGAAGGGCTATGGTCCTGAGGACAGGACTTGGGAACCTGTACGGAACATCCATCGAGGTTAATCTCCCGATTCTGGTCTGTCAGGTGGAGGGCATCTTTGAGGAGGGGTATTGTCACGATTCACCCTACATCAAACTGTCACGATCCTAACCCCAGATCATGGGACTCGGGCACCATGGCCGCCACCACAGCACTTTACTAAAGCCAGAAAGGCCTACTTCAGTCCATTGCGGGTTCCTTGGACGCATTCCTGGCGCCATTGGCATCAGGCTCACTTGGCCAGTATGGATTAAACTAGACAATGGGCAAACATGGCTGCCCCCACAAGGATCATCGGGGAACTGCAACACGCAGTCTAGCATCAGGGCGGGGCCCGCCCCAAAGGCACCTGGGATACCTGCCGGGTATTTAAACCACGCCCGACTTGAAGCACGCGCTTCACGTTATTCTGCTTTTCGCATCGTGACGTTCACCGGGTCCTGCTCTGCATCCTGGCCTACACGGGCGAGAGACTCCCATGAACATCGTCATCCTCACCTGTTCAGCTTCAGCTCCTCCATCCAGTCAGAGCCTTCGGGAACTTCTCCATCGTTCCCCAGCTACATCCCTGGGAAACCAGGAGGCAAGAATCAGAAGCTACTTACTCAGTTCTCCGGGAAGATCTCCGCCTTCCTGAACTTGTCCTCGGCGTTTGGTCCCAATTAATCGCCGCTCCCAGGAATTTTCTGCAACCTCTAAAGAAACAACAGCACAGGTCAGTCATCTTGCAAGGACGCTTCCAGCGCCTCATCCAGCGCATCCTGCCCTTCTCGAACTCAGTCGGCAGCCTTGGCTCATTCCTTCAGCCCCTGCAAGACACGAAAAGAAGGTTATTAGAACATTCATCAATACAGACTCTATTCAAAAGACACTAAAGAGACTTACCTGAAAAGTGGGGTCGCAGCCGGTCTGGACCTCAGGTGAATTGCCAGTGAAGCAACTTGACGAACCAGCCAACAACAACGCACCCCTGCCCAGCATGGCAGGACGGAGAGCGCAACTTTCCAAAAGTCAAGGTGAGAGAAGTCCCAAGGGGAAACCACAAGGGAACGCTGGGAGGAGGGTTTTCTAGTGGGAAGGAGAAGTCGCTAAATCCAACCCCTGTCTTCCCGAACTGATTCCTGACAGAACGAACCCCCGGGAAGGTGCCGTGTATTCCGAAGCATCCCAGACCAGTTGAGAGGCACCCCTGTGGATGCAAGGTGAGCGTTACAGAACGCAAAGCCGTACTTAATAATCCACCCAGACGCCTGGTATGGAAACCTCAGAAACTGACCAGTTGGCCCAATTGTTGGGACAGTTACGCGCAGAGGTCCACTCATCGCGACTGGAAACCAACGCCTTGCGGAGGGAACTAATTGTGGTGAACGAACGAACTGATGACCTGGGCAGACAACTCCTACAATCCCAAGCCAGACAAGCCCCGATGCCATGAGTGGGCCCTTCAACGCCCACCCCTGTGATTAATCCGGTCCAGATTAACCTTTTAGGAACTATACCATTAGCTCCTCCAGAGTGGCTCTCAGAGGACCCTTGTCGATATGCGACATTCATGAATCAGTGTCGCCTTCATTTTCTGTGCAGGCCTGGGGCATTTCCCACTGACCAATCCCGGGTGGCCTTCGTTCTATCCTACCTGAGCGGGAATGCGGCAGATTGGTCGTGCCAATTATCAGCCGGGATGACCCTCTGTTACAGGACTTCGGAGGGTTTCAACAAGAGCTTGAAAAACTCTTCACCCGACGCCACCATGGACAGGCCTTAGACAACAAACTCATGTCCCTTCGCCAAGGAAGCCAGGACCTGTTGGCTTACATCCCCACCTTCAATAGACTAGTGGTTGAGGCCGATTGGCCAGAGGATAAACGGATCACTTTGTTCCACCAGGGTCTGTGAGGGGAGCTAAAGGGCATTTTGGCCCAGGTGGTGGACCCATCCCAGGACTGTGCCGAGTTCATTAGTTTGGTGGTGCAACTGGACCGGCGACTGCAAGATAGGAAGAACGACCGTAGAAAGCCGGATTCTCGTCCCTTTTTTGTGCGACTTAAAGATCAGGCTCCTCGAGAGTTCGAAGGTGCCATTGAACCCACGAAAATAGGAGGAGTCCGACCTCCTTTAACTAAAGCCGAACAGGAGAAAAGGAGAGAGTTGCAGTTGTGCTTGTATTGGGGAAAGGCTGGCCACTTCCTTAAAGAATGTCCCGTCAAGCTTCCCAGAAGGTCCGTTGGGGCTACAGACAAAGGGAACCCCAGTGAGGAGTCGGAAAACTGCCAAGCCCGGCAATTGTAGGGGTCCAATTGTCGAGCGAGGAGATCAAACTACAGACCTCCCATTTTGCTTTGCCTGTGATCTTAATCACCCATCAACATCCATCGGTCATGCACACAACGGAAGATTACATCGATAGTAGAGCAGTGGGGAACTATATTGATCAGGACGTCGCAGCAAAGGTGGGGCTACCTCTCTGCCTAAAACCAACCACTGAGACAGTCACAAATGTTGACGGCACCAAGATTTCCTCGGGTCCTGTGTCCCAATGCACCACAGAACTGACCCTCTTGTGTGAGGATGGACATCGCGAGCTCATCACCTTCGATCTGATCAAAGCACCACAGTTTCGGCTAATCCTGGGAATGCCATGGCTAGTCGCACATAACCCACAAATCAACTGGCGTGCTTGTCAATGGGTTTTCACCCATGGTTGCACGCACTCTTGCTATCCGAAAGGCTGGAAAGGAAGACATGCCAGTTCCCCGGTGCATGAGGGTGCGGCGAGCGTGCTGGGAGGGGTCACTACGCTGCCGCTGCACTATCAAGACTTTCAAGATGTTTTTCAAAAAGAACAAGCAAATACTTTGCCACCCCATAGACCCTATGATTGCCAGATCGATCTGCTGCCTGGAGTCCGGATTCCGTGTGGACGCATCTACGCACTCACAGAACCGGAAAACCAACACCTGAAAACATATCTGAAGCAGTAGCTAGCCAACGGTTTCATCCGTCCGTCCAAGTCATCAGCTGCGGCTCCGTTATTCTTCGTACCGAAAAAAGAGGGGGACTTGAGAACGTGTATTGACTGCCGTGCGCTGAACCAAATCACCATCAAAAACCGTTACCCTCTGCCACTTATCCCGGAATTGCTAGACCAGGTCAAGGAAGCCCAGATGTATACCAAGTTGGATCTTAGAAGGGCTTACCATCTAGTGCGCATTAAAGAAGGGGACGCGTGGAAGATGGCATTCCGCACCAAATACGGCCTATACGAATACCAAGTAATGCCGTTCGGTCTGTGTAATGCCCCAGCCGCGTTCCAATACTTCACGAACAATGTGCTTAGAGAACTCATTGATGTCTGCGCCCTAGTGTACATCGATGACATCCTGGTGTACTCAATATCTGAGCAGGAACACGTAGGGCATGTGCGGGCAGTCCTGACCAAGCTTCGACAACATCACCTCTACGCCAGGTTGGAGAAATGCTCGTTCCATGTCATGGAAGAGGAGTTTCTAGGCTTCGTCCTTTCGCCCAAGGGGATACGCATGGATGCTCACAAAGTCGACGCCGTCCTCAAATGGCCACCATCAAGGGTGTCCAGAGTATGCTGGGTTTTGCAAACTTCTACCGCCGCTTTATTCCTGGGTTCTCTCAAATTGTGCATCCGATTACTTCACTATTATGGAAATGCAACAAAACCTTTCGCTGGATAGAAGAGGCAGAGAAGGCCTTCCAAGAACTCAAGGTGAAGTTTACCACCGCCCCGATCTTGCAGCATCCATGTCCAGACCTTCCCTATATTGTGGAAACAGATGCGTCTAGTATGGCGATGGCGCAGTCTTGTCACAAAAGGACCCGCACACAGGTCAACTACACCCAGTGGCCTTTTGGTCTTGGAAGTTCTCGCCGCCAGAGCTCAACTATGCCATTACAGACAAGGAGCTGTTGGCCATTAAGGCCGCATTCAAGGCTTGGCGGCACTACCTGTTGGGAGCCAGACATATCAACACCGTGATAACGGATCATCGAAACCTCCAATATTTTAAGGATGCGAAAGCTCAGTCGTCTCGACAGTTGCGTTGGGCCCTTTTTTTGCGGAGTACGATTATGTAGTCACGTATCGCCCTGGAGTGAAGAATGACAAAGCGGATGCCCTTTCTCGCATGGGCACCGAGGAAATGGCACATGTACCTCCTAACCCCGTGGCCATTATCCCAGGGGACAGAATCTTGGGCATCACCACTACCATGACTCAGGATGAGCTCCTATACGAAGTCCAGCAAGTGCTAACTCAAGAACAACTACAAGAATGGGGTTCCAGAGGGGAACACTATAGTGTCAAGAACCAATTGCCTTACTACAGGAACCGGCTGTTCGTGCCTGTGAAGGAACTGCAAGAACAAGTCATTTCAGAGTATCACGACTCTCTCATAGAAGGGCACCCGGGAATTGCCAAAACCCTGGCTAAGGTAAAAAGGAGCTACTGGTGGCCAACATGGCGCAAAGATGTAATCCAGTTTATCACATCTTTTGGCATCTGTGCCCAGAACAAGTCCTTCAGGCAAAGACCTGCGGGGCTTCTTCAAACTTTGGACATTCTGCCAGCGCCTTGGCACACGTTGTCCCTAGACTTTATTACAGATCTCCCTTCTTGTCAGGGTTACGACACCATCCTAGTGGTCGTGGACTTATTCTCCAAAATGGCTCACACTTCTTCCCATTCAAGGGTCTGCCTAACGCCACCGACCTTGCCCGGATCTTCCTCGAACAGGTAGTGCGCCTGCACGGTTTCCCTTCGGCCATGATATCAGATCGCGGGACTCAGTTTGTGTCCAACTTCTGGAGAAAACGCTGCTCTTTAGCCCAAATAGACATCCGACTGTCCACCAGCTACCACCCCCAAAAAGACGGTCAAACAGAGAGAAGGAATCAGACCCTTGAGCAGTACTTACATTGCATGTTCCACCAGGCAGAAGGAGATTGGAAGGATCTCCTGTGGATCGCTGAGTACGCCTACAACAACTCATTGCACAGCAGTACTGGACAAACACAGTTCTTTACGGTTTACGGAAGACATCAGCGCACGTCCGAGTTAGACATTCCGACAACTCTGGAAATGCCAGCCTTCACTACCCTCCACACGACCATGGGACAGGGTTTTAAGAGAGCTCAAGAACATCTACAATTAGCCAAGACGCACCACAAAAAGTATGCAGACCAGCATCGTACCAAGGCCCCAGACTACCGAATAGGGGACCAGGTGTGGCTACCCTCGGAACACATACCAAAAAAGGGGAAGCGCACATTTCGCCCACGATATCTGGGACCGTACCCAGTGGAAGCCATCATAAACTCAGCTGCTATGAAGTTGACTTTACCAGCCCACATGAAGATACACCCAGTGTTTCACGTATCTTTCCTAAGTCCGGTGAAGCCGGGAACTCGGTTAACTACTCCACCTGGGCCTGTAATAATTCAGGGAGAACCTGAGTACAAAGTGAAGAACATCCTGGACTCTAAATATGTGAGGACGAAACTTTACTATTTGGTGGACTGGAAGGGGTAGGGTCCACAGGACAGAACCTGGGAGCCCAGTGAGTACATCCATGCTCCACGTCTGCTTCAACGTTTTCATCGAGAGCACCCTGAGAAGCCAGGGCCTGACAGGAGGGTCACCGTGAGAAGGGCTTTAGGGGGGAGTGCTGTCACGACCCTAACTCCAGATCATGGGACTCGGGCACCATGGCCCCCACCACAGTACTTTAGTAAGGCCAGAAAGGCCCACTTCAGTCCATTGCGGGCTCCTTGGACGCATTTCTGGCACCGTTGGCATCAGGCTCACTTGGCCAGTATGGATTCCAATAGACAATGGGCAAAAATGGCTGCCCCCACGAGGATCATCGGTAACTGCAACGCGCAGTCTAGCATCAGGGCGGGGGGCGGGGCCCGCCCCAAAGGCACCTGGATACCTGCCGGGTATTTAAACCACGCCCGACCTGAAGCACGCGCTTCGCGTTATTCTGCTTTTCGCAGTGTGACGTTCACCGGGTCCTGCTCTGCATCCTGGCCTACACGGGCGAGAGACTCCTACGAACATCGCCATCCTTACCTGTTCAGCTTCAGCTCCTCCATCCAGTCGGAGCCTTCGGGAACTTCTCCATCATTCTCCAGCTACATCCCTGGGAAAACAGGAGGTAAGAATCAGAAGCTACTTACTCAGTTCTCTGGGAAGATCTCCGCCTTCCTGAACTTGTCCTTGGCGTTTAGTCCCAATTAATCGCCGCTTTCAGGAATCTTCCGCAACCTGTAAAGAAACAACAGCACAGGTCAGTCATCTTGCAAGGACGCTTCCAGCGCCGCATCCAGCACATCCTACCCTTCTCGAACTCAGTCGTCAGCCTTGGCTCATTCCTTCAGCCCCTGCAAGACACGAAAAGAAGGTTATCAGAACATTCATCAATACAGACTCTATTCAAAAGACAATAAAGAGACTTACCTGAAAAGTGGGGTCGCTGCCGGTCTGGACCTCAGGCAAATCGCCAGTGAAGCAACTCGGCGAACCAGCCAACAACGACACACCCCTGCCCAGCACAGCAGGACAGAGAGCGCAACTTTCCAAAAGTCAAGGTAAGAAAAGTCCCAAGGGGAAACTACAAGGGAACGCTGGGAGGAGGGCTTTCTAGTGGGAAGGAGAAGTCACTAAATCCAACCCCTATCTTTCAGAACTGATTCCTGGCAGAACAAACCCCCGGGAAGGTGCTGTGTATTCCGAAGCATCCCGGACCAGTCGAGAGGCGCCCCCGTGGTTGCAAGGTGAGCGTTACACAGACCCTTCCCATAACTACAAACATCAATATCAGGGTGTTAAACAGTACTTAGATAGGAGAAGACCAATGCTTGTGCTGTCGTCCAATCTCCTGCTCGATCGACGCCGTACCCGATTCCATAGAATTGAGGTACACGGGTTACCATGGCAACTCTGGCATCCATTACGCTCTCTCTACATTGTGTTACGCTGAAGGCGTGGAGTTTTTGCTCCCATGGCAACCTATATAACACTTCCGGGTTGCTCATCTCGCCGCTTCTGATTTTGAATCATTTGCGGCTCTTGCTTTGTTTCATTCCTTGTTTCCTGTGAACCTTCCAGTTTCTCCTGTTTCCCTTACCCTTAACCCTTGTGACCCGGACTGTTATACTGACATCCAGATTGCCTGCCGAATTTGGAGCTGTCTGCTTACCTGTGTACCGAACCCGGTCTGCTTTCTGATACTCCCGCTTGCCCACTGATTTGGAACTGTCTTCTTACCTGTGTACTGAACCGGTCTGCTTTCTGATACTGCTGCTTGCCCGCTGATTTGGAACAGTCTGCTTACCTGTTTACCAAACCCAGCCTGCTTTCTGGTACTCCCGCTTGCCCGCTGATTTGGAACTGTCTGCTTACCTGTGTACCTAACCTGGTCTGCTTCCGACACGCCCACTTGCCTCTGATCAGGAAGACACAGCAACTTCATATCTGGATTGCCAGGACAGCAACAACACCCTAGTGTATTACAAGAAAGCGACGGAACTTGAGACTGCCACCATATGTGCTGAAGTTGTTAGGCATCCTCGTGCAGGCGGGATAGAACTGGGACTAGAGACTGCCTCAATTTGTTTAGGCGTCCACGTGCCGTCGGTTTAGGAATAGAATATACTGGGTGACACGTTGGTGTAGGAACACCATCAGGAAGATTAAAGATTATTGGTAAGTCTCTGTAATTGCTGTTCCTTATTTCCTGATCCTCTGTTCTATCCTTGTCTAATGTTACCCATTATGTCTTATTAGATTGCATACTACAATCCAGTCTTGTATTCCGAATTGACTCAGAGCAGTCAGGAAGATTTGTTAATTCCTCTCGTTAGTGCTTTAATCTTTTCTTATGCTGTTCATTGCATAATTTGAGATTGATTATCCAAGTAACTTGCCCTTTTTCCTTTGCAGTGCCTGGTCGTTCGTGAGGTGTTCCATATCCTTAGACCAATAGATCCCTCTGTATTTTACCTTGTGTGTCAAGAGGGTTACATTGGTAGGAAGAACTCAACGGCTACACTACGGGTCCACGCTTGTGTTCTCCTACCATGGATTCTGACAGTTTGTTCAGCAGTAAGGTGCTCTCCTCAAGGCATTATAACCCAAATGCACATTTCAGCTGAGTAGCTAAACTAGCAGTGGACAAACCAGATCTTAGTTTTAATCCTGCTGACTCTCTTGAACCAATGGTGTGATCTTGGACAAATCTTTTTTGGGTGATGATTTCCTGAAAACCCTCCATTGTTGCCTTAAGGTTTATCTGTGTTTCTGAAGTGTGTAGCCTAACGTGCTAGTGTAACTAAGAATGCCTTATGACTACTAGCAGGGAATGTTTTCCACACATTTCTTAATAAAGGTGCTCCTCTTTTATTTGCTTCCCTCTGGCATAGTAAGGCCAGCCTTGTTTGCTGCACCCGGCACTCACCTTAGCCTTAATTGTAAAAAAAAGTGTCTATTATCTCCTGCTTCAGCTCACAGGCATTGTAAACATGTGTGCCTCAGTGCAGTATGTGCACTATGCATTAGAGCATGCCGTCACCTTCTTGCTAATGCCACCACACAGAATGGTCGACATACTGGCTGCATTCCAATTGGGAGATTTTAGTCCAGTCATGTTTTTTTATATGTTATATTTGACTGATTGTCTTGGATTTCTCCCTTTTAAACAGATACCTAGAATTCCCAGAATGCATTGCAAAGAAAAAAACAGGACTATGCGACTATCTTCCAAATGCGAAGTTACCCGGGGGAATCCAGATGTGTACCCCTTTCTCACTGTGCTCAGAGAGGCACAGCTCCACCTCACTGATGAAGCGTGACTAGGCCATAACACGTGACTGGGTTTGCTGTTGGTACTCTTGGTCAAAGGAGGATTGCCAGGCATTTTGGTGCTGGACTGCATTTGTGGGCGGGACAAAGACGGATATGCAAATGGATATTCCTACTTTGTGAAAAGTACAGTGAGCAAAAAGTGATGGCTGCGGATTCTCAAAGTGGGTAAAAACCACAGAACAGGTTATTATGCCATGTTCTTTCTATAGAGGGGCGCCTGCTACCTCTTTTGTATATATTCCAAATGAATTGGCCCATATTTTCATGGATGGACTGAGGTACGCAATACCACTGGGCAGAAACACACATTGGCACAAGCAATGAGACATGACCCTTGCAATTTCTGTATTCTATGCCTTCTGACCGCAATGGATTTCCTCCTTGCCCCTTTCCGAGATTAAAGTAGCAGTCACCTCCACCATTTTGTATGGCAAAATCATCAAGAAAAATTTTTCTAGCACATATAAGCGTTTTATTGGGGAAGTCTTTTCATTTATCTGAAAGAAAGACAGATTTGCTTGGACAACAGGAAGATTCCATCCAAACTATTTTACCTGTAGAATTAGGTTAAATTGAAGCAGTGCGGGCGACAACCGATTTTTTTTTGGAGACTCCTGCGAACTTAGGGAGACATGGTTGGCAGGTCTGCTGTCAGCAGGTGGTAAAGTTTGGCAACACCTGGTGTCCTAATCTGGAATCAACTTCTGTATTCTCTTTGGAAAGAAGCTGAGTTTACAGGCTATAAAAGGATTTTTAAAACTTTTTTGTTCTGGGCTTATGTTGATCTCAGTGTTTCTCACTAAATTGGTTGCTCATACACTGCTTTCCGTTCCAGCAGCATCAGTTTGTCACAGCCCTTTTGACAGTGCTTTATTGCCAGGTGGTTGTTGGCGCTATGCACACTTATATTAATGTTACACATGGGGATCCATTCTTGTATGAAATGTATATAATTTCGACGATTACACCCACATTCCCCGCCCCCCTCTCAGGCACTTACATCAATGACGCTGCCATGCTCTGCTCTAACTACGCCACCATTCAAGCCTGGATGGCGACCCATGGCATATGCCTCAATGATGAGAAGATGGAACTTCTCTTTGTTGGTGCCTCCGCCATGCTAAAACAAATGGCCCCTGAGTACTCAGCCGTCAACATAGATGGCACATTGGCCCAGTCTCACCAGCTGTAAAAACTCTCTGAGCTTACCTCAATGCTTCACTGTCCCTAACATGTCAAATAAACAATATATCCTCCTCAGCAGCCTATCCAACCAAACTCCTTTACGCCACCAGACCCTTTCTCTTGTGGGCTACATTGACCCACTGAACAGAATTTTTGCCAAAACCAAGCTGCATTTGTGCAGAAACACCAAAATGGTTGCGCTGGCTCCTGTGAGCACCAATGCCTTAAAACTGCGTTTTGCAGCAACAAAAAGAAGGCTGCACCATCTTGCCAAGCATACATTGGGCAGGATGGAACAAGGGGACACACTGAGGGAGCGTGCCAGTGTGTTCTGACATATACAGATGGAATAAAGTGAAAAAGCAGCTTTGCTTTGCTGAAAGCCCAAAATACCCATTAAAAAGGAAACTTTTTGACCTTTACAATAATGCTGCTGAAGCTATTTCCATCTGTCCATCATTAAACCACTGTGATTAATAAGGCCCTGCCATGCCCAGTATATCTCATTGTGCTTCAGCAAAACCAGGCATGATTTCTGAATGACAGGCCCTTCCAAAGCAACTCTGAGAAAAATCAACAAGGAACTCCACTTTTACCCGCAAAGGAAAACAGGTTCATTTTCTTTACAAAGTATCAAAGCTCAGTAGTTCAAAGAAACTCCAGCTATCTGAGCCATGTCAATTTCAAGACATCTCTGCTTCAAACAAAACACCTGCATACAAGGAAATAACTATTGCTGCAAGACAGTGTGGCAATCCACAGGGAGATGCAAAACCAAATTTAAAAAGAAATGCCAGCTTTTCACCACACATGTAAAATGGGCTTTGCAAACTCAAGGAGAGAAAGGCCTGTTTTAAAAGTAAAGTGTTGAAAATGAAATCCTACCATTATCTAGCAATGTGAAGGGGTTTGTTGCTGGGGTAAATACACACATGGGTTATTTTATTCAACTGGCTTGTTTAATTCAGGACCAAATATAAGAAATAAAACTGTTAATCTATATTGGCCGGATTTTGAAAGTTCCAAAAGAAAAATAGGTTTCTGCTTGAGGTGCATGCTACCAACAGGAGGCACTCTCTCAGCAGATACCCCAGTGATAATTATGAGGTTGGACAGAATCTAGTCTAGGCAGAACCCACTGACAATGGAACTCCCAGGACAAGGAAGTGTGAAGAGGGGAACGGGCAATAAACCTTCAATCAAGCTGTACCCTCCACCTTACTCTGGAAGAAATGACACTTGGTGGCAGCTGAAGAAAGAAAAAAATGGTCCAGTGATAGACAAAGGACTGCCATTTGCTTTCAAAGACTATTTATGAATACAAATGTAAAGACGTTTATCTCTGCAGCAAGACTTTGTAAAAATTTAAAAACCTCCCTGTTTAAAAGTGTTTTTATGGGCTTTCATTGTAGGCATGGTAGAATTCACTGACCCCTTGGGAATCGATATGGCAAAGAATCAGGGATTACAAGGGAAGTATCCATGATGCCAATGCATACATCACTTATGTTAATCCACACATGTATAAAGTTATGGAATTTTAGGCTGAATCGTTCATGCTCAAAATTACCAAAAAGTATAAAAAGTATTAAACGGGCGAAACAATGTCTCACGGATTTCAGAGTTGGAGTGTTATGCTCTAAGAGATTTCAACTGTAGAAATGTACCGTTTGTGGTAAAATCGGATTTTGGCTAAAATAACTTTGGGAGGTTTTTGAACATTGTAAACTCACATCATAAATCTGACATCATTCTCTTGAAATTCAACCAGTTGAGAGTGAGGCAGAGATTAGCACCCCTAACTAATCCAGTAGTTTAGAGGTGTGCTTAGCTAGGCCTGCCCAGCCATATACTTTGGTGATGTCGTTATGTATTTTAAATAAGAGTCCCTAACAAGACTCTGGACACACACTCTTCCTGATTTTCCTGAGTCCCGATTCCAACTACAAAGCTAAAGCATTGATGACCCTACTCCAGGGCCCATTGCAAAACCCAACAGTGCTGATCCTATCCCAGCAAGGCCTCAATTCTGAAATACCACAAACATTCCTAAATAACCAAAGGGTAAATCTGTGGTATTCTTTTGGGAAGCATCCTGAACCAGCCTGGCTTGCTGCCCACTAACTGCTTGCCCACTAACTGCATCCAGAGGTACCTGTGCCATCCAGTTACCGGAATGACCATCCGGTGACCCAACCTGCTCAACTGTCTTTTGCCCAGCTGTCCTTTGCCAGGCGTGCTGCCATGTAGTGACCAGAACCACTGACGGTCCGAAATTCCAAACTAAAAGTGGACTGTAAGTATAATCCCTACCCCATAGAAATGTTTAGTCTATCTTGTATTGCATTTGCCCTTATCCCACTCTCCAATCCATCCTAACCTTATCCTGGTAACTTGTTAAAACTGTCAGAATTATCCATGCAGCCCTGCCTTTTATTCCAAGTCTTAGCGCCACTTTTCTCTTCATTTCTGTCTTGCATAGATCATCAGTCATTAGCGATATTGTGTTTCAATAAATTAATTTTCCCTAAAGAAAAGGGGTACACTGCGTGAAGGGTTACAACTGCAGTGTAACTTTTATATTCACGGGTGGCGTTCCTCTTTTCTTAGCCATTAAATCTAGTTTAAGTAAAATTTGCATTTCACTTTTAAAACCGTTTTTCTCTTTTTCACTGCTATATTTTCCTAAAAATTAACCTCACTCTTCCTTCCATATCTCTCTCAATTCACCACCTAGAGACCTATGTGTTGTACCTGTGATATATATCCCCCCAGTCCAAAAACCTCACTCCAAATCAGAGTATTTCACCCGTTTTCATTAAAAACGGATTGGGTAATTTAAAACAGGAATTAAGAAAATGCTACTTTTACATGTGTCATTTGGCTGCAACATGTTTTAAATATTCCATTCATTTTCGAATTATATGCTTTTGGTTATCCATTGCTTGTGATTGTTAGTGTCTATGCATTGTGCTTTAGTGAGAAAAGGTATTTACCTTAGAGTTTAAACCGCACATTAATTATTTATTTGTCCATTTCCGAGGGTAATTTCATAACATTGCAAGGGGTTTAAAATCCATTTTCCACTCTTATTTGCTGAGGGGAGGTCGGATTTGGATTCCGTTTTCTGCCTCTTATTACTGATTACCTGCTGTGTCTTTTTATCCTTTCAGAATTCAATTATTTGTGGGTTGAGGAAACATTGCAGGGGGAAATCCTAACTTGGATGCTATCTTTCCTAAATCAAAAAGTGCTCCTATTCCCTGTTGTTTTATATACGTTCCACTAGAAGGTTAAACCAAGTGCAACGCTTACATTCTCATTGTAACTATCATCCCATTGGTGATTGCTGCCCCATATTAAAAATTGTCTGATTTCTTTTGAATTTAAAAATAAATAAATAAATATAGCATTTTATCAACCAGCCTGGTTCATGGTCCATTGTGACCCGTGGTATTCAAATAGGGCATGTGATACGAGTTGTGTACCATCTCAAATTGAATCTGTATAAGATAAGGAGAAAAGCATCTCAGTTGTGCGCTACATACTAGGCCGAGACCAAAGTGTGTGTCGCCTGATTGAAATCCTTAACAAATTTGGGGGCTTGAGTCTGGGATTGAGTTTGGTTACCACCCGTGCAGTCTATCACAGCAGACTAACCTGCAGGGTAGTGATACTTTGTGTGGTTGGAATACTATGTTACACTGTACAAGCACCTCCCAAAAACAAATACTCTAAGTACCAGGCCTGTGTCTAAAAGAAAAACTAAAATCAAACCCAAAATAGACAGAAAAGCAATAGAATACAGGTTACCCTTACATAAATAAATACATTAATAAAGAAAGAACATGTCCAAAATGACCGTAGTAGAAATCAATATGGCTAGGGAGCACCTTCTGCACAAGCTATTTGTCAGAGGTGAGTGGCCAGAACAGGATGAAAACGTCTGGCTACAAGAAATAACACAACAGGTCACGCCATGAACCTGGACATGTGGCAGGTCGGTGGCCTATTATACCAAGCTTTGAGTGAGCTATATATGACCCCAAAAATGAAAGAGGAGCAAATCCAAATTTTTAGAATTGCAGCCTACATGTATCTCCACATGGGAGTGATGCAGCAAAGGCATGAGGAAAACAACTCTTGCGCAGAATCAAGTTGAATTATTAAATAAAATCCAGACTAATGTAAACTTAGCAGAACAAAATACAGAAGAGACAAGAGTTGGAGGTAGAATCTGGAAATTATGTCATAAATTAAAAGAGGATTTGGCTCTCCAACAGCGGAATAATGCAGATCAAGAGATCCAATTAGAGGCATTGAAAGAGGCGTGTAAGGAGAAGGCTGACTCTGCATGAGAGTCAACAGAAGTTAAATCAATAAATACATTTTAGTAGACCCTGCACAGAACAGATAGTTACCCTGCAAGATCAGATAGAGAAATTGAAAGAGGAAAATAATAAATTAATTATGAGAGACCTCCACTCTCAAGCAGAATTTGATCAAGAGCGCCAGAAATCCAATACCATCAAGAAACAAAGGGATGACCTGGCTGAACAGAGAGGCACCCTAAGTCAGGAGAAAGACTCCCTAGGCCAGGAAATAAGCAAGTTAAAAACAGAGCTACAGGGAAGTGAGTTAGCCCTCCAAAAACTAAATGAACTCAAAACAGAGTCTGGGAATCTACTGGAGCACGCCAGACGGGTAGAAGGTGCTCTGGAAGAGAACACCCAAACCAAATATTCACAAACTCAGGAGGTGAGTCTCCTGCAACAGAAATTGAGCCTCATTCCGAGTTTGGAGGTAAGCACCGGTCATTACCGGCATGGTGCAAATAGCGTGTCTGAGCTGGCAATAGACAGCTAAAAGCGGCCTATTACGACTTCGTGGGCACAAGCTTTGCGCCATGCCGGTAAGGTACCTAGCACCATGCTGCAAAAGGGCCCCAAAAATCCCATACCGGCATGAAGCGCACCATACATAACACTACCGCCATAGAGTAAAGCGGTATTAGCGGTGACCGTAATTAGCGTTGACCGTATTTAGCGGTCACCGCTATCTACAGTCACCGTTAAATAGCGGAACCGGAAATAGCATCATCGCACAGGAACTGGAAGGAGCACGGCGACCATCTTTAAAAACACAATCCATTGACATCCCCACCAGACAGGACCCTTAGCAAACTATGAACACTGTGGATGCATCCCATCATCAAGGAGGAATGCCAAAAGCACCAAAAAAGGGAGCTGCCTGCCTTAGGAAGGAGCACTTTAGCCCGGATGAGGTCCAGATGATGGTGGATACTCTCCACGACCATTCGGACACTGTTTTCAGCGGTGACATGCGGAGGGTGGTGGTAATTAAAAAAAAAGAGATCTGGGCCATGGTAGCACAGAAGGTGAGCACCATGGGCAACACCCCCCGCACCCCCGCACCACCAAGGACTGCCGAAAACGGTAGGACGACCTGCGGCTGAGGGTGCGGATCATCCTCTCGGCCAACAGAAGCCAGGCCCTGGAGACAGGAGGAGGGCCAGGTTCCCCCATGAAATTGATGCCATGGGAGGAGACGTGTGCGGCCGTGGCAGGCCCAGAAGCCATTGAAGGCTCCAGAGACATGGAGTGCGGGGCAACGTCATCCGTCGATGGAGATGAGTGTCCAAAATCAATACTGCCAACGCATTTGTTATGAAAGTCACTGCTAAGGCACCGGGCAAGGTGTCACGTCATGGTTGGCCAAACCCCCCCCCTTTAAATCATGCCGAAACAAGTGAGACTCAGTCTAGTGCCAGGTGCAAGGCTGTAACCTATATGGCACATACCACACGAAGAGGCACATTCCATGAGGCACACAGCACAGTACCCGGCCAACATGAGTGACACAGACATATGCATTCATTTACCATCCAAGCATAGATCAATGTGCCGTTCACCACCCAAATGCCAACAACCCACTAGAATCTGATTGTGATATCGTAGGCATGTCCAAATGCTGACTCTCAAATCATCACTCATGCCGTCCCTCTCTTCCACCCCCACAGGGAGCGAGCATGACAGCGAGGACCAGGCAAGCAACCAGCCCAGCACCTCCAGGGGCCAAGTCAGGGCCTGCGTCTACAGGAAAACACCTCAAGCCACACCACCAGCTCCAGCAAGGCCTGTGGAGGGTGCACAACCCCTACCCTTACCCCACCCAGCACTGGCGGCAGACACCTGCCCTACGCCGCACTCTGAGGAGTCCAGTGTGGCTGGGGAGATTGCAGCCACGTGCTCCCTCAATGTTCCCTACAGCCCCTCATCCATATGCAGAGCAACTGAGGAGGGCACTTATGAGATTGTCCACACCCCTGATGGCCAAACAAACCACCAGGTCTCATATAGTGACTCTGGTGACAGTGAAACACCTGGGTTTACGGGGCAAGGAGCAACACTGGAACATGGCAGTCCTGTGGCCAGTTCCCTCAGTGAAGCACCAGAAAGACATGTGAGCCCGATTCCCAGCAGCCCAACCACATCAGCCACATCAGCCATTGATGCAGAGCAGGCTCAGCAGCTCACAGGCCTCATAAATGACTTCCTGCAAGACAATCGGCAGGCCAGGGAGGAGTGGCAGAATGAACTGCAGGCACTGGGCGAGGTCATCACAGCCAGCACAAACCGGCTCTGTGAGGTCATTGGCCGGATAGCAGATGCCCTGGAGGCTGCGCCTCCTGCACGACAGCCCCAGGAGGAGTTCACACCTTCTCAATGCTCCTCCACCCAGACCAGCCCGCTCCATCACTCACAACGTACATTGCGCCTCCAGGACATGGATCCCCCTGGCTCTGGGAGCGCACATTGACAATGCTGACATACACATGTGGCCTATGAAGTCCTTATGGGACTAGTGTGGGGTTGTTGGGGGGGGAGACGGAGGGGGGTGAGGGTGTGTTTGGGAGTTGTGGGGGGAGGGGGAGGGTGGGTGAGGGTGTGTTTGGGAGTTGTGGGGGGAGTTTGAGGGGGGTGAGGGTGTGTTTGGGAGTTGTGGGGGAGGGGCAGGGGCAGGGGGAGGGTTTGTTTTTCACGTTTGAACCTTCTAATTCAATACACCAGTTGTTCATCAAAAAACAACAGAGTGGACATTCATCATTGCGCATGTGTCATTCAATGTTTCACAGTGCATAGTGTACATGTATCCCCACACCCTGTGCCCGATGTCCTGACATCCTCACACCCTCTGCTGACTTGTGTATCAGAAATATTGTCCAATCAATGATTGCTGCACGGCATGTCCCTCCTGTGCATCGGCACTGTGATGCTGTCCTGCCACTTCTTCCTCCTCCTCGCCTTCATCATCATCAGGTGGTAGCAGTTCCATGCCAGGGGGCAGGGGTACGTTCCGACGGATGCACATATTGTGCAGCATTACACATGCCATGGTAATCTTGGCACCTTCTCATGGCTGTAGATAAGTGCCCCACCCGACCGGCTGAGGCAATTAAATCGTGCCTTCAACAGGCCAAAGGTCTGCTCAATCACCACACGTGTACGGGTATCGGAAGGATTGTAGTCCTCCTCGTGCCTGTTCTGTGGGTTTCAGACAGGAGTCATGAGCCACGGCTTCAAGGGATAGCCACCATCACCTGCATGAGAGGCGAATGAAGCTAAGTGTTCGTACATTCATGGTGGACAACTGTGCTAGTCTTACATGGCAGCAGGTAATTTCTGCCCATACACACATGTCCCTGGATGCATTGCCCCCATTTCTGAGCCTGCTATGTGTCCTGTGCAATGGGATGATGGAGGGGGTAGCATCCTCAGGTTGGGTTATGGCGTACACTCACATCTTGTTGCACGTGCATCGTATATGAATGCAGCAGTGTTGGAGTGAAATCATTGATGTGTTGTGTTCTGTGAGATTTGGTAGTAGGGAGTGTTGGCTGTTGTCAGTAGCATATCCGTAATTCTGCACTGATCAGTACCATGGTGACTAGCAGTACTCCTATGGGTGAGCTGAACCAGTGACACGCTGTGGTTTCCCTGTAAGGCTCAGTTCAATGCACTCCCAGGGATGACTGTCTGGTGTGGTGATATGCTGAAGGCAGCGACATAGTGCATATGCAGTGCATAGTGCTAGATGCCCTTACAGTGTGTGAGGGCTGCCGATGAGTGGTGCATGTGTTGTGGGATGTGGCCTGGTCCCCTGTTAGTCATGTAGTGTTAGGTGTCGGCCTTACTTCATCACAGTGGGATTTGGTAGTCATTAGGGATGTAAGGGTATTACGGTATACCGTTAAAGATACCGTGAACCACTTAATTGAACAATAATAACCGTCACATTGTTTATACCGGTATACCGTTCATACCGTTAAGTGTGCTTTTCAATCTGATTTGGAAAGGCTGCAGTTAGCAAGTGCTGCACAGTCTTGGTCTTGCACTGTTGGATGTGCCGTCTGCCAAGTAGTTTCAGCAGTTTTTAATGCCATTCCATAAACCACACGTGCCTGACACAAAATCAATATGTTAGCAATAGGAAGAATAAATACAGTGCTAAGAAGGAAAAGGGTTTACTTTTTTTTAAAGTGCTCACACAGCCTGCGGGCATCAAGGTGGTGTTAAAGAAATTGTTTATTTAGTCGTGTAATTTGTGTATTTATAACACGCTTAAACACCCAGAGGTTTCTAAGCGCTGACCCAGGGAAATCGAACCTGTGTTGCTTCGTGCCGTCTTGCTTCCAAGGCACGCACGTTGCCGCTGAGCTATCCTCCCGGGACATTGGGTTGGCCGCTTTGGGGTTTATATATTTATAATGGATAATGTTTTCTAAACATATGAAGATGGGGGATGTCCCTGGTTCCATCATTGAATTTACATATAATAAGTCACACTGCGAAATGTACTAATCTATGTGGGTATTCCCTGCTGCCATGCCAAAGGGTAACATGTCTGTGATTACTGAACACCTTTTGGCCCGGAAGTAAACTAGAGGCAGAGAGGGAGAGAAGGTGAGAGGGAGAGAGGGAGAGGGAGAGAGGGAGAGGGAGAGAACATATACTACCATCAAACTCCATTGATCTGTGGCATGTAGGTTATCAAGATGGCAACATGTTCATCTTCACCAGTAGCCAGTGGGGGAGCTAAAAGCCTAAATAACCACTTAAGAAACGCTATTCAGTTTGCTTTGCCAGTCGCAGCAGGGCTCCCCCCCTCCTCTCCACACGTGGAAGCAAGGGGTGGCATTTCAGTGGAAAGTATGTTGAAAAGCCCAATTCTGGCCCTGGTTTTGTTTGTGATGATAAATCTGACAATTTATGACCTTTTAGAAAATATTTGTTAAAATTAGTTAACTCCTCCTACTATACCGCGATAACCATGATATACCGTCATTTGGCAAGAACACAAATGTTATTGTATCGTCAAAAAACTAACACATGTAGTCATGTGCCGTTTCACTGGCTCTGGGGCACAGTGTTCGGTGAGGTGCACATCATGCACTGGCGTCAACATTTCCACCGAGTTGGAGTGTGCATCTCCCCCCCCACTTCCCACCCAGTTGGAGTGTGCAGGCACCCGCCTCACAACCCCGATGCACTGTCATCGCTCAGTCAGGCAACTCACCAAGCAGCCAGGCGCGTCGTCCAGCATGTCGCTCCACATATCGTGGTAGCGTGGAGTTCCGCAGGATCAAAGAGTCATGAGTTGATCCTGGATATCGGGCACAGCAATGTGTGATGATCTTGCTTTCGTTGCATACCATCTGCACGTTGATGGAGTGGTATTGCTTGCGGTTGCGATACGCCACCACCATGGCATGTGGGACCACCAACTCCATGTGGGTGCAGTCAAGGGCACCTATACAATTTGGCATGCCTGCTAGTGCATGGAAGGCAACTTTTGTATCGAATATCTCCTGGGGAGTCCGTGGTAGGGATATGTAGTCTCTTGTGTGCTTGAGGAGGGCATCCAGCACTTGGTTCAGTATCCGGGAAAGTAAGGGTTGTGATATGCCATGCATGTGCCCCACTGTATGCTGGTAGGTGCCTGTGGCAAGGAAGTGGAGCACAGACACTACTTTCAGTAGAGGCGGGATGGCGGTGCGCATTTCAATGAGGCTCACTATGTCGTCATGTATCAGATCCACTATGGTGGTGATGATGTCACGGTCAAGCCGGTACCGGGTGTGGATCTGCTCTGGTGTTAGGTTGAAGGGGTGGCTCTGATGTGAGGGATTGGGGGCTGCCGGGTGTAGTAACGGTGGCTGCACTGGTGGGGCATGATGGGCCTGTCTCACCCTCCTTCTCCTCCTGTGTATCCACTGTGGTGGGGGCTGTGGTTGTTGTTGTTGCTGTTGTTGTTGCTGTCTTGCAAGCAGGGCCTCCAGCTCCAGTAATGCTATTATTATTGGTATCATCTTGGTGTGGGAGTGGGTGTGGTGTGTGGGTGTGCTCCTTTTGTGCTGTGCCAGACTCCATTGCCTCCGCCTGTGCTGATTGTGTGCACCTGTGGCTCTTGGAAACACTGCTCAGGGTTCTTAACATCTTCTCGGAGATGCCGGTATTTACTCCATGCCGGTAAGGTACTTTTCAGGCTTCAGGAGGCCGTTATTTCCATGTCCGCATTACTTGGGCTCAGCTCCGGTTTACGGCATGCCGCTAATATCGGCGTGGTGTGTCGAGCGCGCAACCCTAGTCCGCTATTTACAGCATCGTACTTTACGGTGCCGTAATCAGCGGTCTGGTGGGTCAGAATAGCCCGTAGCGGTAAGCGATGCGGGTAATCCTTTACCGGCATAATTTTTCCCTTACCTCCAACCTCGGAATGACCCCCATTGTCTCATTATTCTCAAACCACATAGGAAGCGCAGAGAGACAATGAGGCCCTCTGTGTCTGTGAAAAGAATGATGAGCTCCACAAACAAGTGGCAGCGCAAGAGCAGGTCATAGAGGCCTGTAAACCCTTGATAGCTGAGCCAAAGGCTAAGATCTTTGCTTATTATCAATAAGTAGGGTCTGAGAAGGAGAAACTAGCAAGGTTGGAGAAAGAGGATGCTAGAATTAATCCTAACTGGAGGGACCCTGAACAGGCATAGAGGGACAGGGCAACCCCTGATCATAGTATAAAGACCTCTGTACTAAGGGACTCAAACCCATTTAACACTTTGTCCACTGCTGATTTCATGGCTGCCGGTTCACATGAGCCGGAAGCTATGCGGCCATCAGAATTTAATAGGCCAAGCATGATCGTACTGACACGTCAGCGCCCCCCAGAAAGTGATGGACAGGCGTCCCTGTATAGCTACCCAAACATTAAGGCTGATGTCTCTGACAAGGAAGTCTCCTATGAGGGGAGAGTCAGGGAATTAGATCCACAGAAATACTACTTTCCAAGGGACCTGTTTGTTCAATTTGATGAAAAAACAAATGGAATGAGGACCAAAAAGAGCATCCTGAAGATCTCTACCCAATTAGGGCAGTGGGGGGATACTCTGCCAACCCTGCAGGGAAGAGTCAGAAGACTACTCTCCTGAGCCCTACAGGAATAGAGAAACTAGGCCCCTCCATTCTGCGAGCCCCTCTGAAGCTCACAGAATCAGGGAGTGCCAAGATGATCATGAGGGGACCTGAATTAGTAGTGCCTCTGAGTCAGAGGGTGAGTGGACTTGTGTGACTAAGCCAAAGAAGGCAAACTCAAGAAAGTTATGACACAAGACCCCCATTAGGCAGATTAAGGCCCTTAGGAGTGTCATAACCCCATACCATAAGAACGCAAAATATTCTGTTTGGGAACAGTTGGAACTCTATGAGCAGATGATGGACACTTTTCATCTGAAAGACAACCCAAACTGCATAGAGTATGTAAAATGGACATTCTCCCCCGAGTACTCCAGCTTCTTTGCTGGACTGGAGGACCGGAAACATTCAAGATGGTCCACCTACAGGATGGCCATCTTGAAACTCTTTTCCGCCCACAGAAACCCCCTAAGAGCAAAGCGGCCTACAATCTACACTACGGGGAAGATCAGGTTCCACGAGAATTTGTGCATGAGCTCAAACAAACCTTTGCACAAACCATTTGGAGGGTGCGCACGGATATCAGGAATTTTATAACCACCTTCTTTCATGCACTCCCCAAGTATATCATGACCCAGCTGTGAGGGATTTCCATGACAAAAGATCTCTGGACAGGGTCATAGAGCAGGCAACCTGCATTTATGCGGTCCAAAAACCTGCAGAAAATAAAAAGTTGGTCAAGAACCCCAAGCCAGCCAACAACCGTGCTGCTGTTAAGGTTTCCCCCATTTTAGACCTAGAGATGGGGGAGCCTAAAAATGTACCTACACAAAATCAGCAAAATCAGAGACCCAGAAGGCCTTCAGGCCAGTCACAAACAGGTGGCAATCAGGGAGGTAATGCCACTAATGGGACCTCTAACTCTCCTGATTATATCAGTCCACGATACAAGGGCACCCGACCAATCTTGGGGTATGTATGGACTCCCCCAGCTCCAGGGGAGGGGGATCCAATCAGGTAGGTACTGCCCCGGGAAACTTCCCTCCAAACTTCCCCCAGGAGGGCAGTAATCCCCCAAATGCTGGTTTAAGTTTCTTTCCCGATACTCACAAAACCCCAACCTGCAGGACAACCCTCCTTTCATTCCCTGATTTCATGAACCCAGACAACCCAATCCGGGAGAGGGGAGGCTAAGGGTTACCAAAATTCACCATATCAAGGTTACTACGGTAGAAGGGATAGTTAACCTTCCCGTGATCCACCAAGAGTTGACCAGAGACCCCCGTACCAGCCGGAACGGGTGTCCCAACTGGAGCATCAGGTCCAAAACCTTACCCAGAATCTAGGTCGCATGTTGAGGGCTCAACAGAACCCTCAGATAAACATGGCAGTTCAGCCCCCCACAAACCAAGCATCTGGTACCCCAGAAGAAAGACAGGGAGAGAACCCTGACAACTCACCGGTTTCAGAGGAGGAGGCACAGGTGTAAGGGAAGTGTAAAGCCCTAGAGGAAGCTTCCTTTCTCACTCGTGAAAAGCCCTGGATACACAGGAGCCGGAACCAAAATCTCCTGCACCTGAAAATCTGCAACGAAAGAACAGGAGAAAAAAATAACTCAAAAAGGCCCATTTTGTGGTCGAAGTTAGAGTCCTCCAATTTGAAGGGGAAGAATCTTTAGAGGATTCTGGGGAAAAGATCTTCTCCTTCAGGGACGGAGGAACTCCTCCCCAAGAAAAATGGGTTCCAAGAGATTTAAATGAAGACTGGGTGGATTTGAGGACTGAGTCACAATCGGCCATCCTTGAACCCCAGAATGAGCATCCAGGAAACCCAATAGTAACCGAGGAATACCAAACCTCACAAACCAATTCTGTTGGCTGCCCCCAAAAAGTGGGGGGGGGGGGCAGCCCAGAATCAGAAAAAGGGGAGCCCAAAACTCCCCAGATAGCAGAATGTAAAAAATGTTCTTTCAAATCCCCAAACTCCAACACAGAATTATGCCCAAACTACCCCTGTGTCGGAGTCAAAAATGAGGAAATGGACCACCCAGCTTGCACAAAATGCACATTACCTTTGCTCATTGGAGGAGAAAGAGGGTAGATTTCATGCCCCGGTCCAAGTGCAAGGGCAATGTACATTTCCGGCGCTGTTGGACACTGGATTTCAAGCCACTCTTCTGCCAAAAAGGGCCTTTGATCAGCCAAATTCAGGAAGGGAGGAGAGATAGCAGATCCATCTCACCCCTCTTCCTGGACAACCCCAGAACTTCGATGGGAATGAAATTCCTGTCAAGGGGGCTGCGGATTTGGAAATAAAAATTGGGCGACACAAAGTGAAACACCCGGTCATAGTTGTGATTCCAGAGGGCACACCCTGTTTACTGGGGAATGACATCCTGCGCAGGTTGTCCCCCCTAACAGACTGTGTGAACAAGGTCCTCTGGACTCAGACTAAGAGGCCAATAAAATTGAAACATAGTGTCTTCCATGTTAGTTTAAATGGCACATGCCACATGGATGAACAAAAACCTGATCGTATTGAGTTTCATTTCCAGAACAATCAAATACCTGACGTGACAGTAATTGCTGTAGGCCAACCAACGGGTGATGGAAACTCCTCTCCATTCCTGAAAATCCACCTTCCTTCCAGTCTCAAGTGGCATTCCACACAAGAAGGAAATATTTTGACAGTTTATACCAATTCACAATCTGAAAATTCCAATTCTATAGCCAAAATTGATGAGAAACCAGCTTAAAGTTTAGCTGATATTAAGAAAATTAGAGAACAGTTATTCATCCCTATTCAGTCATATGAGGGGACGGAATCTGTTCTCGCCCGAGTGTGCATGAACAGCGATAAGAGCTTCATCAGCGAAGCCATGTTCCAAAAGCTCCCAAAAGATCCAGCCATTCCCACATTTAAATTGATCGATAGGTGGGAAATGGGCCTGGAAACTCCCAATTCCAAACATCTCCTGCCTAACAGGTGTATGCTAAAAATGTCTATAGGAAACAAAAGCATAGTACATAACTGTTGGGTCGTGTGAGATGTCCCTGCTGCATTCTATTTAGGCAGTGACATTCTCAATCGGTTTGCCATTCACTTGGACCTGATCAATTACAAAGCCTAGTCCCGACTAGGGGGTAATCCCATGGACTTTAATGATTCAGAAAAAGCATTTCGGTCAGCCCAATTGCTGCCGTATGTAGTTAAAGTTCAAACTGGAGAGGAGGTCACCATCCCAGGATGGACACGACTATTCCCACTTGAATTAAAAATTAAAAGAGGACAGAAACTGCAAAATCCTGATGCATTTGTACACCTCAAAGCCCATCTCCAACAGCAGGGGTTGGGGTTAAACCCAACACCATTAGTCAATGTAGAACACAACACCATTCCAATATTGATGGATAACAGTGACCCTAGGAGTATCACTCTGGGCGCAGGCACCATAATTGGAATGGTGGTTGATGATCGACATTTTTCTATGGATCTAGGCTATTAACTGATAGGACAAATCCCCAATGAGTGTTTTGACAGTGATAGTGACAATGGGCCACATTACATGGTAGGCGGTAGGGGTTTACTGGTACCGGTAAGGGCACCGGTGCCGGTAAACCCCTACCGCCTTACTACGAGTTCCCTTTGCGGCACCCGACTTTAACGGCTGGTTTTACCAGCCGTTAAAGTCGGGTGCCGCAAAGGGACCTTGGAGCCAAATACGGTACCGCAATTTGCGGTACCGTAATTAGCACCTTCCCCATTCCCATTATGCCCTATGGGGGCAAAAATGGGAATGGGGAAGAGCCTTGGTGAATGGGGAATTACCGCCCCCACTCACCTTGGAGTAGGGCAGTAATTCTGCCATCCACCAAGGTGGACACGGTAAAATACCGGCGGCAACCATGGCGCTAATAGCGCCATGGTTACTGCCTAACCTGTAATGAGGCCCAATGACTTACCACCAGACAGGATCTTCACCCAGCAAGGGGGGAATTTCCTGGTGTACTCTTCATATCCTTACGGTGAGGAAGAGGTGACCTGTGACAACAGGCAGGATGAGGTGATCTTCCAGGTCCACAATGACAGCCTGAAACCCTCTGTCCAGGTCAATACTCTAACCAGGGGCCAATCCACCCAGCCACCCAGCTGTAGGAGGCCGCTGAGATAGCGAAACTGGAAGTCTGTCCAGGCTTCAGGCAGATGGTTGAAGAGTGGGTCAACCTAGCTGATGCCTGTGAGACTCCAGAGGAAAAGCAAAAGTTGAAACAGGTTTTCTCAGATTTTCAGGATCTCTTTGCGGTAGACTCGTATGATTGTGTTCACACCAAAATCCATACAACAACCATTCCCACGGACCCTGGAATGACTCCAGTGTTTGTGAAGCAATACCACTTGCCTCTCGCATTCATGGAGTCCCTGACGGAAATAATCAAAAACCATGAGTCGTGTGGGATAATTCGTCCAGTACACAGCACCTTTAATAATCCGGTGCTGGGGATTTTACAACCGAACGGCCAGTGGAGACTCTGTGCTGAACTGAGGGAGCTGAATAAACGGGTCCACATGTCCCGATGGCCTCTCCCCTACATGGAACAGGGGCTGGCCCAGATACAGGGGTCAAAGGTATACACTGAAATTGACCTGACCAATGGGTACTGGACCGTGCCTGTCAGTAGGGAGGACCAATACAAGCTGGCCTTTACCTTCGGGGAGGCAGCAGTACACGTGGACCCGGACTCCCTTCGGATACATCAACCCTGGCAACAAATTCAACATCTTCCTACACAAGGCCATGCCCGACTTGGGTGAAAGGGGTAACCTGGGCTATATGGATGATGTCCTGATAAAAAGCTCAACTGTGGAGGAACACATAGCGGAAATCTGTTATATTCTGACACAGTTGAGGGTTGCTGGATCAAAACTGTCCTTTCAAAAGGCACAGTGGTGCAGAACCCGTGTCAACTTCTTGGGGCATGAAATAACTTCTGAGGGTCTCTGTACCCAGGAGAAGAAAGGGGAAGCACTCCTAAAACAGGAAGACCCCACAACTCTACGTGAGCTAAGAAGCCTCCTTGGACTGACTAATTACTGTAGGAAGTTCACTGAGGATTAGGCAGAGATCACAAGACCCCTGATCCATCTGTTGAAGGGGGGGGGTAAAGTGGGATTGGGGTCCAGAACAAACCGAGGCGGTAGAGCAACTCAAAAGAAGCCTCTCACAAGCGCCTTGTCTAGCTTACCCTGTCAGAAACAAGGGGTTCTTCTTGGAGACAGGGTTCTCGAATACATGCTTGACAGCAGTATTCTATCAAAAAGCATGACAAGGTCAATAAAGTCATCTCCTATGCACGCAAGACTTTATCCTCTGTGGAGGAACAATTCAACGATTGTGAGAAGGCACTGCTGGCAACGGTGTGGGCATTGAAGAATTTCCGCCTGTTCATCCAGGGGGAACACATCATAGTGGAGACTCCCCACAAGCCTTTGCAATACCTCCAAAGTGACAGAATCTGGGCCGGAAATGTGAGTAATTCCAGAATTACTTCCTGGATTCTGTCAATGCAAGGCTTTCCTGTGGACGTCAGATATGGCCAAAACAAGAAGAGTCCCCCCGTGCAAGGTCTGGCTGACTTGCATGATTGTGCCGGAGAATCTGTCTCGAGGACGAAAGTCTTAAAACCAAGACCAACATGGAGGCGTACCTGAATTCCCTGCACAAAGTCTATGACGAAGACAAGTGCAAGGGAATGCCCACAGTTTATGTGGAGGGGTGCTCCTACCATGTTGACAACAACGGGGAAAAGGAACTGGTGGCCGGTGTTGGAAATGCCTGGGTGAATGATGCCCGGGAACCCTCTGCTGGGTACAAAATCGGTCCCCGTAGTAGTTAGGTGGCAGAGTTGATGGCAGTTGATCAGGCCATTCTCACTACCATCCAACACCAACTTCACAAACTGGTCATAATCACTGATTCAGATTATGTCTGGTTAATTGGAAAACCAGAGTTGTGCTATGTGCTAATAACAAGCCTCTCAAACATGGAAAGCTAATCCAAAATATTGGTGATCTGTTCACCTATAGTGGGATGACCATCTACTGGAAGAAGATCAAGGGTCATTCCAGGATAGAGGGGCCAGACAAAACTGAAAACGACCTAACTAATCAGTTTGCCAAAACCGGAGCCATCCAGGGGGATCTCCTCGAGATCGAGTCCCTGTTGGGGGAAATCCAGGTCACTGCTATCACTAGGTCCCAGACAAATGCTCACAATGAACTCTCAACTGCCCAGTAGAGTATGGAGACCCCAGATGCTGATTTATTAATGGCACAAAAAGGGGATCCGATAATTGGTATATTTTATCAACACATTGAGGACCCTGAGAACTTTCCCCTGACGGATAACGATTACATTGGGAAAGAGGACCTCAGGGTGTTGATGAAATGTCCAAAAATGTTCCGAATCCAAGACTGTTCGTTGGTGAGGAGATCCATATCTGGCTGTGACCAGTGGATGGTTCCTACCTCATTCTGAGGCCTGATGCTAAGTCACCTCCATGATGCGGCCACAGCCGGATCATGGAGGTGACATCACTCACACACCAAGCTCCCCTCCAGAAGAGGGGGATGACACCTCCTTGGTCAGATTTACAAATAGACTTCATCGGGCTCGTGATTCGCTCCTCTAGTGGGAGCAAGTACATGTTAACCGTAACATGCTTGTTTACCAAATGGGTGGAATGTCTCCCGGCCCCAAATTGCAAGGCAGAAACAGCAGCTGCCCTGATGATCAATCACATCTTCTCGCATTTTGGCCTACCTCAAAGGATTGAGTCAGACCGAGGTAGTCACTTCCCCAGCGAAGTGATGACAAAAATGTGGGAGATACTTAAGGTAAAAAGGAAACTTCACACTGCATACCGCCAGTCCTCCAGGGTGGAGTTGAGAGGTACAATAAAATCATTGTGAGTATTCTAAAAAAGTTTGTGGCAGACTCTGGGCCATCAGATCTACACCTTCTTAGGCAACTAAGATATCTCCATTTGAGCTAATGACTGGACGAAGGATGGTATTACCTCAGCATTTACTCTATAGAACACAGGCGCAGCACTGATAAACGCCTCCACAACTCATGAGTATGTTGAGAATCTAAGAAAACACCTTCAACATGCTTTTGCGTACGCTCAGCGGAATCTGGAAAGATCTGCAGAGGGTATGAAGACTCAATATGATCTAAAAATAACCAAAAAGGAATACCAAGTAGGAGACAGGGGGACAGGGGGCCTCATTACGACCCTTGTGCTGACGGAATGAAGGGTGCCAGTACGGGACCAGTCCCCTTCATTCCGTCAGGGCTGATTACGAGGTTCCCTTTGCGGGACCTGGATCAGATGTCTGGTAAAACAAGACGTCTTTTCCGGGTCCCGCAAGGGGAAGAGGGAGGTAACAAGGGGACACTTGTAATGTGCCCGTTGTTACCTCCCTCACCATTCCCATTGAGCCCTATGGGGGCTCAAATGGGAATGGTTCCTGCAAGGAGGACCTCCCCGGCGACCTGGAAGGGAGAAATCAAAGAAAATCTCAGAGTGTCACTCAACACCATAAAGGTAGATCCAGGAGAAAGCTAGGGGTGTTGTTCCACGGTCCAACGAGGAACAACGAGAGGATCGGGGCATCCCACTCTCTGATGGAAGAAGGACTTCTGACCGATGAAGCCCACCTTCTTGCCCTACTCTCCCTCGCCAAGGATCTCAGAAGAGTTGGGGGGGGGGAATCTGTGGGCTACATTGACCCACTGAACAGAATTTCGCCAAAACCAAGCTGCATTTGCGCAGAAACAGCAACATGGTTGCTTTGGCTCCTGTGTGCACCATGGCCTTAAAACTGCATTTTGCAGCAACAAAAAGAAGGCTGCACAGTCTTGCCAAGCATACATTGGGCATGATTGAACAAGGGGACACACTGAGGGAGCGTGCCAGTGTGTTCTGACATATACAGTTGGAATAAAGTGAAAAAGCAGTGTTGCTTTGGTGAAAGCCCAAAATACCCATTAAAAAGGAAACTTTTTCACCTTTAAAATAATGCTGCTGACGCTATTTCCATCTGTCCTTCCTTAAACCACTGGGATTAATAAGGCCCTGCCATGCCCAGTATATCTCATATTGTGCGTCAGCAAAACCAGGCATGATTTCTGAATGACAGGCCCTGTTAAAGCAACTCTGAAAAAATCAACACGGAACTCCACTTTTACCCGCACGGGAAAACACGTCCATTTTCTTTACAAAGTATCAAAGCTCAGTAGTTCAAAGAAACTCCAGCTATCTGAGCCATGTCAATTTGAAGGCATCTCTGCTTCAAACAAAACTCCTGCATACAACGAAATAACTATCGCTGCAAGACAATGTGGCAATCCAGAGGAAGATGCAAAACCGAATTTAAAAAGAAATGCCAGCTTTTCAACACACATGTAAAATGGGCTTTGCAAACTCAAAGAGAGAAAGGCCTGTTTTAAAACTAAACTGTTGAAGGAAAGCCTGACTTTATCTAGCAATGTGAAGGTGTTTGTTGCTGGGGAAAATACATACATGGGTTATTTTATTCAACTGGCTTGTTTAATTCAGGACCAAATTTAAGAAAGTTAAACTGTTAAACTACATTGGCTGGATTTTGCAAGTTCCAAAAGAAAAATAGGTTTCTGCTTGAGGGGGATGCTACCAACAGGAGGACCTCTCTCAGCATATACTAATGCCCCAATGATAATTATGAGGTTGGACAGAATCTAGTCTAGCCTGAACCCACTGACAATGGAACTCTCACAACAACCAAGTGTGAAGAGGGGAAGGGGCAATAAACCTTCAATCAAGCTGTAACGCCCACCTTGCTCTGGAGGAAATGACAGTTGGTGGCAGCTGACGAAAGGAAAAAAATGGTCCAGTGACAGAAAAAGGACTGCCATTTGCTTCCAAAGACTATTTATGAATACAAATGTAAAGACTTTTGTCTCTGCAGCAAGACTTTGTAAAAATGTAAAAATGTCCGTGTTTAAAAGTGATTTTATGGGCTTTCAATGAAGACATGGTAGAATTCACTGACCCCTTGGGAATTGAAATGGCAAAGAATCAGGGATTACAAGGAAAGTATCCATGATGCCTAGCAACTTTTTATACTTACGTCCCTTATGTTAATCCACACATGTGTATAAAGTTATGGAAATTTAGGCCGAATTGTTCATACTCAAAATTACCAAAAAGTATTAAAAGGGCGAAACAATGTCTCACGAATTTCAGAGTTGGAGTGCTAAGCTCTACATAAAATATGTAACCGGTGTATATAATTTGCTAAGAGATTTCAACTGTAGAAATGTACTGTTTGTGGCAAAATCGGATTTTGGCTAAAATAACTGTGGGAGGTTTTTGAACATTGTAAACTCAAATCATAAATCTGACATATTTCTCTTGCAATCCAACCAGTTGAGAGCGAGGCAGAGATTAACACCCCTGACCAATCCAGTAGTTCACAGATGTGCTTAGGTAGGCCTGCCCAGCCATATACTTTGGTGATGTCGCTATGCATTATAAATAAGAGTCCCTGACAAGACTCTAGACACACCTGATTCCTGATTTTCCTGCGGCGGCATTCCTGTTCCATTCATCCTGCTGAGTGCAGATGCCAACTACAAGGCCAAAGCATTGCTGACCCTGCTCCAGGACCCACTGCAAAACCCAAGCAGTGCTGATCCTGTCCCAGTAATGCCTCAATTCTGAAATCCCACTAAAATTCCCAAAATAACCAAAGAGTAAAGATGTTGTATTCTTTTGTGAAGCATCCTGAACCAGCCTGGCTTGTTGCCCACTAACTGCTTGCCCTCTAACTGCATCCAGAGGTACCTGTGCCATCCAGTGACCATAATTACCATCTTGTGACCCAACCTGCCCAGCTGTCTTTTGCCCAGCTGCCCTTTGCCAGGCAGGCTGCTGTGTAGTGACCAGAACCATTGACGGTCCGAAATCCAAAACTAAAAGTGGACTGTAAGTATAATCCCTACTCAATAGAAATCCATAGTCTATCTTGTCCTTATCCCACTTTCTAAACCATCCTATCCTTATCCTGGTAACTTGTTAAAACTGTAAAAATGATCCGTGCAACCTTGTCCTTGATTCCAAGTGTTAGCGCCACTTTTCTCTTCATTTCTGTCCTGCATAGATCATCAGTCATTAGCGATATTGTGTTTAAATAAATTAATTTTCCCTAAAGATAAGGGGTACACTGCGTGAAGGGTTACAACTGCAGCATAACATTTATATTCACATATACATATGGCGTTCCTCTTTTCTTAGCCATTAAATCTAGTTTATGTAAAATTTGCCTTTCACTTTTAAAACCGTTTTTCTAGTTTTCACTGCTATATTTTCCTAAAAACGAACCTCGCTCAATTCACCTAGAGACCTATTTTCACCTCTATGCTCTGCCTGTGATACATATCTAACCACAGCCCAAAAACCGGACTCCAAATTAGAGTATTTCACCCGTTTTTATTAAAAACCGTTTGGGTAGTTTAAAACGGGAATTAAGAAAATGCAACGTTTACATGTGTCATTTGGCAGCAACATGATTTAAATTTTCCATTCATCTTCGAATTATATGCTCTTGGTAATCCATTGCTTGTGATTGTTAGTGTCTATGTATTGTTGCTTTATTGGGAAATTGTATTTACCTTAGAGTTTTAACTGCACATTTATTATGTATTGGTCCATTTACGAGCGTCAGTTCATAACATTGCAAGGGGTTTAAAATCCGTTTTCCACTCTTATTTGGTGAGGGGAGGTCGGATTTGGATTCCGTTTTCTGCCTCTTATTCCTGATTACCTGCTGTGCCTTTTTATCCATTCCGAATTCAATTATTAGTGGGTTGAGGGAACATTGCAGGGGGAAATCCTAACATGGGTGCTATCTTTCCTAAATCAATAAGTGCTCCTATTCCCTGGTGTTTTGTATATGTTCCACTAAGAGATTAAACCAAGTGCATTGCTTACATTCTCATTGTAACTATCACCGCATTGGTGATTGCTGCCCCATATTAAAAATTGTCGGATTTCTTTTGAATTTTAAAATAAATAAATAAATAAATATTGCATTTCACTAACCAGCCTGGTTCATGGTCCATTGTGACTCGGGGTATTTGGAAAGGGGGTGGGATACGAGTTGTGTACCATCTCAAATTGAATCTGCATAACATAAGGAGAAAAGTATCTCACTTGTGCGCTACATACTAGGCCGGGACCAAAGTGTGTGTTGCCTGATTGAAATCCTTAACACTCTCCTCAGACAGCTGCCTGACTATCTCTCATACTTCAGCTCACAATATTAAAAAACTCCAGACCATCCAAAATAATGCCCTGCAAGCTGCCCTAAACATTGCCAGATCTGAACACATATCAGTTGGCCGTGGAGCAGTACATTGGCTTCCTATCCGAGAAAGAATCTCTTTCAAGACACTCACTATCACCAACAAATGTATCTCCAAATCTGCCCTGCCCTACCTGATGCAAAGAATCACCATGGATCACTCAGCCATGCCCACCAGAACCCCCTATACTTATAGGCTGGTTCAACCTAAGTTCAAACCTGCCAAAGCATGTGGGATATGTTTCCAAGTCATGGCTGCTAAGCAATTGAATTCCCTCCCACTGGCATTAAGGGTTGGAGGAATCCTATTGGACCTTCCATAAAGCCCTTAAACATAGCTGATTAACTAACCTGCCCAACATGAATTCCAAATATCTTGTTACAAAGAAGAGTACCTGCTGAATGTAACCATTTACGCTCGGTGCAGTACCTGAAGAATGTAAGCTCTATGCATTCTACTATGTATCATCATTGCCCCCGAGCTACATGTAACTTGTTCTCTCCAGTGGCCTGAGGCCTGAGGGTTTGCTTGCGCTATACAAATTAATAAATAAATAAATATTACAGTGCTTTCATAACCATATCTTTCTTAGTGTACTGGAACAATGCTATGTGATGCCAGTTCCTGTTTTAGCAAAGGGTGAAAAGTCTTGTGCCATCACTTCCTGTGATATCACTCTGGGCGAGGTCAAATGACATCCCTTCCTGTGATGTCATCAGAAGTCAAGGGATGTGTGATGTCACTTCCGCTACCCCAGACATTTTGGTGAAGTGACGTCCCTGTGCATTTACAGCAGTAATCTGTGCACTCTGCAAATCTGGAATTTAGTAATCACCTATGGATAGAAGTATGGTGTAATGCAGTGATGGCTGCAAGATGATCGCTGCTCTTCATACATAAAAACATATTTTCTTTGTCCCTACTAGCTTACATGGAAAACTGAAACCAGCATTAAACATTTTTAGGGTACAGACATGTTCTAACCTGAAAAAAGTGCACCATACAACCAGTAAGAAGGCAAGTGAGTTTTTGCCCCTGGTAGAGGCAATTGATTAGTACCTAGGACTTCCTGGCCACTATAACATATAATATATGTCTCCATAGAGCCAACGATATTTTGATAGCTCCCTTTTAATGAACGTTTTAGCCTAAAAGTACACCATATCTGCTCAGGTGACCAGATTGGATGCTCATATCATATACTCAGCATGTAGACCCAAAACCTAGGATATTCACTCTCCTCATTGATCTCTTGGAGGCAGTGTGAAAGTCATACAGGAACAACTCTGAAGAGTTCTGCTGACCTTCCCTAACCCACAGTTATTGACTGATATATGATTTTTATATTTCTTAGTACTCCATTTTACTCTTTCAGGTCACAAGATGTGGCCCCTTTAAGCAGCTACTTCAGAGGTATGTATAGAGCAGCCACAGGTTCTCTCCCTATCCTGTTTTGCCATGAATGTACTAATGTGACATTCAGCATAATAATGTAGAACCACAGTATTGTTCTAAACCCTCATAACCAATGTATAGTCTTAAAAATAATATTTACAATTTGCTTACATACATTTGTCTCTTAAGGGCATTACACAATTGAATTAAGGAAAAACAGTACATTCTCATCTGTGATTGATGACAAAGCTATTGATAAATATAAAGTTGTGGACTATTGTATGATATAATGCATTTGATTCCTTTCATCATACATAGAATGGATGAAGATCAAGAAAAGTAACATCTTCAAATCAAGTTAAAGAGACCCTGAAGAAGAAATGGAAATTGGAAGAAAATGAGATAGCAGGCAGTCAAAACATTGTGTATGATAGTTTCTAAAACACAATTAGTCCTCATTTGTATCCAACCATAATATACAGAGATATGAATACTTTTTCCTGTATGTGTTTGTCAGATTTGATTCAGATATGTTTTTGCATTGCTCTCATGCATTGTTTAGTTTGTCTAATAAATGTGTGAAATATATTTGGCCACATAATATCCTGCAGCCTAATGTGATGTTTCACCCAGGTGATTCTGCTCCTTGTACGCCTCATTGTCAACTTGCTCCATGGTGAGGATTAGTGTGAATTGCTTGCTGGTACTGCTAATTGTGATTTGTTCCTAAGTACTCCCCATTGTATTATGTTGCAAGGTGCATGCCATTGTGATTTTGCTCCTATGTATAGCCCTCGTCATTCACACACTTACTTCCCAACTGAAATATGTACTCTCCACCACTTGATTTATACCTTCTTTTGGTATCTGCTTCTCGGTAAGGCCCAAAGCATTTGCTTCACACAATCACAACTGTTTTTATTTGGCTTCCCTCACCTTTCTCCAAGTTATTTGCCCTCAACTATTAGCACAACAGCACCTGCTCACTTCTAAAGTGCACTTATCTGTTCAGGTTCTTTCAACCACTTTGGTAACACACCTGCTAGTTTGCTGGACACAAACACCACAATCATTGAATCCATCTGTCCCATCTTCTCTCAGTTTCAGTTGCAAAACAACTTCACAAACCCAATAAGACAGCATTACCAGCAGCTGCAACACCCTCACCATAGGGCATAAATATAGCAGAACCTGAGCCTTGGAGAGGCTCAAACAGTCAACAAAATCCTCATCCCTTATCTTCCCTGAGTGGATTCCTGCCACTGTCACTCCTACGCAGACCTACTCCTCTTTTGAATGTCTTGTCTGCCGACTTTCTCTCTCTCCTAGCCATTCCCTTACCGTGGCTACTATCTATCGGCCACCTGGTCAAATTTCCTCCTTCCTCTCTGAGTGGGCTGATCTCTCCTCATCACTCCTGTCCTCAACCACCCAACTCCTCTTTCTCGGCGACTTCAACATCCACCTTGATGCCTCCTGTCCCCCCACTGGTCTCTTTCGCGAACTCTGCAACTCTCTCTCACTCTCTATTCTCCCTTCTGGTCCTACTCACTCTGCAGGGCACACTCTTGATGCTCTGATCTCTTCTGACCTTCCCCTCTCCCTCCCTCTCTCCACTCCTCTCTCCTGGAGTGATCACTTTCTTCTATCCTCCCACCTCTCCCTCCCTACCCCACAGGCTAAGCCACCCTCTTCACTGCCACCCACCTTCTCGGTCATCCGACCCATGAAGCGCGTGTCAGCTGAGGCTTTCGCTGCCACCTTCTCGCCCCCTCCTCCCCCCTCGGCTGACTCCCACCCCGACACAGCCCTCTCCATGCTCTATTCCTCTATATCTGATACTCTCGACATCCTTGCCCCCGTCATGAGAATCCGCCTGAAGCCCAAAGCCAAATGTAATTCCTGGTACGACTCGGATCTCGTCACCCTAAAACGCAAGTGCAGGGTGGCAGAGAGGAAATGGCGTGCTTCATGTTCATCCTCTGACAAACTGGCCTGCCGCCTGCTCCAAAGGCAATACCGGCTCTCCGTTCTCACTAAGAAGAGAGCCCTTATCCAAGCCCGCATCTCTGAGGCATCAAACAACTCGGCCGAACTCTTTAAAATCTGCAAGGAGCTGGCCAACCCTGCTGCAGTCTCTACCTCTCCTGTCCCCTCACAGGCCCTCTGCACTGCACTGGCCTCGCACTTCATCTCAAAAACTCAGGATATCCTGTCCTCACTCTCCTCCCCTCTCCTCCCTCCCTCTCTTCCTGGCTCTTCCTCTTGCTCTCTTGCAGCCGCCCCTCCGCCCTCCTTCTCTTCATTTCCACCTTTTTCTGCTGACGAGGTTTCCAGACAAGTCCGATCTATGAAAGCCTCGTCTAAACAGGTTCACCCCTGTTCCTCCAAAACCATCAAGGACCACATCGTCTCCCTGGCTCCTGCCCTGGCTGACTTTTGCAACCACTCATTCGCCTCTGGAGTCTTCCCATCCCCCCTCAAGCACTCCCTTGTGCACCCCCTCCTCAAGAAACCCTCTTCCGACCCCTCCTGCCCGGCCAACTATCGCCCAATCTCCATTACTCCCTTCCTGGGCAAGCTCCTGGAGAAACTGGCCATCTCCCAGCTTAACCTCCATGCTGAATCTGTGGGTAATCTTCATGACCATCAATCCGGCTTCAGAGCGGCCAGAAGCACGGAAACTGCTCTCCTGAACATCCGTGAGGACCTGCTCCTAAACCTCGATTCCAACACTCCCTGTGTTCTCATTCTGCTCGATCTCTCCTCTGCCTTTGACACTGTCAACCATGCCATCCTGCTCAACCGTCTCCGTGATAACCTGGGTATCACTGGTCAGGCTCTGGCATGGCTGACCTCTTTCCTCTCTGGTCGACCCTCCCAGGTCCAAATGGGCTCCTTCCTCTCTGACATCTTTTTCTCCACCTGTGGTGTCCCCCAGGGATCCAACCTCTCTCCCTGGCTTTTCAACCAGTATCTGGCACTCCTTGCCCACCGCATCGCCGCCCTCTGCCCCCACTTCCAGTGCTATGCGGACGATACCCAGCTCATTTTCAGGCTACCCTCGGCCTCCTCCTCTCCTTCCCTCATCTCTGACTGTCTGTCTGCTATCCAGGAATGGTGTGCCGCCAATGACCTCTGCCTTAACGCCAGTAAGACTGAGATTCTACTCATCGGCGCACCCACTCCCTCCTTCCCTGCAGCTCTCTGGCCGGCCTCCCTTGGCCCCCTTCCTGCCCCTACATGCAAGGCTAAAAACCTCGGGGTCATCTTCGACTCCACACTCTCCTTCTCTCCTCATATATCTGATGTCTCTAAGAAATCACACTACCAGCTGCACCTCCTCAGAGGTATTCTTCCCTTCCTCTCCTTCCCCCAGAAGCTCACTGTCTCCCGAGCCCTGGTTCTCTCTAGGCTGGACTACTGTAACAGCCTCTATCTTAATCTCCCTGCCTCCACTCTCCGCCCTCTGCAACTTATCCAGAACAGAACTGCGAGACTTGTCCTTGGCCTCAAGCCCAGGGACCGTATCTCTCCAGGACTGAAATCTCTTCACTGGCTCCCAGTGGCTGCGAGGATTAAGTTCAAAACCCTCTGCATTGTCCACAAGGCCTTCTGGGGCTTGGGGCCTAAATACCTTCAACTCTCTCTTCCTAAATATCTTCCTTCACGAGCCCTTCGCTCATCCATCTCTAACTCCCTCATGGTCAGCCGCTTCTCGAAGCAACGCGCTGGGGGTAGATCTCTCTCCGCAGCAGGGGCCTCCCTCTGGAACAGCCTGCCTGCCTCCCTGAAACTTGAGGAGAACCATCTCCGGTTCCGGAAGCACCTCAAAACCTTCCTCTTCGCTTCTGCCTTCTCTCTCCCTCTCCCCTGCTAAACCTGCTTAACTCCCCACTGAATTCTGTACTTAACCTGCATCTGGGCCACTCTCAGCGACCTCGGTCCAGGGCCCAGCCACTCTCCACTTGCACTGCCCCCCTGGCTCCCCCTGCACTGTGGGACTGTCACTGTATCCCTACAGCCCCCTGCTCAGCACTTGCTCTGCACTTACCTCGCACTTGCCACTAGTTGGCCCTTTTTATTTATTATTATCGTTATTATTTCACTACGCCACTTACCTTGTACTGCACTTTTCCCCCCACCTCCTCCCCCTGCACTTTCTCCTTTTCCCCTTACCTCTGCACTTGCGCGATCTGAATGACACCTGGCCTAGTAGGATCGCTTGTCCGTCTTCCCCTTGTTTCCCTCCCTCCCTGCCTCGTCGCGCCTTGAAACACTTGTGTATAGGCGCGTTACAAATACCATATCATATCATATCATATCATATCTGAGAAACCTACAAATTAAACTAGAAGACACCCCAGCTGTAATGCCAACAACTCACCTACAAAACCTCACACTTCTTACATACCAAGATACCTCATGAGATATCAGCAATATCCAGAACCAGACACACTGGCACCACACCAAAAACATTATCAAGAATCATCTAACCCAAAACCTCAGATCGAGCTTGGAAACCAACAAATGATCAACACAGACCAACTACCCAGAAACTTGATAAAACCATCATTCCCCAAACCACCAATGATCACTATTCACTCTGGAGCAAAAAGAGACGTGATCCCCCCGCATTATAAGATTCTGATATTAAACTCACCAACTGCACCACAGGAGAGCAAACACAAAGGTAGCACCCTCAGACAGTATCCCGGAGAGCAAGTTGCTTCTACTACACTGCTCTATTGTGCCACACATCCATGCCAAGCTTCCTCCTAGCATACAGTCCCCCTTTTATAACCCTTCCTCCTCTCATCACTTTGCAGATACAAGAGTTTACCTCACCATTGACCGGCAATACCTGACCATTCTGGAAACATTTTCAAGCTTCAGTTGGAGATAAAGATTAACATGGCTACTTAATCCCTGTCAGGCAATCTTGACTGCCTCCAACTTCTGAAATTAATAAGAGGACCCACACATACAGCTGTACAGACCCGGGGCGTGGGGGGTTTCTTCAGTGAAAAGAGTACTATCGTGGCAGCTATGGGGTCGACCATCACCCTATCTCATTCATGTCACCTTCAATAATGATCAGACCATGAAACGACATTGAGGTTGATTTGCTCTAGTCCAAACTGTAAATATCCAAACCACACCTGACCTTCCCAAACCAGACAGAAACGCCATATGAAAAACTCAACTGCCGTCACAAATAGATCTCACGAATTCCTGATGTACATTCTCCCAAGAAGCACATGCTCCCCCAAGAAGCAAGCTACTTGATGTTTCACCACCAAACTAACATTATCCCAGTGGATACATAGACCTCTCAGGACCAGGCGGTTGTGTAATTGTTCTGAGGATAAAATGCCACATTAATCCATTAACAGCATTAGAGAAGTGAAACCTACACTATCAAAAAAGAACCAGAGGAAGCAGTGTATTTAGCCCTTGCTCCCATCCCGGGATATTTGGACTATGGTCATTGTGGGGGGAAATGCCCTACTCACTGGGCTCTCTGCCGTACTCCTATCCCCTCTGGAAAAGGTATATCATACTGCGGCACATTGCATGACAGGTTCCAAAAAATTCAAAATAACCTTCATTATGTGTGACCTACACTGTCCACCAGGAGGTCGGGCCGATGGTGTTTTTCCCCTCTAAAATCCAGCTGAATGTTTATTGACGCACATTTAAAAATGTTTGTTTTTCCATGAGGGCAAGAAGCGTACTCTAAAACCCTTCCCTTCTTTCCACACATTGCTACGATTTTGTGCATGTCTGTAACGCTCACCTGACTCCCACGGAGGTGCTGGTCTAGTCTGGGTTGCTGTGGCCTCTTCGAGCGTGATGCGCAGAACTCGGAACACCGACTGAACAGGACCCTCAAATCTTGCTTGTCTGGCCCGTAGGAATATCCTTCTGCAGATGAGAAAGGGGATTAACAGTCTGCAGAATAGTGTGCTTGCTCCCCCCTTGCCCCCTTCGTTCTTCTCTAACTTCCTCCGAAATCCCCGGTTGAAGCTCACCTTATGGTTTGAAAGGATGAACTCTCCATCCTGCTTCTGGTGCAGGGGCGCATGTTTGTCCAGTTACTTCACTGGTTTTCAGAATGGCTCTGGCAAAATTCACTTGACTTTTCCAAGCGGAACGCCATAAGTAGGAAGATTACAAAAGTTCAAGTGTAGAGCCTCCTTTTCTGTTGCCTTCCTAACCTGTGATCTGTCCTTTATTTCAGGTGCAGAATGAAGGCGATGCGTTGAGGGATTGACTTGCCGATGGTAAACTCAGGTGAGTTAGCGATGGGGGCGATCCCTCTTAATGTCTTTATATTCCTCCAGTAATGTCTTTTGTCCTTTCCCCTTAGGGGCCGGGGTGCGGTACCTGCCAACGAAGCGGCGCCGACCCGAAATGAGGAATGGTCCACCAACAGAAGACCTGTAAGTGTTATGGCGGAAAATTAGGCTTCCTCATATGTTCCTTCTGCTCACCTTTTGTCTCTTCTTCTCTCCCCTAGGCGCAGAGATGTGGCGACCGGTGCAGACAGTCGCGGTGGAGCCAGAAGAACTCCCGAGGACAGGTGAGTGAAGCGCGGCGCTGCAGCGAGCAACGCGGTGCTTTTAAATGAAAGTCTTTTCTCAGGAACGCTGGCGTGAAGGTTCCGGATGCAGGTAAGAAGTTTGATAAAATTCTTGGTTTTCACCTTTCTCTTCTCTTCTTTCCTTACAGGTGTTCTAGGATTGAGGTGGGCGTGGCTGGAGACCAGATGCAGGAGCAGACACGGTGAGCGTTCAGCTGCTTGGATGCAGAACAACGCGAAGCGTGAGCTACTGTCTGGGCGTGGCTTAAATAGCCACCAATGTAGTTCCAGGTAAGTATCCTTCCCTGGCCACGCCCGAGTGGCAAAATAGTCCCAATGAAAAAATAGTCCCTTTCAGGTCTCAGGGAGGCCTGAATCTTGCAGCATGGTCTGCATCAGGTAAGTGCACAAAACACCTTCCTTTATGAGCCTGGCGCCTATGGCGCCACGACTGATGTTCAACATGAGCCTGGCGCCAACAGCGCCAGGACAGAGTCCAAAGAGCCCTTATAAGGGGCCGCTGGGCTTTTACCCGGGGGCATGATGCCTGCTCCCGGGGGTGCTGGGCCTGGCCTGGTGCTCCGGGGGTAGGCATCATGACAGCACTCCCCCCCAAGGCCCCTCCCAAGGTCGTTCCCTCTGGAGGTTTCGGTTTGTTTGGGAAATTCCGATGGAACCTTTTTACCAGCCGAGGTGCATATACGTGGTTGCTGGGTTCCCAAGACCTTTCTTGAGGCCCGTACCCTTTCCAATCAATTAGATAGAAAAGTTTTGATTTTGAGATCTTAGAATCCAAAATGTTTTTCACCTCGAATTCAGGCTCCCCATCTATCTGGATTGGTTCTGGTGGCTTTATTAATCTGGTTCCTGGTTGCACTGGTTTCAAAAGTGACACATGAAAAACTGGGTGAATCCGCATGTTAGCTGGTAGATCGAGCTTGACTGCCACTGGGTTAATTATAGCTTTGACCGAGTAATGGCCCAAATACCTTGGATTAAAAGTTCGAAGTCCCTTGAGCAATAAGTGTTTGGTAGCCAACCATACTTGATCCCCTATTTGGTATGGAGGCGCCTCACTCCGGTGCAGATCTGCATTCTTTTTGTATTTCCCTTTCGCTTGTTGCAAATGTACAGTTGCATCCTTGAAGGCTTGAGTTATCGTGGAATGCAAATGGTCCACTGCGGGCATTTCAAGGCGCAGAGGTGAGTCCAGGTCTGAAGTACGAGGGTGATGTCCATATAGGGTATAAAAGGGGCTTTGTCCAGTTCCAGAGTGTACCAAGTTATTGTATGCATATTCGGCCACCCATAAAATATCCTTCCAATTACCCTCCGATTGGTGCAACATACATCGTAGGTATTGTTCAAGGGTCTGGTTCGTTCTCTCCGTCTGACCATCAGTCTGTGGGTGGTGGCTGGTTGAGAGTCTTACGTCGATTTGTGCCAGTTGACAACACTTAATCCAAAAATGAGAAATAAACTGGCTTCCCTGGTCGGAGACTAGTATGGACGGGAATCCATGCAAACGGATGATATTTTCGAGGAATTCCTTGGCTAGGACAGAAGCTGAAGGTAATCCTTTCAACGGAATAAAATGGGCCATCTTGGAAAATAAATCCACCACAACCAGAATAGTATTGTATCCATTACAAGGGGACAGGTCCGTGATAAAATCTAGTGACAAGGTTTGCCAAGGTGCTGGTGGAATGTCTAAAGGCTGAAGAAGACCGGCGGGTTTTGTCTTTTGGCCGTTGTTTTGGGCGCAAAATCTACAGGACATCACGAAAGATTTAATATCCTTTCGCCAGGAAGGCCACCAGAATTGTCGTTTAATTTTTTCCTCAGTTTTGGCAATGCCAGGATGTCCTTCCATCAGGGTATCATGATGACGGGAAATAACGAGTTCTTGCAATTCCTTTTCTGGCAGAAATAAGCGTCCTTGGAAGTAAGGTAGGCCATCGTTGACCGAAAAGTAAGACCCCCTTTGGATCCAATCCTGCAAGGCTGTAGAGTCCAGGAGTTGTTTTACCCGTGCTTGAATGTCTTCAAGGGTTTGTAAAGAGGTTATCCCCAAAATTCTTTGTTCGGGAATTATCGGCACAGGTTCAGAGTTTGTGTCTATTTCTCCCATTCCTATTCCAGATAGCGTGTCCGCTTTGCCATTCTTACAGCCGGGGCGGTAAGTGATTACAAAATCGAACTCAGCAAAGAACAAAGACCATCGGAGCTGACGTGACAGTTGAGCCTTGGCAGTTTTTAAATATTGTAAGTTTCGGTGATCAGTGATCACGGTGATGGTATGCCTGGTGCCAAGAAGATAATGCCGCCAAGCCTTAAAGGCGGACTTAATGGCTAATAATTCCTTGTCGGTGATTGCATAATTTACCTCCGGCAGCGAGAACTTTCTGGACCAAAATGCTACGGGGTGCAGTTGGTTGGTTTCAGGGTCTCTCTGAGACAGGACAGCTCCCATGGCTAAGCTGGACGCGTCGGTTTCGACTACATATGGGAGATCGGGACGCAGGTGCTTCAAAATAGGTGCGGACGTGAATTTAGCTTTCAATTCCTGAAAGGCCTGTTCGGCTTCCTCGGTCCATTCGAAGCATTTATTTTTTCGCAAGAGTGCAGTGATGGGTTGTACCACACGAGAAAATTCCGGGATAAATCTGCGATATAAATTAGCAAAACCAAGCATGCTTTGGACACCTTTCACCGAACTAGGTGATGGCCATTTGAGGATGGCATCCACTTTTCGTGAGTCCATTCGGACCCCTTTAGGTGTCAGGATGAATCCAAGAAGCTCAACCTCGGTGGTATGGAAAACGCACTTTTCCTCAGTTTTGGCAATGCCAGGATGTCCTTCCATCAGGGTATCATGATGACGGGTGTTAGGGAGAATTCTCTGTTTAGGCTGAATTTCCCTCCCTAGTGAGTCCCCCAGCAGCTTTGCTGGATTTCTGGGGTTTAATTTTTTCTCCTGCCAAGAGTGAGACTCTTTTACCCTCACTCCTGGACATGTTGAACTGTGTTATCTTGGACAAACCTTGTGTTGAATGGGCTATGGGGTCTTTTACTCCATAGGGCCTCATGTATTTTTGTGATGTGGGTTACACAGCACCCTCTGTGCCGTGACCCAGGGGTGTCCTAGGGACTCCCCAACATAGACTCCATACCCTGGGACTGACTACTGTCTCCCAGGGCATGTAAAGTCACCAAAGACTTTGCTAGTCTTGAATCCTGAACAGAACCAGTACAAACCATCATATTGTGGACGTACTGGCTGGGGCAATTCGATTGCCCCAGGGTCTGTTAGTCGAGGGGGCACGTCTCCGTCCCCCCTGATCGAGTTTTGGCTGGTGGCAGTGGAAACTACGTTTTATATTCGACCGCGAATATTTTCCTATGGGATTTCCCATTGTTTTAGGCTAACACATTTAATTATTTATTTACGGTAGCCTTAAACATACCGCCGGTTTATATATTTATTTTTATAACTCCGGTTGGGACTTTTTGCCAAAACTTGATTCTAAAATGGCGTTGGTGTTCGCCTCTGTAACTCTGACCCAAAGTGGAGCCCTTTGTTCCACTTTTGGCGGGCTTCTCCACAGAAGCCCTCCAAAGTGGTGCCACTCTGTCTGGGGTACTTAGGAGGGGTGGAGGGGGATTTAGGCACCCTGGACTGAGTTACCTTGGTAACTCAAGTCGCACTCCGTCCTGATTGGCCCAAGTGGTGAGCCGCCCGGCTCACCACTTAGCATGTTTGAGTGACAGCTAGGCTGGGTGAATGGGGGTTTGCTGCATAAAAGCAGGGCTTTGGGGACTGGGACTTCAGAAGTCGCCACAGGACCAAGAATCCGACGAGGGAAGAGCTGAGCCGACCTGCTTCGACGACACCACCCGGTGGAGCCCTGCTGAACCGTCTCACCACTTTTCCCGACGACCGAGGAGAACTCTTAACAGAGTGGCTCCTTCCCTTGACTGGTGGGGACAACCAGTTTTCGCCTTCTTTTCGCTTCTCGAGGTATCTCGTGGCCGCCTTGCCAGTGCCAAGCACCCCGGCAACCGGAACCCCACCACTTTTACCCCAACCACGAAAGTCGGTACAACCCTTTAACCGGAGGACTCAGCGGCTGGTTTCTTCCCGGGCAGTGCAACGACCCTCTTCTTCTACTCTTCAGCGAGAACTTCTTCTTCCCTGACCGACGTCGAGCCTTGCTGCCACTGCCTGGAACAACTGCCACCGCTGGAGGACCCTTTTCGCTTAAGGTACCGTGTTCCGCCTGGCTTCCCTTGCCACCGACTGTACGGGGTAGATTTAGCCCCCGGCTTTCGAACCTGGGAGTGCCTGGAACACCCTGGCTAAACTTTCTAAGCCACTCTAACCTCTTTCTAACTCTTTGCAAGACTTTGAATCCCTAATAACAGTGTGATCTTGGGCACATTTTCGCTCCGGCTACTCTAAGAGTGGGCCCTGCCTAGTGACTTTTGCTCACCTGTGACTTTGTGCTTCTTTGAGCCTATTGCAAGTGTTCTGGACCTTAGAGTGGTGTGTTTAACCCATTTCTGCTTTTTCTCTCCCTTTCTTGGAAACTACTAGAGTGTCATCTAACGTTAAGCACTCACCTCTGTTTTAATTAAGTGGTGTTAACCTAGAGTTGTCTAGATAGGAGAAAGGATTGAATCTACTTTCGTTATAACTGTGTTTGAAGTGTTTACTATATTTTGCTAGAGTGTTTTTAACTTATGTGTATTTTAAATAAATAACTATATACTTTTGAAACCAAGCTCTGGTCAGTGTTTGCTTGTGCTATTGTGTGTTGGTACATATTGTGTATACTTTGCATACTGCCTAACTCTTCTTGAGAGAAGTCTGACTGCTCAGCCACAGCTACCAGGTAAATCTGGGTGGTACAGACTGCTACCAAAGGGGTTTACTGCTCTACCTGTAGTCTTAAATCTTTTGCAGTGTTCCCCAAGGGAACTGCACAGGTTTCTGCCTAACACTGGTGTACAGCGGTGGGATTTGTATTGAGTATACATTTTATTGTGCTTTAGATACCTTAGTGCAACTAACCACAAAGCCTAGCACTGAAAAAGTAAAACCTCTAACATGTCAGTTATAGAAAGCTATAGTCAAGAGTCCCTTGCAGCCAAAACTGCTGATTGTTTAAGAGTGCTCTGTAAACATAAGGATCTCCTGACTAAGGGCAAGAAAATGGAGCTGATTGAAAGATTGTTAGCTAACCAAAGTCTGGGTGATGGTTCAGAGGAACCTACCACTCCAGCAACTGTAGATGACAGTGTTGAAATTAACATGGAGCAAAATGTTGATGATTCTGAGGAAGAGTCAGAAGAGGAGGGTGAGGCTGTTGTAACTGTCCCCCCTAGGCCTCTGCCTGCTCTACCTGCTGTGCCTACTGGACCTTTACCAGGTCCCACATTTAGTCCTCAGTACTTTGAACTGGAGAAAATGAAGCTAGAATTGGAGTATAAGAAACTTAATGCTCAAACTGACAAAGAACTAAGGCTAAGGGAAATGGAGCTCAAGTATGACTTAGAAATGAAGAAATTATCTGTTGAGAATGTTTCTCTCTCTGGCTCCTCTAGAAGTTCCAGTCCTAAAAGACCCCGGATGCCTAAAGAATTGGTTGGTATGTATGAGCCTAAGTTGGATGTGTTGGATTGGTTGTCTCTGTTTGAATATAATCATGGGCTCCAGAACATCACAGGAAATGACTTACTCACCTGGTTGTTCTCTAGGCTTCCCCCTGTTGCAACTGATGTGGTAATGGAGATGGGGGAGGAGGATAGGAAGGACTATGAATGTGTGAAACTAGCTTTGATAGCTAGGTTTGGGAAGACCCCTTCCCAGTATCTTAAGAGGTTTAGGAACCTCAAAAAGCATGATGGTACCCCTTGGGCTACCTGGGTGAGTGAATGTTTGAAAAACTTAGAGGGATGGATTAAGGGTTACAAGGTGAACACTTATGAAGGTATGAAGAATTTGTTTATGTTGGAGACTATTTATGATGCCTGCTCTCCTGAGCTCAGACAACACTTGGCTGATTCCAGGGAATTGGATTCCCGGAAACTAGCTAAGGCTGCTGACTTGTGGGTTGCCAACAGGGCCACTCACAAGGATTCTGGGGTAACTCAGAAGAAGGATGGGGAAAAACAGTCTAAGAAGGACTCCAAAGAGAATTCTAATACTACAAATTCCAAAGAGGGCCCCAAACAAAACTATAAGGGTAAGCCACAAGGGAAACCAAATCAGGCTAGTGTACCTTCTGGTCCCAGACCAGAAGGAGGTCAGAACAAGCCTCCATTCCAGCGAGCCTTTGGCTCATGCTTTGTTTGTAAGGCTACTGACCATGTGAAAGGAGATCCCAGATGTAAGGGTAAACCTTCAGGGGTCCAGCTTGCCTCCTTAGCCTTCGCTCCAGAAGAGGAAGTACATATGGCAAGTGGAAACTTTCTATTACTAGCTGATGAACCCACTGGAGTCTCAGCTAGTGTTTCTTTAGTCTCTCTGGGGTTGTGGGAGCAACAGAATCTAGATGTCTATAACTCTATCCCAGATAATACTAAAGAGTATTATAAGGACAGTGTCCAGGTGAATGGTCAGGAGACTCCTGCCATTAGGGACACTGGAGCCAGCATAACTGTGGTGGATGAATCATTTTTCAAGGCAGAGGATGTTGCTAAGGCACCCAAATGCCTCACCAAGTTAGCTGGTGGGCCTGTGCAGATGTGTCCCCAGTTACCAGTTCTCATCCAATGTAATGATATGGCTGTAAAAATACCTGTCAGTGTACAATGTGAAGTGCCAGGTAGGGTTCTGTTGGGTAATGACCTCAAAGCTCTTGGAGTTGTATCTCATACCCCCAGACCTCCTAGCAAAAGGTTCCAGGAACTCACAAAACCTGCAAGGGAGAAAACCCTGAGAGGGTTATCTCAGGAGATGATGACAGAAATCACTCCTCTACCACTGGAGCAACTTACTGCAGTAACTACCAGATCAGGAGCAAAGGGGCAACCCAAGACTCCTAGGAAAAAGCCAGCAGCAAGCACTCCAGTGCTTCCAACAAGGACTTCCCCTAGGTTGTCCAAAGTTACACCTGTAACTCCACCTCCAGCTGAGGCTGAGAGGGAGGTACAACCCTGTGTGGTTGAGCTAGACTCTGAGGAAGAGCTAGAAGGAGGCCCCAACCTTATTGGAGATTTGGACCCTGAGGACCATCCTGAGCTGCAGTCTTTACTGGCAGAAGGTGGGCCTAGCAGGGCAGCTTTTCGTAAGGGGCAAAGAGAATGTCCAACTCTGGAAGGTCTCCGCCACCAGGCAGCTTCTCAAGCTGATGGGCAAGAGCCTGGGAAGTATAGGTTGCACTGGGAAGATGGCCTCTTCTACAGTGAACCCACTGAGTCTGAACCTGGAGACTACAAACGCCTTGTAGTCCCACAAGAAAACAGACAACAGTTCTTACAACTAGCCCATGAGATACCTTTGGCTGGCCACTTGAGTTTCAAGAAGACCAAGGAAAGGCTCTCACTCTACTTTTATTGGCCAAAGATGGGGGCCGAAGTAGATAGATATTGTAAGAGCTGCCATACCTGCCAGACTTCTGGTAAGGTTGGTTCCAAGAATGTGGCACCTTTAGTGCCTCTCCCAGTTGTGGGAGTCCCATTTGAGAGGGTAGGGATTGACATTGTTGGTCCCCTTGATCCTCCAACCTCCTCAGGCAACAGGTTTATCCTTGTTGTAGTAGACCATGCTACTAGGTACCCTGAGGCCATTCCTATGAGGACTGTTACAGCTCCGGCTGTGGCTAAGGCCCTCCTTGGTATTTTTACCAGGGTTGGGTTTCCTAAGGAGGTAATCTCTGACAGGGGGTCAAACTTTATGTCCCACTACATGAAGGCCATGTGGAAAACCTGTGGAGTTACCTACAAGTTCTCAACCGCCTACCACCCTCAGACAAACGGGTTGGTTGAAAGGTTTAACAGAACCATGAAGAGCATGATAGGTGCTTTGGAAGAACCCCTTAAGAAAAAGTGGGACCTTCTACTGCCATGCCTTCTCTTTGCTTATAGAGAAGTCCCTCAGGAGGGAGTAGGTTATTCTCCCTTTGAGCTTCTCTATGGCCATCCAGTCAGAGGTCCATTGGCCCTGATTAAGGAGGGGTTGGAAGGTGCTCCTCCCCTCAAGCCAGTCAGAGTGACTGACTATGTGATAGGTCTCCGGAGGAGAATGTCACACATGATGGCAGAAGCAAGTGACAACTTGAAAGCTGGTCAAGCCCTGGTCAAACATTGGCACGACCAGAAGGCTAACATGGTTGAGTTTACTCAAGACCAGCTAGTTCTAGTTATGCTCCCAACAAGGCAGAGGGCCTTGCAAGACAAATGGATGGGACCCTTCAAGGTTGTGGGAAAACTTGGAGAGGTCAACTATCTGGTGGATCTGGGCAGACCCAGGGAAGCTCCTAGAGTCTTCCACACCAACCGACTAAAAGCCTACATCTCCAGACCTGATGTAGGAGCCTTGCTTCTAGCTTCAGCTGCAGAGGAGGAAGAGAGTGAATCTCTCCCTGATCTCCTCAGAGGTGTACCTTTAGATGAAAAAGTTGAAGGAGTCAATCTCTCTTCAGACCTGACACCTGAGCAACAAGAGGAGTGCAAATCTATGTTAAATCAGTTTGCCTCCCTGTTCTCACTGTCACCAGGCTTGACCCCTTGGGGCCAGCATGAGATACTCACTGGTGACTGTCTGCCAGTCAAAATCAGAGGATACAGAATGTCAGAACATATCAGAGCCCACATCAAAGGAGAGGTCAAGAAGATGCTTGATCTCGGGGTAATAGAGCCCTCTACTAGTCCATGGTCTAGCCCAGTTGTGTTAGTACCAAAGGCAGGATCCAAAGACTTGAGATTCTGTGTGGACTATAGAGCTCTAAATGCAGTCACCAAGACTGATGCCCACCCTTTGCCCAGGACAGATGAGTTGGTGGATAAACTTGGTGCAGCCAAGTACCTCAGCACATTTGACCTGACGTCAGGCTATTGGCAAATAGCCCTGACAGACCATGCCAAGGAGAAAACTGCATTTTCGACCCCAGTTGGCTTGTACCAGTTTAAGGTCATGCCTTTTGGACTAAAAAATGCACCTGCCACATTCCAAAGGATGGTGAACCAAGTTCTGGCTGGGATGGAAGATTTCTGCATGGCATACTTGGATGACATTGCAGTCTTCAGCCACTCCTGGGAAGAACATGTGAACCACCTAGGACATGTGTTGCAGGCTCTGGAACAGGCCCATTTGACAATCAAAGCCAGTAAGTGCCAGATTGGTCAAAGTAAAGTGGTCTACCTTGGACATGAGGTAGGAGGTGGAGAAATAAGGCCTTTGCCCAGCAAGATTGAAGCTGTGCAAAATTGGACAACACCAACTACTCAAACCCAAGTGAGAGCTTTTCTAGGCCTCACTGGATATTACAGGAATTTCATTGAGAACTATGGGACCATAGCTTCTCCACTGAATGTAATCTCCTCTCCCAAATTCCCTAAAAAGGTAAAATGGAATGAGGAGTGCAATCAGGCCTTTGAAAAACTGAAGAGAGCTCTTTGCCAAGCTCCAGTATTGAGAGCTCCTGACTACCACCAACCTTTCATTGTACAAACTGATGCTTCCAATGTAGGTATAGGTGCAGTTCTAAGCCAACTGGATGAGAAGGGTAGGGAGCACCCCATTTGCTTCATCAGTAGGAAACTGAAGGATCCTGAGACAAGGTGGGCAACTATCGAAAGAGAATGCTTTGCTATTGTGTGGGCACTGAAGAAGTTTAGGCCATACTTGTATGGTTCTACTTTTGTTATTCAGACTGACCACCAACCCTTGAGATGGTTAATGCAAATGAAAGGGGAAAATCCAAAACTATTGAGATGGTCAATCTGCCTGCAAGGGTTTGATTTCACCATTGAGCACAGGTCAGGGTGTCACCATCAAAATGCTGATGGACTCTCTAGGATGTATATCATCGACTAGAGGTATGAGGTTCATCCAGGAGTGGATTAAATCCTCCTGTCCCTTAGTCTGGGGGGGGCGAGTGTTAGGGAGAATTCTCTGTTTAGGCTGAATTTCCCTCCCTAGTGAGTCCCCCAGCAGCTTTGCTGGATTTCTGGGGTTTAATTTTTTCTCCTGCCAAGAGTGAGACTCTTTTACCCTCACTCCTGGACATGTTGAACTGTGTTATCTTGGACAAACCTTGTGTTGAATGGGCTATGGGGTCTTTTACTCCATAGGGCCTCATGTATTTTTGTGATGTGGGTTACACAGCACCCTCTGTGCCGTGACCCAGGGGTGTCCTAGGGACTCCCCAACATAGACTCCATACCCTGGGACTGACTACTGTCTCCCAGGGCATGTAAAGTCACCAAAGACTTTGCTAGTCTTGAATCCTGAACAGAACCAGTACAAACCATCATATTGTGGACGTACTGGCTGGGGCAATTCGATTGCCCCAGGGTCTGTTAGTCGAGGGGGCACGTCTCCGTCCCCCCTGATCGAGTTTTGGCTGGTGGCAGTGGAAACTACGTTTTATATTCGACCGCGAATATTTTCCTATGGGATTTCCCATTGTTTTAGGCTAACACATTTAATTATTTATTTACGGTAGCCTTAAACATACCGCCGGTTTATATATTTATTTTTATAACTCCGGTTGGGACTTTTTGACAAAACTTGATTCTAAAATGGCGTTGGTGTTCGCCTCTGTAACTCTGACCCAAAGTGGAGCCCTTTGTTCCACTTTTGGCGGGCTTCTCCACAGAAGCCCTCCAAAGTGGTGCCACTCTGTCTGGGGTACTTAGGAGGGGTGGAGGGGGATTTAGGCACCCTGGACTGAGTTACCTTGGTAACTCAAGTCGCACTCCGTCCTGATTGGCCCAAGTGGTGAGCCGCCCGGCTCACCACTTAGCATGTTTGAGTGACAGCTAGGCTGGGTGAATGGGGGTTTGCTGCATAAAAGCAGGGCTTTGGGGACTGGGACTTCAGAAGTCGCCACAGGACCAAGAATCCGACGAGGGAAGAGCTGAGCCGACCTGCTTCGACGACACCACCCGGTGGAGCCCTGCTGAACCGTCTCACCACTTTTCCCGACGACCGAGGAGAACTCTTAACAGAGTGGCTCCTTCCCTTGACTGGTGGGGACAACCAGTTTTCGCCTTCTTTTCGCTTCTCGAGGTATCTCGTGGCCGCCTTGCCAGTGCCAAGCACCCCGGCAACCGGAACCCCACCACTTTTACCCCAACCACGAAAGTCGGTACAACCCTTTAACCGGAGGACTCCGCGGCTGGTTTCTTCCCGGGCAGTGCAACGACCCTCTTCTTCTACTCTTCAGCGAGAACTTCTTCTTCCCTGACCGACGTCGAGCCTTGCTGCCACTGCCTGGAACAACTGCCACCGCTGGAGGACCCTTTTCGCTTAAGGTACCGTGTTCCGCCTGGCTTCCCTTGCCACCGACTGTACGGGGTAGATTTAGCCCCCGGCTTTCGAACCTGGGAGTGCCTGGAACACCCTGGCTAAACTTTCTAAGCCACTCTAACCTCTTTCTAACTCTTTGCAAGACTTTGAATCCCTAATAACAGTGTGATCTTGGGCACATTTTCGCTCCGGCTACTCTAAGAGTGGGCCCTGCCTAGTGACTTTTGCTCACCTGTGACTTTGTGCTTCTTTGAGCCTATTGCAAGTGTTCTGGACCTTAGAGTGGTGTGTTTAACCCATTTCTGCTTTTTCTCTCCCTTTCTTGGAAACTACTAGAGTGTCATCTAACGTTAAGCACTCACCTCTGTTTTAATTAAGTGGTGTTAACCTAGAGTTGTCTAGATAGGAGAAAGGATTGAATCTACTTTCGTTATAACTGTGTTTGAAGTGTTTACTATATTTTGCTAGAGTGTTTTTAACTTATGTGTATTTTAAATAAATAACTATATACTTTTGAAACCAAGCTCTGGTCAGTGTTTGCTTGTGCTATTGTGTGTTGGTACATATTGTGTATACTTTGCATACTGCCTAACTCTTCTTGAGAGAAGTCTGACTGCTCAGCCACAGCTACCAGGTAAATCTGGGTGGTACAGACTGCTACCAAAGGGGTTTACTGCTCTACCTGTAGTCTTAAATCTTTTGCAGTGTTCCCCAAGGGAACTGCACAGGTTTCTGCCTAACAACGGGAAATAACGAGTTCTTGCAATTCCTTTTCTGGCAGAAATAAGCGTCCATGGAAGTAAGGTAGGCCATCGTTGACCGAAAAGTAAGACCCCCTTTGGATCCAATCCCGCAAGGCTGTAGAGTCCAGGAGTTGTTTTACCCGTGCTTGAATGTAATGTCTTCAAGGGTTTGTAAAGAGGTTATCCCCAAAATTCTTTGTTCGGGAATTATCGGCACAGGTTCAGAGTTTGTGTCTATTTCTCCCATTCCTATTCCAGATAGCGCGTCCGCTTTGCCATTCTTACAGCCGGGGCGGTAAGTGATTACAAAATCGAACTCAGCAAAGAACAAAGCCCATCGGAGCTGACGTGACAGTTGAGCCTTGGCAGTTTTTAAATATTGTAAGTTTCGGTGATCAGTGATCACGGTGATGGTATGCCTGGTGCCAAGAAGATAATGCCGCCAAGCCTTAAAGGCAGACTTAATGGCTAATAATTCCTTGTTGGTGATTGCATAATTTACCTCAGGCGGCGAGAACTTTCTGGACCAAAATGCTACGGGGTGCAGTTGGTTGGTTTCAGGGTCTCTCTGAGACAGGACAGCTCCTATGGCTAAGCTGGACGCGTCGGTTTCGACTACACATGGGAGATCGGGACGCGGGTGCTTCAAAATAGGTGCGGATGTGAATTTAGCTTTCAATTCCTGAAAGGCCTGTTCGGCTTCCTAGGTCCATTCGAAGCATTTATTTTTTCGCAAGAGTGCAGTGATGGGTTGTACCACACGTGAAAATTCCGGGATAAATCTGCGATAAAAACTAGCAAAACCAAGCATGCTTTGGACACCTTTCACCAAAGTAGGTGATGGCCATTTGAGGATGGCATCCACTTTTCGTGAGTCCATTCGAACCCCTCTAGGTGTCAGGATGAATCCAAGAAGCTCAACCTCGGTGGTATGGAAAACGCACTTTTCCTCAGTTTTGGCAATGCCAGGATGTCCTTCCATCAGGGTATCATGATGACGGGAAATAACCAGTTCTCGCAATTCCTTTTCTGGCAGAAATAAGCGTCCTTGGAAGTAAGGTAGGCCATCGTTGACCGAAAAGTAAGACCCCCTTTGGATCCAATCCTGCAAGGCTGTAGAGTCCAGGAGTTGTTTTACCCGTGCTTGAATGTCTTCAAGGGTTTGTAAAGAGGTTATCCACAAAATTCTTTGTTCGGGAATTATCGGCACAGGTTCAGAGTTTGTGTCTATTTCTCCCATTCCTATTCCAGATAGCGCGTCTGCTTTGCCATTCTTACAGCCGGGGCGGTAAGTGATTACAAAATCGAACTTAGCAAAGAACAAAGCCCATCGGAGCTGACGTGACAGTTGAGCCTTGGCAGTTTTTAAATATTGTAGGTTTCGGTGATCAGTGATCACGGTGATGGTATGCCTGGCGCCAAGAAGATAATGCCGCCAAGCCTTAAAGGCGGACTTAATGGCTAATAATTCCTTGTCGGTGATTGCATAATTTACCTCAGGCGGCGAGAACTTTCTGGACCAAAATGCTACGGAGTGCAGTTGGTTGGTTTCAGGGTCTCTCTGAGACAGGACAGCTCCCATGGCTAAGCTGGACGTGTCGGTTTCGACTACATATGGGAGATCGGGACGCGGGTGCTTCAAAATAGGTGCGGACGTGAATTTAGATTTCAATTCCTGAAAGGCCTGTTCGGCTTCCTCAGTCCATTCGAAGCATTTATTTTTTCGCAAGAGTGCAGTGTTGGGTTGTACCACACGTGAAAATTCCGGGATAAATCTGCGATAAAAATGAGCAAAACCAAGCATGCTTTGGACACCTTTCACCGAACTAGGTGATGGCCATTTGAGGATGGCATCCACTTTTCGTGAGACAATTCGGACCCCTTTAGGTGTCAGGATGAATCCAAGAAGCTCAACCTCGGTGGTATGGAAAACACACTTTTCCAGCTTTGCAAACAGTTTGTGCTGGCGCAATTTCTCAAGGACGGCCCTGACATGCTTTCTGTGATCAGATTCCGAAGAGGAGTACACAAGAATGTCATCGATATATACGACAACACAAACATTGATGAGTTCCCGAAGGACATCGTTCATGAAGAATTGGAAGGCAGCAGACGCGTTGCACAACCCGAAAGGCATCACCTGGTATTCGAATAATCCATATTTTGTACGGAAGGCCGTTTTCCATTCGTCGCCTTCTTTTACTCGCACCAGATGATAAGCCCCCCGGAGATCTAACTTGGTGAATACGCATGCGTCCTTCACCTGGTCAAGGAGTTCAGGGATCAGAGGCAGAGGGTAACGGTTTTTAACAGTTATCTGGTTCAATGCGCGGTAGTCGATACAAGTTCAAAGGTCGCCTTCTTTTTTGGGCACGAAGAACAAAGCCGAGGACGCCGGAGACTTTGACGGGCGAATGAAACCATTGGCTAGGTATTGATCTAAATATTGTCTCAAATGCAGATTCTCAGGTTCAGTAAGGGCTTAAATCCTGCTACAAGGGGGTTGTGCACCGGGCACCAGATCAATTTGGCAATCGTACGATCTGTGGGGAGGTAACGTGTTGGCCTGTTCCTCTTGGAAGACGTCCTGAAAGTCTTGGTATTCTGGAGGTAGTTGCATGGAGACAGAGGTTACAGATGCTAGACTAATCTTCAGATTTTCTGGGTAGCAGGTTTGTGCACAATCCGGGAAGGTTATTCTCTTCGCTCGCCAATCAATTAGAGGAGTATGTGTCTCTAACCAAGGGATTCCGAGAATAACCTGAAACTGTGGAGCCTTGATTACATCAAACACAACTGCCTCCCGATGGCCGTCCGGACCTATAAGAGTCACCTCAGCAGTGGAATGTGTTACCGGTCCAGAGGCAATTTCGGTTCCATCGACTGTGGTGATGACATCTTTGCTGGTTTTAGGATGCAGAGGGAGGCTAATCCTAGAGACCAATTCACGATCCACATAATTTCCTATAGCCCCACTATCGATGTATGCCTTTATTGCATGCAACCGCTTAGGCTGTTCCGGATCTACGAGGACCATTGGCACAATGAAATGCGAGGTCTGAGAGTTAGTTTTCAAGCTCGGCAAGCGGACCCCTACCCTTGTCGGGCGTGGTCGTTTCCCGAAACAGAGTCTTCATGGTTTTTATCAGCGGCTCCTACCACCTTCTTGGGCGGTTTTGCCGGGAAATCTCGTAGAAAGTGTCCACAGGACCCACAATAAAGACATAATTGCATCTGCCGTCTTCTTTCACGTTCTTTTTGAGTTAAAGGTCCTTTAACCCCTCCGATTTGCATAGGCTCAGAGACATCAGCACCCTTGGGGTTAGCGTGGGTCTTGACCAACACCCGGGTCTCAAACTTGGACCGATCTGCTTTTCTGTTTTGAAGTCTGTGATCGATTTGGACCACTAAGTCTATATATTCTGTGCATTCTTGGGGCGGATTTACAACTTGGGCCAGGACATCTTTAAGTTCTCCGCGTAGACCTCGATAAAATAACGTGATTCTTTTATCCTCTGGCCACCTAGTTTCCACAATTAGTCTATTAAAGGTTGCAATGTAGGATAGGAGGTCCTGATTGCCCTGTCGCAGGGATAGGAGTTTGTCATCCAGAGCCTGCCCCTGAGAGTGTCGAGCAAATAACCTTTCCATGCTTGCTTGAAATCCTTGAAAATCGCGGAGAATCGGGTCATCTTGAGTAACCAGTGGAACTGATCAATCGGCAGCACAGACGCTGAGATATGACAATACAAAGGCTACCTTGGTCTGGTCATTAGGGAAGGCCCCAGGTCTGCATAGGAAGTGCAAACGACACTGATTCATGAATACGGCGAATCGTTTGGGGTCCCCAGCAAAGCGTTCGGGTGGGGCCAGCGGCATGTTTCCAGGTAGATTAATCTGCACAGGGTTACTGGGAACCACAGGAGCGGGGTTCCCTCCGGAACCGGGTAGAGGAGTGTGTCCAGCTTGACCTTGCAAAAACTGTCTAGCCAGGTCATCAGTTCTTTCCTTTGATACAATCACTTCCCTCCTGAGAGCATTAGTCTCTTGACGAGCGGCGTGTACTTCGGCCCGTAATTCCCCCAGTAGTTGGGCCAACTGATCAGTCTCAGAAGTTTCCATAGCGCCTGGGTGGGAATTTGTAGGAAGGCTTCGCGTTCTGTAACGCTCACCTGACTCCCACGGAGGCGCTGGTCTAGTCTGGGTTGCTGTGGCCTCTTCGAGCGTGATGCGCAGAACTCGGAAAACCGACTGAACAGGACTCTCAAATCTTGCTTGTCTGGCCCGTAGGAATATCCTTCTGCAGATGAGAAAGGGGATTAACAGTCTGCAGAATAGTGTGCTTGCTCCCCCCTTCCTCCCTTTGTTCTTCTCTAACTTCCTCCGAAATCCCCGGTTGAAGCTCACCTTATGGTTTGAAAGGATGAACTCTCCACCCTGCTTCTGGTGCAGGGGCGCGTGTTTGTCCAGTTACTTCACTGGTTTTCAGAATGGCGCTGGCAAAATCCACTTGACTTTTCCAAGCGGAACGCCGTAAGTATGAAGATTACAAAAGTTCAAGTGTAGAGCCTCCTTTTCTGTTGCCTTCCTAACCTGTGATCTGTCCTTTATTTCAGGTGCAGAATGAAGGCGATGCGTTGAGGGATTGAATTGCCGATGGTAAACTCAGGTGAGTTAGCGAATGGGGCGATCCCTCTTAATGTCTTTATATTCCTCCAGTAATGTCTTTTGTCCTTTCCCCTTAGGGGCCGGGGTGCGGTACCTGCCAACGAAGAGGCGCCGACCCGAAATGAGGAATGGTCCACCAACAGAAGACCGGTAAGTGTTATGGCGGAAAATTAGGCTTTCCTCATATGTTCCTTCTGCTCACCTTTTGTCTCTTCTTCTCTCCCCTAGGCGCAGAGATGTGGCGACCGGTGCAGACAGTCACGGTGGAGCCAGAAGAACTCCCGAGGACAGGTGAGTGAAGCGCGGCGCTGCAGCGAGCAACGCGGTGCTTTTAAATGAAAGTCTTTTCTCAGGAACGCTGGCGTGAAGGTTCCGGATGCAGGTAAGAAGTTTGATAAAATTCTTGGTTTTCACCTTTCTCTTCTCTTCTTTCCTTACAGGTGTTCTAGGATCGAGGCGGGCGTGGCTGGAGACCAGATGCAGGAGCAGACACGGTGAGCGTTCAGCTGCTTGGATGCAGAACAACGCGAAGCGTGAGCTACTGTCTGGGCGTGGCTTAAATAGCCCCCAACGTAGTTCCAGGTAAGTATCCTTCCCTGGCCATGCCCGAGTGGCAAAATAGTCCCAATTAAGAAATAGTCCCTTTCAGGTCTCAGGGAGGCCTGAATCCTGCAGCATGGTCTGCATCAGGTAAGTGCACAAAACACCTTCCTTTATGAGCCTATGGTGCCAGGACTGATGTCCAACATGAGCCTGGCGCCAACGGCGCCAGGACAGAGTCCAAAGAGCCCCTATAAGGGGCCGCTTAGCTTTTACCCGGGGGCATGATGCCTGCTCCCGGGGGTGCTGGGCCTGGCCTGGTGCTCCGGGGGTAGGCATCATGACAATGTCTCCGTTGTTAGCTAGTGATGTTTGTGTTTATAAATCCATATACATACATACATACATACATATATTGCTTCTAATAATATAAAAACTCATACGATGCTAACAGATAGTGCTGAATGAGGATAGCACAGGGGCAATATGCTGGTCTTGGAAGCAAGACCATGTGGAGCAACAGAGATTCCAGTCCCAGATCCACACTTAGAAACCGACCTCAGGTATTAAGCGGTTATAAAAAAAGCAATTCAAATAATATAAATGAATCACGCAAGGGGCTGAGCAGGTTGTGCAACATTGGACTATAAAAGTACCCGGATTCCCTTCAACATAGTCTGTATCAAAAACAAGGCAACCACCGCCCAAACACCCGCCAACCTTGTAGCCAAACCTACCATCACAGACAACACATGCTCCTTCAGAAGCCAGACCACCTCAAGGCTTGAAAGTCAAGTAACAAGCAAGGAGAAGACCTGGAAACCGTGCTTCCCCTGCAATGCCCCAGCATGCCGGAATACCACCTGGTTGTGATCAGCACCACTTCAACAAGCCTGCAGTTCAGAAAAGAACTTCGGACCCTGCTTTTCAGGGAATGTTGTGATGTAGGTTCCACTGTTTTTGGGGGGAATGGTGTAATTTAGGATCCACTGTCCTGCATTAGCACCACTCTGAGATTGTTTTGTAAATGTACCCATCTTGATCTAACGCATGCACAGCAGTCTTGGGCTCCTGCGCTTTGTTCATGGAATATAAACACACATACAAAATACAAAGCTCTCCACTGGCAATACATCTCACACATGCTACAATCAGCCAAAACTCACACTAAGGTCTCCCATGGAACCGGCTTACAATAATGTCTGTTAAGTACAAGGGTCTGTATAGTGGAGCTTCCCCACATTAATTGAGTAGCTATTTGGTGGACTCGGGTCTACCTTACTGAGTTCATGTACTGTGGAATTATCGATGTTCGAAGACAGCAGCATGCATCCTGATCCCCCTAATAGTGTCACCCATGTTTGCTACCATAAGTGAACCTAGGCAACAAAAAAAAACATTTTATTGCCCCCTTATCCTGCCATTTAGGACACCTTTTCTGCTTGTTAGGGACATCCCTCTACTGCCCTAGATGGGGTCACTGCAGGTGGCTTCATTCTCGCACTGCCTACACAAAGAACAGAGCTCACATAAGCACAATCTGCTACTGAGAGATTGCTTGGAAGTGCTCTGGGTGGGCAGTAGGAAATCAAAGGAGTTGGCGGCGATGGCGTTTTTTCCACCCATAAAATCACATTTAAAAATGTTTGTTTTTCCATGAGGGCAAGACGCGTACTCTAATACCCTTCCCTTCTTTCCACACATTGCTATGATTTTGTGCATGTCTCCGTTGTTAGCTAGTGATGTTTGTGTTTATTAATCCATATACATACATACATACATGCATTGTTTCGAATTGAATAAAAAATCTTATGCTGCTAATAGATAGTGCTGTCACTGAATGAGGATAGCACAGGGGCAACGTGCTGGCCTTGAAAGCAAAAACATACAGAGGTTCGAGTCCCAGATCCGCACAACATTGGACTATAAAAGTGCCCTTTTGCAAATGTCCCATAGATTCTATTTTATGATTATTTAAGTGGTTTTAGTGCACACACATGGCTCTCAAGGAGTATTGCCCGATTCTTCCCTCATGGTTGGTCGAAAAATTATGACCATGTTACGCATCATGACCACTTAGCCAAGGCATACCTGTCTTTTAGCACTTGATGCTATAGTATGCTAACATTTTATCATTCCCAATATTTTAATAGATAAGGGAACTTAGTGGCAGTGTTGGGGGGCATTGTCCTGTTGGGGAAAGATCTCCCCTGAAGTCCTGTAGTCAAATTTAAAATCACTTGTATTAATGAAACCTAGATGGATGAAACAAAAGGACACTGTTGAGGAAACTACTTCTCATCATTGTTAAATCTAACATTGTTAAAATTCTCAGCCCCTAATAAGGAGTTAAAGACCCAGGGATGGTCCAACCGACTAATTCCTTCAGAACACCCAAGTAAAAAACCATTGCCTGTGCCACTAAAAAGATGATTGGGCGTCTTTGCGTCATAGATATCTGCATCTACATATGGAAAGAGATTTAAAATGAATGCCATGACACTCTACGGGCATTATGGGGGCGGAGGAAATGAGCCGAATATCAGTAATCAGAAAATAATTCCCACAAAGCAGTAACACCACATGCCTATGAGTAATCTACCTCTACTCTATATACGAAGTACAATTCCTTCCCTAATAATGTTTTTTTAAATTATATTCTTTAGGACACAAAAAAGTAAAAGCAAGTAAAAGACACACATCATTTCAAGCGAATTGCATTTTCTAAGTCTACAAGCTGAACTCTGAGTCACAGCACTCACGACTCACACGCAGATAAGAGTTAATATTTTCCCAGCGAGCTCCAATGTTGTCTTGGTTCGGTGTAGCCGCTCCTACAAAAGAAAGGCAAGCGGATGATTTAATTGCCGGCGACGGTACCTGCTGGCGTGCAGCACTAATGGCGGGAAGGCTTAGACCACTGACAACAAACCCGAGAACATTCGCTGCGCAAATGACAGAGATTGAGAAAAATACAGACCTGCTATCGAGGCTGAGAGCCAAGCAGCTGGACAGAAATGTGTGAAAACCAAGGGCTGTGCGTCCATTATTTTGCTTTTCTTTTATTTTCCACAGGGGAGCACAGAAAGAGGCAAAACCAATTTGAGCGCAACACAGATGTTGCTTTAAATTCCGCTGTCATTTGGCTGGAAAATACTGTCACAGGGACCCAGGGATCGCCATTTAAGTAAGGGTTTTTAAGCCCATAAAATCAAAATAGTGCTCGGTCCTCGAATCAATTTCATCCTCTTAAAACGAAACAAGAGTACAGGAGAAGCACAGGGAGGGAGGGGTGTGGATGGGACATGGCTCCAGATAGAGAAGAGCTGTGGAATGAATAACCCCCTCATTAATGTGAGAGGGGGTTTAGATTCTATTAAAGACAAGGAGGCAAATATTATGCATTAATCTTTACTACAAACATCACAGCAGCAAAGAAACAAACTTTTACAAGAAAAACAAGTTTTGTTTGAATATAAAAAACTTCATGTATAAACACAAGTGCATGGAAAGCCCCAATCCAAGATGGTGGTTAGGTCCAGCAAACGAAGCAACCAATAGGTTCTCAGCCCTCATTATAAAAGTCTCTTTCTGAAAATGACGTCCTCTTCTGCCACTGCCACAGGATGAACTCAATCCTGAAGAGCAAACGCTGCCGCAGAGGAACCGGAAGGTGCAGACGGCGGTCTGCTCGTCCGATGATAATCCTTGACATTTTTTGACCTGAGGACTGGAATGCACCTCACTCGCAAGCTGCATGACAATAGAAAAACAAAGGATGGGTGGGAGCTATAATAACATCTCCATGTCTTTAAGATAATATAAACCCTCTCTCACGTTAGTGAAGGGGATTATTCATTCCATTCCACGACAGGGGGCTTCATATTATGTAAGTTTAAAGCCTTTGTATAACATTAACAGCAACTTGCTCACTCCGCTTGCGGTAAAAGTTTTTGAATGTGGAACCTCGTGATCAATAAGATGCCTTCAGAATGTGTTGCATATTCCCCCCCAGGGAAAGCCGCTTTTGAGGCCATGGCACCCTTTACACAATGCGCCCCATAAAGAGAGGTATCGATTCCGGCCTCCTTCATAACCCACCTTACCCACCTTGCTAAGGTGGATGGGGATACAGGCTAGAGGGGCTTACGATACGAAATGAGCAGCTGGGAGGAGCCAGGAGCTCTAAGCCCTGCAGTCTTTAGTTCAAAATATTTTAAACACTGAACTACACACAGTTTTTGATCTGTTGGGAAAGAGGGATAAGAAACGGAGAAGATCATGCATTTTGTTCTCCTGGAAACAAAGAATGTTAAACCCCCACACCACCCCCCATCCCCAGGAAAAAACACCTTATTATCTATCTCTAGAGGTCTCATATCCAAAACCCTCTTAATAGAAATGAGGCATAACAACATAGCAAGTTTGGAAAATAGGTGTTGCAAAGTTGGATCATTGTTATCCGGCCAAAACTGTAACAACTGTAACACCACATTAACATCACACAAAAGGGAGGATCTAGCTTTAGGCGGGACTTTGATGGAAATTGACTTGAGAGCCTAATTGACACTAAGAAATGCCTACCAATGGGCTCTTCTTTCACCACGATATGCCCAGCTGAAATGGCTGATCTAAACGTATTAATTGTCCTGTAAGTTTCACCTTCTTTGAATAGCTGCACTAAAATATTAACCACCGTTAAAGGAGGGACAGAAACGGGATTGATGTATGATATGATAGGTTATTTATAACGCGGTTAATACCCATAGGTTTCTAAGCACGGACCCAGGGATCGAACCTGTGTTGCTCAGTGTCATCTTGCTTCCAAGGCAAGCATGTTGCCCCTGAGCTATCCTCCCGAGACATTGAGATATGTATTGAGCATTGCATCCTCCTGAGACATGTATTGAGCATTGCAGCAGCCAACCCACCTACTCCAGGCTGAGGAGTAACCAGTCCTGGTGGAAGCTGCCCTTGAGTCTTTGATGACACACAGAGCATCTTGTGAAAGTCCTTGGAAGCACCAGGAAGAGCTGATATCTTCCAGGCCAAAAGGGACAGGTGTTCTCGAAGGACCAGATAGTGTGGGGATGAAGAGAAAGAAGCTGCAGAAACTCCACTGCTAACTCTAAGAGGGCTGGAAACCACAATTGAGAAGACCAAAAGGGCGTAATTGTTATCAATGTTGCAGACTGCCTTCAACCTTGTACAAGGACTGTTGCTATTATAGCAAATGTAGGAAAGTTGTACCCCATCTCCATTGACCAATCCTGCAGAAAAGCATCTGTCACCAGAGCGTTGGGGTCCGGCCTCCAGGTGTAGAAGTGAGGCGCCTGTGCCTGGAGGCAAAAATATCTATCTGGATTGGAGCCCAGAGAGAGTCATGATTGCAGAAAAGACACTCTTGCTAACATCCAGTCGCTCCTGTCTTGAAGGAATCTGGAATTGCAGTCTGCCACTGTATTGCTGGACCCTGGAAGATACTCTGCCTTCAACAGAATGTTCCTGTCTAGGCAATAATGCCTGAAATCTACTCAAGACCTCTAGTGCCTTGGAACGGGTACCCCCAAGATGATTGATATAGTGAACTGCCGACACATTGTCCATACGTAGGAGGACACAATTCCCCTGATCTTTTAGAAGACTTTTGAACAGATCCTGCTAAGAGTTCCAGACAGTTGATATGTAGAGCCCTCCCCTGCTTTGACCACTTTCCCCTAGTGGACACCTGCTCTATTCTGGCTCCCCAACCGCCATTGTTGGCATCGGACACTAGGACTATGTCCAGCGATGGACCAAAAATTGCTCTGCCATTCCAGGCATCCATGTGTCTGAGCCGCCAATGGAGTTCTACCCTGGCCTCGGAGACAAGTCTACTGTCTGGGAGTACGAGAGATTCCTGCGAAGATGACTGGCCTTCAGCCGCTGAAAGGCTCTGTAATAAAGCAGGGCTGGAGAGATAACATGAATGGACCGTGACAACATACCCACTACTCTGGCTAAGTGTCTGAGGGACAGTTTCCCTCTTGTTGGAAGACCCTGTATCTCTTTACGGATTTGGACAGTTTTCTGTCTGGAAGGAGGAAGATGCATTGCTTTGAATCTATACTGAAGTCCAGAAATTGGATACACTGCATAGGCAGGAAGTTGAACTTCTTTGCTTTTATTACAAAACCCAGGCTTCGGAGGAGAGGGACTGAGATCGCTTGATGTGAAAATAGCATCTGTAAACTCTGAGCCATAAGGAGCATGTTGTCTAGATAAATTATGATTCTTATCCCACTCGATCTGAGATGGACCCTGACTGGCTTCATTATCTTGATGATGCACCAAGGGGCTGAGGAAAGAACGAACGGGAGAGGCAAACTGCAAAATCTGCACTTTTCAATGAAACTGGAGGAACTCTTGGTGAGGAGGCCACATCGGGTCCACCAAGTACGCATCTTTGAAGTCGATCTTTACCATGCAATTGGGGTGGAGAAGTTTATCTCTAGGGAGGTGAATGCCCTCCACCTTGAAGTGGTTGTAAACCACACAGGAGTTTAGTACTTTCAGGTTTATGACAGAACAAAACCTCTCTTTGGACTTCAGAACTAGAAAAATGGTACTTTGGTTTTGCTCTGAAGGTGGCAGGGATTACTGTACCCTTGAAGATGAGTTCCTGAACCTTTGAGTCAACTGCCCGTTGCTTGATTTTGTCGAATGAGAGGGGAGCTGGTCAGACTAATTGGCATGGGGAGAGTAGAAATCTGTGTGGAAGCCTGTCACGGCTCGGGGAGCCTGGAAGCTCTGGAATAGGTGGAAGCGGCGTACGGATATCCCGATCACGCTTCCTCTACCCAGTGCAGCGGTCTAGTCTTTTCAGCAACGTATCCCGACACAGGTTATAGCCCGCCCCTTCCTGTGTTCGGGTGCGTTGCAACGCTCCTGTTTTTCGGCTGCTGCTTGTCTTTCGTGCTCGTGTCCCCTGCTACCGTTTTGTTTTCCGTACTCTAACCCCCCCTTCCTTGTTAGTTTTCTTGTACCCTCTCCGGTCACCCCGCTCCGGCTCTAGGTACTCTCCTTCCCAGGTTTCTCTTTTCCGGAGCTCGCTCCGATTCTTGATTCCTCCCTCTCCCCTTTTCCTCGCTCCCGTTCTCCATTCCCTTCCCGTCCTACCGCCTAACTAACTTCCCTCTATTACTTCGTTCCCGTTTCCTTACCTCCCCTTCCGCCCGCCTTTGTTTACTATTCTTGCCTTTCCGTCTTTTCAATCCTTCCGCCTTTCTTACTTACCTTCCTCCACTCGCCTTTTCTTGTTTATCGGCTCCTTCTGTGTACCGTACCCAGGAATACACTTCGGATTTGCCTTGCCTAGCCCTCTTACCTTGTTGCTGATACTTTGGACTTCCGATTTCTTACCTGCCTCTGCTATTCCTCCTTGGAGGCCTACTGCCCAGTTCTGGAAGGGTGTGTGCCTCTTCTCCAGCAGATACTCAGCTCCTGCAAGTGTCAAGTGCTTCCTACTACAGACGATTCATCTACAGTTCTCTGGGGTTTTTTCAGCCTCTGGCTTTTTCCCCCCAACTCCGCGGCCGCGGAGGGTCACCACCGCTCACCCTTGGGGTGTCGCGGTGGCGGCCTCCTTCGGCCGCTCTCATCTACAAAAAAAAGGGAAGGCAAGCCTAAGGAGAACCAGACCCTGAACCTACGCCGGGGAATACGAGGTGAGGAGGAAAGGGAAGTAAGGGAGGCCGAGATAATACAGGATCAAGAGGAGATTCTCGATACCCTTGACAGTTTGCAACGCCACAATACCGCCATGGCCTCCCCTCAACAGATCCAAGAACTGATAGCCGCAGTTCAAAACCTCAACCTAGAAGTGCAGAATCTTAAAGGGGCCAATGCTACACTACAGCAACGGATCGCAGAACGAGATCTTCCGTCCACCGACCTGCCTCCCTTACCTCTTGTGTCGGGAAAATTTGATGGAACCCCCAAGAAACTCCAGGAATTTTTGGATGCATGTCATCTGCATTTTTCATTCCGTACACATACTTTCACCTCTGGTCACGCCAAGGTGGGGTTTATGATTACCCATATGTCCAGTAACGCCTTGGCCTGGGCCACTCCTCTAGTGAACAGATCTGATCCCGTCCTCCTAGATTACGAGGCCTTCAAGACTTTGATGAAACAGACGTTTCTACGTACCGAGAGTACCTACTTGGCATCCGAAGATCTGCTAGACATCAGACAAGGAAACAATGATGTTATGTCATATATCACCTCCTTCAAGCAAATCGCTGCGGAAGCAGGATGGCAAGAACAAGCACAGTATGCCATCTTTAGAAGGGGGCTGCGTGAGGAGTTGAAGGACGAACTAGCCAGGATAGAACGTCCTCTTACCTTTGCTGACCTGATCTCGGCTACTCTCCGGATAGATTTCCGACTGGCAGAACGTCGAGCAGAACGCCGCAAGACTAAGAGCAGTACATCAATACCCCCTGGCCCTTCTCTTTCCTTCCCCCCTAACTCCACTCGTCTCACAAGAGAAGAGCCTATGCAGATCGGAACCACACGTTCCCCTCTCACCGCAGAGGAACGTAGAAGAAGACGAGAAGGGAACCTGTGCATGTATTGCGGATCGCCGCTTCACCTGCTCAGGGATTGCCCCGACGTTCCACCCAGGCGTTCGGGAAACGAACACCCTCGGTAAAGCTGGGGACGCATTACCGAGGGAGCGAAGCTAGTCCCTTTGTCACCCTTTCTGTTACTTCTCCAGAGTGCACCGAAGACCACCGTCTTATGGTTATGGCTGTCACCTTGATCATCAACAAGACTACCATTCAGACACAAGCCCTGTTGGACTGCGGAGCCGCAGGCAACTTCATGGACACTCTCTGGGCCGAAAGGCAAGGCATTTCCTGTGTTGCCAAGGCCGAAGACCAAAAGGTAGAAGGCGTGGACGGAAGGCCTTTGAGCTCGGGTCTCATCACGCACACTACAGAAGTCCTTGCCTTACACATCATGCAACATTCTGAACGTTTGTCTTTCGACTTGATCAGGGCTGCTCACTTCCCATTAATCCTCGGGATTGGGTGGTTACGAAGACACAATCCTACCATTCTCTGGTCCGAGAACGTTTTGAGTTTCCAATCCACCTTTTGCACGACCAACTGTCTACCTCAAACAGAATTCTCTACAGTACACACCTTTTGTGGTGAAGATCCCAAAACTATCCATTGTTTGCCTGCTTATCTCGCTGAGTATGCCGACGTAGTTACAGAGAAGATCCCCCTGGATCTTCCTCCGCATAGTCCAGAAGACTGTGCCATTGATCTTCATCCAGGGTCCTTGGTTCCGTTTGGTCGCCTGTACCCGCTAACCCTCCAGGAAAAACACCATTTGAAGGAATACCTGGACAAGAACTTAGCCAACGAACTCATTAGACCTTCTAAATCCCCTGCCGGTGCATCATTGTTTTTCATCCCCAAGAAGGACACCAAAGAACTTCGTCCTTGTATTGACTACAGGGGTCTCAACAAGGTCACCATCAAAGATCGCTATCCCATGCCCCTCATCTCCGAGATCATTCAGGCCGTACATTCTGCCACTGTCTTTACTAAACTGGACCTGCGCAATGCGTATCACCTGCTCAGGGTACAAACCGGAGACGAGTGGAAGACGGCTTTTAGGACACCTTTTGGGTTGTACGAGTACCAGGTGATGCCGTTTGGGTTAGTCAACGCTCCGTCTATCTTCCAGCGCTTTATGGATAGGCTCTTCTCGGATCTCCTAGGCAACTCGGTCATCGTCTATCTCGATGATATTTTGGTTTACTCTCGCACCCAAGAAGAACACTGTCTACACGTAGGGGAAGTTTTTCACAGACTCCAGGACCATCAACTCTCAGTTAAGTTGGAGAAATGTGTTTTCTCAGCATCAACTATACCCTATTTGGGATACATTCTTTCTTCGGCAGGTATAGCCGTTGATCCACGCAAGGTCAGTTCCATTTTGGAGTGGCCATCCCCTGCTTCTGTGAAGGACATTCAGAGATTCTTAGGACTCTCGAACTTTTATCGGAAGTTCGTTCCGAACTTCTCCCAATTGGTGCTCCCGATGACCTCTCTCCTCAAAAAGACCTCTTCGCCATTCCGGTGGACTACCGAAGCAGAAAGAAACTTTCAGCTGCTAAAACAATCCTTCTGTGTGGCTCCTATATTACGTCAACCCAATCAAAACCTTCCCTTTGTGGTGGAAACTGATGCCTCTTCAGCCGCTGTGGGAGCCGTCCTACTTCAGGAATTCCAAGGGAAGGAACACCCGGTATCATACTATTCCAAGACTTTGAATCCCAGTCAACGTAACTACTCTGTGATTGAGAAAGAACTGCTGGCAATGAAATTGGCCTGTATAGAGTGGCGTCATCTACTCCAAGGGGGAATGCACCCGTTCACACTCCGAACGGACCATAAGAATCTCCAGGTGTTACGCCAGTTTGAATGCTACAACACCAGACAAGCAAGATGGGCGCATTTCTTCGCGCAGTTTGACTTTAACATCACATACATTCCGGGCAACCAGAATGTAGTAGCCGATGCCCTATCACGACGTAGTGACTATCTTATGGAACTGGAGACCAAGCCTGAGCTAATGTTTCCTGAGTCCCGTACCATAGGAACGTTATCCGCGTTCCTACAACAAGTCAAGGAAGACTCTACCGGAAGGTTTGAGGCCGATACCGGTCTAAAGAAGAAGAAGAATTATGTTATCCAAGACGGCCTATACATTGTGGACAAGAGATTGTATCTACCAACCCCTTCTCTCCGGGAAAAAGCTCTTTCCTGGTGCCACGATGCCAAGGTGGCAGGTCATCGTGGCATCTACAACACTCAGGAACTCCTACTGCGCCATTTCTTCTGGCCTCGAATAAGGGAAGAAGCCAGGCTATACGTCCAGTCATGTATTACCTGCCTACGCAATAAAGCCTCCACTCAAAGACCTTTAGGTCTGCTTGAACCGGATTCTATACCTACCGGTCCATGGACCACTGTCTCTACCGATTTCATCGTAGAGTTACCTGAATCCAGTGGTTGTACCTGTATCATGGTTGTCGTTGACTCCTTCACCAAGATGGCCCATTTTTCCCCCCTACCAGGCATACCAACCGCTTCAAGTATGGCCGAGGTGTTCCTAAAAGACATTTTCAAACTGCACGGGATTCCTACTAAGATCATCTCTGATCGTGGCAGCCAATATACTTCCCGATTTTGGTCCTCTCTCTGCGAAAGACTAGGCATCGAGAGGGCTTTAACGTCCGGGTACCATCCCCAATCAAACGGCCAGACTGAACGTCTAAATGGTACACTTGAGCAATACCTAAGGTGTTTCGTCAATCAACGCCAAGATAACTGGGTTCAACTGTTGCCGACGGCCGAATTCTCGTACAACAACTCTTGTCATTCAGCCCTCGGTATGAGTCCTTTTTTCTGCACCTACGGTTACCATCCCCGTGCCTTAATTCCTTTGACCGGCATTGAATCCACAGTCCCTTCTGTAGAATCCATTGCAGAAAGCCTCCAAGAAGCTCATCGTAAGGCCAAACTAGGGCTCCAGGAAGCTCAAAACAGACACCGTTACCAGGCGAACAAACATCGGAGATCAGTTCCTGAATGGGACGTGGATTCCAAGGTTCTGCTATCAACCAAATATTTGCCAAGGTGGGTGCGCCCTTCCAAGTTGTCTCCCAGATACATAGGACCTTATAAGATAACCCAGATAATTAATCCAGTGGCCTTCCGCTTACAATTACCCTCTCAATTACATCGTATACATCCCGTTTTCCACTCTTCTCAGCTTAAAGACTTTCATGAGGACAAATGGTCTCGTAGGAAGACTGCCTCTCCTGTGCCAAAAAGTCCAAAGACCGACATCTTTGAAGTCTCTCAGATATGCGATTCACGTTATCACAAGGGTCGTCTAGAGTATCTGGTCCACTGGAAAGGATACCCACGATCAGAAGACTCCTGGGAACCTAAAGGACATCTGGACTCGCCCCTCTTGTTACGCAAATATCATCGTAGTCACCCAGGCAAGCCAGGAGGGGTGGACCATAGGAGGGGGCATACTGTCACGGCTCGGGGAGCCTGGAAGCTCTGGAATAGGTGGAAGCGGCGTACGGATATCCCGATCACGCTTCCTCTACCCAGTGCAGCGGTCTAGTCTTTTCAGCAACGTATCCCGACACAGGTTATAGCCCGCCCCTTCCTGTGTTCGGGTGCGTTGCAACGCTCCTGTTTTTCGGCTGCTGCTTGTCTTTCGTGCTCGTGTCCCCTGCTACCGTTTTGTTTTCCGTACTCTAACCCCCCCTTCCTTGTTAGTTTTCTTGTACCCTCTCCGGTCACCCCGCTCCGGCTCTAGGTACTCTCCTTCCCAGGTTTCTCTTTTCCGGAGCTCGCTCCGATTCTTGATTCCTCCCTCTCCCCTTTTCCTCGCTCCCGTTCTCCATTCCCTTCCCGTCCTACCGCCTAACTAACTTCCCTCTATTACTTCGTTCCCGTTTCCTTACCTCCCCTTCCGCCCGCCTTTGTTTACTATTCTTGCCTTTCCGTCTTTTCAATCCTTCCGCCTTTCTTACTTACCTTCCTCCACTCGCCTTTTCTTGTTTATCGGCTCCTTCTGTGTACCGTACCCAGGAATACACTTCGGATTTGCCTTGCCTAGCCCTCTTACCTTGTTGCTGATACTTTGGACTTCCGATTTCTTACCTGCCTCTGCTATTCCTCCTTGGAGGCCTACTGCCCAGTTCTGGAAGGGTGTGTGCCTCTTCTCCAGCAGATACTCAGCTCCTGCAAGTGTCAAGTGCTTCCTACTACAGACGATTCATCTACAGTTCTCTGGGGTTTTTTCAGCCTCTGGCTTTTTCCCCCCAACTCCGCGGCCGCGGAGGGTCACCACCGCTCACCCTTGGGGTGTCGCGGTGGCGGCCTCCTTCGGCCGCTCTCATCTACAAAAAAAAGGGAAGGCCAAGCCTAAGGAGAACCAGACCCTGAACCTACGCCGGGGAATACGAGGTGAGGAGGAAAGGGAAGTAAGGGAGGCCGAGATCCTACAGGATCAAGAGGAGATTCTCGATACCCTTGACAAAGCCCCTCACTGTTTGGCGAATACACGGATTTGAAGTGAAAGCCTTCCATTGCGGAAAACACATGGACAGCCTTCTCCCCAGACCTCTGCGGGAAGAAACATTTAAGACACGTGGCATAACCTGGCATAACCTGGAGCTGTCCTTGCTCTACCAAAGCCTCTTCCGGCACAACCTCTCCACTAGTTCCATCTTTGGGGAAAGAAAGCCGCCTGGGTACCTATTGCAGAGGATGAGTTGTGCACACCCCTGGTGGCATATTGCTTGGGGCGGTATGAGCCCTGGGAGGGACGGGCAGCGGAGTGGGCTCTGCCTCTTTCGGCCCTGTAAAAACCTTTGGGGCAAAAACTTTTCTTATATTGGCCCTCATTACAAGTCAGGCGGTGGACCATGGTGCTATTAGCACCATGGTCCATGCCGGATTCCGCCATGGTGGATGGCAGAATTCCCGCCCCATTCCAAGGTGAGTGGGGCAGTAATTCCCCATTCACCATTTGCCCTTCCCCATTCCCATTTTTGCCCCATAGGGCATAATTGGGATGGGGAAGGTGCTAATTACGGCACCGTAAATTACGGTGCCGTAATTAGCACCAAGGTCGATTAGGCCTTGGACTTTAACGCCTGCAAAAAGCAGGCGTTAAAGTGTGAATCAGGCGTTAAGGGTTAACGGCGCCGACGGTGCCGTTAAACCCTTAACGCCTGACTTGTAATGAGGGCCATTGACTTGCGTTTTGTCTAACACTGTGAAGGTGTGGACACATGCAGACAGATTGTTTATAAACCTCTCCACAAAAAGGTTTCCTTGATCTTTTAGACCTGCCTCTCCTTCTGCCATATCTGACGGCTTAGAGTAAACTCTCATGAGAAGCCCTTTACAACACTCTCTGGAAATAGAGGCATTGGCATTTGCCGCTCAGGCAAATAGCCCTTTGTACCAAGCCCCTTATGGTATCCACATCGAGCTGTAAGTTAGGGAGCACGGCCTCTTCCACCATTTAGAAAAAGTGTGTAAGGGGCCCCAGGATACCCAGAACCCTATCTTGACACCCTTTCAAGGCCTTATCCATACCTTTTTTTGGATCTTTCACTTCCTTTTGACAAAATAGAAACCATGGACTGGTCAATTTCAGGGGTAAGGGCCACCTTATCTGGGAGGACTGGCCTGGGGCATTCTGAATAGAGTTTGTTCCTGTCCTCTTTTGGTAAGGGCCCCCTGACCCAATGCCTAAGGAAAGCAGAGACAGCCCCTGACAGGTGCCTTTCAGCAGACCTGGGGTGCTGAAAGAGGACAGGATTGAAGAATGGAAGACCACTTTCATCTACTAATGGGGCATCTGTAACTCTGGATGGATCTAAAGGGACTCCTTCCTTCTTATGCCGCTTGGGCTGGGAATCCAAGTCTTCGGAGAAATCATGAGATGAATTGGAAATGGATGGTTCCCGAGGAGTATGCCCCGTGCCCCCTGGCTGGCTTGCTCAAGATGGAAGGGAGTGATAAAGGCCTGTGTCAACCAGTTTACGTTTTAACGCCCTTCTAGTACTCCAGAAAGGCGGGGAACTAGAACCCTGGCCCTGCTGCATTTCCAAATGTTTGGATTTAGCCGTGCATTTGCAAGGTTCATGTGGGGGACGCACAGACTTAGGGCCAGATGGAGGGAAATCTGCAATTTTGTTAATAAGCCTATCAAAAGCTGTGGCTAGTGTAGTATTAAGGTCACTCAGCGCAGCATCCACGGTATCCACGGTATCCTGAATGACCCTGGTCTCTAAAGCAGGGGCTGAAAGGAAACCCTCGCCAGACCTTTTACTTTTATTAGAAGGCCTAACCTGTGTGCTTACATCTGCAGATGAAGCCCCTCTCCCCCTTAGTGGTTGCCATCCCTAAGCACCAGTATTTAAAACCACAAAACCCAGACAAAATGGAGCCAACTTAATGAGGGGGAAAGAAAAACTGAGGATAACTGTGCCACAAAAGCAAATAAACAGTCATGGAAATTCTTTTATTTAGACAGCAGTAGCCAACCTAGTGTGATGGCTGGGCCTTTACACAGCATGAGGGCTGTATTTGAGTTACTGTAGGTGAGCATGCCGAGCAGGCGTTGTGGACTTTCGCTAACATGCCTCTACTGAGCACGAGGTGAAACAGCACTGAAAATTGCACATCTCCACACAAGGAATAAACCATGTTAGCATAAAACTGCCCGTCAAGGTGGAACGCTGAGCAGGCGTTGCAGGCAAAACAAGAGACACTCCCACAAGGGAGCGCATGTATGAAAATGGTTAAAGCGGGTGGGAAGAGGACTGGGAAGGCCCGTGACCAGCCTTGCCAGCTCAAGGTGACCGAGAAACAAGCATCGCTATGACACTAAGAGGGCAGCCCCCCTAACAGCCCCAGAAATTTACCAGGACACCCACCGAGCGAAAAGCTTGCAGCTGCCCAAGGTGCCCGCTTTACAGCACAGTAAATTATAATGACAAAACACTGTAATTAATACAAAGCAGCTACTATAAGAAAAAAGAGTTCAGCACACAAATAGAAGGTTGTGACTTAACTTGTGGCATCAGGAGCAAAGAAGTTGATGTCATCGTTAAGAAAGGGACTTTTATCATGAGGACTGAGTCCCTATTGGTTGCTACGGGCATGACCTAACCACGATCTTGGATTGGGTCCTGTTCATGCACATGTGTTTATACATGACGTTTTTTATGTTCAAAGGAAACTTGTTTTTCTTGTAAAAGTTTGTTTCTTTGCTGCTGTTGTGTTGGTAGTACAGATGGTAGTACAGATTTATTAAGCAGTATGCCCCGAACAGTTTTACCAGAGTTGGTAATGCGCCCGCCACGAGGGGCATATAGCTATTAGTACCCCGGCTCGCAAAATCCGCGTGACCGGGGCACTAAAAGCATTTTTTTCTGTCCCGAAACACTGCAGAACCCCCCCCCCACAAATGACCAAGAAAATGGCCGCTGGGAAAAGGGAAAACAGAGTCCATGGCGGGGGATGAAGGCAGCCTCCAGCCTTGTGGAGGCTCCAAGCGGGATGGCCCTGCTTCAAGCCTCCTCATTGGCTGAGGGGCTGCCACGCCCCCTGCCGGGGACAAATGCATGGAATCCGAGGGATTCCTGGCTGGGTAATGCTCTGGAGAAGGCCAATCAGAATAGTCCTTTCATTCTGATTGCGCCCTCGCCGGGTACTAATGCATAATATGAAGCCTCTTGTCTTGGAATAGAATAGAAGGTGAAGGTGGTCACTCTCGAACTCTGGGGCTGCTGGTGTCCTATAGTGTCATTAATGTATGAACTAGGATATTTAGATACCATATGTAACTAGCTGCACATGGTGCATTGTTCGGCCATCTAGTGGTCTCTCTGCACTTTGCCTCTGTGTCACTCACTATTTTTATAGGTTCCTCTCCCTCTGTCTGTGCTTTAATGTCAGTGCCTCGCAGAGTCTCTCACTGGCCCATGACACATGTGAGGGATAGAGTAATCATTTGCGGTGGAAGTTGCAAGTGCAAGGTGAGGAGCATCTCAGACTGTTTTGCCTATTTGCCCTTTCTCAGAGGAGTATGTTGAAGGCATACAAAATACTTGATATGGTTATTCTAGATTTTGATAAGGTGCTTTACTCAGTAAGGCAAATGTAACATTCTTATAATGATGATAATATACACTAGGAGTGATCACTAGAAATGAACATTGTAAAATGTATTTAAAAAATCTTAAATTGCAGAGAAAAATGGGTCTAAAACATGTCAAGTAAAAACAAAAAATCATAGAGAATAAATATTGAGATATTGTCATCGGCGTGCTGTACTGGCAAAGAACAACTTGTGTAGCATTCTGACGGCACCCTTGAGAATCCCACATATGGGATATTACATATAGCTCAATGCCAGAGAAAGGCAGAGCAATAATGCAAGCAGAGATTCAGGGTGTCCTGACCATGCCTTCATGTTATCTATGATTTAAATGGCAGATGTGGTGAAAATTAATAAATGAAAATCTGAAGATTGCTAACACAAGCTACAGGCATTGTAAATGAATTCAATCCGGCACACACAATGCCTAGCGTGTAATGCACAACTGAAATCCTTATTTATTTTTGTCTGAAAGTTCTTTATTCTGAACGATATACCACTCATATCACGCCCCTTTCCTGGAACCCCCCGGTCACACTGAACCAGGAATGAGGCTGGTTTGCAAAGTTAAAATATTTATTTATGTATTTACAATTTAATCACACTATGTTTTAATGGGTACACAATAATCACCAATAGGGTGATGTAACACAGAATAATCTCTTTAATACACCAGGAGTAATAGTGAGCAAACCAATTCAGCACAGAAATTATACTTTTGTGTGTGTGTGTGTTCAGATCAAATGGCACTGTGGTTAAAGGTTCCCCCTGCACAACCCTCAACCCCCAATAGGCAATGTAAAGAGATAGGAGGAGAGAACAGGTTTTCAGGAATGGCAAAATTCACACAGAATATCAATCCCACTTTCCCCCAGCAAACACAAGAGAAAAACGGAATTGACTGTCAAGCTGTCAGAATGGCTTTTAAAGTTATCTTAGAATGGACTGGGCAAAAACACTAAATATGGTCAAAATTGCTGAAATTGTTATAAATTCTTATGTGAGACGCTTTGGATAGTTGCACACAAACACAAGCAATGATTTAATACCAAGAAACAATTGGAAATCTTAAAATTCGAGTTGGAAGCAATCAACAGCTGTTTTACACGTGTCAGAATTTCCCAAAAATGAAATTCGCGGCAAACTTTTCACTGCGCGATAATCGCGATAACGGGAGAACTGTATGGATTTGGAATGATGAAGTTATGGACGTTTTAGTGGAGGTCGTAAGAATGGAAAACAGGAATGCGCTTTTAAAATGACAAAAGTATTTCCTCCACTAGAGGATGACTATGAACAAAACGAAAGCCCCACAGGAACACAGCCACTTGATCAGAATGACTGCCTGCTAAGTACTCGCCTTCTTCAGATGGGAAAAGATCAGCGCAAAGATAGTTTTAGCAATATTATTACAGGAGGAAGATAGAATGGTTTGGAGAGAGCTCAGATAATTCAAAAGTACTCCTAACAATCCACGTTCTGAATACAAGATAGGATGGGTTTAAAATAGGGATTGACTATGGACAGTACAAATGCTAGTGACACAGTTCTATCTATAGATACTCACTATCTATGTTTTTAAACTGAACCGTCAGGATTCTGGTCCGTCAAGATTCTGGTCAGGGAATGGGATCTGCAATACACTCTGGTCAGAGCACGGCACAGGACTGGATCTGCAATGCACTCTGGTCACAGCACGGCACAGGACTGGATTGGATCAGCCCTTCTTGGTTCTGATGATAATTCTTTCAGCAGGCAAGCAGTACAGTGCAACCCGGCTGTATTTTGATGCTTCCCCTTAGGGTTGTGGGGTTCTGGATCTGGAATTGGAGGCCTAGCTGAAAATACTTCAGCTGTGCAATGGGTTTCTGCTTTGCCAAGTTAATGGAGTCTGGAGCAAGGAAGATGTAGGGTCAGCAGCAGGGTGCTCTTCCAGTATCAGGATAGTGAGTGAATCTATCTGTCTTTTTGAGTGGTGAGCTGTCTCTATTTATGCTATGATAAAGGGCGTGTGGGCTGGTTTATCCTAAGCTTGCCCCTTTGACAGGTGATTGGGTCAGAGTCTCCCCTCTTCCTTGGTAGGAGGAGAGAAACAGTGTGTCACCTTCATTGTGTGATTTTATGAGGCAGAGAATCCACCCCTAGCCCCTTGAACACAAAATCTAGGTTTGGCACCAGACATATTTACACATGTGCAACCTCTATAAGAATCATATTTACAGATTACATATTTTATATAGCAGCTATCCCTCAAAACCCCGTAGCTGTGGGATCTTATCTCAGCTTTTCACAGAATTTTGCCCTTTTCATCAGGAACACAATGCCCAATTTTTAAGCAAATTTCTACAAGTGTGCACATTTAACATGGGCATACGTGTATAAAGTTTCATACTTCTAGCAGAAATACATTTTGTGTAAAATCACATTTCTTGCCCTTTCTTTCCAGAACTAATCTAGTCCCAATGGGGCTACAAATTAAAAATGAGCCTGCTCTGTTTCTGGACGACCCCGAGTACACGCTGGGGTTTAGTAAAATTGCTACGAAATGTAGCCGGGACCTTATGGCCCTCACAATTACAACTGCCAGAAGGATCCATATTAAAATCCAGGAAGAGCTCAAAAGAGAAGAGGAAAAGTTCCTATCTAATGACAGTGTGAAAAAAAAGCCAGGGAAAAACTGAAAGAAATTAACAATACAATGGACCTGTTTTCTGCTGAAACACTTGAGAAAAAACATAAGAAACTGGCAAAAGACATCAAGAACTTTAAACTGGAATTGGTATACCCATACCTCAATCCAGATTATAAAGAAATCAAAGAAAAAGAGAGGTTGCAGAATCAAGCATCCACACAAAAACAAAGAAGGAAATGGGTTACCTTCTCGGATACCTCTAGCTCCAGTTCCAGTTCTGAGCATGATACCTCTAATAACACATATGGCCAGCAGATATACAACAGAAACTTCCCATATCACCTACCTATGCCACCACAACCTTCTTTAGGGCAAGGGGGACCCAGAGGCCATCCCTGGGGGTCCCGCACCAATGCCCATGTTTCAATACTCCATGTGGAGACCAACCAAAGAGAGACTACGCAACCACCGGTAGAATTAATTGGACAACATCAAGAAATACCGGTCTTCAACTTATCAGATGTCATACTTACCAAGATGGAACTAGAAGTTTACATATGTCCCCACCAACCCAACAAATTGGTTCACACTGGACAAAGAACTCCAAGGCTTCTTCAGATCAATACGTCTCAAAATACACTTTCAAGACAGAGACTATGAGCCACAAACAGAAGATACGGGCATACACGTGAAGTCGTCCTTTAGTCCCAGTGATAACAACATACCACCCACGGTAATTGCATTTGAAAATTGCATACGACAAGAGGTCAGAAAACTCCAGATGGATTCCAAAACTTTACGCCATAATCTATCAAATGGCGAACGCAAAGCCCTTAAGAACCTGGAAGACAACAACAACCTTGTCATCAAAAGTGCGGACAAAGGTGGGGGGATTGTGATGAAGAGCACCCAACAATATAAACAGATGGTTGGTGTTCTGCTTAATGACCCAACGAATTACAAAAAGCTGAAGAAAGACCCCACCAATGAAATTAGGAATCATATCCAAGAAATAACGAGGTATGCTCTAGAACAAGGTTGGATTTCGGAGAAGGAAGAGATATTCCTCAACACTTCAGAGGGCAGGATTCCAGCCTTCTACGCTCTTCCTAAGATTCATGAAAACTCCTCCATCCCTCCAGGTAGACCAATTGTGTCTGGATGTGTATCCATCTTGGAACCAGTGTGTAAATTTATAGACTTTTTTCTGAATCCGCTGAGCCAAGCAACCAGCACTTACCTAAAAGACACCATGTCTACAATCACACTCTTCGAGAATCAAACTTTTGATAAAACAAAGGACCTGCTGGTAACTTTAGACATTACTTCCCTTTATACTAACATACCTCAAGAGGCAGCACTGGAATGCATTAGGAAGCACTACTTCTGGAGTTGGCGCTAACTAGAAACTATTTTTCCTTTGATGACAACTTTTTCATGCAAATTTGTGGCACCGCAATGGGGGCTGCCTTTGCGCCCAGCCTAGCCATACTCTTCATGTTTGAATTTGAAGAAAAATACATACTTGCAACTCAGAACCCATTCAGGAATTGCATCAGTAGTTGGTATCCCTATATAGACAATATTATCTTCATATGGCATGGTGACTCTGATCTTCTCCAGGAATTTCACAACTGGATCAATCAAAGAACATCATAAATCAAGTTCACCATGAGCTACAGCTGTGACAACATTAACTTTTTAGATCTACAGATACTTAATCAGCGTGATAAATTATCCTGCACCCTGTTCAGGAAGGACAAGGACCGAAATACCCTACTTCACTATAACAGCAACCATCACAGAAACCTAAGAAACAACCTCCCCTGTGGCCAATTTCTCAGACTACGGAGAAACTGTACAGACACCAGTCAATATAAAGTACATGCAGCTAACCTAGAGGAGAGACTACGACCCAGAGAATATCCGAAGAAATTGATCAGGAATGCCCACAAAAGAGTACTCTATACTCCACGGGAGACGTTATTGACCCCAAAAAACAGGAACAATGAGGAAGATCAACTAACATGTGCCACTACGTTTGGACCGGACACTACCAGAATACAGCAAACAATCAAAACATTCTAGCCACTTATACAATTAAGCCTTCCAGATGAACCAACCCCAAGAATGGCGCTCAAACGAGCCAAAACTTAAAGGAACATTTAACCCATTCATGTCTTGAGAAGACTACACGATCAACCCTGTGGAACCTGAGGGATCTTACCGGACATCATCCATGTGGGTCGTGTATTGCATGCAAATTTACCAGAAAAACAAAATCCTTCAAAATTGGCAATAAAGATTGGGTACTCAAACATTTTTCGAATTGCAAAACATGCAATGCTATCTATTTAATACAATGGGCCTCATTACGACCCTGGCGGTAAGGGGTTAGCGCCAGCGTTAGCTGCGCCGACCCCTTACCGCCAATTACGAGTTCCCTTTCCGCCATGGCGATTTTTACACCTGCTTTTAGCGGGTGTAAAAAACCATGGCGGTAAGGGAACTTGGTGTTAATTACGCCACCGTAATTTACGGTGGCGTAATTAACGCCTTCCCCACTCCCATTATGCCCTATGGGGCAAAAATGGGAATGGGGAAGGGTAAATGGGGATTGGGGATTTACCGCCCCGCCAAGGTCGGAATGGGGCGGTAAATCCCCTTACCGCCATGGCGTTAACGTAGTTAGCACCATGGCGGTAAAGTCACAGCCCTGGCGGTAACTTACCGCCAGGGTCGTAATGAGGCCCCAAACACAAAGATCAGTCAACAAGAGAATTAGTGAACATCGCTCAAGGATCTGATGTAAAGTACATAATGCACCATTAGTGTCCCACTTTTTGGAACACAACCATGGACCTGATGATTTTATCTGGTGGGTCATTGACAAAGTAGACAGTAACACTAACACGAAAAATGCATTCAAACATAAAAAAGCGTGGTGGGTTTTTAAACTTCAAACCATCACACATGGACTGAATGAGGCAAATGTACCCTGGGTGTAACACTGTATACATCCATCTTACTATGTACCCCTACTGTCTGCCTGCAAACATTTTTACTCTCTACCAGGCACTAACATGCTCAGATCTATTCCATCAATAAGTGTAACATGCCGCTCCCACTAAGTGACAGTTTTTCTGTGCCAGCAGGTGATTCCATCGGTCCACCATTATCACCCCCACTTGTTTCTATTACTTTATGCAACCCCCATGCCACTTGCATTAATTTATGGTGCCTTTCAACACCAATGACTGCCAATCTACTCCTACACGAGCATTACTCTGTAGGAGACCACAATACACATATGTACACTAATTAAGCCACAATAGGCTTTCTCCTGTTACGTACATGTACGTGGCTCGCCCAATCAATTGACAAACTCATGCGGGTATTTTACTTTAGTTCAGTTCATGGTCCCTTTGACCAACCGAATCGTAAAATGCAACTCACACTGGCTCTGTCCCAGAATTGCATAGGCATCCAGTAAAACTTATATCCGTAGAATATTTAGCTACTCAAACACCGACGCAGCACCGACCGCATTTGGTTACCAAGACAACCGGGCTTTCGAGCCTGACCATTCAGTGCGCATGCGCGATCGTAATCTACACTACTTCCTGCGCACATGCTCGTCACGGTCCTCACTGCACAGCTCTCTCCAGAGGAACACGGACGCGACTTCAGCAACACTCGACTTCGCTCGGCGGTCAGCGATAGAATTTATAGCAACCGACCCAGAGGTAAGCTGCCACCTGCTATTGGGACAGATCCTGATAGTCACCTCCCCACAAAGTTCTAGGCTCATTGACAGATGTCCATTACTGTTATAAACACACATTTTTCCGCTTACTTGTACTTGCTTCAACAGCCAGGAAGACCTGCATTCTGCACTTTGCAATGGCCCTGCTGAATCTTAAACATATAGAGGAGTCTACTCTACTCTGCTCCTACTCTCACCTAGGACCTCAGTCCTCACTATACGCAGTAGATACGTAAACCTCTTAGCACCATACTATCTTGGATAAGCCATTATGTAATGAGTAACTTTCACCTCTCCTCTGATACCCAGCACTATATTTTTCAGCTGGAAGTTCCATCATTTGAGGTTGACAAACTAACATCCTAAATATGAAATTAGCATCTTCCTGCATACGAGCACCACAATTAAAAGGGCAACCAGAATCTCAGCCCCTACCCTAGGACTATCAACAGGTCACTCTCTGTTTATCTCCAGAATTTTTGAACCAGATCAATTTCGGTCTGGTAAAAATTGTTTTAAGGATCTTACTGCATAACTCTCTAGCTATGCAGTAATAGGGTTTTTACAATGCACTTTATAACAACCAGAGACTCAGGGCCTCATTACACGGAAGGCGGTAATGGTTAACGGCCACCGTTAATGGTAATGGTGACCGTTAACCATTACCGCCTTACTACGAGGTCCCTTAGCGGGTTGGTGCTTTAACGCCTGCTTTTTGCAGGCGATAAAAACCAACCCGCTAAGGGACCTCGGAGCTAATTACGGCACCGCAAAATTGCGGTGCCGTAATTAGCGCCTTCCCCATTCCCATAGAGCCCTATGGGGCAGAAATGGGAATGGGGAAGGGCAATGGCGGAAGGGGGATTTACCGCCCCTCCAACCTTGGAATGGGGCGGTAAATCCCCTTTCCGCCAAGGCGGAGCCGGTATTTTACCGGCATGAGCCATGGCGCTAATAGCGCCATGGCTCACCACCTTCCGTGTAATGAGGCCCTCAGTTTTAAGTCTCACTTCGCTTTCTTCTCCCCATCCTGCTTTGTTTTTCTCCAGAGAAACAAACCCAGAGGCCCAGATGAAGGCGTTTCACCAAGGAGCCGAAACGCCTGTGGTTCAAGCATAAGACTCTGCTAAAACTATCCACTCAACATCTTAGGGGGCGTCTCCCCCTGGCGTAGACTAGCGGTTTGTTACTATGTGGGAACTTTTTAACCCACCCTAAAGCTGGATACTTGAACTAGATCCAGCTTTACAGCTAACCTAGACTCTCTAGACTAGTCTATTTTCTTTACTTTATTTCGTTTTCTCCCTAAAGACAAGGTTGACGAATAGATCCCCACTTTGGATCAACACAAGAGTACATGTATGCATGAATACTGTAGAAATTGTGCAGGTTACTATACCGAAATGTGTGAACATTGTTACTTTGTCTTTGGTCTGTTCTTTTACAAAACTGTGAATATGATGTAATATTTCACAAACAGTACTAACACACCTTTGATTCATACACTGTGATGTGGTTGAGTACTGTGATAAGACATTTTGATATCCTTATCTTGTTCATTTGTTGAAACATGAATATAATAAGTGTAAATCCAGCCAGAGAACTGGACCTGCTAAATAAAAGCAGCTTTTTCTGAGCACATAAGTGGTGTCTCAAGACGTGTGTATGGAATTTAGTTCCAGAGTAAAATAACCCTATGACTGGATACTTAGCTTACTTCTGAAGCACCAATTTACAAATGATACAACACAGTAAATACTTTATTTTAGAAGAAAGTATATAACATTAGATATGTGGTCGGAGCCCCCCATTTTGTTCTCTATTTTGCTCTAACTCTACTTCCTTCCACATCAATAGGGCTATCCCTTCTGTTACCGTGCACGTTTAACATGGGCATAAGTGTATAAAGTTTCATACTTCGGGCTGAAATACATTTTGTGTAAATCACATTTCTTGCCCTTTCTTTCCATAACATGTCACACAATTTTGCCGCCTCTTGAAACCTGCAGCCAAAATTTAGATTCAGAAATCTGTTTTCAGATTTTTCACAATTTTAAACAGTAAGTTATCCGTCTTTTTAAAATGTGTTCTTTGTCCTTGTTAAGCAACAAATGGTTGTTTTAGCTCCACCCCTTGGTCTCTCCCTGGAAGCCCAGGAGCCATCCCCCATGTTTGCTCCTTGCAGAGGCCATTTACGAATGTCCGCACACCCCGCATTTCCTTAGCAGCAGCTGTTCACTGTTCCCTTTTGCCCCTGTAGACTACGTTCTTTCCAACCCCTATAATTACCGCTTGTGTGTGATTTCCTGGTTGGGGGAAAGTCTATCCTTCTGTGGAGAAACCTGATATTCCAGTTTGGTAGCTTTTAGCCAGGCTTGATTTAATTGTTAATTCTGTTGCATTTTCCCTTAGCTTAAAACAAACTTGTGATTTCAAAATAGCAGCTAGAATTCTGATTCAAGCTTTTAAACCATGGGATCAAAACAATTACAAGATGGTTACTCTCAGTAACAGGCCTCTTAATTTGCAAACATTTGATTTCAGTTTATACATGTTTAAAGTTTAATCAGGCAGGCTCCTGACAGCTGACATTCCAGCAGCCCTCTGCTGCACAGAGATTTTTTTTTTGACATCCACAGACAGGCCACTTTTGCTGTGGAAATCTGTTTATGCTTTCAGCTTTTCGGGACCTTGCAAGTTCACAATGATTTCTTAAACTAAGTGAATTGTAGCACCCAGCAAGAATTTGGGATGTTTGAAGATGTTTTGTACCAGCATTCTGCAGTTTCAGCAACAAAGAAAAAGGGGATTTAAAGCAAGATTTTGGGGTTTCATTTAGCATTTAGCTGTACTCCATTTACAATTGTTGTGGGGCCCAGTTTTGGTTTCCCACATTTCAGTAGTCAGATCTCTGTTCCACCACTGACAACATGCGTGGCAGATTGGGCAGCCATCTTTTTGGACGTTGCAAAGCGAGATTTTCAGAGGTTTTGGCACGCACAAGGGTTTTGCGGCCATTTTTCTATTTCTGGCCCCATCATAACACAGTGCTGCAGCATAGCAGAGCAGAAGTGGGTTAAACATCCCACAGCATAATAACCTGAAATGTGGCATCTGGTACCTACATGCTGAAAAACCCCATTTCCCCACCCTGTAGCTCACTGAAGACAACCCAGATAACCTCACTAGTGACATCACATATGACATCATCAATGATGACATCAATGAAAACAGAAGCACATGAATAGCATCAAAGATGACATCACTTAGAGCATCACATATGAAATAATCTGTGACATTATATATGGCATGATTAATGACATCATTGGTAGTGTGGATCAGCTTTTAAAGTGAGAGGGATGTGATTTTTTAAAAGACTACGTCACTTTCAAAAATGCAGTCAATGGAGTGTAATGTTTGTGTTCACTTTAAAAAAAGAAGTGCTTTCTCTTTTCAACCATGATGCATTTCACAGTGTTGAATGGGTATTTTCAATCAAAAGATGACACTTTCTTTGAATAACTCTGCCCTTAAATGGTACCCTTTGCCAAAAAAGGTGGTTAGCAAAATAGGTAAACAAAGTAATAACTTTAGTGTATGTTGAGAGATGGTGTCTATGGATGCAGTCACACTTGAAAAAGACTGCATTATAGTCTTTCTGAGCATGTAAAATAACTAAATAGACATCGCGAGTCATGAAAGTATGACTTCACTACCATCCAGAAAAAGATATTAACATAAACGAGAAGGAACAGGTTTTGAAATGTCACTATTTTTGCCATCACAAGAAAGTAGGTGCCAGTTCGACCAATTAAACCATATACCCTACCTTTGTGATTAGGTAATCCTTACAGTAGATGACCTGCAAACATTACTGACAAGTACCTATCTTACCAATTGTAAGGACACCATAATAAAGGAAAACAGGTAAGGGAAGTACAAGGGAAAAGAGGATAGGGAACGCACTGCAAGAGGTTTTGGCCAAGCCCTTCTTTGCGGAATCTCCAAATGCAATAGAACTCTATCTGCTCCAACACACCTCAACCTGAAAATCACAATGTTTTCTGCTGAAACAACCAATGAGAACTCTGCACGCCATGCGGTGTTCTGTAAATGCTCGTGTGAACTTCTACAAAGCACTGAAGATGGAATTGTGATGTTTGGACCAATAGTTTCTAATTTTCTCCTTACACACAAGATGAATATACATAAAAAGTTATCATACACCTTTCTTTTACCTCTTGACAAGAAGTTGCCAGCCTCTAAGCTACAAGCTGCACATTTTTAGGTATTTCGTTCTCATCCATACATGATAAATGAACATTGTGATCCTGCGCCCATGCCTATTTAAATTAAAACAGTGCAGGAGGAGTTGTAATGTTTGCTCAAACAGTACAGGATAATCTTTTGCACAGACACAACCAATTTACACCAAACCAAACTATTTTATTTGCGATTCTGGGTCCCTTCTCACTTCTTTTTTCTCCTCAAAAGAACTCTAAAATGGGACCTTACATGGTTTGAATAAATGCTGTTATGTACACATTGCCATTCTACACGGTGATGCTAATGACAGGATTACAGCAATCTGCTAAAATGTTCATGTTGTTGCTAAACAGGTCCTAGAATCTAAGTGTCTGCCAAACCTTACATGACACGCACACCCATTTAAAATTACCATAATTATTTTAAAAAGTGGATGCGCTCGCTACAGTACATGTGTAATTAAAAGTTTAAACCAACCCCCATTTTTCTTTTTCGGATATTTTCTTAACCCAAATCCACACACTCACCTGCACACATCAAACCCGTAATTTTAAATAACTTTATGAAGTAAGCTTTCATATTTATTCAAAATAAGGGACTACCTTATAAAGATAATTAAAATATGTGTCACCCGCCAAAAAAGCTCTTCCTTTGTTATCACTTCCTAAATGTCATAATCTATCTTTCTCAATGCTTTCTTTGAATGCTCACAGACCATCACTTTATTACATCTTGAATTTCATAAAATCACGCAGGACATACATGTAAAGCATGTTATTTGAAATAATTGATGAAAGGAAAAAGTTTCTTCACAAATGGATCATGGGGTGTACATAAATGATTTTGGTTCTCGTCAACCCGCTCTCTGCCTAATTAAAAATTATAATAAATAAAAAAACACTCAACACATTTTTGCCACACCAAAAAGGGACCCTACTTGAATGCTTTCTGTCACTCCTAAAATAAGTTTGGTGAACATCTGTCTACCGGCGAAGTGACCAACTGGTCAAACGTTATTAGCCATAGAATTTTCAGAAATTCAATCGATCATAGGTTTCACCTTATCTTTATGGAAGCTAGCATTGCCCTATAAAAATAATATACATATATATATATATATATATATATATATACATATATATATATATATATATGTATATATATATATATATATATATACAAATATAATATATATGTATACATTTCAGAGCAAAGTAATGGTGAGGAATGGTGAGTTTAAAAAGTATATATACATAATAATATATATATATATGTATATACATATATATATACACACACCACTGTTAAAGTGACTTTATGGTTAAGTTACTCTAATAAAAACTTTTGAAATTCAGTGAAAAAACTTTATTAAAGGGACATTATGGTTGCAGTGCAAAATCTAAAAACCAAAGAAATTCACCAGTTGTGGTAAGCTTTGAAACCATAACTCGTTCCCCTGCCATGCACTGCTCAGGTCAGCACACATGACATCACTGATGACATCACATATCTAACCACAAATCTCTAAGAATCCTCCAAATGATCAAAACCAAGTAACATTGCATATATCTCTATAAATGAACCCACAAATGACCAACACAGTCTTTCTGTTCAGCTCCTTCATGCTTTCAGCAATACACAGACACCGCCAAAGCGGAACTTTAGATAGAGGGGTATTGCACTTGCTTTTTTTCTTTTAAGTTCAACACCCGCTCCACAAACAGAACACCAGATTGGCTGAGCCTCCTGATATCTACAGACAGTCATGGATGTCTGTGAGCGCCAGCACTTCTCTTTCACTGCAGGGTGTGAAAACGGAATGACAAACCTCCTGGAAGGCATATGGGATCCATTTGTGGACAACTGGATGTGCATGGACATCGGGCAAGGAGCACACAGCATCCCTTCTTCTCTTTTTTATCATATATCTCCAACTCACTCTGTTTAGCAGCTTTGAAGCAGCCACAGAGACATCCACCAATCACATCCATAAACCATCCACATAACCTTCTCACCTCAGCTCAACAGGTCAGATTTATTACTCAACTTTGAGAGTGAATTTCTGCTGCGCTTTACTCTTCAAAGATCTACAGCTGTCCACATCTAGGCAGACATCCTCTGGTATGTCTTAACAAACCATTTTTAAAAATTACCAAGTATGTTGAAACAATCAAGTTGCTTTATTCGACATGTGTGTCATACAGCATACATTACACACATACAAATAATATTTAAACAATTGATCTTAATATTTCAAATATCAGTGCAGTAAACATAGTTAAGATGCTAAAATTAGTCTAACAATATGTACAGAGTTTTATATTAACATACACTCTTAGAATCATTCATTTATACATATCACAATAAACTTTCTGTACAAAAAAATAATGATTTCTTTTCAGCAATTATGTTTCTGTTCAGCATAGCTCTATGTAAGTATTTACTTACAGATTCTGTAATTCGCATGTCTTCTGTTGATTTACAGAGAGCCATTGCCATGGCTGTACATCTAATCTTTTCCATACGTAGCAATGGCTTTAAATAGGCTGACCGTACATGAGAGTATTCTGGACAAAGGAACATACCATGTTCTGGGGTTTCCTTGGAATTATTGCATGCCGCACATTCTTCCTTATATGACTCCATCAATTTATCCAACAAGGCTGTCAGTGATAAACTACCAAAGCGGAACTTTCTTTAAAGGGATCTTGAAAATGCTGGTTTAATTAACTCTAGATATCCTTCATTTCTGGTCTTTCTCTTGTTAGCCTGATAAATGCGAGCAGTTGTGGAGTTCCACATGCTGATATAGCTTTTTTGTTTAAATAATGTGCACATTTATCTGTACCTGCTGCTTTAGTACTTTCATTAATATTTGCAGTATAAGGCAACAGATGAGCAAAACCCAAGGTTTTCATGTACTTGCACCATTGCATAGAATGTCCCCCCTCTTGTGCTAATACATAGGTCACGGCTTCTCTATATATGCTGCGAGGTGGGGGAGGCCCATTGTCGGATTCCATAATATATAGGTTTAATATGCTTTTCATCGCTAATATTTTGAATGTTCAGCGCCATGTGTAACACATTGTTAGATGTACTTTTAGGCAAATATAATGTTCTCTTTAAAAATGTGTTTTCAACCACAGGCAATTTTACTGCTTTGATATAGCCCCATACCTCCACGCCATACAAGGCTGCTGTTTTCACTTGGATATTATAAATATTAAAGACAGGGAAAGCTGCACCATTCCTCTGACTGTTGGCAAAATTGAAAATTGCATCGCAAATTGCATCGCAAGTACTCGCCAAACCTAGACCTGATTTTTCTATCTGGTTTGTCCATTTACAATTATGCACTAGCCTTGTGCCCAAGTAATCAAATCTGGTTACATGTTCTAAGGCCAATTCGTAAAATTGCTACGTGTAGATGTGGTGCTATTTTAAATGACGAGTGAAATACCATGTCTTTTGTCTTATTTTGAGTAGGGGAATGCAATAGTAGCAACAATATTTCAAACTTGCTACTGCCGCACTTACCAAAATTGGGACAGTCAACCAAACTCATGCTTTACACATCGCATATCCCACTCAACCTGTACATTCTATTGTGCAAAAAATGCACCCTGAAGTGAAAACTTAGAGTTAACAAAACATTTGAAAGCAAACATCTATTATACATTTGTTATCATTTCCACATAATCAATAATATGTCGTTAGAAAGCAGACTCACCAACTAATGATTCTTCAAAAAGATTTTCTGCATTTCACAAAAAGTAAGTATATTCATTTAATACGTGTCCCACTGCAACTTGCATAGCATATCTCCACTTTTTACTACAAGGTAACCACTCATCTAACTACTCACATTCCTTTCCTTTTCCACTAGTCCCAGTCCAATTAAATCCATGTTATAATGAGTAACAAAATGACAAACTACAGGGATCAAAATAAAGATGAAATGATCTGCACCCAAAAGCAGTTCCATAGTATTATGCATCAACCAGTGGTCAGGACCTACTATTGTGGCAATAAGCCACGAGGTGGTGGGCCAATACTGTGCCAGGTAATGCCCCCGGGGTGAGTTATAGGCCCAAGCGAAGCAAGGGCCTTTACAGTGCCCCGGGGGCATTACCTCGGGTGGTATTGGCCCACCACTGAGGGGCTTATTGCCATTAGTACCCCGGCCCGTTAGACCGGGGCACGAATTGCTTTTTTTTCTGTTCCGAAACACGTTTCGGAACAGAAAAAAAACAAACACAAAAAAAACCAAAAAAAATGCCGCCGCCATGGAAAGGGAAAACGTAGTCTGTTTTCCCTTTCCATGGCGGCCACCGGGAGCGGACGTGCTGGGAACAGAAGTGTTTCCAGCGTGTTTGCTTCCAAGAACAGAAGAAAAAGGAAGGTAAGTGGGGTCGGGAGGGGATGGGGAGGAAGAAAAAAAAAACGTACAGCGGTCTCCGGCGGGGGACGATGGAAGCCTCCAGCCGTATGGAGGCTTGGAGCGGGGATGGCTATCATGTAGTGTGACCCATTGCACTTTTCTCCTTTCTTTAAGTAACTCTGCGTGTTGCACAGGGGACCCATCAGCTCTGTAAAATCCTCTTCTCCCCCATCTGGCCAACCCCCGTGTACTGTAGTAGTCATGTAGGCTGAGTCTGTATAGATTGTAACCGCACATCCCCGGGCTGCATGTAAGGCTTCATTGAGTGCCACTAGCTCTGCTGCTTGTGCTGAGTAATGGGACCGGTAATCTTTGCTGGACGAGCACTTCATACTCATCTTCCTCTAATCTCACGACAGCTCTTCCCACATGCTTTTCTCCTGTTTCTGAATTTATTGATGCTGACCCATCTATGAAGTATACTTCTCCTTCAACTGGTGCACTTTCATTTACTGTGGGCGTGTCCTCATCCCCTCCCCTGTATGTTGCACAATCATGCGTTTGCATGTCCCCTACTGTGTATGCTTCTGTGAGAAATGTTGCAGGATTTACTGTTTGCATCTCACTATGTGTATATTGGGGCTGGACAGAATCACTATATATGCTGTAGCTCTCTGAGTTGTTAGTGTGCTTTTTGATCTTTCTAATATAGCGAACAATGAATGTTCCACGAACTGCATCACGGAACACCCCATCACGATTGTTGCACTTTTTACAATCGTGAACGCCGCGGCTGCGAGAGATTGCTCGCAGGCGAAGTGTCCTTGCATCACTGCATCCAATCTTCCACTGTAATAGGCCAATGGTTTGTGCCCCATAGATGTTTTTCGTGTCAAGACTGCCGTCATGAGCGTCCCGTTGCAATGTGAAAATAAATAAAACTTGCGTTCATAATTAGGGTTTGCGATTACTGGTGCGGTTGATATTAGTTCTTTGAGTTCTGCTGTCCATTGTATGTCTGTGTTTTCTCTCTGTGCTTTTTTGAGTCCCTGCAGTAGTGGCTTTGTGTATCCTGCATATTCTGATATCCAGGCTCGACAGTAGCTACACATGCCGAGGAATTTCTGCATCTCTTTTACTGTTTTTGGGTTGCTTACTGCTTTGATGGCAGCCACCCTGTCTAGTATGATTTGTTTGCCATCCGTTGAGATCAGTTGTCCCAGATACAACACTTCTTGTTGACAGTATTGTAATTTTTCTTTGTCTACTTTATAACCCTTGTGGGCCAACAATGTCAAAAGAGTAATAGAATCTTTCCTGCACTCATCCTCATTTTTTCCACAAATCAATAAATCATCCACGTACTGGATAATTGTGCTGTCCGGGACCACATTTCCTAAATCTTCATGTAAAATCCTGTTGAATATACTTGGGCTTTCGCAGTACCCCTGGGGCAACCTACAATGTTCGTACCTCTTTACTCCCAATGTAAATGCTGCCAGATATCGGGACTCTTCAGCTAGTGGTACCGAGAAGAATGCGTTCTTCAAGTCGACCATTGTGAAACAAGATGCATCTTTCGGTATACTGCATAGAATTGATGCAGGGTTGGGGACCAATGGGAATTCTTTCTGTATGATGTCATTGAGTGGGCGTAAGTCTTGGATCATCCTCCAAGCCCCGCCTTTTGCTTTCTTGATGGGGTAAATGCAGGTATTGCATGGTGAATTTGATGGCGCAATTATTCCCTGTGCTAACAATGCAGTGATTGTTTCTTTTATCCCTTCCTCTGCTTCCCGGGACAGGTGGTACTGTTTTACTCTGGGCAGTAATGCTCCTTGTTTAAGTTTTATCTTAACTGGTGTTACTTCATGCAACTGGCAGCCATGTATGTCCATTCCAATAACTGCTATCCTCTGCGCTGATACCTGTACTGCATGCAAGTCTAATGACATCACTGTTCCTGGCACTATCTCTGGACGTAATACAGGGCGGAAAACAAATTCTGCAGGCACTCTCCACTCCTGGGGCTTCAATTCTGGGACCACTCGTGCTAGTGTTTTCGGCCACTGAATAAACATGTCTGGATCCACTGGTATGCCGCGTACTTCTGGTGCTGTTGTGCGTGTGTGTATTACCAACATGACTCGTAACGAGCAGATCCCAGGTGTAGAGCAAACTATCCCCCTCTTGGTAAAAGAAATAGTCATGTTGAGCTTGCTGAGGAGGTCCTTCCCCAGCAAGTTGATCAGAGATTGTTCATAATACAACAGGGGAGCTCGTACTGTTTTACCCACCACTGTTACATCCAAATTGTCAGGATAAAGAACTTCAACCACCGCCCAGAGAACCCCTGCGTCTCCAATTTATGATTAGATAGTGGAAACCTGCCTTCTCGTAGGCATGACTTTTCAGCTCCCGAATCTACTATAAAAATGAATTGTTTGTTCCCTTTCTCCACCCCTATCAATGGTCCCTCTGATGCATCGAGGGTCGTCGATAGTACTGGACACGCAAGTGTTCTCTGTGGGCTGTCCTATGCCGGGTGTCTTGTTGTGCTCCCTTGGCTGAAAACATTTCCTGATACCATGGCCATCCATCCAAAGGGTTCAGGTGCACCATTTTCTGTTGTGGCGAAAGGGGTGCACTGTGTGTATGGCATGTGCTGAGGCGGAGAACTGAGGCATGGCCGTACAATTGCATGTGAGATTGGTGTATACGTACAAATTACGATGTTACACTTATAATTGGACTGATGCCAATTCTTAAGGGTGAAAACAATTACTTCAATCGACATCTCATTTGCCAACAGTTGAGGTGTGTTACTTTAAATGACTGGTATATGTTAAAACACTTAAGATCATATCATACATGGGGATTTTGTGCATTGCATTGGGAATATCATGCAGTAGCAATAACCTTTGGTCGTTGACACTAGGTTCGAATAGGCATATGTTGGACAACTTTGCATGTAGGTATCTGGGGTGGGAAAGGGTCGTCCCTTTTAATGGTAACACCCATTTTAACACGAACAATCAACATGAGTTTTGAGCCTTCTTGCAAATGGCTCAGCAGCATGAGTAAGACTGGGTGGCACACAAGTTCAACATTCAGGTTTAACACTTCATAAACGGGGGAGCGGGGAGGGGATTAGGCACAACATATATCATGCGTGTGGGGGTCTGCAAGGGGTCAAGGCATGTTTGATATGGACAGCTTTGTTTTTTCCCAGACCTCAACTTGGGTTCCGGTCACCATCAGGGCAATGATGTACTGCGGAAGGTAAATGATACAGTGTTTGTTCTGTTACTTGTTTGCGCCTAGTTGCTTGTAAGAACAGGCCTTCAGTGGAGCTGCCATGGGGAGGAGGCTGGGGGAAAGTGTGGGCTCGCTGTGTGCGATCAAATGTGGGAGGGCTGCAGTTCTGCAGGCTGTTTATCCGCAAAGGCCTGAGTTAGTGTATTCAAAATGGAGTCTAAGTGTATCACAAAATGGAGTCTATGGGCCTCATTACACGGTAGGCGGTAAGGGTTTACCGGTACCGGTAAGGGCACCGGTACCGGTAAACCTTTACCGCCTTACTATGAGTTCCCTTTGCGGGACCCGACTTTAACGGCTGGTTTCACCAGCCGTTAAAGGGGGGTGCCGCAAAGGGACCTTGGTGCTAATTACGGTACCGCAATTTGCGGTACCGTAATTAGCACCTTCCCCATTCCCATTGAGCCCTATGGGGGCAAAAATGGGAATGGGGAAGTGCCTTGGAGAATGTGGAATTACCTCCCCCGCTCACCTTGGAGTAGGGCGGTAATTCCGCCATCCACCAAGGCGGACACAGTAAAATACCGGCAGCAACCATGGTGCTAATAGCGCAATGGTTACCGCCTACCGTGTAATGAGGCCCTATATCATGCTACAAGGTGAGCCGTGCAGTCTCATGCGTCGGCAAGCAGCCATCCTGCATCCCGGGCCCAGGCGCACGGGTGGCTGTCGACGAGTCATAAGCCCCTCGTAGGAGAGGGATGTTGGAGAGGGGGGTCTAAAAGTCCTTTCCTCCCATACACTACGCACAGACTCTCGACAACCAACTCCTTCACTAACCAGATAATCTTCCCGTTCTTTCCAATCCTTCATTATCAACACATTTTAACCTCCTTCCCTACCCCCACTTAAGTTACAGGCTGCATTTCACTTGGAATTTCTCCTTGATATTATAACCAAACCATTACACTCTTTAGCATCAACCACCATAATAGGCCTTCTTCCTCCACATTCACCAAAAAGGAAATCCATATTATTAGCCTCCAAATCAATTTTAACAGACAATCAAGCCCCAAAACACACAAACATGGAGACCATATTCTCCAACAACAATCTGGTACCAATATGATATTTTAAAATACAAACTACACAAAAATGTTTGGTTATAGACGTCTCACTAATCTCATAAAATAATGTGGCAAGTCATGTTACTCACTTGTCACTTATCGAAGAACACTGTCTTTAGAAGCAATCTTTTTTTGTTCATTCAAACTAAAGACAACACTATTTATACTAATATTAAACAAAATAACATAGTTAATAAAATTAGTTATACATCTAGAAACTAAACGGTGAAACAGACACAATGTCACTGTAGATAACTTCTGCAACTTTTGTGAGGGCAATTGGTATCACACTACCAACAGAGGACCTTTTTACCATCCAGAAGCCTACTTCAAATAACCAAAAAGTCCAATTTTAATAGATACACATGAAAGAGGCTTTTTAGATAGTAAAAGGAAACTAAAAAAAGAAACTTTAATTATAAAAACTTACCTAATAAATATTGACCTTAGTGCTCCTCCTGTCCAGACACTATGCCAGGTCTACAAGTAGTTATGCAACACAATCTGCAATTTACTCCACAGTGTTTCACATCTTTATGACTATTTCTGAAACAATGCACACAAGAAAAAGACAAAAGTAGAATATAAACTCCACAGAACATGGACTCCTGTGCTCTTTGCGTCCACTCTGGTTTATGTGGAAATTCTTTGAGCTGCATATCTGAAGTATCCTGGAAAAGCACCTTTCAACAGATACAAGTGTTGGCAACATACCACTCTACAATACACACTCTTGTGCATAAACTGTACAGTGCTAAATATCCAGCTCCTGAATTACAACTAAACAAATGTCAGCTAATATGCATACGACAAGAAAGGTTAAGATAAATAAATGCCATTCAAAATAATAATTTTGGTGCTGAAGTAAAGCAAGACAACACAACTAACTCAAAAAATAGCTACTAAGGGTTTTTAAGCAGTAATTTTCTTTGAAATATATATTTAAAAAAATAGTAAAGTTTCAAAATACCTCTGCTGAAATTCCAGACAAAGAATGTGTCTGCTGTCTTCGAACATTTTACGAACAAAGTACACAAAGAGTACACATGTGTCCGAAAACTGTGACAACGGGCAATCAGAATTGTTTAAATTCACTTTGTACCTTCCAGCAGAAAATAAATGGGATGTAACAGATACATTAATATTGTTCTCATATTGCATAAAGAAGCTTGAAGACAACCAAAGGCCCTCTCAATGTATCAATAACAACTAAGAAATATTCTCACTTCCCAAAGCATTCCACCAACTCAACATATATAACAGTATCATAAGTCAAACAGTACACCCATTCCAAGCTATAACATGTTTAAAACCTAACACTGCGAAATTGCCTCCATTAGGAGTATTTGTGGCAACCTGATATATACATCATTGTTCCTCAAATAAAATGTTGTGACCCTAGGTGGAAGATGTCCAGTAACACTGTAATTATATGTGTGAAAGGTGTACAAACAAAAGACAAAAAAGACTTAAAGTGAAACAAGCTCTACTATATCTCAAAGAGCACAAAGACACTACTAAGACATACATATTGAAAACAGAATAAAATAAGTCATCAAAATATATGAAGACACACCACAAACCGGTCAATTTTAGTGTGTTGAGACTAAGACTGTGGATAATGTGCTTGACAACTACAGAATCCACCCACTACATTAAAAAGACATTATGAGTGATGCTCTAGAAAGAAACCAAATGCATCAAGCAAAAGGCTTTCCAATTAGTGTTTGGGATTTATTTTTAGAAGTGTGATGTTTTCCACTATTCTTTCCTACAGGAAGAGGAGGAAACCACATGTTGACAGAACTTTGAAAATCAATGCATCAGAGTATCATTCTCTCACAATGTACCCTGAAGATCCTGTCAAAACATTGAATACATTTTCCATCTTTTTTTTAAAAAGGGAACTAACAATGCTATGTAAAGATGTACACTGAAATCTGGAACCTATTTACCAAACATGTCAGCTAGACAACTAATTCAAAAGATAAAAAAGCTAATGATCTATGCAGATTCCAGGGTGATAATGCTGTACTGTCAAGGTTGGTCCTTTGCGCCCAGCCCCTCTACCTGTCCACAGGCACTACCATTCCGCCTCTCAGCCCACTCCACCCCTCCAGCAATCCTCACATACCTGCTGCACGCTCTGGCTCAATGCTCGGCAGGCTGCATAGACAGATGCTCGACGCACCTCACATTATACTTCTGTATTTGACCTTTTATGCCTCAAGCTTAGGTCTCTGCGGCCTCCAGACCGCGAATGAAAGATAAAGATGAAATGTTGCAGTCAAATAGTACAACCATCTTGGCAAATATGTGTGGCATAAAACAATACTGGTTCCACTGTCACTCTGCTGCCTAGGAACCTAAAGCTTCAATATGGTTCATTACACTCAGTTGTACAGAATACATATGGTTTGATCCGTATGACTTTCTTTGCACTGCAAATCAAAATAAAGAATGAATAAAATTAAAACACACAGAGAAACTCTGTTCACTAGATCAAGTAAATATTTAATGTTATTTCTGCCCTTGTTTTATTGCCTTGTTACATGATATCTTCAACAAGCATTGCCCTCCATTGGGGGAGCTGTAACATTCATTTTGGAGAAAAGAGTACAAGTCTAGAGGAACACAAAATATTCCTATGTTTTTGTGGATAAAATACATATTTTGTCCATGACAGTAATGGCACTGTCTTTTCTTTTCTCCAAAAACTTGGATTTAACATACTGTGGGAAACGGCATGAGTACAAGAATCATATTTCAAAGAAACATAATGGTAGAATCGGTTTATAGTGAAAAGACCAGAAAAAAAATATCGAAAAAAAAGGTCGAACCAAAAAATCTCGAAAAAAAAAATGTATTTTACCCTTTTTTTTACTTACCTGACCCCAAAAATACATATAAATAAATAAATAAAAATGCGATTTTATTTCGAGATTTTTTTTTCGATATTTTCGATATTTTTGTTATTCGAGATTTTTTTTCCGCCCTTTTGACTGACCACCGGTAGAATTTACAAAGTGCCATGCTTCACACACATCATTAGCGGTGTAACAGCCTACAAACCCATCACATCAGAAATACCTTCAACATTTGCCCCCCCTGCAAACTAGCATTGTTATAACAATGAGATGTGCTGCATAAGCGGGGGTTTTGGCACAAATGGCGATTCATTTTCTGCAAAGTCAATGAAAGGCTTCCAGGTGTTAGCATATTTTACATATCTCCCCTCACATAATGCAGTAATTCTGTCTGCCACCAAGATATTGCATACTTTCACCGACCACATCTGAATCCCTGGGCCCCCCACAGATTTCCAAATTCGGGCACTGGTTAGCTTAGACGCCAGGAGAAAGTGCCCAATCAGAGTGGCCATTGGGCTCGATACTGGGAATACCCCGTCACCCATATTGCCCTTCCATAGGAAGATACAACCCTGTGATGTCCTTGATTTTAGATTGTACCGCCTTGAAGAAGAGGCCCACCTTCCCACACGCCCAAACCATGTGATCAAGAAAACCCACTTCAGGACATCCACGCCAGCAATTATCTGACTAATCAGGGGACATGTGATGCAGTCGCTCCATTGTTAGGTACCATCTGTAGCAAAATTCATAGGAACATTCCTTATCTGTAACACACATAAAGAGGATTTGGGCATCTGCTCCCAATACCTCAACCATGCCTCATCCTCTATTGCCCCTCCTAGGTTGTCTTCCCATTTACTCATATACGGTAAGTGCACCACTATGTCCCCTACATCCAACAGCTTATATATTTGAGAGATCTGACCCCGGGAAAACCCACCTTGGACAGCCAGCTTAAGTGCATTCAGCAGCCTAGTGGCCCCTCGTTTCGTGAGAGGGTAAGAAGCCCAGTGTCCCAGCTGAGTGTAATGAAAACGTTCAGTTTAAGGCATGGCAAAAGCTTCCTTACACTCAGTGAAGGTCAGCAGATGCCCCTCCCTATATAGCTGTTGCAGGTTATTCAGCCCCCAGCCACTCACTCCCTAAACCTCCTTTTCTCAAACCCTGGTTATAAACTTGGATTATTCCAAATGTGTGCGGGCGCCCCTACCACCAGCACTGTGCCCCATCTGCGGAGTACCCTCCCCATGCAGTAGAGTGTGTTCCTGGTTGTAGCTAACAAAGAGAATCCAAAAGCACGTACCAAGGCCCCTTTCTCCACATATGGGAGATGCCCCAGCACTACTACCAAGTGGGCCTGTTCCATAACCTTCCATTTCAGCTACATATTGGCATCCCCCTGGTAGCCACATGTGACAGCTGTGCGGCACATTTGTAATGATGTACCTCAGGGACACCCAAGCCACCCACGCTTATGGGTTTCAACAATACCTTCCTAGAAATTCTTGCCTGCTTATTACCCAATATCTACTGAAGTGTTCGGGGCTCTGAATCCAGGACCTTAACAGGCAATGTCAACCAGAGGTAAAGCAACTGAAGAATTAGGTAAATCTTAACTGCAGCAATCCTGCAAAACCAGGATATTTCCTGCCTCCCCCACATGACTAAGTCATCTGACAACCCTTTAAATGAAGGTGGGATGTTATAGCGAAAAACCTCTGAGACCCTGCTGGGAATACACACACCTATGTAGAGAATAGACTCCTGTGACCATCGTATCGGGGCCAGAGCGCTAATCGCAACCTTGAGACCGCAAGGAGACATCCAAACCATGGGACTTATCATAGTTGACCTTGAAACCTTAATCCCAGCCAAACTCTGCCAACTTGTGTAACAACTCAGCCAGGGAGTTAAGGGGATTCTGCAAAGTTAGCAGAATATCATCTGCATAAAGAGAGACATTATAGTTTATCCCCTAGACTACAATGACCTCAATGGCTGTATTTTGCTGAATGTGGCAGGCCAGCGGCTTCATACTCAGGGCGAACATCAGTGCAGATATCGGGCAACCCTGTCTCGTACCCCTGGTTATTGACAGACCCGATGAAAGGTGCCCATTAACTTAGAAGTAGGTCGATTGACCCTGATAGATGGCCATGACCCACTTGATGAATCCCAGACCAAAACCAAACAGTCCTAAAACACCCCAGATATACCCCCGCCTCACCCCGTCAAAATCCTTATGGGCATCCAATGTGATTAACCCCATGTCCACACCAGATATCTGCTCCACCTCCAACAGATCTAGGACCTGCCTATCGTTGTGTGTGCTGTGCCTCGTAATAAACTCTATCTGATCATTGCCTATAATTCTAGGGAGAACCTCAATTAATCAGCAAGCCAGAATTTGGGAAAATAGCTTTCAGTCTATGTTGGTAAAGGTGATGGGGCAGTAGGAATTGCAAATCGTTGGGTCCTTCCCTGGTTTGGGAATCAGTACAGTTGTGGAGATACCCATAGATGGGGCCCTCACTCCCCGATATCAAAAATTAGTTAAAGAAATCCACTAAAGGGGGAACCAGATATTGTTCCTGCGGGAACGATTCTCCCCATCCTTCTGCTTATCCTCCAAGGCGTCACAATGGGCCTGCAGTGCCTCTTATCTATTGCAGCATTCCCCCACCTCATTTGATTGCTCACTCAAAGTATCTTCCACCTCAGAGACTCGCTGCTCCACCTCAGAACCCCTTTTATCTAGCACCAACTTTTTGTGGGAGAGTTTCTCAGTGCTGTTGTGGATTTCGGCCAATAGTTCCTACAGATCCGTCTTCGTGGACATCTGTGTGAGTAGGACCGGTAGTGTATCAGCCCCATGACTCTCAGCCGTCACCACCTCACTCCGTCTGCTCTTGTCAGCTGGCTACAGCTTTACTGAAATGGCACCTTGTTTACCCAGTATTGGTGTCTTAGACATGGTGCTTGCAGTGGAATATGCGCCGACTTCAACGAGCTTCACCACTTAGTTGCTAGGCAGACCAGTGTCTCTGAAGGCACCTCGCAGCCGGACACCCTGGGAGTTAGGGTTGGAGCACCACACTGCAGTCTTGCTGCAACAGGAAAAGTAAACCTCGCAGAGGACACCAGCTGAATTACCTACCAGACACTCTTGAGGGAGCCCTGGGCCCCAATAACACCAATTGGGCACAGCAAGCTTATGTCTAAGGCTTCCAGTTTTCCGTTTTTACTTATTTGTACATATAAATACAGACGGACAATAATCTGATGTCTGTCTGTATTTACTTATAAAAATGGAAAAAAACGGAAAAACAGGTCTTTCGATCTGGTTCTCTATGAGGTCACTGATGCATCGCAAGTCAATCGCATTGAAGATTGCCAGCATGGAGAGTGTAAAAGTTGTATACAAATAGCATTAAAGTTGTTCAAATGGCTGACAGCATATATCTTAAGGAAGCAGCAGTCACAGCAGCAACCGTTTGTTGTTATGGAAAAAATGGAGCTACCATTTATTTCCTATCTGGCTCCATGCATGCTTTAATAGATGCATTTTTAATTAGAATAAATGCAGAAAAATACTCGTTGCAACTTATCTTTTTATATGAGAACAAATAAATGTGGATAAATACTGAGAAGAGGCCCAAAAGAAATATGGATACATACAGATGGAAATGGCAGAAAAATAAATACCATAAAACTGAAAACCTTACCTATGTGTCAGGAACACTCAAATGTTACAGCAGAGTAGGTACCCTTAACTTCAAGGCTTCCGGGCACGCAAAACCGCAGACAGGAGGTAATAGCCGCTGTATCCGCAGTAGTATGGACTGGCTGTGTACACCAAAAGGCCTCACTGTCAGGCAATCTGGGTGGCAGCTGGAACCTAGAGAAGTACAGAGTGTCCTGACAGGCTCCAAGCGTGAGGGGGCCAGTATTGGTGAACACCACATGGGTAGCTAGTAACGTTGGGTCCCCTCACAGACACTATAACTGTGGATGTGGCTCAAACATTATATGTCTGCAGCACTGGCCGAGGGCCCTCAATGGCCAAGCGCAGGTTGTCAGCAGCAAACACCTACATATGGGGGGGCTGCAGGCCACAGCTCTGGGGCTGGCACTGTAATTGTATTGTATTGTATTTATTTATATAGCGCGCCAAGCCCTGAGGCAACTGAGCACTTCTCTTAGGTACAAAGGACATCATAATATTTACAGATACAGGCAGAGTAAATCACATCATATACAATTATAGACATAGTGAAAACACATAATTTACAAGCCTATATAGGCATGTACATTCATAGATAATACACAACAATAGGTATCTACAGTATAGATAGAAAGCTGGAGTCTGGGCTTTCTCTAACTAAGCAGTGTTTGTGTGTTGGTGATTAGGAGGATTAGTTTTCGTTCAGACAGAGCCAGGATTTGGCCACCTGTTGGAATTTATGGAAGGAGTGTTCTAACCTGATGTCAGGTGGTAGTGCATTCCAAGTATTGGCTGCTAGGACTGGGAAGCTTTTGCTCCCTGCCTTTTGCAGTTTAAACTTTGGTATGATGAGAAGGTTGGAATTGGAAGATCTTGTTTGTCGTGATGGCTGGAGTTTGAATTTGTTGCAGAGGTATTTGGGTGCTAGATTATGTATGCATTTGTGTAAGAGGGAGAGAGTTTTGAGTTTGATTATTTGGTTGATAGAGAGGCAGTGAATACTACGTCTCAGCTCTGAAATATGTAGTTTTCTGGGGAAGTTAGTGGCTGCTCTTAGGGTGTTGTTTTGAAAGATTTGTAGTTTATTTAGATTGTGTTAACTAGTGCCTAGGTACAACACGTTGCAGTAATCAAGTTTGGTTAGTACGAGCACCCTGGCTAGGTGATGCAATTTGCAGTCGTCAGGAAAGGTCTGCATGCGTTGATGAGCTTACATGTGTAAGCAGTTGTGGAGGCGGTTGCGTTAATTTGTTTACCGAGAGAGATGGAGGAGTATGTACATGCCTAGAGTTTTGACGTCTTTAGAGACTTTGATATTGTTGCCGTCAATGGTGAAGGTGCTGCATTTGTTGTCAAGTTTGTTGAGTCTGGCTTGGGTACCCACAAGTAGAAGCTCAGTCTTGTCATTGTTGAGGCACAGTCCATGTTATGCCATCCAAGCTTGGATAATAAGATAGATGTCATTGAGTCGTTGTGTGTCTATGTTGCGGTTGCCTGTTAAGTGTATGAGGATTTGCGTGTCATCAGCGTAGTTAGTGGAAAATATGCCCAGTTGGTCCAGTTTGTCAAAAAGAGGTTTTGTGAATATGTTGTAGAGTGTGGGGGAGACACAGGAACATTGTGGAACTCTGCAGGTGACAGATGAAGGGGGTGCAGAGGCCGAGGGTGCGAACACTCTGGTTGTTCTTCTGTTTAGAAATGACTGGATCCAGGTGATTGCTTCGTTGGAGAAGTGGGCTGCTAAGGAGAGATGATTGCAGAGGGTTTTATGGTTGACCAAGTCAAACGCCACTGATAGATCTAGTAAGAGAAGGATGGAATGATTGCCTGAGTCCTTGATGTTTTCCATTTGGGTTACTAGATCTATTAGGGCTGTTTCGGTTCCATGTCTAGGTCGGAATCCAGATTGGCATAGCCCTAGCAGATTATTGCTTTCCAGGTGGTGTTGGATCTTCAAATAAGCTGCTCTATCTATGATTTTCAGGAGGAAAGGTACAGTGGTGATAGGTCTGGGGCATGACCCACGCGTCCTTGAGATTTGTGGGGACGGTGTTGGATTTGAAGGACGCATTGATACGTTAAGTGATAATGGGGCGATCTCCTTTGCTGTTTCTTTCATGATAGGTGCTGGGCAGATGTCACCCATACATCTGGATGGTTTGAGACTTAATATTATTTCTTCTACTTCTTTGATGCTGAGTGTGGTAAATTTGAATAAGTTGAATAGGTCAGAGGGTGGTATAGTTGTGGTAGGAGCAAGCAGGTTCTTAGTTAAAGTGGCTTTTTATTTCCAATCTTTCTTTGTAGGCGCTCAATTTTGTCTGATGAAGCCTTTTGGATGTTCTGACACCAAGTGGTGTCCTTCAGTCAAGTTGTAGGAGGGCGTGTGGGTGATTCTAGTTCTTTGAGAATGTTAAACAATTCTTTAGTGTTCGATTTAGCATTTTGAATACGTTCGTTGTACGAGTCTGATTTGGCTAGACAAATGGCAAATTTATAGGTAGTAGAGGCTAATCTAAAATGTTCTTTATTGTGAGGTGATGGAGTGTTTCTACAGTTGGCTTCAGCTGTTCTTTTGTTTTGAGTTCTCAATTGTGGGGTGAACCAGGTGTTAAGGTGGGCCTGCGGTTTGGCTTTGCAGAGCTTTTGAGGAGCTATTTTATTGATGGCGTTAAATATGGTCATGTTGTAGAGGTTTACTAAGTGTGAGGGGTCTTCACTAGGCTTGGAGACTATGTTTCCCTGTAGGAGCGGTTGCAGAAGTGGCAGTAAGTTGTCCACTGTTATATTTTGTGTGTTTCTTGCTAGTCTCGAGGGGGCTATAGATTTCACGTAGTTGGGAGTGTCTCTAGGAATGGAGAAGAGAATGGCATTATAGTCAGTCCATGCGAGAGGGTGGTTGGACATGATAGCAATGTTGCAGCTGCAGTCGTCAATCCAATTTAGTTGTCGCCCTTTGGTGCGTGTGGATTGTGCAAGCCTTTGTGTGAGGCCTAAATCGTTATGCTCTTGCTGATGTTTGATCCATTGCTATCATTAATGTTGTGAAGCCCCAAGTTAACATCTCCAAGGAGGAGAGTTTGTGAGCTAGGTTTAGCTTTATTAGTGAGCAGTATTGATAGGTCTTCTTCGAAAGAGGAGAGTGGGCCAGGGGGTCTGCAGATCAAGTGGGCTGAGATAGTCTGAGTTGGTGATAGTGGTAGTTTGAAGGCTAAGTGTTCGGCAGAAAGGAGGGTTTGGCTGGGGGCCTGTATGATGACTAGGGAGGACTTAGCTATGCTAGCGACACCACCACCCTTGGAAGATGTTCTATCATGTCTGATTATTGTGTATTGGTCTGGGATGGCCATAGATTGGAGGGGACCTGAAGCGGGGTGGAGCCAAGTCTCCGTGATGGCAAGGAGGTCGAGGTTGTTGGCTGTTATGAGGTCATTAATATCTAGAGCGTGGGCTTTTGGTGACCTTGTGTTGATGAGGCCGCCTTTCAAGGTGGAAGTGTGATTGGTCTGTGAAGGTGGGGTTGGTATTGTTGGCAAGGGTGTCGTGGCTGGAAAGTAGGTGTCCTGAGGTGCATTATTCAGGTCTTATTTGCTGCAGAATGTTAGTGGGAGGCTGGGCAAGAGCTTAGGATGTCTTCTGATGAATCTGTAGCCTAATCTAGTATTTCTGATGGTAGTCGGGCATGGTACGTTTGGGGTGAGTTTTCGTGCAAATGTGTTTATCCATTGTTCTGGAGTGAGGCATGCGCCACTACAATTGGTGTTGGAAGTGGGTCTAGTGCTGGCAACTATGGTGTTTGGTCAGAAGGCCATTGGCTTGATGTGTGTTGCATGAGGCAGTGAGGTAGTCATGTTTGATGAGCAGCTGTTGTCTCCATTCCTGGGTGGGTGACTGTCATTTAGCGGGCTGCTGATGGCATACTTGTTCGTGGCGTCTAGTGAACAGTTACGCATGCATAGGGTAGGTAAGAGTGAATAAATCATTAGCCCAGGTATGAACCTGACCGGGCCGATGGACAAGGTGGCCATAAGTAATTAGTGGAGAAAAGACAGTAGCTGGATGATAAGACTGGTGCCTCTAGGGGATTGTATGCACAGCAGGTTGAGCTGTCAATCAGTAGTACGTGCTCAGGGTGAGTGGGGTTCCCTAATGAGGAGATAGGGATGTCTGGTGGACATGAGAGGCAGTTGGTTAGGGCTGGCAAATGTAACACGGATGAGAAGCAAGCATACATTAGGCATGCATAGAGCGGAGTGGCGACAGAGTAAACATGTAGTTTAGGCAGACAATTGGTTAACTGTTTGCTGTGGTACACAAGTGGCAGAGAGTTGCAGTGATTCTACAAGGCTTGGTTAAGAATAGATACAGGTAGATAATACACAGCATAATAACATTGGTGGCTGGAGAGGATGGGAGAAAGTCAAGCAGCTTGGTAGGAGGGCTGCAACGAGGTGCTACGCCTACAGAAATACACGGTAGTTAAGTGAAAAGAGCAGAGCGATCAGTTAGTTGCTATGCAGGTAGGCGAGCATGAATATAGTACCATATATAACGAGTTTCGGGTGAGTGTAGAACAAAGCAAATATTTGCGGTGCAGTAAGTCTATTGAGTTTGTACCTTGAGGCGGCGAGAAGTGATGCTGGTCAGTTCCGTTCCAGGGAGTGTTTAGATGCAAAAGTTTTTTTCTCTCTAATCTTTTGGCAAGCGTATATAGTTCCGACCCAAGTAGGGGGCTGAAGGTAGTGTCACAGGCCGTACCGCCTGTGCGGACAGGTGCAGACAGGAAGGGGCCTTCGTTGTTGTGGGCCTTTGGTGGGGTGGGCCGGCTTCTGCTTCCGGCTCATCTTGCAGGCTTTGGCTCATCACGTAGGTGTTTGCTAGTCAACCATAATAAACAAATGGCGTGAATGCAGTGCGGCGGCCATCTTAGATCACAGGACTTCAGAGCTATGGCTCCTTGAGCTGGCAAGCGAGCAAGGGGCACTTCCTACCTTGCTGGTAGCCCGATGGGCCTTCATAGAGTGCCACGCTTGGCAATATATCTGGAATGTAGGCAGTGGATGATGGGCTCCGCACTCAGGAGTGAGATGGTTGTGATGCAGGGCTGAAGTCTAGCTGCTCCTGCAGCGGACAGACTTCATAGGCAGCGCGATGCTGCGAGATGATGCAGGGCTCCGACCCTGGTGGAAATGAGCTGCACTGGTCCTCAGATCTTCACCGCCGTAATAAGATCCTGGGTCATGCCACGGGAAAGACACTAGAGCCCATGCAGTCCACATTGGCTCTGCCATGTCCTCCAAGGTGAGGCAGGGGATCCCACAGGTGGACGTGGCCGGTGGATGCTGGGGTCACCACCACCCAGCTACCAAGAGCAGCCAGGAGCCCTCAGCTGCCTCATGCTGGCACAGTCAGGTGGACCACCGCAAAGTCCCCCGCAGGCCCCTCCTTCATGCACCCACAGCTCCACTGCCGACCTCAGGAGCCACCACATGGGTGCTGTCATCAAGGCCCCAGGGGATATCGGACCCAGCCACAGCTGCACATTAGAGTCCATCCAGGGGCGCACTGCGGTGCACCACAGCCGAGTCAGTCACTGAGGCACCATCATGGCAGCAATGGGCCAGCATCTCATCCAGTGCGATCTTCGGGTTCAAGGGGCTGTTCAGGGGAAAAAAGACACCAAAATGAAGTGCAAGGATGAACGCATCTCATCCTCACATATTCATGGCAGGTCATGGTGCAACGAGATGGGCACTCCACAGTGTTAGCCTTCACGTCAACAGAGGCTCTTAGGCAGACATCTTCTGGATGATGTGCCTAGCCACGCCCCAGTGATGGCACTGTCTTACAATTTATTGAAAATTAGATTACATGAAACATCCCAACAGAAGAAATGAATAATGTATGACCTATGAACTAAAATCTTCCATTTCCCATGAAATAAGTGTGGCAAAATATTGCGACTTTGGTAGAGAAACAAAGGTAAATACTACACCAAATGTCGCTTTGGATTTCCCAGGTCTCCACCAAGGTTCAGTCAAATATTGCTATGTATGCGGCTAGACACAGCGTCAAATGCAAGTCTCCCAAAACACATATAATACTAAAAGAGATGAAGGGCCTCATTACGACCCTGGCGTTAAGGGTTTAACAGTGCCGTAAAAGGTGTCGGTGCCGGTAAACCCTTAACGCCTGATTACGAGGTCCCTTTGCGGTACCTTACCTTAACGGCTGGTTTTTCCAGCCATTAAAGTAGGGACCCGCAAAGGGTCTTTGGTGCTAATAACGGTACCGCAATTTGCGGTACCGTTATTAGCGCCATCCCCATTCCCATTGAGCCCTATGGGGCAAAAATGGGAATGGGGAAGGGCCATGGCGGCATGGGGAATTACCACCTCACCAACCTCTGAATGGGGTGGTAATTCCCCATTCTGCCATGGCGGACACCGGCATGGACCATGGTTCTAATAGCATCATGGTCCTCCGCCTGGGTCGTAATGCGGCCCGAAATCTTCAAGGACATAAATGATTACAACCCCATCATTGCATTCATGTGGAATGCTAATAGATGTTCAATACATTGCAGCCAATTTACCCGCAGTCGCAAGATAGAGTTAAAAGATTTCTGGGGTGACATTTCATCTGAAAAAAGTTTTCAGCTTTTAACATAAAATGCTCTCAATATAGAATGGCGATTGTACGAAGCCTCAAAGAATTTAACAGGCATAGCTGGTATGGAAAATCAGAAAATATTCTCTGGCTAAACATTTGTCCATCTTCATCTAAAATAATTAGTACTTAAATCATTCCAGGAAATTGACTATCTACCTCAAGAAAATCGTAACAGTCAAGACATCTTGAAAACTATTCTCAGTGACACATACTATCCAACCGAAAGAGGTCTTTCTTTGGAAAGTATTCTTTATATGCAATAGCACAATACTATACATGCACAAAGTCTCACAAACTGAAACAATTGGCAGATAATGGAGTTTTAAATTGCGATGGATATCTAGTGAGAGTTTCAAGACCCAAGCTAATTAAACATACACATGTATCTTTCAGATTTGCATACCGCAAAGGATTGCATTGCATGCTCTACTGCAGTTTTTCAAACCTTGGAGAAAAGCAAAAGAATTATTAGGTCATAATGAAACATTTCTAGCTTATTTTGAAAACAAGTGAAAGCAGATTTTTAAGTAAGAATTGTAAACAGTACAGACAAATGCTATACAATGAGCATCTACAGCATGAACACATAGAAACATAAAGAAACTCCTGAAAGAAGTCAACCATCTCTTGTAGGTAGTCAAGAAACACTCTCAGGCCCACTTATTCTAAATGAAGCAGTAATAGCAATGCATGAGGTACACAATGTTCTTATCACAAGCAAATTATGAAAGCCTGTCTTTTCCTGGAAGTCACTGAACAAATACAACATGGATTAAACCATGAGAACAAACCATGCAATTTTAATAAATACAAACCCCTGCTCTTAGATATTAGTGGTGAAGCTGGATCTGGCAAAACCGTCCTAATATGTACATTTTTGCAAGGAAAAATAGACAGCAAATTTTCATATGTTGCTACAGCCCCCCAGATCTAGCAGCACACAATGGGGTAAGTTTCCAAAGGCTTCTACTCGTGTCAGTTTTATCAAAACAAACTAAAGTATCACACATTTTCTGCAGCGCTGCATCTGAAGTTGACAGAATTCAATGATAAACGAAAGCTCTCATAATAGATGGGATAAGCATGGTTTCTAACATAATGCTACCTTTCATTCACCTCAAAATGCAAGACGTCTATAAAACTGCATATCAACAACTGTTTGGAGGAAAACATGTCCTTATATTTCATGATCCCATACAGTTAACACCAGTCAAAGGCCAACCTGTGTTCAAAATATTAGGTCACAAAGAATGCTGCACCACACTTGGCAGCATAGGTGATATAAGAATGTGGCATTACTTTTTCTAAAAAACGTAATAATTGGTGCACTAACTGAGTGGGTTAAATCAACTTTAAAATAGACTTTTAAATCAACTGCATGAAGAAAAAAAAGATTCTTAACTGATGGATCAATTAACACACCAAAATCAACAATGCATATCTTAAATGTCAGCCCTTACTGACTATGCCCAATTTAATGAGAAAATCAAAATGAAAAGAAACACATAAGCAATATCAGCTACATAGACAAATTAGAAGTACATACCATGGCACGCCCTTTGTTCCAACAAGTCAATGACCACCTAAATCACCTAGAGAAATCTATAGACAACACAGCTGCATTAGAAAAGGTTTTGCCTCTCTAACTCTGCAGCAAAGTCTTTCTAAGATGCAATCTTGACGTAGACCAAAGTTTAGTTAATGAAAAAATGGATATATATATTGTTTTCCAACCATACTCAAATGAAAATATCCAGTTTTTCATTGTCAAATTTGACTAGCTAGAACAAACTCCAAACATTCCCTGCACATCAACATGTTAACTTATTTTTTTTTAAAACATGTGTTTATTCGAGTTTCAGTATACACAAAGACATTCATTGCAGTATACATGACTACCAGTGACATTACATACTCAAAAGCATGATACAATGAACTACGTAGCAACCCACCCCCTCACCCACCAAGAGTCCCTTCAACCGGCCGGTACCCTTCTCCCCTTAACCCCATCTCCACCTTCTTCACAGACATGCTGCCAATTCATTCATCCCTCTGAGGGGAGTTTCAAATCTGCAGAGAACCATAACTCACCGGCAACCTTTCTTCCACCTCAGGATCCCAGTTCTTTGTAATCTTCCAACTCTGCCATCCCCCACCTGCGGACATCCTCCTTCCAGTGCACCACAAATGCGCCATGGAGCTTCTTCCAAGCAATGACTACCCAATGTTTTTATAGTACCAACATAAACCGGGTAAATCGTTTTTTAAATTTATGTTGTTTCCCCCCTGGGAGTGAGCCCCACAAACACACCTTCAAACTGCACTCGAAATTGGAGCCAAGCAGTTTATTCATCTTCACGATCACTGTCCGCCAGTAGCATGCAACAACCGAGAATCACCAGCGCATGTTCCATATCCCCACATAAGACATCCCTATGTTCCCTCTGGTAAAACCAAAACAAGCATACATGCCTCTTGCCCATCACAGTACACATACACTCGTCCCTTTAAATTTCAGAACATCACCAGAGGCAATTTATTTGCAAATGTAGGCAATCAATCTGCTGTTTCAGTAGTCACCACCTGTTAACAAGATTTGCTAGTGTTACTCAGAACAGCTATGTTTGTAATACCTCTTGCACAGAAATTTAACAAATAAGTCTCACCCTATTTATACTGTATCAGAGATAAGACGGGTAGTGGATCAATGAGCAGAAATTGTTAAATTGACAACAAATAGGCAATATGATACCCAAGGATTCCTCATGCACTTACTAGGAGGTTTAGCGCAAGAACAAATTCCTGTAAATTAAATTCTAGAAATTACATACACTTGAAAAAATACATGCAGTCTCCGCAACCATATTTTATGTAACAATATTACAAATTAACGATTGGTCTATGTATCTATGCCACATTGCCACAGTATACTGGTTCAGCAACTTCTACGTAAAGTAAATGATGACATCTTTTGCTCATTTTGCAATTTAGACATTGTTCACACTATAGAAATAGACTAACATGGCCAATATGTTCTACTAATGCTTTTGAGATACAGAGCAAATGGAAAAACAAAAAACTGTATACTTACCAACTTGACGTGTGGGCAAGTGTCTCTTGGTAATGGAAAAACATTCAATACACTAGATATTATATACCATTCAGGTTTCAGAACATCATCAGGCCACTATACGACATATGCAAAACTCATCGGTGGCTGGTTTGAATGTGACAACACTTCCGTAACTCATAAACAATGACCTGCAAACCTACCAAATACCCACTTAATATTCCTTGAACAAAATGTACCCATTAAAATTAGAATTGCAAAGTACATTCTATTTAACATTACAGTTAGAATATGCTAAAGGGTATCTAGCTACTTTACAACATGAAATGTACTGAATAGGTATATGATACACAATATACCCCATACTTTATACATAATGATCTAATTATACAAATACACTATTTTCTCTGGAAAAGTAATACAAAAATAGATGACATCACTAGCAACCACTCCAAAAACATATATAAAGTACCTATATTATTGAATGAACAGAGAAATATTAACTTATACCTTCAGATGTTGTTTTTTAAATAAGTTACATGTAAAATATGCAAAACAAACTAAAATATGTGGTGAGCAGATGTGTGAGCTGTGAAAGAGCTACTACCCGTTGGAATAACAGTGTTGGAATTAAGGACTTTCCCTATAAAAACGGAGCGCATGCACGTAGCGCTGCGCGTGAGTCCGGGCAGGAGTCCAGTCTGTCCCCAGTCCCATTGGTTAGCAGACGTGTGAGCAGTAAAAGAGCTACTACGGCGTTGGAATAACAGTGTTGGAATTAAGGACTTTCCCTTTAAAATCTGAGCACAGGCAATAGTGCCGCGCGTGAGTCCGGGCAGAAGTCCAGTCTGTCCCCAGTCTTGCACCAGGATTGCTCCAGGGGTGCCTGTAATGCCCGTAACCCTAGTGAACCCAGAGCGAGTGATTCGACCGAGCACAAGAGCAAACCCCTGCATGGAAGGTGGGGGCTCAGACGAATCCAATAACATCAATACCAAAGAAGGTAATCAACCAACAACTTACAAACGTAAAGTAAGTAAAGTAGGTATGGATGAGGGTGAGGTTGCTGGCGGGGATGTGGGAGTGGGAATTGTAATGAAGTCGATTGGATTAGAAAAAGCTGCTTACCCCGCACACACCAGCCCACATGCACCACAAGAGCCAACTAAACTCTCCTCAAGTCCAAAACACTTACTGTTACGATGTGACGGGAAAAACACGTCGCAGGGTACAGAGATCTGCAACCGCGAGTGAACCAGAAGTGCAGACGTGGATGTAACAGACTTAGAGTTACTGGAACTCGAGCCTCTCTCCGACCGGTTGGAAGGAGGGAGGACGAGTCTGGACGGAGAGAGTGAAAGCGGTAGTGAGTCTCTGGCGAGAATCAAGCAGACTCAAGTTCCGGTCATTCAATTGGAGTGTTTCACAAATATTACAAACATTATTAACAAAGGAGTGGGACAAGAACTTTCTGGGCGTGAGGTTCCAAAAAACACAGAAATGATACAAGGACCAGCAAATATTGTATTAGTGCATGAAACAGATGCAACAGTTGCAATAGAGTTATTGGATGACAGAGATTCACAAGGACACACAAATACAATGGACCCACACATCATAAAGAAAACAGGTCCCAACGAAACAACAAACGAAATAAATGACATGCGTTTAAAAAAAATGAACAGAAACAAACAGAAAGAAGAATATGAACGAAAGGAACAAAATCGACGTACTTCCACCCAAAATACTGATTCTCAGAAAACTGGTGTAAGGAGAATCGCAGATAGTCGATGTCATATCTGACGTATCAGAAAATGTAGAAACTGAGGGAGGATGACAATGTTAATGTATTGTGATTGTAAACAACACATGGAATAGATTGTCACTACATGTACTAACCCACCAATATACACACTATAAAAGTACTTCAGTATGCATATGTCATGTGCTACGGTACATACTTTTTGTAAATATGTCTTCTTGTTGAAATAAACCTTCCTGTTTTTTGTACTTTACGGTGATCTCTTTTCAAGCTAGCATCAACCTAACTCCCCTGCAAGATCCCTGTGACCCCCTGTCACGCCTCCGGCCAGGGAAACCTTTGACTCTACTCCCTTCTTTTACTGTACCCTTCAACCCTCTAGAGTCAGGCCCCCAAAAAAAGAAGGTTCCGCCTATTTTTTCCCTCCGAAACTGAGGGAGGAGACAACGATGAGGATGAAGTATTTAACAACAACTATGGACTAGGAAATCTGGCCCAGAGCGAACCGCATATAGCGTCTTCGTCAGTATCAGTTAAGAACAGGGAACAATTATCAAAACCCAAGATGGACAAAATACATATGTCAACGCCAAAAGACATCAATAAGAAAAAGGCCAAAAATAACAATATCATTGAAAATTCTTTGGCTGATGAAACGAGAGAAATAGAGAGAAGCTTGAGTTTTATTAAGAAAATTAACTTGTGAGATCATTGGCTGACAAACAACCCATTAAAACAGATGACTGCCAATTCATCCCGTGGACACAAAGAAATTGAAAAGACCTTAAGACCTAATAGCTCAAAAGAAATAACTAATGATATAAACATGAGGAGTGCAAATGGAATTGCATCACAATCCTTTAAAACACAATACACTGTTCAAGGGAAAACTGAGTGAAAAAATCCACACCCGTGGAAACTACTGGAGAAAGTCAAAGGAAGCTTCCGAGTAAGTTACCGAACACAGGTGATTTTAATGACTCAGATCACACAAGGAATGAGGAGAGACCAACTGTAGATCAAGAGCTTCCAATAGTTCAAGAAATTACAAATGGAATGATATCTTCAGTAGATGCAACAAGAACACCGCTAGTTAAATCACAACCTTCAACGGCAGCGGGTATTCAGATCCACAATAATGTAATGGCAGCACTGTCCCTCTCATAGCACCATAGACCAAACTATACAAACTTTAAATGAAAACGTTCGAGACAACACAAATGTGCTATTAAACATCCAAAAACAAATTTTGGAACTGAATCTCTTTACAACAAAAATTGAAGAAAGACTAGAGTGGGAGGCAGAAGCATCGGTGACATGGCAAAGAAGGCTATGGGAAATGGCCTCAACCGAACAAGTGGAGAAACACCAACTGATGGGAGATTTGATGGAAACAATAAAATGGATGAGAAAAACAATGGAAAGAAATGATAGAGGAGTGACTACTGAGCAAAGAACAGACATAGTCAACCAGCAGTGGGTTGGCGAACATGAAACTAAACAAAAACAACGAACAAAGAAGAGAATGATAAACACCAAAGAAGACATAAGCAAGTAACTCCACAGAAAAAAACAAACGACGAGGTTCCCAAGGAAAAAAATATGCGATAGGCGGGAGTGGATAAGCCTGCCCAACACATTACGATTGTCATCACCAGTGAAAATCAAGAAGGGACCCTAAATGAAACAGATGAGAAAGGGAGCAAAGTAGGTACTGATGGTACCAATCCAGTAGATAAAAAAAAAACAACTAGTAGAGAAGACGGCAAAGGACTGTAATCCTGCATACTCCGGTTGAAATAAAAGTAAAACAAAAAATGCAGGAAAAGATACAGAAAAAAAGTCAAAGAACATAAAGAATTTCCCAAAGAAAATTGAATATGGATCAAGAGCATTCCTATGAAATATTCCAAGTGTTAACCAACAAGGGAAACCAAAAAACACGGATGGGAAGGCAGAGGTCGCAATCCAACAAAAACATCCATCTCTGCTCTCCAAAATTAGTCAAACAAACCATATTGAGGTGAGCGACGAAGAGCAAGCCGACGATGAAATGGAAGACACCCAGGACTTAATCGACGATGCTTCGTATTACATAGATGAAGCTAAGTCTGGATTTGATCAAGGTGCTACATCGGATGAGTTTAACACTCTTGAGGAGCAAAGACAGAAACAGCCTGCCAGAGAAATATACTTTAATGAGGAACCAGATGACGACCAAAAAGAAGATGTGACCAACTCAGATATACTACAGTTTAGGACCTTGACAGAGAGAAGAAGTGCAATGAAGAGCAAAAGCTCACAAAGCATTTAAAAAAGACCACTACAAAAGATTCAGCAAGTCATCAATGGAACCCAGGTGGTCTCTCACAACAGAAAAAAGAAAAGAAACTGGCTATTTAACAGAAGTCGGAAAAAATAGACAAAATAAATAAAAACAACAAATGGAAAGTGAACCTAAAATGTTTTCACAAAGACAAAAGAAACACAAATCTAAACCGAAACATTGTGATGTACCTATTAAGAAAATATCTTCAAACTATATTGCAATAGTTGAATACATGGATGATCAAAGAGTTGATAGGGTGACTCTGCATGTACACAAGGAAAGAACAAAAACCTTACTAATGCAAAGTAACAATGAAATACGAGCTTTGGGATATAGACTAAGTGATCACAGACCCCGAGACATAAAAGAAAAAAAAGATGCAGAATTGCAACAGAGTGAATGCAAAGAAGTAAAAAACACACGTTCAAGAGAGGTGAGAAGCAAAATGCATTCAGAAAATAAAATGAGACAAGACACATTTAAGATAAGAATACACAATAATGTCAAAACAGTAGAGGACACAGATGACACAGATGACATAGAAGAATACCAGAAAAAGAAAAATTCCAAATCGAACGACTGGTCATGGGTCGCTAAAACTTTAGCAATGGTTAAGAAAAATTTACAAACAAAAGATGAAGAGGAGGAACACAGCTACCTGATATCATTGAGTACAAGGGGCCACGTACACTTATTAAACAACCCAGACCAAAACATAAAGAACACACCCATTCTATGCTTGCAGGAAACGTGGCTGATGGAAGCTCCAACCAGTGATACAGATGAGGTGATTTTTAACCCAGCAACCAAAGGCCTTAAAGGAAGACCATGTTCAGGGCAAATGATCATGATAAATCAAAAGTTGAATATCAAAATACTTGAGCACGGGAACATCAACCCTTACATTCAATGGGCCCTAATACAATTAAAGACGAAAAAAGTCATGATAATAAATGTATATTGGAATACTGCTAGAATAAAAGCAAAAGAGATCCTGAATATAATAATGAACCCAATAAGAGATGTCCAACAAAGAAAAGATAAACCAATACTAATAGTGTGTGGAGACTTAAATAGGAACTGCATAGACAATCAGAGAGTACCTTGTCTAGAAAAATTAAAAGAGACATTTGGTCCCTGCTCAATTCACAAACTTTAAATCAACAAAGCAGGATGAATAACAATTTCACTGAAAGTGAATCGTTCAATCACTATTTGAAAGTCTTTCGGAAGTAATGAACATGGAATCACACCGATAGTAGGAGCGCGTGAAGTGGATTGGTCCATGAATCTCGACGAATTAGATATTGAAATGGCAATCAAAAAGCTTAAGAACTCAGGGGCGGCAGGCCCAGATGGACTGACAAATGTAGAACTGAAAAAGATCCTAAAGATTGGTCAAAATTTATTCTGGCACTCTTTGAGCAAATAGAAATCTGCAAATAAATCCCAGAATCACAGACATCAAGTACAATAATTCCAATCTTTAAGTACGGGTTGAGAGAAATTCCTACTAATTACAGACCAATAACTTTATTGGATGTAATTGGTAAAATCTATGACACAGTATTGCAAAAGAAACTGACTGAATGGGCAACTTCAAAAAACATCATTGACCCAAGACAAACAGGATTTACAAAGGGTATAGGAACAGACCTTAATTTGTTCATTCTATCGCTGATGAAATTGAATACAATAAAGGCCAAAGAAAAACTTTACCTTGCCTTCATAGACCTGAGGCAAGGGTTTGATGGAGTCAACCACAACAAGCTTTGGGGAAAAGTTAAAAATGCCAGTGCCCAGACTCAATACTACAACCAATAATGGCACTACATAAGAATACTAACACAAGAGTAACTTTAAACACCCAAGGAGCCCTGTCGAAAGAAATAAAAACTAATAGAGGAGTCAAGCAGGGATGCCCATTGGTGGCAACGCTCTTCAAACTACACATTGCTGACCTTCCAGAAGAACTGAAACAGATAAATCATCACCCCCCAAGCCCAAATAACACAGGGGTTCCAATAATATGTTATGCTGATGACTTGGTGCTTCTACACCAAAGCGAAATTGGGCTACAACATCTACTAGCCGGTTTACAAACTTGTGTGGATAACAATGACTTAATAATAAACACTAAAAATTCGAAAATCATAAAAATTGGAGGGAATAAAAGAGTTACAACAGACGACTTAAAATGGAGAATAGCTTCCCAGACACTGGAAACTGTGAAAGAAATGTGTTACATGGGAATACTGTTCAACTCATCGATCTCGGAAGAAAACTGGAAAAGAGATCTTACGACAAAGGTAAAAATGCTGTGTTCACAAGCCAAAATCATAAATGCCCGCTTTGGGAAATTCTCGTTGATACCAGCAAGGATGTTTTACATCCAAAAAGTCATGCCAATGTTAACCTGCGGTGGAGAAGCTGGACTGAACGTAAGCTGGACGATATGGGCGTCACTAGAAAGCAAATTTTGGAAATCATTACTAAATCTTCCAAGAAGTTTGCCAATTTCGGCAATAAGAGCGGAATTAGGTCTCCCATCACTACATTCAATCATCTGTTGAAAATCATTATTATTACTGAGAAAGATCCTGGTAAAAGATGGGGTGTTCGGTTACAAAGTTCTGACAAGAATGGTATAGGTAAAAGTGGGGAACTATTGAACAAATGGAAGGAAACTTGGAGTGCGTATTTAGACAACATTAACTCAAATACAACTGAACTAATAGAAAACCCTGAAAGAGTAAAAAGAAAATTAAAAGATTCCGACTGGATAAAAACAAGAAAAATCTAAATATCATACAAATCAACTAAAAACATGGAGAATGGCAGTCAGAAAAGAGATACCATACCAGAATATCTATGATACTTTCCAAGTAAATTTCACAGACATAAACTTCTCCAGATTCGAACGGACATGTTGCCAACAAATGGCTACCTACATTGTAGAGGAAAGCGCAGAGTGAACAATGGAGAGTTGCGTTTTTGTTATGAAAGAGACACTTACGAGTCAGTAAAACATCTTCTCCAAGAATGTGAGGCAGTATCAACAGAAAGAGAGAAAATATTATCCAAACAGTTAAGACTTTTTAAAACAAGATCGATAGATGATTGGTGGAAAGAATTCCTGCACGGAAATAACATAAGATTAATATGTGCAGGAATAAACTTTATCGAGAAAATACTGGGAGATCTTCACCAATACGAAAACACGAAGGACCGGACTCAAGGACTCATTGGTTAATAACAAAAGGAGAAATGAATGTGTTTTTTATTATTATCCTTATGAAAAAGGAGAGGGTGGAAGTATTTTGTGTAAAACGTTTTAATGATCAAAACTAATTCACAATAAAAAAAAATATGTTTAAAAAAAAATCCACATTGGATATTTGTTCCCAAGGCCCAATGTGTTAAGCCAACAACAATGTGCTGCAAATAAACCCTGTAAAAACATGGTACATTGACAATGAGCGTCAAACATTTTTAATGTTTGGCATGTTTTCAAAATGATATTATACTACTAATTATGTGTTCTTTTCTTTACATACAACCAGTAAAGTGTAAAGTGCTCCAATACGTTTCAGCATTTTGTCATCATCTGTGCCAGACAAAACTGAGCCTGCACCTTGAAGATGCATGCATACGCCAGTAAGCACACCATCAGTGCCAATAAATATTGAGTCCTTCACCCAAGAACTTCATGCACGCACTCTTAATCAGTGTCAGGTAACACTGTGCCAAGAGCTTCAAAATGTACAAAGACAACAATCAGTACATTTTGGCCAAACAGTAGAGCAGTGTTCTGCATGTGTGGACTTTCTAGTTATGGGTCGGAGAGAGGCTGCACAGTGATCACTTGCTCTGCCCTGATTCCAAGCTCCATTGGCATGTGTCCATTGCCCTTATGTGCTTGCATGGCTTCAGACTGTAGCAATAAGGACCGGCCAATGACAACCCTTGGCATCCACACCTTGCTGCCCCAGCTCCCCTGGACGCAGGAACCGTCTGTGCATTGGCCTCTCCTCAAGGGCACTGGAAATGATGGCTCCAAAGGGGCTGGGAATGGCAGTGAGGTCAGCAAGAGTTTCAGATGCTCATAGGCATGGCTGGGCAGTGCTGTGCACCCACCCTTCCCCACAGCCCTCTTGTGTTTGTCTATTGTACTGCCCCATACAGTCTTCTTCTCCCACCACCATTCTATGTATGTTTTACTGTCTCATTTATGTAGTTGAGCCTGTGGTGGTCAAGGCATCCTGGCCAAAGGAAATAAAGGGGGGGGGGGGAGGGGACTGTCACCCGTTGAGAAAAGAAAGTTAAGAAAGTTGCATTTGCTAAAAACAAGAAAAAGTGTGTGTTTGTGTGTGCATGTTGTGAATGAAATATGTGTGTTCGCGAGTTTAAATTAGTGTGTACTGGTAAATCAGTATAGATGCATAGGTGTGTGTGAAGTGTTTGTGTGCGTGCATGTTGTGAATGAAATGTGTGTGCATGCAAGAGTTTTCAAGAGTTTTTGTGAGTGTTTGGAAGTATGTGTATACGTGTGTGAGTGTGTGATAGTGTGTGAGATTCTTGCACATGTTTGGCAGGGCCAGTGTGAAAGCATCAGCACCATGAATGTGCTGTATTGTAGCATACTTGCATTTATTGTGAAGACCATCATGGAGCAGCTTTAACATGGCCACATACCCATACATTCTTTCTCAGGCAGCATACAAACAGTGCTCTGTAGAGCAATGGCTGCATATACTAAAGACACAGGCCTCACAATCATATGTTTAACATTGTTCTGTGCTAGCATACATTTGGGGGACCTTCAAGAAAGTGTTTAGTAGGGGTGATTCTAGCATATATTTGGCCACAGACAGCATCATAAACTGTTTTACAGGGTTATGCTAGCATATATACAAGAGGCATCATGAACATGTTCTTTATAGTGCCAATCAAGAAGGGGTTTACTTTGGGGAAACTGACATGTATTTGGCTACAGCAAGCAGGAACCATGTTTTACAGGGTCATGCTGGCATAGATTGTCGACTGTGGTATCATTAAAAAGTGTTTTACAGAGACAGTCCTATCATATATTGTAGCAGGCATCATCAGTGTTTTACAGTGGCAATGCTGGCATGTATTCTGGAAACAGGCATTATGAAAATGTTGCACAATGCACATGTATACCTTGCTGACCTCGTGTACATGTATTTGATGTATTTTATTTCCCTGCCCCTTGCTTTTGCTCCCCAACCCTCTCATTCCTCCCACAATGTCATCCCCTCACTGCCACCCCCCCGCTGTCTTTCCTCTCCCATGCTGTCATTTCTTCCGCACGTTATATTTTCTCCCCTGTGCTGCCATTCTTCCCTGCGCAGTCTTTCCCCTTCAAGCTGCCATTACCCCGCACTGCCATTCCCTTCCTGTGCTGTCTTTCCTCCCCATGCAGCCCTTACCCGTGTTGTCATTGCTTTCCCATTCTGTCCCACCCATGCTCTGTCACCTCTACCCTATGGGATGTGATTTATTTCTTAATGATGCAGTCCAACTAATCAGTTCCTTCATTAATTTCTATGCATTTTCCTTCATTCCTCTTTACGTTAATACACTGTGTGTACATTTATACTTGTGTGTGTGAGTCTGCATGCGGGACCACACAGACCCAAAAGTTTCAAACATGTCTACATGTAGTTAATATTAGCAGACACTTCAAACTAGCAAGTCTTGGTAAACATCCTTCAGTTCACAGCTTAGTACAGAAGTATTTTTACTGTCTACAACTGATAATGTTATTTTTCTCTAACATTAACTTGGATAGATGTTTTGAACTTCCAAAATAATTGCTGTGTATTTAGGTCCACCCTTTTTGCTCCATCCATGCCTATAAACGTAAGAAGCAACAATGCACATGCCAAACCACTGACTTTGCCAATGCGTGTTCCATACGTGAATGTATGTTGAAAAATGCACAATTTCAGCCAATTATTTTAGAATGTTCTCATATAAGATTACAATATTCCCAAAAGCAGACCTTCTTGGGTAGGCCACCTTGCTACGCTTGTTTGCTGAGCCCATTTTCCAACCACACCTGCACTCCCAGGAGTATACATGCACATATCGTCTCCTCTTCCAACCCCCTCTCTGCACAGGATCAAAGACGTTACCCTCTCCATGTTCACGAATACCATGAAATGCATGTTGTCTTCAAGCAACAAAACATGTTTGCCCTCTATTTCGAAGGAAATAATCTGAAGAGCCAGGCAATGGCCTTGAGCTCCCAGAGCTTGACGCAGAGGCTCTGTTCCTATGGAGACCACGAGCCACTGATGGATGCTATTGTTTAGGTTCAAGTTTTCCTATATCGCTCGAACCTAAGAGTGCCAACTCCATTAGGGCAGGTGCAAAGGCAGATAGAGAGAGAGAGAGGGAGAGCGACAGAGAGACGAGGGGGTCAGAACAAATACAAATTGTAGTTGAGACGGCGATGATGCCCAAACCGAAGAAAATGATGTTGTACTCTTCAAATAACTATTACGTGCAAACATCAAACAGGCATTGAGCGAGTGAGGAGATGCCCATAGTGCTTATTATGAAAGGGATCTCCATATGGCACTTTGAAGAGTATAGATTGTGGACTTAGTGCTCCAGGGAGCTGTCAGAATGGTAGTAATGGAGGCTAAGGACCACCGGAGTACTGCGACATGAAACTGCCTATCTGCTGTGCCATGTTAATTGCACTCTTTATAGCATATGCATGACATTGGTATGTCCTTTTGGCGCTGCATCAAAAACTATGACCAAATAAGCATAGTGAAAGCCTCAGGGAATTATATCAAATAATAACAATAATTTCTTGATATACATAGCGCTTCACACTGGAATCTTCTAAGCCCTGTAATGATCAGTGTCACCGTTATTGCCCACTTATAGTATGACCCGGGAGGATAGGAGTGACTTTAGAGCCCTTTTGGCAACACGCATGCAATGGATGGGCTGCAGAATACCTCTGACACCAAATAATCGAACCAACTCAGGAAGATGGCAAAGTTTCCTGTTTTAATATCAATGGATACCAACAGACGTTAGCTCGAGCTCTCGTACATTTCATAAAAAAATCAGTTATATAGTAAAAATTCATCATACTTGATGTCATACTACGTGGCAAATACGAGAAACCTATGAGGAATGGTGATACGCTCAAGGGGAACATCTAAGTATACTTTCTATAAGGGATTGGGTTGTGATTGGGTCTCTGTCAGGTGGACATCTTGTGCCTACCTCTAGTTCAAGTCATCCACAACTTTATTAAGTACACAGTATATCATTGGCTCTCAAACTATGAGGCCCTTCGTTATATGGCCTTCTCCAATTGGTTGGCACGCTCGTACCAGGTCTGGAACATTCAGTTCACTTAGCAGCACGTAAGCTTGTACCCAGGAGGCAGGAGGTGGACTCGACTCTACCTCTGCACCCAATTAGCCCAATGTCTCTCATCACCAATGCCTTCTGCCATGAAGATTGTCTTTGAACTTGGCCTTGCAGTGTATTCTTGTCTCTGGGAATATAAGGGAGTGCAGGCACGCACTATTGCTTGTTCTAGAACTCCAAGCCCAACTCTATTTCCATCCTTGGCTCACGTGACAGGAGACCACGATTTGGAACATTTTGCTGCATTTAATTGTCTTAAATGAATAAACCTTGGCACGCATGGTATTCTTTCTTTGCACCTTAATGTTTGCCACCTTCAGGAGTAGATAACCAGTCTTGGCTGCCTTCAGAGTTGACACCAGGCCAGACAGCATTGCCATTCATTTTCACAATCTCAGCTGATTGTTACTGCGACACAGCTCTCGGTCCTTCTTTTCCATATGTCCGAACTTACTAAATTCATGAAACCGATGTCCAGCTGCTATGCAATGGTGGCTCTGCCTGCAGCCTATTCACTACGTGTAGCCAGCTTCTATGATCACTTAGTCTACTTGTGTTGCTGCATCTGTACAGTGAATGAACGGCTTGCATTATCTGCAGTGCTCTTCACACGTGCAATCTTCTCTTTGCATATAAAAGTTTACTCGATTCTTTACTTCGGCATCTGTTTCTATTAGGTTCATAAATCTTCTTTAGCCAGTGTTCTTAGTGTATCCCGCTCACTTCTTGTGACGTCACCAACTCCTTTTCTTGCTCTTTTTTATATTCCTTTGGGGATTTCCTCCATTAGATTGTCATCTCTACAGGAATACATTTGTTAACTGATGGTGTCAAGCATAGCACAATCTCAGACCTCCAGCATACACTTCCGGCAGAGGAATTCAGCTGCTCCTCTACACTCCCCCTCTGGTCTCCTCATCTTGATACATTCTCTTGAAGAAGTGCTTTTTCGGAGTCCAGATCTTCATCACGCCCTTCAAGCTGCCAGCTGATTTTACATGTTTATCCACACTCCAGGTCATGAAGCTGCACTGTCCATTCGGATTGCAATAGACCCAACGGCCTACGTACTTCTTGTGATAGATACAGGACTTCGTTCCCTCAGATGCAACAATGCTGGCCTCTATGAATTTTCTGACATCATCATCAGTCAATTCCTTGGGTCTAAAGCAATGTCCAATCTAGTTATTTTTCTCAAAGTGCAGAACTGGTTGCCTTTCGTGCGCAGTTTAATTTCCATGTGTGCAATTGACTCACAAGGTAAGCCACTTTGTGAGCATGCGTAGTTAGTGAGCTACCATGTCCGAAGAGAGTTTGAAATGGAATTGCCTCTTCCAAACCACTGCAATTCATTACTAATTTAACACTTTTCCCCAAAGAAATAGATAAAAACATATATATTATATATTTGATTAAAAAGAGAACTAATCAGCCAGTTCAAGACCTCAAGATGTGCCACTGTAGCTAGCAAAAGTACTCCTGTGCAGAGAGAAATCTGTGCTTTATGTCACTGGAAAAACACTCATGTGTATTACAAAAAAACTATTATTGCTTTTCATAACTGACGTGGCAATCAAAAATCAGACTGGATACAATATTTGCATCAGAATAACTGCACCACAGAATATGATGATCAAAATGTCCCAGCTTCTACTTAGTGTCCACATTATGTTGTCCTGTGAGTTACTCAAAACCCACCTTACAGCTTAGAGATCTATACACCATCCATCTCTAATCCCTAAAAACAGAAGAATTTTCCCATTACAAAGGGGAAACAATGAACACATAGGAACCCACCTCTGGCTTCTGCCTACAAAGCACCACTGATATTGTATTGAATCAGTGATGAGCAGAGCAGTGGCATAGGAAGGAACTCTAATAATATTTCTGACCGAACTGAAGATGAATTTTAAGGGCAAAGAACATCTTTTAATATGCATAAAGTATTCCTGTTGGCAAAGCTAATTACTGTTTTACTCCCTGAAACATCATTTCACTCTAAGTAGGAAACAAATTCTTATCAGAGGCTTGCTTGCAACCCTGACATAGGAAGTAAAATGACTGGGCACATACAGCCGGTAGTTTGTCCACCCTTCCTCACCACAGCCGGGACAAAATTCAACAAGAGACTTACTGAGGTTTCTTATAGAGCCTTGTTGAAGTAAATCACATATTTTTGCGTTTTAGGTTAATAGCATCAATGCTCAGAGATACAACAGCGTGAGAGCCTGCTTCTGTAACTAGGGATCCCTCTGGATATTATCAGTTAAACAAGATGCAGGGGGATGCTATAGTCAGTAATGACAGAACACATGGTTACAGGGTCAAGGGCGCGGTGTTTGGCGCTTTCCTGGTCCCTGGAGGGACTTCCAGCTTTTGTGGCCACGCCCCCCTGGGCTTGCCTCGCGGCCACTAGCCCCGCAGCGGTAAAGCCTGCGCCGGGGCAAGGGCACAGTGTTTGGCACCGCAGGTGTTCGGCATCCACAGAGAGAGGCATTTTCTGTTTTGGCTGTCGGACGGGGCACCAAGAGAAGTAAGTGCTGGTGAGTGTTTTACACCTGTGACTGTTCGTGACTGTTTTTACAAGGTGTAGCGCCCGTGAAGTTTGTTGGGGCCCATACTCAGCAAATCAGCCCAGTCTCCGCGGCCAGCTCGGCTAGCTGCGGGGGGGCTCCGTCATGTCCCTATTAAAGTCCTTGAGGTCCTTTAAGGGCCATGCTGTACCAAGGAAACTGGCCAGGAAACCAACCAGCTTTTTGCCATCCACCATGCCCCCGAACTGTTCCGAGTCCGAGTCCGCCACCAATCTTTCCAAATATACTCCAGCGCGAAAGATCCTGGCTGTCAAAAGAAGAAGTCAACCGGGAATAACAGCCAAAGCAAAGACCCACACCTCTCCGTGCCCTGACATCGACCCGGCATACCGAGGGTCTATCCACACCGTGGAGGGTTTGAAAGCACCCACCCCAGATCACAATGTGGGGGGGGACCCTGCAGTAATCTTGCTAGCCTCCCAGCACTGAGCTGCAATGTCAGCCCCCCAAGTCTGAACCACAAAGGCATTGCTGCCAGGAAACTTTGCCCGCCGACACTGGGAATCTAGATGCCTTGCCGCTGGCCAATGCTCATGGGACTTGCATAGAGGGGGCTTGTGAACACATCACAACTAACAAGTTCTTCCACCCGCATCCCTCGCACTTGTTGTATCAGTTACCACCCCACTAAGACCCCCCCCTTGCAAGTCCATGCTTGCCCCTTGATCTCCCATTCATCTTGGGACCTACTCTTGACTGTCCTCTCCCCAATCACTGTTGCTGCTACTCTGGACCAAATGGACATAGAAATTGGCAGAGCAACCGAAGATAAGCTCCCTCCCAGTCCCATCTGCAGCTCCTGGAGTGAGAACCAACCTGCATCGACTTCAGGGTCCAGTTCCTTTCTTACCGCCTCACCATTTAGGGCGCTCAAGTCCATCACCCACGGCAGTCATCCCTCTGCTCCATCACCCAAGGAGGTGCATACTGTCAGAAGTTGCCCCTGCGCACAGGTGCTCTCCGAACTAGCAGTCATTAAAAAACTACTTTTGGTACTGATCGATGCCCAGGGGAGGAGGTGGGAGGGGAACGGTGGGGTGGACTCACTGGGGGAGTCTTCCAGCATGCCTCTTGCTGGTAAAGGACCCAACCCCCCACAGCAACCTTTCAACACTGCATCCTGCAAAGGGACTGTACATGCACTAATGAGCCTTATTCCGGATGAGCAGTTGACGCACCCTAACACTGATAGAGGACACCCTCCTGGGTGTACCAAGCCAACTCTGCTGGTGGAGGGTCCCCCAAGCTCCCTGAGAACAAATCCCCTTAGGGAGGGAGGGACTGGAGCACATGGTTATTGTTCAAGGGTACGCAGCCCCAAGAGTCATGTATATGGGGGGCAAAGAACTGCTACTGTTTTCCTGCATGGGGTACCTAAGCTGCCTTTGGGCAGGAGAGAACCAAGGGATGCCCTTTCTAACAAATGTCTCCACTGGCTTCATACAGTTGGGAATTGTCCCTTTGCGGCTAGGGAAGCTATGGTGGGGTGTATTAGATTGGCTGGCGAGGGTATAAACCCTTCTGATTCTGTTAAACTGGTTTTTAGGAATTATCAAATGGCCAGGGCAGTTCTGAGAAGCTCTGAGGGTTATGTGCGGGCCCCATATAGTGGGATTGCAATCAGCTCGCACCCCTATCTGGGAGCTGTTGCTCCACCTGGAACTATCACCCACAGTAATGTCCTGTCTGGAGCAAACTGTACACCTCTGGGAAAGAGGCCCGCGGGGGGATGTCAGTGAGTGCCAAGCGTGGGCAATTAGTCTTGTGACTCTCTGGACTAGTAAAGGGACAATATGTGATGTAATGGGGGCCTATGGTTGACCCTTTTCTCCCTCCTAGTACCTTTGACTTATTACATTTTGATATGGAGCACAGATTGTAATTGTTTTTATGTGTTGTGATTATGTATTTCTTGTGTTTGATGAATTTTTGAAATCCGAATAAACTTGTTTGACCGACTGAAATGCCTTCAGCAGTTAAGCATAGAAAGAAACAGAAAGTGCAGTTTTCTAGACTGTTCCTAGAGTTTCCTTTCCTTCAGGAAACAAACACATTTTGTACAGTGTACTGTACTGCCAAAACAACTGACTCGGTTTTTGAAAGTTACTGATTTGTTCATCACCCGCAAGGTGTGTTCTCCTGTGCCCTTCCACCCGAACCCTTCCCCAGCTCCTGTGCTCGCCTCAGATACTAGTTGAGAGGGCCCTGTAAAACATACGATTGTAGCAGTGAAACACTACCTGGGATATTTGCATACCCATAATACTTTGTAAGCAAAACATATTTAGTGCCTCACCGTGATATTATATGCATTTTAAGAAAATGTCATGAATCTGCAAGAGCACGATTTATTTGCAGAGCATACAAGATAGTTTGCAATTTATACCACCCTTATATTGTTGGGTAGGTTTATACAACTGATAAGTGAAATTGTTTTTGTATAGCATTGGGTTACAATATCATTTGTTAAGGTCTATGCCCAATGCAACTCTGAACATTTAGAAAGGATGCAGATTGTGTGAAATACATTCTACTGTCTGAATATCCATTTCCCTAATACTATATACTAGTAATTCCTGAAATAGCCCATACCCATTATCCCTTGCAGACCAAGTAAGTGATATTACAATTCTGCTCTCCACTTATAGGGTAATGTTAGCAATGCTAAAGTAGGAGATGCTAAGCATGAAATTGGTCTACTCAAAATTCTTAGTGAGCAAATTCATATTTGAGTTTTATAATGCATTAACATGCAAGGGACCACTTCAAAGCGCTTGTGTGACATATGTACTAAGAATAGGAAGCATGGGATGAGGTTACACATCCAAGTAGCCTGTTTACTTACATTTAGTATCCAATATTTGAGATGATAATTAGATTACATAGTGTGGGTGATGCTTTTATTATTAATATTATTAGTGTATTTATTGAGCGCAAACCTGGCTTCGGGAATCACCAGAGTGCTTTACAATCGTAGGGGGAAGAACACAGTGAAGAAAACAGAGACAAGGCAGTGGGAGCTAACAGGGGAGTTCAACGGCAGCCTATTTGCAGCAAGAGATCTACAAGCAGCCAGGGGAGAGTGTGGGCAGATTACAGAGTCTCAGGTACGATGGGGAGTGGAGGGTGTTTGGACCTATGTGTTACGGAGGAGCCATTCCTTGAAGAGGAAGGTCTTGAGCATTTTCCTGAACTGTAGCAGCAATGGTGTAAGTCTGATGTTGATGGTAGGAAGTTTCAGAGTCTTGGAGCATAATCGGAGAAGGCTGTTCTTCTTGTTTTTTCCTTCATGCATGTTAGAGTTCAAGCCTTCACATTACCTTCCTGCTGGTGAATTGCAGGCCTCTGGAGATGCTGAGTTTCTCAGTGAGGTAGCTTGGGGACTTCAGGGTGACAGCCTTGTAGATGATGCAACAGGATTTGAAGATGATACATGCTTGCAGCGGGAGCCAGTGTAGTTAGAGTAGGTTCAGGGTTGAATTTCCAGAGTCTTTTCATGAGTCATGCTGCAGCATGCAGGACGCATCTCAGGGTTGCCAGGGTAGTCGCTGGAAGGCCTTCCAAAAAGGAACCCTTTATAAGGCACAATGAATAACAGAGGTTCTGGTACTTGAACGCTATTCAAATTACAACAAACATAAAATAAGTGGATGCTGGTGCATGTCTGGACCTTTCGCAGAGCTAAGAGAGGAAGAGTCAAGGTTATCTGGTAATATCTATATCTAAATATGTTTTGGGGTAGAGGTCAGAGTTAGTGCATGGTAGACTAAAGCATAGGGTTTATGGGTAGGGAGGGAACAGTAGTTGGTTAATGTGTGCAACCTCTTGTGGCTACTTTTTGTTTTCAGGTTTTTAAGGTCACGCTTGCATAGTAGGGTAATGTAAATGAGCCACACCAGAATATCATGACTAGTTAGTTATTTCAGGAGAAAGCAAATGTCAGGTAATTGCTGTGGCTTGTGCCTTATCAAATCTTTTTATAGGTGAGAATTGCCTGTGTCCGCTGATAAAAATCTTCTGAGTGGCACCCAGATGGATGCTGGGCAACTGCACATGTCCACAGCTTAGAGTGAACATTGGTCTAAACCCTAATTCAACACCGATCATGATATTAATTCCTACTGCCTTCTTTGCTGTCTTCTTACACTATGTAATTATTATCTTGATCATGCAAAATCCAAACATCACCATCACTAGCGCTGCTCCAAGATACTTGAAGATGTTCGCCATCCACTCGGGAATCCTTGAGAATCTGGACGCAAACCAAATGCCATCTGCAATGTCCTCTGTCTCACCTTTCATTTTGTTATGCAGAATCGTAAGCAACGTTATGGTCTCTGTCAAGGTCCCATTCTCGTCATCGTGACAAGGTAGGAATGTGCAACATGATAGCCCGATATTAGCACAAACTCCTCCTTCCATCGCAGTGATCATGTCAAGGACATATCTATTCTGCATGCTCATCAATTGTATGGCCCTTAGTTCTTACTTGATAGCATTGAATCCCTTTATGGTGGTGTTGATTGTCTACAGAAGCTCCCATCTGGTAATCTGCAACCATTTGGCATTGGCCATCGTTTGATCCGGCATGAAGATAGGCGTGAAGAGTGAAGCAGTCTTGCTGAACAATCTATGCTCATAGGAATGGAGTTGTGTGCTTCTATTGATTTAGCTGAGAAGTAGTTCTCTCTCTTTGTCGATTGAGAAATCCAAGTGATCTTCTCCTTCTCAAATGGGCATCCACCTTTGGAAATTCTCCAATGTTCAAGTCACTCTGAGTAATCACTAACGCTGGAACATGGACGAGCACCAAGGAACACGTTCCTCTCCAGTCCTTGGGCAGCTTCATGTAGGCTGTAGGCCCACAAGCCCAATATCGATCCATCAGAATTCTGCAAATCTCAATGGTAGTTTTGTAGCCTTTATTATCTCCCAAATGATTCTTTCCCTGTCTCCAAAAAGCACAATGTCGCATTTGACAATGGGATCACAACCATAAAACTTGATTCAGCTTCTACCCATGTCAGCAGCTTGGCATGTTTGGCCCATGACTTCAAACATCCATCATTCACTCTCTGCACCTCTTGCACATATTCTGCCTTTAGTAGATGAGCTGTGCAGGACATATGCCCTTCTTCCCATCCCTTCTTGGATTTCACTCGTCCATAGACTAAGACTTCAGTTCGTTCCCAACATCCAGGCCATCCAACTACTTCCGCTTTATCAGGGCATTTCAATCTCTTCATCTCTGCAACTACTACATCTTCCTGTCCTGTCGCCGGATACGTAAGCATCTTATTCTTCCATGCAGGTTCCTTTTCCATCTGTGTAGTCTTGATGTAATCATCATGGAATTGAAATGACCATTTCGACCTTCATCGCAAAGTGACACATGTTCCCTGGAATTTTCCTCCAGTCATACATGCTGCAAGATGAACAAGGCATCTGGCATCATATTCTGGAACTTCTATGGATGAAAGTTTGTACTGTATTAATGGCATAGGGTATGAGAGTGCAGGCACAGCAGCTCTCCTCAGATGTTCTCTCTCCCACAATTTTCATGTGCTGATATCACATGTGATTACGCAAGTGTGCTGCATTTTTTAGATACATATTTATCCCCTCATTATCTTCCTCTGTATTTCTCTTATAGCTCACCACAAGGTCAGTGCCTGTATAGTACTCAAATCAAAAAGAGTTCTCACAGTGTGGGAGAACCATAGACGCCTCTACCTTAGTGGAAGTAAGCAAATCAAAAGCAGTTACTGTAGTGGGGGGGCATACTGGCCTCTACCACATTGGGAGTACTGGTATGATAGAGACTATGAACGAAGAGAGATAAAAAGACAAAGAGTGTCATTGTGCAGGCATATATCATGCACCAAAACATTGACATCCAGCTTTTGTGACATCCTGGTACTTGTTGTTCTTTCTCTAGAACCATGCCAGCTTCCAAATTTCTTATTTTTAATACGCTTTACCAAATTATTTTATACCTGCAGTTGCAATATCTGTTCAATGATTGCAATTAGCAGCCTTCTAATCACAGGGCCATTTTTAGGATCCTGGAAAAAAGTGTGAATATCAATGTCTCTTCTGACAATAGCAGGATAAGCATGAAGGATAAATACAAAAAAAGCAAGCACAAACCTATGCACATCACTATCTGTGAGGACCATAGAGGTAAACTACTTAGAACAAGTATGCACCAAGAAATGAATCTGGATATTGAGCTTGTTTCCAATTTCTGATCAAGAACTGACATTTTAGGTATAACTTTGATACGTCAATACATTTCTAAAGTTCATTTGTTCAAGATTCCTGAGATTCTTGGCAAGGGTTTGCACTCCTGCTAAAATATCTATAAGCAGTGTCCGTTCGAATCACAGTCTAAATGCAAAATCTGCATTAGCAGCTGGTCGTTTTGTTTTCCTTCTCCTTGGCCATCTATCGAGTCTGCACACACTGAAATTCTTCCTCTTGTCCTGGTTCTTGATCAGCAACGGTAGGATGTAGGTCTCTCCTTTATATGCCTTCACATCACCCAAGTGAAGCCAAGCTCGTCTTCCTGTCACCTTCACAGCTGAGGGAGTTATATTTTCAACACAAAAGGGGCCATGAAAACGTCGCTCGTGCCACTTTCTGGTGAACTTTTTAATGAGCACTAAATCACCAACAAACAACTTGGTTGCCGAAAAAAAGTTCACTTGAGACCGTTGTTAAATTGTCTTCATCTGTGTTCTGAGACCGGCCCCCCTGACACTTGAGTTGATCTGAAATCAGAGAGATGCTAGAGGTCATACATTTCAAATAATCTTGCAGTTTATCACCTAAAGTCTTAGCTATGCTCTGGGCATAACTTCTACTCCTAGATGGAGGTGTAAGAGGCATTCTTATTCGCCACCCTGTCACTAGTTCATGAGGGGTGAGGTGATGGTCTGAGCCAGGCTGATTCCGTAGGGCATATAAAGCTGTGGGTAGGCAATATAGCCATCCCTTCTTCAATGTTAATTTAATCTTGGTAATCCTTTCTTTAAGGAGGCCGTTGAGTGTCTCACATATTCCGTTTGCTTCCGGGTGATAAGCAGAAGAAAACTTGTGTTTAATATTAATTATTCAGACACCTCATTCACAAAATGAGGCCCATTATCAGATCTGAGCACTTCACACACACCCCATCTTGGAAAGACTTTGCATACTAAAAACTTTGCTGCCCAAGTGGTATCAGGGTGTGTACACATACCTGCCTCAATCCACCTAGAGAAGGGACACACCACCACTAATAGTTATCAATATTCATTACATACCTGTTGGATATCGACATAGTTGATATGTAAATGCTGAAACCAACCATTTGAATGAGGTATTAGCCCTCTAATTGTTCTCAGTGTATGTCCAGCAGCAAACCTTTGACACACAATGCAATTCACCATAAAGAATGCAACGTGTTCTAGCAGATTCAGAATTAACCAGTCTTCCACAATCTGTTACACTCACCTGGTCTCTGCGGGGGCATTGGGGCACAGTTGGAACCCTCCTAGGAGTTGACTCCCTCGCATCGCTTCTCTCCCCCAACTGCTGCATTTTCGTGGCCCCGGAATGCTGGAACTGTTACTGAGGGAAGATAAGAGCCAGTGAGGATAGCGTTTTGGTGTCGCAGTTCCCCTCGACCCTTTTGTGCCAAAAGGTAGTACGCAGGAGTTTGCCCATGCAAGCTCACCAGTTTTTATGTAAGTATGAGCTCTCTGTCTTGCTTTCTTCAGCAGGGATGGTGTGGATGGACCTAGTTGCTTCACTACTCCAGATTGTGGAGGTCCAGGCTGGCTGTGACCATTCCGTCTCGAAGGTAAGTGTTTATAACTATGCTTATTGTCCGTATTCTTTGTGTTAATTCTTCCCCAATGATTATTGTTCGTGACCATATATTGTTTTCTCTCCCCCTTATTGGTGAAGATGGCTCAGGAGTGCATAATGGTGAAAAAGTCTATTCCCAATGACCCACTGATGGTAAGTAGACAGTTCCAAAAGTTGCACCACGCTTGTGAGTTGCGCTGCTTTAAAGTGTTAAAGTCTATGTGATTGCTCACCTTGTGTTTCTTATTCCCTTTGCAGGTGCGGCTGATCAGGATTAGCTGGTGAGCGGTTTCCGAACTCCTGCAGACTGCCAGATATGAAGATCTGCATGGGTGCTGCGCCCCGGAGATGGCCCTGTGTTGATGGGAGTTCAGGACAGGTAAGGATGCTGGGCGGCACCCGCAGAGGGTTCAAGAAAACAGGTAAGATGAATGCGGCTGCTGCAGAGTCGGATGCGATAGCGGTGCTTATTCGATCAGTGGCGTGGCAGAATCCAGGTAAGATGCGCACAGCGACTGCAGAGTGGGAAGCTGATGGCAGTGCTGCCAGTGATGGTGATGCTTCAAGGTAAGATGTGCGCGGCGGCTGCAGAGTGGGAAGCTGATGGCAGTGCTTCCAGCGATTGTGGGACTTCAAGGTAAGATAATGGAGGTTTCCGAAGACTGAAGATGCACATGCTGGACTAGGTAAGATGCTGGAGGGATCCGGAGACTGAAGATGCACGTGCTGAACCAGGTAAGAGTCTCCTGGGTGGCGGTAAGCATTACGCTGCTCTTAGCAGACTAACGCAAAGCGCCACTATGTGGGGGGGCTGGCGTATATAGCCTGACCCCAGCCACTCCCCTTAGGCCCGGCCTTGTGGCCCCACCTTGCTCCTCCTGTCTTCTGCATGTGCCTTGCCTTGTACTAATAGGGCCCCGCTCGGCTTTGCTGCACATGCCTTCTGTGTTCTGTGTGCAAAGCACATTTTGTAATGAGCTTGGTGCCATAGTTGCCAAGACTGGGTCCATTGGGACCCTGCAGGAAGTGAAAAACTGTCCATTGCCCAGTAGCCATGACACAATCGCTTCAGCAAGACACTCCCTAGTACATGCATGGGATAATGCAGCTGTTCAAGCATGACTTTTAACAGTGCTACAGGCATCACCAGCTTGCCAGTGCTATCTTGTCTCCATAATGCTTCAGTGGGGGTTAAAGAACACCCCCTTTGCTTCCATTATTCCTGCTCATCCTACGATGCACTCAATTCAATCTCCATTAAATGGGTCATCAATAATTTATTAAACCTTTCTTGTTTTACCATGGCCATGACTACTTTTTCCTTAACGCTCAGAGTTTCAAAATCTCAAAATATCTGGACAATATGGAACTCTTTTGGCTTCTAGGCCTGCGTCTTTGTACCCTCAAGAGATAAAATCTGTTCGCTTAGTTTGCGCTGCGCACTTCAAGACTGCTATGGCTACTGGGAGTTTTAGTGCCTTAATAAGCCTGTCCAATAAGGATGCGTGCCGCACTGGAGTGCCATCTTCAAGGAGGTACCCCCTCCTTTTCCAATGTGCTAGCCCTGCGTGTATGGTTGACGTCATATAGACGGAGTCAATGTACACCGTCACTTCCTGCCCTTTATGTTTCTTGAGCATGACAATAAGTGCCACCAATTCAGCTGCTTGTGCTGAAAAGTGAGATGGTAGCCTTGCACTTGCTACAACTTCAAAATCTCCATTTAACTTGTTCCTTGCTACCACTGCGCCTGAATGCCTCTCCCCACTAGTTTGAGCAATTTTCGAAGAACCATCAATAAAGAGGATTTCCCCTCCTGACAAGGCATTTTCTTTCACACAGGGTATATCATCAAAAAAATTCAACATAATTTGCACAGTCATGCACATGATCACCATCAGCTATTGGCTCAGCTACAAACACGGCAGGATTCACGATTTTGCTTCTCACAATTTTAATTGTTGGGTTCGAAATCATTACCTCAGAGGCTGAAGCTCTAGGCTGTCAATGTACCATTGGGTTTTTCTAAAATGGCAAACAGAGCATACTCCATGAAGAGAGTCATAGAGCAGCCCATGACTCAAGGAAAGTGTCCTTTCATAACTGGGTCTAAAATTCCACTTTAATATGCTAAAGGCTTGTACCCAATGCAGTTCTCTGTGTAAGCACTGCTGTCATGACTGTCCCATTTGTGTGTGAAAACAGATACAATTCCTCAGCATATTTGGCAATCCACAAAACAGGGGCTGCACAAATTTCTTTTTTCAACTCCTTAAACCCTTCCTACATTTCTTCAGTCCACTCTATTTTCACTTTATCCACTTGTGCTTTCTTTAAAGCTTGCAAAAGGGGTCTTGTGTACAAACTGTAATCAAACACCCAGGCCCTAACATAGTTGCATAGCCCGGAAACTGTTGCATCTGTTTCACTCTGTTTGGATTTGCGGTTTTCATAACCGCTTCAGCCCTTTCCGGTGTCACCTCCTTTCCTTCATGTGAAATCAACTGCCCTATGTATAACACCTCGTCTTGGCAGTATGTAACTTCTCTTTGTCTACCTTGTATTACCTGGCAGCTAAAATAGTCATCAACTGAATAGAATCTTGCCTGCACTCATCTTCCGTGGTGCTGCAAATTAAAATGTCATCTACGTACTATAGCACTGCACTCTTAAGATCACTATTGCCTAGATCCATCTGAAGACTCTGTTAAAGATTGATGGAGACTCACAGTACCCCTGGGGCAAACAATTATGTTTCAGTCAAGTTTGGCAGAACGTAAAGGAAGTCAAGTCTTGTGAGTGTTTTTGCAATGGGATTGAGTAAAAACAAATTTCTTAAATCGATCACCGTGAAATATCGAGCTTCCACCAGGATACTGCATAGTATCATCGCCGGGTTGGGAACTAAGGTAACCTCTGCTTCTGCAATCTGGTTAATCTGTCTCATATCTTGTATAAATTTCCAAAACACTCCCTTTGATTTTTAGATCGGATACAAGGTGGTATTACATGATGATTCAAATGGAACCAGAATACTTTGTTTCATCAGTGCTGAAAAAGTCTGAAATATTCCCTCATCAGCCTCTCGAGACATAGGGTACTGTCTTGCTCGACGTTAAATCACCCCTGGCTTTAGTTTTATTTTGACTTCCCATATTCCCTTCAATAGGCTAGGCTTACGTAATAAGGGCCTGTGGTCCAAAGGACACTTGACACTTTCTCCAAGTCTTCCTGAAAAATGCTGGACGCTGCTGCATTATCGCCGTTCGCTGTGGGACTTTCTCTATTCTTATCCAGTATGTGATGCTCATAATGAACACTACCGTTCTACTACTACTCATCGTCTGGTTGGTGTTACCTAAACATGTCATCAGTGATGTCAGTCAATCTGTACCCTTCTTCAAGAGCTATTACTGTTCTCCACGGTCTACCCTCATCATCCATTCCTTCTAGCATCACCATCGCCCTTAGTATTATTCCTGCTTCTAATTCTATAGGGATAGTCTGTCCCCCCCTCTTCGTCCATAGGTTTACTTGGCCTAAACAAGAATTCATCAGGTATCCTCACAGTTTTTCCCACTAAGCCAGGTAGCCATATCAATATAATGCTCACTCCATACAGAAAAACATCTGGATGTACTGGCACACCTTGCAGAGCCACTTGCACTGTGAACGCCAGTATACATTTGCCCACGTTTAAATAGTGTATTCCTGGAGTAGACACACTATCCCTTGATCAGTAAATGAAATTGTCATGTTAAGTTTTGTCATGAAATCTCTTCCCAAAATGTTAATTGGTGTCTGTCATGAATATATCAAAGGAACAGACATGTCACACTCTCCTATAGAGACTGGTAATTGATCAGTAAAAGGAACTCGACTTGTAGCTCCAGAGAACCCTTGAGCATTAATGGCAGTTCCCAAAATTGGATATTTTCCCTCTTGTATACATGAATGAGTAGACCAAGTGTCTACTAGAAAATAAAAACATTTGCCTCCTATCATCAAATCGACCCTTGGTTCCTCTTGAGGGTCTGGTGTCATAGATAGTACTGAAGACATCAGGTCACCCTGTGAGCTGTCCTATTGTGGGTACAGTCATACTCCCATCCCTGTTAACTCATTTCCTCCTAACACAGTGGCACAACCTATTCTAGGTGTCAGCATGTGTCCCCTGTTTGCATACTGCTGTGTCTGCATAGGGGCTTGCTGTGACTATCCTTGTGGTGAATTCATTTGCACTCGTTCTGCTGTACTCGTCGGGCTTATATCTGATACAATGTCTGATCTTGGGCATACCCTTCTCTAGTTTGTGTGCTATACAGTGGAGGATAACTGTACCCCCTCTTGACAATTCACCATTCTGCACATTCCCTTGGCTCCCACATATGGGTGCACTGTGCCCTGTCATCCCACAAGTCCAACATATTGGGGGGCTCACCTGACAAGTCCCCCTTGGTTAAATCCTCCCTGGGAGCTCTGATTACCATTCTGTGCATTCTGAAACCCAGCTTGATTATTTTGGTATCCCCCTCTTCCTCTATAAACCGTACCACTGCCTCATGGCACGAATCCATACCCACCTTGGTTTATCGGGCGCTGATTATTTACCTGCGATACACCCATTGCTTCCTGCATTCCCAGCCCTTCTCTGCTTGTCAATGCCACCCCTTCTGTGGCATATTTTGACAATTTCTTCTGAACTAACTTGGCTTCCTCGATTTTCTTGGCCTCATCTTTCTTTCTATTTTTCTCCTGCAATAGCCGACAGTGATACACTATCGTCAACTGTATCTCAGGCTACAGCTTTGATTCCATCCCCTCCTGTTTCTTCATCTGCCTCTGTACTGGCTCAGGTAACCCCTGGCATAAAATGTGGTAAAATAATGCCACAGATTTTTCCCCAAGGATCGTGAGTTTCAAGCTGTCATTTTTCTTGAAAATCCTGAATGTAAGCAATATGGTCTTCATCTTCCTTTATCTTACATGTCATAATTGCACCCATATCTGATGTATCGGGATACTGTACCCTGAGAGCCCTAACACATCTGCTCTGCAATTATTAAACAGTGCTCCGTTGCACTCTGTATTTTGTGCTGTCACACTTGAATACCTTGCTCTCCTCTACATGTCATCAGCCCTTTCTCCAAGGATAGCTGCCAGGAGACCTTTAATGCCCCCTATGGCCAATGTGTTTCCTCCTGTCATTTTTCCTAACTCGTATATCAATTTCCCAGCACCTAAAGTCAGGCTCAGGACCTTAAATTATCATTGACCATCCGCGGCCATGGAATATACTGTGGTCTTGCTGCCCCTTTTTCCAATAAGGGAAACTGTGTAAACCCTTACCTGCAGTCGGCTCCCATTGTCAGCCTATCCATGGCAAGGATGATCGTCCCTGTCCATCTCCTTGATGGCAGCGATCTTAGTCTGCTCACATATAGTGGTGATTCTCCCTTCCCATTATACGATCATCCACTGGGACACTCTTGATATGCTATGGGGTCTGACATCCTATCCTTAGGTTGTTCTAAATCCAACCATCTCACTTCTTTATCTAGCTGCAGGCTTCCTTCAGGGCACATGCGCTCCCCCCTCCTGCCTCAAGGATGGAGTTTCTGTCCTCGCCTGACAGATCTTGTCCCCAACAAGTGTGACTATCCTCTCCTTCAACCTGGTCTCAGTTCAGTCTGCTTAAGGACAATGTTCTATGCTCATGACTGAATGGAATTTCTTCGCTACGTGATTGAAATACTAGGGATTGATCCCTCCTCCATCTACTTCCATAGTTGCTACCTTCCTTTAATTCCTGATAGGCTTTATCGATCCTATCTCCGATGCTTCCTATATCAAAGTTTTCTTCTTCCAATAGTATTCTAGATGCCCCTGACATTGTTTCCTTTATCAGAAGGAACTCTTCTGTTCTATCCCATCGTATTGCTGGGCTTGGCCCAACTGGCTACTTACGAATAAGGCTAATATCAAGTTCCTGCTGTCTCCTTCTTCATTTAAGCTCTTCATCTAATTCCCTCATTTTCTTGCCTTCCTTCTAATTCTGTCTTCCTCTTGCCTTTGTTCTTTTCTCCTTACTCCTGCCCTCCTTTCCACTTCCTCTCTTTGCCTGTGTATTCTTTTGTCCCTTAATTTCTGTGATTCCTCTTCTCTCTTCCTTTCTTTTCTATCCCTGTCTTCCATCGCTCTCTGTCTATTTTCATACTTTCTTTGCTCTTCTGCCTGTTCTATTTTCTCATTCTCCTCCTAATACATCTGTTCTCGCTGCTCCCTGTTCTCACCTTTGTCTGCTCTTACTTTTATGCTTGACTTCCTTTAAACTCTTTTCACATTCCTTGTTTTTTCTATCCTGTTCATCCTGATCTTCCCTTTGCCTTACTTCCTCAATACTTTTCCCATCTAGCTTTAGTAATATCTGTCCACCCATCCATTCGTTCTGCACGAGCGTTACCTCGTCAGCTTTATCCTTCTCTCGTTTTCATCTCCTAATTTCTCTTTCTATTTCTGTAGATATGTTTAACCACTCACTCTTCTCTTCTTTGTCTTGCAGGATCTTACAGATCTCTTCTTTTCTCTTATTTTCCTGGGGACTATCATCACTGCTATAAGCGGGCGGCTCGTATATTGGATTACTATATCCCATCGCTGCTTTCAATACCTTTAAAGGATACAACCCTGCTTCTTCCATGCTATCACCTTTTACTTCAGGTGATGTAAGGGGAGCTGAAGGCTCGACACCTTCCTCTTTTTGCAGAATAAGCATTCACTCCGCAGGTGGCGGATGCTCTCTCTCTTTCTGGCACATTTTCCAGAGCTCTAGATTGGCTAACCTTTTCTCTAATTTCTTCCCCGTGTACGCAGCGTGCAAGTATGTGGTCATGTGTTGCAATACCGCTCTTGACAGCGATCACCCTTGTGGCCACGGCATGAACATCTTCTCCGCTGTGCCTTTCACCCATTCCGCACTATACTGTTTGAGATGGGGCATGTGCTTTGACAGTGTCTTACATAAGTGCATAAGAGGAGTGTATCCCATAATGACAAGTCTTAATTTATTGTCAATACGTACCAGATTTATAAAATTAACCTTTAAATCACCTTCTTTTCAATACTTTAAAACAACAAAGATGAGCGTGCACCATCAATCGCCGCTCAACCCTCTAATTTCTCAATTAGTTATTTCTACCTCTGGATTGGTACCAACCTCTTCACTAAATAGTTACTATAGGTCCTTAATTATTTTCTCAATGACTTCTCAACTTCTATTGTTCTTCAATATCTCTACTCAACAAACAAACAGACAAACTAGTCAACTTTACACATTAAATAAACACTGTGATCACACTTTTTCCTTCTCTCGCCTTTTCTTATACCATGTGCAGGGTTTGAGATGTCACCTTACATGGACCTGTCCATGTGTTATATATTTCACTCTACTCCCACTGGAGTTTGAGACGTTTCATTCTGAAACTATCTTGAGTTTAGGACTCTAGGCGCTATCTCTTCTTCACACAATATTTCCCGTTAATCAAAAATGATAAAAAGTTCATCCCCTTACTTTGCCCTTCCCCTTAGTCTGCTCACCATTCGTTCAATTATCGACTCAAGGCCTTCGTTATCGTCTCCTCCTCCAACCGACCACTTCGCCTCCCTGTCATGCCGTCGTTTGTAAGAAGGATACCATGACGACTAGGAAGCCGATGGCAGCTTCACCGCCATTAGAATGTTCCACGTTTGGGTTTCTACTTCCTGTTGTTTCGTTCTAGTCTTTCTTTCTACTGTCCTCTGCTTCCGTATTTAGTCACACCCTTTTGCTTGGTTCGGCGTGTTGCAACTTTTTTGCGTTAATGCTCTGTACCCGCTCTGAGCCTTGCTCTCTGCTTGCCTCATCCCGCCTTCTTACTGGTCCCAGCCCGGTGCCGTATTTTTGCTTCCCGCTTTCATTTTTTCCTCTACCGCCTTTGGCGCGTAGTTTTCTTCCTTTTGCCTTTTACTTTCTGCTTGTATTCACTCACCTGCTTCGGTCCCAGTCTTTCCTCCTTCTGGTGGCTCCTCGGCCCCTCCCTCTTCTGTTTTCTTTCCTATACTCTGACCCATCCTCAGGTTTTCTGCCTCTTACCTTTTCTTTTCTTTCTTGGTGTCCATCCGCCTTACTCTTCCCTGGCTTATCCCAGCCGTCCTTCTTGCATGCTGGGTTTCCTTTTCTTCGAAATCCCGGATTGCCAGTGTTCTACATACCACTCCTACTACTCCTCGCATCACATGATCCGCAGTGTGGTCACAAGTTCCATCACCTACTTGGAATTAGAACATACCTGGAGTCAATTCTTACCTGGAGCCAGCACTACCCGGAGTCTACACTTACCTGGAGTTAAAGAACAGTCACTCTACAACAAGACTCAACTATTAGAGAAGTTTTTTTAAGCACCCACTTTTTTCCTCTCTTCTTGGTTTCTTCGGGAAGGGGTCCCTTCATTCCTGTTCCATCAGGGAGACAGGGTGGCTTCTACCCGCAGAAGGCCTTTTCTCTTCACTAAAAAGAAAACATCAAGGAGAAAGGGGCAAAGACACGAATCATCATCAGAAGATTCAGGTGAGGAGGAATGGGTTCAGGATCAAAATAGTTCTGGTTCTGAGGAATCCTGTGATAAATTTGACAATCCCGACACTTCCATCTGCAGAGCGCCCCTGGAAACTGGGCAGGGATTTCGTCAAAGGGGGACCTGCCCACCATCTTGGTTCTTCTTGCAAGTTTATTTCTATTTGTCCACTCTCCACAGGAAACCACTCGATCTTCTGGCTAGATCGCAGAGGATGTCAGATCATCCAAAATACTGGACCAGAACCAGTTTGGATATTTTAAAGCCATCATCTGCTACCACGTGAGCTTAGAGCCCCTTTGGCAACATGCATTCAATGGATGGGATGCAGAATAACCCCGACACCAAATAATTGGACCAATTGTGGAAGATGCTAAAGTTGTCTGTTTTAATATCAATTGCCTAAAACAGGGAGTTACCACGGACATCAATGGATGTTCGCTCGAGCGCTCATACATTTCATAAAAATCACATTTATATAGTAAAGATTTGCATATGTGACTTCACACTACGTGTCAAATATGATACACCTTTCAGGTATTATTATACGCTCAAGGGGAACATCTAAGTATACTTTCTATAAGGGATTGGGTCTCTACTGTCAGGTGGACATCTTGTGCCTACCTCTAGAGTAAGTCATCCTCAACTTTATTAAGTACGCAGTATATCATTGGCTCTCAAACTATAAGGCCCTTCATTATATGGCCTTCTACAATTGGTTGGCATGCTTGTGGAATGTCTGGAACATTTGGTTCACTTAGCCGCGCATAAGCTCGTACTCAGTTGCCAAGAGGTGCACTCAACTCTACCTACCCATCCAATTAGGCCAACATCTCTCATCACCCATGCCTTATGCCATGAAGATTGTCTTTGAACTTGGTCTTGCAGTGTATTCTTGTCTATGGGAATATAAGGGTGTGCGGGCACGCACTATCGCTTGTTCTAGAACTTCAAGCCCAACTCTATTTCCATTCTTGGCTCAAATGACAGGAGACCACAATTTGGACCATGTTGCTACATTTAATTGTCTTAAATGAACAAAACTTGCCACACATGGTGTTCTATTTTTGCACCGTAACAAGGAATGATTCAGCATTGCACATGTGCTGCCTTCAAGAATAGATAACCAGTCTTGGCTGCCTTCAGCCTTGACACCAGGCCAGACAGCTTTGCCATTCATTTTCACAATCTTAGCTAATTCTTACTGCAACACAGCTATCGGTCCTTCTTTTCCATGGGTCCGAACTTACTAAATTCATGTAACCGATGTCCAGCTTCTATACGATGGTGGCTTCGCCTGCAGTCTGTTCACTACGTATAGCCAGCTTCTATGATCACTTAGTCTACTTGCGTTGCTGATCTATACAGTTATTGAACGGCTTGCATTTCCTGCACTGCTCTTCACTCGTGTGATCTTCTTTTCGCTTATAAAAATGTACTTGATTCTTTACTTCATCGTCAGTTTCTATGAGGGTCATACATCTTCTTCAGCCAGTGTTCTTAGCGTGTCACTCTCACTTCTTGTGACGTCACCATCTCCTTTTCTTGATCTTTTTCATGTTCCTTCAGGGATTTCCTCCATTAGATTGCCATCTCTTCAGGAATACATTTGATAAGGTTTTCTCAGTGGGTACCTTCTTTCAAATATTTTCAGCGGAATGGTCACAACTGCTGGTGTCAAGCATGGAACAATCTCAGGCCTCCAACATACAGGTGGGAGGGGGGCAGGACGTCCTGTAGAGGCATTTGGCTGCTCTTCTACAGGAGGACAAAGCGCTGAGTCGGCCAACCAGGTTAGAAACCCTATGTCACATGATTCAGCCTGTTCCCAAGGCAAGCACACCTACCTTGTGCTATCTGCCCTGCTCAATACTTCAATAGTGAACGTGAGGGCTAGAGGTCGCCAGTGGCTCATAGAGCCTCAATGTAGTCATGATGAAAGGGAGACTACAATGAAAACCCCCCTATACCGTGTGCCTTGCACTGGGCTTGCTCTGCCACTGGCAGCCAGCCCAAGGATGTAGGTGCAGACATAGCATGACCCTTGCGGCAGACAGGTAGCACTCTTCTGTGTCTGGGAGACGGTGCGCCAATATGGAACATTGTCATATCACTGAGGTACAATGCTGTTATTGCTGACATTCTCTGAGGAGAACGCCAGAGATAGGAATTTCTTTTTAGATGACTTTGCATGTTTTAGTTTCTGTGGCCAAGTAGGAACCAAGCTGAAACACACATATCCCAAAGTAGGGAAGCTGGCTGCCACGCGTCCCAGTTCCATGCATGATACCGCGATCCAGTCCTGCTTGTTGGTTACAATTGTATGCTGGAACTTGTATTTTTGTTTTTCACATTTCAAGGGTAGGCCTACAAGTCCCAGCATGCCGTGGGAAAAAAAAATATAGAACTGGCTCAGAGATTCTGCATGGAACTGGGAAACATGGCAACTAAGAGGGAAAGCGGCGGAAGAGATCACGTTCAGGACCATGGCATATTGACTGACCATCTCTCTAAACAGGAACCAAACAAAATATTGTCTGCTTTACTGAGATTCCGTTTGGGCACGTTGCATTATATTCAAGGGCTTTGAGATCGCTTGCAAATCAATCCAAAGGCATACGTCACTGCAGAGGAAGGAGAAATGTCAGGTTACAACAAAGCAAAGCAGGATCAAACAGCCATAAAGGTCTATGATAACACAGTACAGGTAACACAGTACAGGTATTTTTCTAAACTTCAGGATGGGCATTAGGTGGTGGGAAAAGTGGTGGTAACAATTACCGCCACCTTAACCGATTGGGGGGATTTGAAAGGCGGATTGAATTAGTAAAGTGGAGAGGATTTGGCATGACTGCTGGCCTTACTGATCTGCCTTGCAAATCCAAAAATGACCAACAGCTTGGAGGTCATTTTTTATAAAAAATGCAAATTGCATTCAGGGGACCGCCAACATTAGCACTCAAGTGTTGTTGGCTTCCGTGCATGCAATTTGAAACATTTACAAGGCGTAGTGTAAAACTGAAGAGTAAAAACTTACAAAATTGCCTTTTCTCTTCAGTTTGACTCCATCTTGTAAAAAGGAAACTCTGCCTGCATATCACAGTTTCCAGACAGTGTTCACTAATGTATTCCTATTTAATCATCCAGCTCCTTTGCAGGTGCAATTTTAATGCTGATTCCATGAAAATCTATTTGATTTACACCTGCATTAAAATCCCATGCCGGTTTAAAACTAAGTGCATATACAAGAGGGAGGAGGAAAGCATGACAGATATGTCAACTCTGCCTCTTGCCTCTTTTCTGCCTTGTGTGCACTTGAAATTGAGCTGAAGCAGGAAAAAGAGGCATACAAACATGACTCCTTGCTTTTATGCCTTCCTGTATTGCCATATGATTATCATACTGGCGGTAAAGCAATGAATTGCTATGAAATTCACCTGAATGTGTACGTTTGGTTGAAGCAAGTGAATTCCTTAGGAATCCATTGTAAATGCCTCCTGCAGTCGAGAATTGTGGGGGAGACATTTACATTGTTTCCAAAATAGAGTGGAAAAGTGAACAGTAAAAGCGTACATGCCTGTGTTTTTGTAGGGAGGCAAGGTTTGACACTTTAGTGCAAATGTTCACCCTTCCCTCCTCTGTATTTACCGACTTTGTAAAATGATTCATATACAGTCTCTAGCTTGTTTCTAGGTTCGATGATGTTCCTATTGGATATATTATGGGTGAAAAGGGTCTGATTCTCTGGGATAAGGCCTGAACTATTATTTTGATGTGCAGTATTGTCATTGCCTTGAAAACACCAAACAACATACATATATATCAAAAGGAATACAATACATTTAAGTGATCATTTTATAACCAGTTGAGTGGTAAACCAAAGTGTAAAATGAAGGCGTAATGCGTTTTTGCCTTGGCTTACTGCTCAAGCCGATTTCCATTCCATTTGAAGGCAAAGAAGGAGCTCAGAGTGAAATTAACCTTTCTACCATGCTTTCTTCCTTTGTCTTCAAAGTCCACTCCTTTTTATGCCTACATAAGATTTTCATGCAGGCGCAAAACAAATGGATTCCTCTGCAAACACCTCCATTTAGCAACTGATAAAAGCAGGCATATTTCATAAAAACTTACTTTAAATGATGTGTACCAAGTGTAGTTTGCAGGTGGCATTTTTTAAAAAAAGTTTAGTAAAAGTGAAGAGCAAAGGTGATCGTGCCTGGTTTTACTCTTCATCTTTGAGGTCTCTCTCTTGTAAATGTTGACAATTGCATGCAAGGGACTGTGGGATATTTCGACCCACTCAGCTGTGCTATGCTACATCACTTTACTGCATTGGTGCAAGAAACAGCACAAAATGGCTGCGCTGACTCCTGTGCGTGCCAAGATCTCAAAATTGCGTGTTTATCACAACCAGAAATTGGCTGCACCGCCCTGCCTCACACATTTCAGGTTGGGTGGAACAGAGCATTCACTACAGGAATGTGCCAGTGTGCTCTGCAACATTTAACATGGAGTGAAGTGGAAGAGACAGCATCATTTTGCTGAAAACCCAAAAAGCCTCTTTAAAATGTCAATTTTGCAACCTTCAAAGTGCTGTTTGGCACTAAATCCATAATTTCTCATGAACCACTGTGATCAAAAAGACCCTACAATGCCCTGGATCAGCCTTGTGTCTCAGAGGAACTGGGCCTCATTTGAATGACAGCTCTTGTCAAAAGTATCTTTGGAAAAGCAACCAGGGATTTTGTTTTCATTTTACACGGGAAACGCATCTAAAACCTTGCAAGTGTATCTAAAGAATGATCTGTAAGAGAAAGACTCTAAACAGGTGGCTGACACATGTATCCATGCCACAAACAACTCCAGCACTCAAGGAAAGAACTAGAGCTGCACTAAGTGTATATTTGCTGCAGATGAAAACCGAATTTAAAGAAATAGGTTAAAGGTGCTTTTTCCTGAATGAAGAGCAAAATCGCCTATTCAAAAGTACATTGTTGTGTAAAGGCATGCTCATTTAGAAATGTAAAAATATTCCTTGCTGGTAAAAGTACTCCTATAAACTGTTTTGATTCCATAGGTTTAAGGCAAGATTTAAAATGAGAAAATAAAAGCTAAACCCAGGTTAAGTTGGTAAACTATATATAAAAAAAGCGCTCTCCCAGTGCTAGCAGTGAGAAAGGGTGACACCTCATAAACTGCTGGCACAGGAAAGGCAAATTGCTAGCTTGGAGGCTTTGAATACCCAGGACAAAGGGACTTCTCAAGTCGTATATCAGACATTCGTCTTTACTCCAGACTGAGACAATAGCAGGGTGAGACTGTAGCCTTTCAAGTGGGAGGGGCAGTAAACCTCAGTAAAGAGAGAGGCCCCTCATCCTGCTTCAAAGGAATTGACATTTGCTTAGAGTTGCGGAAAAGAAAAAAAAACTGATACGTGACAATAGACTTCCTTTTGGTTTTAAAAAGCCTATTTTGTAACTGCACTTTCAAGACATTTAACTTTGCAGCAAGAATGAGGAAAATATGATAGTTGGTAGTTTTAAATCAAATTTTATGCTTTTTCTGTGAAGACTTGGTAGAACGCACTACTGCATAAGGAACAGAAGTTGCAAAGTATGACAGATTGTGAGGGAAGTATTGATATTGCGCACATAACATTTTGTACACACATCCCAGGGGTAAAAGTGCATCTATGTACCAAATTGGGAAATTTTAGGCCAAATCTTTCATGGTTAAAATTGTCAAAATGTAGCAGGAAGGCAAAACCAGGTCTCACAGACTTGGGGTTTGGATTGAAATATGAAGCACAAAATATGTAACCTGTGTATCTGATTTTCTCTGAGGTCATAACTGCATAAATATGCATTTGTGGTAAAATTTGATTTTGGTTCTAGCAGCCAGGGGAAGTTTCTAGACATTGTAAAAGTAACACCATAAACATGACAACCTTTCTGTGATCCAAATCAGCAAAGAGCAAGGTGGAAACTATGCTCTTGCCCAATCCTAGCATTATGGGTGTGGACAGTAAGCCTGCCTCTGCCATATACTTTAGTGATGTCATTTGGCATGATAAATAAGGGAACCTGACATCACACAGGGGCACACTGATGTCCTGACTTTCTTCCTGATTTTCTGCATGGCGTCCTGTTCCTGATTTCTTCATCCTGCTTGCTCCTGATTCAAGATTTTCATTACAAAGCCAAGGCCTATGCATTGCTGAACCCTTTTCAGCTAGGCCTCAAATTCTATAAATCCCAAAAACCCAAGGGAAGCATCCTGATCCAGCCTGGCTTGCTACTACTAATTGCATGCCTGCTGCAAACTCATCATCCCAATGATCTCCAGTCTCCAGTAACCAGAAGGGCCAGTCCAGTGCAGTCCAGTGACCAGAACGGCCCAGATGATCCTGTCCTGCCCAAGTTGCCCAGCTGTCCTTGGTTAGACCTATCTGTTTGATGACCAGAACCCTTGACGGTCCAAAATCCTACATTAAAGTGGATTGTAAGTATTAATAGGGAGCATAGTAAACCATAGCATACCTTGCCTTGCCTTGTCAATCCCAATCTCTGGACCATCCTATCTTTACCTGAATAACTTGTAGCATTTTCAGAATCCTCATTGCAATCCTGTCTTTGATTTATTTTGCTAAGTACCATTTCTTTAGTCATTTTTCTCTTGTGTAAATCTTAAACTATCCATTCTACTTCGAGTGATCTGATTGGTTCTGCTGGGGCAGGCAGTGGGATTTTGGTGTTGAAGTCATGAATCAACTCCAGAGCTTACTTTATCCATCCTTGGTATTCTATCTGGAATGATCTAGTCATAGAGTAAAACTATAGTACATATTTTCTTGTCCAAACTGAATTTCTTTTCTGTTTTCCCTGCTGATTTTTCTAAAAAAAAGCTTCTCATTCATTTCTTAAAAACCGTTTGGATAATAGTTTTACATTTGTGATTTTTATTTTAAAATATTTTCAAACTTCCATTCAGTTTCAAAGTTTTTACTTTTGCTCAAACTATAGCTCATGATTGTTAGTATTTTTTATAATGTTGCTCCCATAGAGATTTGTACTGATTTAAGGATTTTTGCACAAATTCATTGTTTTACACAGCCATTTCCAAAATGTCATTTTAAAGTGTAAGATTTCAAATCTGTTTTTCTCTCTTGTTCGGGGAGGGAAGGTTGGATTTGAATTATGCCACCCATTCCTTATTCCTGATTACCTGCTGTTTCCTTAATTGTTTATTTGTGGGTTGAGGAATATTGCAGGGGGAAATCCTAACTTAAGTGCTATCTTTCCAAACAAGCCAAAAGTGTTCTTTTCTCTGGTGTTTTATATTCTGTGTTGCTAAAGAGTGAATGTATGTGCATTACATACCTTCCTATCTGTTATTGTCACCACATTGGTGATTGCTGCTCTCTATTAAAAAGTATATGTTTGATTTGAAGTTTAGGTAAATAAATAAATATTACCTTTACCAATCAGCTTTATTCCTGGTCCATTGTGACCTGGGGTATTTGAGAAGGGGTGTGATATGAGTGGCATATCAGTCCGAATATTGAACCTATATACATAATGAAATAAGCATTTCAGCTGTGCGCTGCATACTAGGTTGAGACCAGGCTGTATTGCCTGATTGAAATACTTAACAGATTTGGGGGCCCGTGCCATGTTTTTGAGTTTGAGTTACCACCCATGACAGTCTAGCACAGCAGACTAACCTGCAGGGTAGTGACACCTTGTTTGGTTGGTGTGCTGTGCTACACTGTATAAGCGCCTCCCAAAACAAATACTCCAAGACCAGTCCGGTCTTCAAAAGTAAAAGTTAATCAACCCCGAAATAATTAATAAAGAAATTGATATTTGCAAAATGGCGATTCCTGTAGAAATCAGTATGGCTAGGAAGCACCGCCTGCACAAGCTTTTTGTCAGGGGTGAGTGGCCAGAACAGAATGAACATGTCTGGCTGCAGGAAATCACAGAACGGGTTGCTGCCATGAACCTGGATAGATGGCAGGACAAGGGCCCATTACACCAAGCTCTTAGTGAATAGTACATGGCCCCAAAAGTTAAAGAGGAGCAAAGCAAAATTGCTAGAATTGAGGCCTACCTATACCTCCACATAGGAGTGATGCGGGAAAAGCATGCGAAAACATAATTCTGGCACAGAATCAAATTGAATCCAGAATGATCTAGACTCTGCAGAACAAAGGCTACAGAAGAGCCAAGAATTAGCGGCAGAATCTAGACAGTATGGGCCTCATTACGACCCAGGCGGATTTCGCGGTGCTAAATGCACCGCGAAGCATGGCGGAAAGCCGCCGATAGCGCCATGGGGGTTGGCGGATTTACCGCCCCATTCCGACCTTGGCGGGGCGGTAAATCCCCAATCCCCATTCTGCCCTTCCCCATTCCCATTTTTGCCCCATAGGGTATAATGGGAGTGGGGAAGGAGTTAATTACGCCGCCGTAAAGTACGGCGGCGTAATTAACAACGAGGTCCCGTAGCGCCATGGTTTTCTCCGCCTGGTAAAACCAGGCGGAAAAGGCCGCCATGGCGCTACGGGAACTCGTAGTATGGCGGAGAGGTACGCCATGCACTACGCTGGCGTAAAACCCTCTCCGCCAGGGTCGTAATGAGGCCCAATGTCACAAAATTAAAAGAAGATCTGGCTCTCCTACAGTAAGAGAATGCAGAGCAAGTCACCCAATTACAGGCATTGAAAGAGGAGTGTAGGGAAAAGGTTGTCTCTCTGCAAGAAAGTCACCAACAGATAAAATATAATAGGGCCTGCACGGAGCAGATAGTTACTCTACAAGATCAGATAAAGAAATTGGAAGAGGAAAATAATAAATTAATTATGAGAGACCTACACTCTCAAACAGAATTTGATGAGGAGGGCCAGAAATCCAATGCCATCAAAAACAAAGGGACAACCTGGCTGAACAGAGAGGCACTCTAAGTCAGGAAAGAGACGCCTTAGGCCAGGAAGTAAGCCAATTAAAAACCAAGCTAGAGGGAAGAAAGCTGGCCCTCTAGGAGCTGAATAAATTAAAGACAGAATAAGGGAAGATACTAGAGCACACCAGACGGGTGGAGGATGCTCTGGAAGGGAACACCCAGACCAAAGATGCTAAAATTCAGGAGGTGAGTCTCCTGCAGCAGAAATTGGCCCAGTATTCCCAGACCATGCAGGAAACGCAGAGAGACAATGAGGCTCTCTGTGAAAAAAATGATGGGCTTCACCAACATGTAGCAATGTAAGAGCGAATCATTGAGATCAGCAAGGCCTTGATAGAGGATCACAAAGCTCAGATTTTGGCTTATCACCAGGAAATAGGGGCGGAAAAAGAAAAGGTAGAGAGGGACAGAGCAACCCCTGATCATCACGTAAGGACCCCTCTATTCAGGGACTCAAACCCCTCAATACCATGAACTCTGCCAGCTTCATGTCAACTGGCTCATATGAACCATGGGCCGTGGGGGTGATAGAATTCAATAATGTTGGTAAGATGGGACTGAAAGATCAGCGCCCCCCCCCCAGAAATTGATGAACGGGTGTCCCTGTACAGATCCCCAAATGTTAGGGCTAATATCTCTGATCAGGAAGACTCCTATTAAGGGCGAGTCAGGGAATTGGATCCACAAAAATACTGCCTACCAAAAGATCAGTTTGTCAAATTTGGTGGGGAACTCCATGAAAAAAGCCCAAAAAGAGTATCCTGAAGACCTCTACCCAGTTAGGTTAGTGAGGGGAGAGGGTATTCTGCCAATCCTGGGAGCAGGAGAGAGTCAGAAGACTCTTCTGCGCACCACAGGAATGGGGAAACTAGGCCCTAACATTCTGCAAGCCCTTCTCAAGCTCGCAGAATCAGGGAGTACCTAGAGACTCAAGAAGCCACTTCCAGTAGCAGTGCCTCTGAGTCTGAGGACGAGTGGACTCGGGTGACTAAAACCAAAAAGGCAAACAAAATTAAGAGAGTTATGCAAAAAGATCTCCTTAAGCAGATCAAGGCAATTAGGAGTGTTATAACTCCATATCATAAAAATGCAAAGTATTCTGTCTGGGAACACCTAGAATTATATGACCAGATGATGGACAGTTTTCATCTGAAGGACAGTCAGAATTGCATACAGTATGTGAAGTGGACATTCTCTCCTGAATACTCCAATTTCTTTGCGGGACTGGAGGATCAGAACCACTCAAGATGGTCCACCTTCAGGGCGGACATCTTAAAACATTTCTCTGCACATAGAAACCCCCAAGAGGCCCGCAAAGCTGCCTACAATTTGCAGTGTGGGAAGATCAGGCCCCACAAGAATTTGTGCAGGAGCTCAAACATGCCTTTGCGCAGGCCACCAGGAGGGGGCGCACAGATAGTAGGGAGTTCATCACCACCTTCTTCCATGCACTCCCCAAATATATAATGACCCAGCTGGTGAGGGATTTTCATGAGAAGAGATCACTGGACTGGGTCATAGAACAGGCGACCCATATTTATGAGGTACAAAAACCTGTAGATAACAAAAACACAAATAAAAAGCCCAAACCAGCCAACACCCCTGCTGCTGCTAAGGTGGCGCAGGTGAAGGTTGCCCCCATTTTAGATCTGGAGATGTGGGGGGCCTAAAAATATACCTGTACAAAATCCATCCAGCCAAAGAACCAGAAGGCCCTCGGGCCAATCCCAGACAGGTCGTAGTCAGGGAGGTAATCCCACAAATGGGACCCCTAAGTCCCCTGATTACATCAGCCCCTGATACAAGGGTAACAAACCCATCCTGGGGTATGTGTGGACTCCGCCAGCCCAAGGGGGGGATCCAACCAGGTAGGTATCACCCCAGGAAACTTCCCTCCTAACTTACCCCAGGAGGGCAGTAATCCCCCAAATGCTGGGTTGAGTTTCTTTCCCCTGTACCCTCAAAACTTCAACCTACAGAACAACCCTCCTTTCTTTCCCCACTTTCCAAGGTCCAGACAGCCCAATCTGGGAGAGGCCAAGAGGGGAGGGTTACTCCAATTTTCCAAACCCAGGGTACTATGGGAGAAGGGATAGTTACTGTTCCTGTGATTCACCTAGGATGGACCAGAGACCCCCGTACCAGCCGGAACGGGTGTCTCAACTGGAGCGCCAGGTACAGAACCTGTCTCAGAATCTGGGTCGCATGTTGAGGGTTCAGCAGAACCCTCAGATTAACATGGCGGCTCAGAACCCCACAAACCAAGGGTCTGGTACTCCAGAACAATGATGGGGAGAGAACCCCGACAACTCACCGGTTCCAGAGGAGGAGGCACGGGGGAAGGGAGGTGTAAAGTCTTAGAGGAAGCTTCCTTCCCCACCCGGGAAAAGCCCTGAACAACCCTGAACCTGAAACAAAATCTCCTGCCTCCGAAAGTCTGAAACCCAAGGAACAAAGGGCGGGTAGGAGAAATAAAGAACCCAAAAAGGCAAATTTTGTGGAGGAGGTTAGTGTCCTCCAATTTGAAGGAGAGGGTTCCTCAGAGGATTCTGGATAAAATATCTTCTCCTTCAGGGATGGGGGGACTCCTCCCAAAAATAAATGGGTCCCAAGAGATCCTAATGAAGACTGGGTGAATGTGGGCACTCAGTTAGAATCGCCCATCATTGAACCCCAGAATGATAATCCAGAAAACCACATTCCCCAAACCTATTCTGGTGACTGCCTCCAAAAAGGGGGGGCAGCCCAGAATCAGAACCAGAGGAGCCCAAAATTATAAAATAAATATCAAACTGTCATATTTTTCTTGCAGATCCCCAAGCTCCCACACAGAATCATGCCCAAACTACCCCGGCATCAGAGTCAAGAATCAGGAAATTGACCAAACAACTGGCCCAAAAGGCACATTATCTCTGCCCCTTGAGGAGAAGGAGGGAAGATTTTATGCCCCGGTCCAAATACAAGGGCAGTGTACAGTGTCGGCAATGGTGGACACCGGATCCCAAGCAACTCTTCTGTCAAAGAGGGCCTTTGATCAGCTGAATTCTGGAAGGGAGGAGAGATACCAGATCTCTATGACCCCTCTTCCTGGACAATTTCAGAACTTCGATGGGAATGAAATTCCTGTCGAGGGGCCTGCGGATCTGAAAATTAAAATTGGGCGACACAAGGTGAAACACCCGGTCATAGTCGTGATGCTCGAGGGCACTCCCTGTCTACTGGGGAATGACATCCTACGAAGGTTGTCCCCCATAACAGACTGCGTAAACAAGGTCCTCTGGACCCAGACTAACAGGCCAATAAAATTAAAACATAGTGAACAGGATCATATTGAGTTCCATTTTAAAAACCACCAAATCCCTGACGTGACAGTAATTTCTGTAGTACAACAAACTGGTGATGGGAATTCCTTGCTATTTCTGAAAATCAACCTTCCTTCCAGTTTCAAGTGGCATTCTACAATGGAAGGAAATACTCTGAAATTCTATACTAATTCACAATCAGAAAATCCCAATTCCATAGTCCAAAATGATGAGAAACAAGATCAAAGTTTCGCTGACATTCAGAAAATTAGAGAACAGTAATTCATCCCTATTCAGATTAATGAGGGGAAGGAATCTGTTCGCGCCCGAGTGTGCGTGAACAACGGTAAGAGCTTCATCAGCAAAGCCATGTTGTGAAAACACCCAAAAGATCCAGCCATTCCCACATTTAAAGTGATTAATAAATGGGAAAAGGGCCTGGAAACTCCCAATTCCAAACATCTCCTGCCTAGCAGGGGTATGCTCAAAATTTCTATAGGCAACAAAAGCATTGTACATAATTGTTGGGTCGTGCGAGATGTCCCTGCTGCATTCTATTTAGATGGTGACATTCTCTCAATCGCTTTGACATTAATTTAGACCTGATAAACTACAAAGCCTGGTCCTGATTAGGAGATAATCCCATGGACTTTGATGATTCAGAAAAAGCACTTCGGTCAGCCTAATTACTGCCGTATGCAGTTGAAGTTCAAATTGGAGAGGAAGTCACCATCCCAGGACAGACACGACTATTCCAACTTGAATTAAAAATTAAAAGAGGACAGAAACTGCAAAATCCTGACGCCTATGTTCACCTCAATGCCCATCTCCAAAAGCAAGAGTTGGGGTTAAATCCAACACCATTAGTCAAGGTAGAACACAACACCATTCCAATATTGATGGATAACAGCGACTTTAGGAGTATCACTCTGGGCGCATGCACCATTATTGGAATGGAGGTTGATGACCGACCTTTTTCCATAGATTTAGGTAATTAACTGATAGGACCAATACCCAAGGGTTATTTGGCAGAAGAACGGTGGGTCCACATATATCAGCTAGAGAGTTGCCACCCCAGGCATAATTTGTAGAGAATAGAGGAGTCCACAGAAAACCCAGTGGGGGATACTTCTAAAGCATAGAAATAGTTCAATGTTCACTGAATGCATGTGTATCCCACTGCTGAAATCCTGATTGGAGGACAGTTAGTGGGAAAATTGTCATAACCGGTTTGTGTTCTATTTTATAGATTTGCACTGATAATACCGTGATTACCAAGGAGGACCTCCTCAGGGACCTCGAAAGGAGAAACCCAAGGAAATCTGGAGTGTCGCTCTACACCAGAAAAGAAAACCTGAGAGAAGGCTGGGGGTATCGTTCCACATTCCAACCAGAGGCAGCGAGGAGAGCGTGTCGCATCATTCGCTGATGGAAGAAGGACTCATACCCGACTGAACCTGCTTTTTCAAGAAAAGAAAAAAAAAAACCACTTACCCGACTCCCCGATGACTGGAAGTCCAGACAAAGTCGGGGGGGTCTGTGGGATTTTTGACCAACTAAGCTGTGCTATGCTACATCACTTTACTGCATTGGTGCAAGAAACAGAACAAAACAGCCGTTCTGACTCATGTGCGCACCAAGATCTCAAAATTGCATGTTTGTCTCAACCAGAAAATGTCTGCACCGCCCTGCTCGCTCATTTCAGGTGGGGTGTAACAGAGTATTCACTGCAGGAATGTGCCAGTGTGCCAGTGTGCTCTGCAACATTTAACATGGAGTGAAGCGGAAGAGGCAGCATCATTGTGCTGAAAACCCAAAATGCCTCTTTAAAATGTCACTTTTTCAACCTTCAAAGTGCTGTTTGGTGCTAAATCCATCATTTCTCATGAACCACTGTGATCAAAAAGGCCCTGCAATGCCCAGGATCATCCATGTGTCTCAGAGGAACTGGGCCTCATTTGAATGACAGCTCCTGTCAAAAGTATCTTTGGAAAAGCAACCAGGGATTTTGTTTTCATTTTACATGGGAAATGCGGCTAAAACTTTGCAAGTGTATCTAAAGAATCAGCTGTGAGAGAAAGACTCTAAACAGATGCATGAAACATGTATCCATGCTGAAAACAACTCCAGCACTCAAGGAAAGAAATAGAGCTGCACAAAGTGTATATTTGCTGCAGATGAAAACCGAATTTAAAGAAATAAGTTAAAGGTGCTTTTTCCTGAATGAAGAGCAAAATCGCCTATTCAAAAGTACATTGTTGTGTAAAGGCATGCTCATTTAGAAATGTAAAAATATTTCTTGCTGGCAAAACTACTCCTATAAACTGTTTTGATTTCATAGGTTTTAGGCAAGATTTAAAATGAGAGAATAAAAGCTAAACCCAGGATAAGTTGGTAAACTATATACATTTTTTTTTAAAACAACGTGCTCTTCCAGTGACACCTCATAAACTGCTGGCACAGGAAAAGCTAATTGCTAGCTTGGAGGCTTTGAATACCCAGGACAAAGGGACTTCCCAAGTCATCATCAGACATTCGTCTTTGCTCCAGGCTGAGGCAATAGCAGGCTGACTCTCACCTTTCAAGTGGGAAGGGCAGTAAACTTCAGTCCAGAGGCCCCTCACCCTGCTGCAAAGGAATTGACATTTGCTTACAGTCGGGGAAAAGAAAAAAAACTGATAAGTGAAAATAGACTTCCTTTTGGTTTTAAAAAGCCTATTTCGTAACTGAACTTTCAAGACATTTAACTTGGCAACAAGAATGAGGAAAAATATGAAAGTTGGTAGTTTTAAATCTAATTTTATGCTTTTTCTGTGAAGACTTTGTAGAACTCACTACTGCATAAGGACCAGATGTTGTAAAGAATGACAGATTTTGGGGAGAGTATTGATATTTCACACATAACATTTTGTACACACATCCCAGGGGTAAAAGCACATTTATGTACAAAATTGGGAAATTTTAGGCCAAATATTTCATGGTTAAAATTGCCAAAATGTAGCAGGAAGGCAAAACCAGGTCCTATAGACTTGGGGTTTGGATTGAAATATGACACACAAAATATGTAACCTGTGTATCTGATTTTCCCAGAGGTCATAACTGCATAAATATGTATTTGTGGTAAAATTAGATTTTGGTTCGAGGAGCTAGGGGAGGTTTCTAGACATTGTAAAAGTGACACCATAAACATGACATCCTTTTCTGTAATCCAATCAAAGAAGAGCAAGGCGGAAACTATGCTCTTGCCCAATCCTAGTATTACAGGTGTGGACAGTAAGCCTGCCCCTGCCATATATTTTAGTGATGTCATTTGGCATGATAAATAAAGGAACCTGACAGCACACAGCGACACACTGCCTCTTGACTTTCTTCCTGATTTCCTGCGTGGTGTCCTGTTCCTGATTTCTTCATCCTGCTTGCTCCTGATTCCAGATTTTCATTACAAAGCCAAGGCCTATGCATTGGTGAACCCTTTTCAGCTAGGCCTCATATTCTAAAAATCCCAAAAACCCAACGGAAGCATCCTGATCCAGCCTGGCTTGTTACTACTAGATGCATGCCAGCTGCAAACTCGCCATTCCACTGATCTCCAGTCGCCAGTAACCAGAAAAGCCAGTCCACTGGAGTCCAGTGCAGTCTGGTGACCAGAACGGCCCAGATGATCGTTTCCCGCAAGAGTTTCCCAGCTGTCCTTGGTTAGACCCGATCCGTGTGATGACCAAAAGCCCTTGACGGTCCAAAATCCTAAATTAAAGTGGGCTGTAAGTATTAATAGGGATCATAGTAAACCATAACAGACCTTGCCTTCCCTTGTCCTATCCCAATCTCTGAACCATCATATCTTTACCTGAATAACTTGTAGCATTGTCAGAATCCTTATTGCAATCCTGTCTTTGATTTATTTTGCTAAGCACCATTTCTTTAGTCATTCTTATCTTGTGTAAATCTTAAACTATCCATCCTACTTCGAGTGATCCGACTGGTTCTGCTAGGTCGGGCATTAGGGATTTGGTGTTGAAGTCATGAATCAACTCCAGAGCTTATTTTGTTCCTCCTTGGTATTCTAGCCGGAAAGCTCTAGTCATATTTTCTTGTCCAAACTGAGTTTCTTTTCTGTTTTACATTCCGATTTTTCTAAAAACGCCTCTCATTCAAACTTTCATATCTTCATCAGTTTAATAGCTAGAGACTTCATTTCAACTCTGGATTATACCGAACTCCAAATCACCTTAAAAACCATTTGGTTAATTGTAGGCGGGAATCCAACATTTTGCAAAGTTTTAAATGTGTGATTTTTATTTAAAAAATGTTCAACCTTCCATTCAGATTCAAAGTATTTACTTTTGCAAAGTTTTACATGTGTGATTTTTATTTAAAAAATGTTCAACCTTCCATTCAGATTCAAAGTTTTTACTTTTGCTCAAACTATAGCTCATGATTGTTAGTATCTTTCTAATGTTGCTCCCATTGAGATTTGTACTGATTTAAGGATTTTTGCACACATTCATTGTTTTACTCAGCCAATTCCAAAATGTCATTTTAACGTGTAAGATTTCAAATACGTTTTTCTCTCTTGTTTGGGGAGGGAAGGTTGGATTCGAATTATGCCTTCATTCCTTATTCCTGATTATCTGCTGATTCCTTATATCTAGTTAGAATTTGTTTATTTGTGGGTTGAGGAATATTGCAGGGGGAAATCCTAACTTAAGTCCTATCTTTCCAAACAAGCCAAAAGTGTTCTTTTCTCTGGTGTTTTATATTTTGTGCTGCTAAAGAGTGAATTTAAGTGCATTACATACCTTCCTATCTGTTATTGTCACCACATTGGTGCTTGCTGCTCCCTATTAAAAAGTATATGTTTGATTTGAAGTTTAAATAAATAAATAAATATTACCTTTAGCAACCAGCCTGACTCCTGGTCCATTGTGACCTGGGGTATTTGAGAAGGGGTGTGATATGAGTGGCATATCACTCCGAATATTGAACCTATATATATAATAAAATAAGCATTTCAGCTGTGCGCTAAATACTAGGCTGTGACCAGGGTGTATCGCCTGATTGAAATACTTAAGAGGACCCAACAGCACATAAGTTACACTTCATGTAAAATGACCCCCTTAATACTATTTCAGAAAACATTGAAAGAAACTTTGAAAAAGCCACCACAAAGTGCACATAACAAAACATTTGATGCTTGCAACTTAACAAAACCAGAAGTGGAGGAATTGAACTTTAGCTGAAATGTGTCTCAAGAAAGCTGCAGGCAATTACTTTCGAACAGTATAACCAACGTTTAATTTGACTCTTTGGAGAACTTTGAATCCCACGTCAGTTTTTTATGGTATTTGTACATATAAGAGGGAAATTAATGTTGGTTTGATAGGAGCGCACTAAGGGTATATTGCATATGGTGGTGGGGAGAGGAACTCTCAAATATTGGCATAAATGAAAGGGGCGTAGAGCATGCACTTGTTTAATGTGCGCTACTATGAGAAATGCTCCGATCACCTTATTCACAAAAGTGAACTAAGCATTTCTGCAGGGGCTGGACAACAGCGCAAATATGCATTGTCCAGTCCCCTTGCGTACATTAGTATTGGTGCTTATGTATGACAGGCTCTGAGCATTCATGGGGTTGCTGGAAGTGCATTTCACTGAAGCAGGCTTTTAAGGGATGGAAAGGCTAGTATGACAGCTACGGTTTAACCCGGATGTCACACTTAAAAGAAATCATGACAGGGTAACAAAATGACCGTCTTATGATTTGCGTCTCTCCCTGTGCCTGTTTTAAAATCGGGCAGGGGGATGACCCTTATTTCTGGGCATCTTAAAATGCCCAGAAACAGCCCCTTATTTGGGAAAAAGGGGCACCTGAATGAATAAAATGTAGTTGGCATTTGTGAATTGGGCTGCTACTGTTTTTGGCACTAGCTCACCTTCTCACTTGCGCCCAAAAAGATCTGAGAATCTGACCTAAGGATTTTATATAGAACAATCACATACATAGAAGAACAGTGGAGAAATCTTGTTGTGACATCTTGTGACAGTATGCCACTGTTTCACATCAGTTTGTTATTTACAAGTCTGTCATGGAATTTTAGATTCCAGTGACATAAGTGCAATGCACTTTTTGTTATTTTCACTTAGATCCACTGTGAACGTTATGTCACAATGGCGCATCGGAAGTGGGAAGAAGTGGCTGTTGGGCTGTGCCACACCGCCTACATTGCTCCCTGAACGCTCTTTTGGACAGTTTGCATTCTGCCGCTGGAATAACACATGCCGTCGGCAAGAGGAAGCCGTACGCGTCTGTTTCCTGCCCGTAACTGCAAGTGCTGACTTGCTCCGCCCCTCGCCTGCCCACCCCCACGCCACTTCCTACTTCAAAGGCCGCGCTTCGCGCACACGCATTGGAAGTGGGAAGAAGTGGCTGTTGGGCTGTGCCACACCACCTACATTGCTCCCTGAACGCTCTTTTGGACTGTTTGCATTCTGCCGCTGGAATAACACGCGCCGTCGGCAAGAGGAAGCCGTATGCGTCTGTTTTCTCCCGTAACTGCAAGGTGATTGACTTCGAACATTCTTTGCTGCGTGGGTCTTGTGCTGAGAGCAACGGCTTCAACCGCAGCTTCTGTTTGTTTGCTCACTTTGTGGCGTTCATTTTTTTCGTTTACTCACGCAGCTCTTGTTCTCTTTTTCTCTGTCCACTTACAGTGCTGACTTTCTCCGCCCCTCGCATGCCCGCCTCCTCGCCACGTCCTACTTCAAGGGCTGCGCCCGCGCATCGCGCACGTGCATCGGAAGTGAGAAGAAGTGGCTGTTGGGCTGTTAGGCTGGGAGGTTGTGGAGGTGTGTACTGCTTACTGTAAGCTTTTGACACATTTTAGGTATAGCATTTACATTTGTTGTATCTATATGCTGTGAGGTTGTTTTGCTTTATTTTCACGAAATGACCCCAAATGGTCTCAACCCTTCGTAGTGGTCGGGCTTTCAACTTACCTCCTCCAAAAAACGAATTATTGACCAAAGCCCACAAAAGAAAACGAATGTTGTTGTCAAAGGGTGCTGGGATGGGCATAGCTCCTGTTCCCTGTAAGGTTTCTGGCTTACCTGCAATGTGGGGCCCTGTTACAGACCAGGACTTGGTGCGACACGAGGTAGCCTTTTCTTATGCACGTGCGCAAGCAGCTGCAGCGGCTACCAATGCGTCTCCCTCTACCTCGCCCAGTCCTAGCCCTATTCATGCTCCCTTAAAGCCGGCACGTAAGAGTTTTCTCAGTATGCGTATGGATGACCCAACCCCCGCCCCTGATCCATCAAATGAGGATCTGCCCTCCTCTCCCTCTGACAATTCCATACTTGCACCAGTTGTACTGGCTGCGCTCGAAAAACGGGTGCGGCTATCTGTTGGGCCCTCCACTCCAGTCACTCTTCCAAGCTGTAAGCGAGCTGATGTCCACATCCATTGTAAGGATGCAGTAAATATGGTTCATTACAAGAGTCTTCCGGGACCAGATGCACATAAAACAAATTCATGCAATCTTCCCCCCTCTAGCTCCTGTCCCTCTTCGCCAACTGCAAATCCTATCATATCATCAGATCCAGTATTGGGTCTTTCATTTTCACCTACCAAAAAGCATTCGAATCACCCTTCGGGAATTGATTTACTGGAGCAAACAGAGGACATGCAATCCCTCGAAGCCTCGTATCCCGTATTAACAAGGATACTTAATCTATTAGATAAAGGCCACGAAAGCACCCATTACGAGATCAGGGATTGCAAGTCCTCATTGACAGAAGTTCTGAACGCTGCGCTCAGCAGAAGCTGAAAGTAGATGCGCCTTGTTATACCTCTGTGACCACGCAAACCGATGTTATACCACCTCTGACGAATGAAATACCTATGCGGAATGCTCAAAGTGTTACCTACTCATTTCCCCAATCGTTTGCCCAAACTGTACTTGTTCCCTTGGATGTTGCGTCATGCCACATTCTTACACATGCGCAACTATGTCAAGAAGTTGCTCTACATGCTGAAAAACTGGAACAGGTTTTATTTTTTTTACAACCTGAGCAGAAGGAGGATGTTATTTCATGCCATACAGAAGATTGCCATATTTTTCACCCTGATAGTCCCCCAGCCCTAACTAAACTACTGGACGCAAACGACCAATCTAACCTGCCCTCTAATGGTCTTGGCACTGCATTAGTTGAAATTCCTTCGACCACCACAGGGCGCACCTTTACCTCAAGAAAGGAAAAAAGACTGTTCTTGCGAGCTTTGAAAAGAAAAGCTGATAAGGTGGCGGAGGTGAAGGTTGCCCCCATTTTAGATCTGGAGATGTGGGGGGCCTAAAAATATACCTGTACAAAATCCATCCAGCCAAAGAACCAGAAGGCCCTTGGGCCAATCTTAGACAGGTCGTAGTCAGGGAGGTAATCCCACAAATGGGACCCCTAAGTCCCCTGATTACATCAGCCCCTGATACAAGGGTAACAAACCCATCCTGGGGTATGTGTGGACTCCGCCAGCCCAAGGGGGGGATCCAACCAGATAGGTATCACCCCAGGAAACTTCCCTCCTAACTTTCCCCAGGAGGGCAGTAATCCCCCAAATGCTGGGTTGAGTTTCTTTCCCCGGTACCCTCAAAACTTCAACCTACAGAACAACTCTCCTTTCTTTCCCCACTTTACAAGGTCCAGACAGCCCAATCTGGGAGAGGCCAAGAGGGGAGGGTTACTCCAATTTTCCAAACCCAGGGTACTATGGGAGAAGGGATAGTTACTGTTCCCGTGATTCACCTAGGATGGACCAGCGACCCGCGTACCAGCCGGAACGGGTGTCTCAACTGGAGCGCCAGGTACAGAACCTGTCTCAGAGTCTGGGTCGCATGTTGAGGGTTCAGCAGAACCCTCAGATTAACATGGCGGCTCAGAACCCCACAAACCAAGGGTCTGGTACTCCAGAACAATGATGGGGAGAGAACCCCGACAACTCACCGGTTCCAGAGGAGGAGGCACGGGGGAAGGGAGGTGTAAAGTCTTAGAGGAAGCTTCCTTCCCCACCCGGGAAAAGCCCTGGACAACCCTGAACCTGAACCAAAATCTCCTGCCTCCGAAAGTCTGAAACCCAAGGAACAAAGGGCGGGTAGGAGAAAAAAAGAACCCAAAAAGGCAAATTTTGTGGAGGAGGTTAGTGTCCTCCAATTTGAAGGAGAGGGTTCCTCAGAGGATTCTGGATAAAATATCTTCTCCTTCAGGGATGGGGGGACTCCTCCCAAAAATAAATGGGTCCCAAGAGATCCTAATGAAGACTGGGTGAATGTGGGCACTCAGTTAGAATCGCCCATCATTGAACCCCAGAATGATAATCCAGAAAACCACATTCCCCAAACCTATTCTGGTGACTGCCTCCAAAAAGGGGGGGCAGCCCAGAATCAGAACCAGAGGAGCCCAAAATTATAAAATAAATATCAAACTGTCATATTTTTCTTGCAGATCCCCAAGCTCCCACACAGAATCATGCCCAAACTATCCCGGCATCAGAGTCAAGAATCAGGAAATTGACCAAACAACTGGCCCAAAATTCACATTATCTCTGCCCCTTGAGGAGAAGGAGGGAAGATTTTATGCCCCGGTCCAAATACAAGGGCAGTGTACAGTGTCGGCAATGGTGGACACCGGATCCCAAGCAACTCTTCTGTCAAAGAGGGCCTTTGATGAGCTGAATTCTGGAAGGGAGGAGAGATACCAGATCTCTATGACCCCTCTTCCTGGACAATTTCAGAACTTCGATGGGAATGAAATTCCTGTCGAGGGGCCTGCGGATCTGAAAATTAAAATTGGGCGACACAAGGTGAAACACCCGGTCATAGTCGTGATGCTCCAGGGCACACCCTGTCTACTGGGGAATGACATCCTACGAAGGTTGTCCCCCATAATAGACCGCGTAAACAAGGTCCTCTGGACCCAGACTAACAGGCCAATAAAATTAAAACATAGTGAACAGGATCATATTGAGTTCCATTTTCAAAACCACCAAATCCCTGACGTGACAGTAATTTCTGTAGTACAACAAACTGGTGATGGGAATTCCTTGCTATTTCTGAAAATCAACCTTCCTTCCAGTTTCAAGTGGCATTCTACAATGGAAGGAAATACTCTGAAATTCTATACTAATTCACAATCAGAAAATCCCAATTCCATAGTCCAAAATGATGAGAAACCAGATCAAAGTTTCGCTGACATTCAGAAAATTAGAGAACAGTAATTCATCCCTATTCAGATTAATGAGGGGAAGGAATCTGTTCGCGCCCGAGTGTGCGTGAACAACGGTAAGAGCTTCATCAGCAAAGCCATGTTGTGAAAACACCCAAAAGATCCAGCCATTCCCACATTTAAAGTGATTAATAAATGGGAAAAGGGCCTGGAAACTCCCAATTCCAAACATCTCCTGCCTAGCAGGGGTATGCTCAAAATTTCTATAGGCAACAAAAGCATTGTACATAATTGTTGGGTCGTGCAAGATGTCCCTGCTGCATTCTGTTTAGATGGTGACATTCTCTCAATCGCTTTGACATCAATTTAGGCCTGATAAACTACAAAGCCTGGTCCTGATTAGGAGATAAACCCATGGACTTTGATGATTCAGAAAAAGCACTTCGGTCAGCCTAATTGCTGCCGTATGCAGTTGAAGTTCAAATTGGAGAGGAAGTCACCATCCCAGGACAGACACGACTATTCCCACTTGAATTAAAAATTAAAAGAGGACAGAAACTGCAAAATCCTGACGCATATGTTCACCTCAATTCCCATCTCCAAAAGCAAGAGTTGGGGTTAAATCCAACACCATTAGTCAAGGTAGAACACAACACCATTCCAATATTGATGGATAACAGCGACTTTAGGAGTATCACTCTGGGCGCATGCACCATTATTGGAATGGAGGTTGATGACCGACCTTTTTCCATAGATTTAGGTAATTAACTGATAGGACCAATACCCAAGGGTTATTTGGCAGAAGAACAGTGGGTCCACATCAATCAGCTAAAGAGTTGCCACCCCAGGCATAATTTGCAGAGAATAGAGGAGTCCACAGAAAACCCAGTGGGGGATACTTCTAAAGCATAGAAATAGTTCAATGTTCACTGAATGCATGTGTATCCCACTGCTGAAATCCTGATTGGAGGACAGTTAGTGGGAAAATTGTCATAACCGGTTTGTGTTCTATTTTATAGATTTGCACTGATAATACCGTGATTACCAAGGAGGACCTCCTCAGGGACCTGGAAAGGAGAAACCCAAGGAAATCTGGAGTGTCGCTCTACACCAGAAAAGAAAACCTGAGAGAAGGCTGGGGGTATCATTCCACATTCCAACCAGAGGAAGCGAGGAGAGCGTGTCGCATCATTCGCTGATGGAAGAAGGACTCATACCCGACTGAACCTGCTTTTTCAAGAAAAGAAAAAAAATCCCACTTACCCGACTCCCCCATGACTGGAAGTCCAGACAAAGTCGTGGGGGGGTCTGTGGGATTTTTGACCAACTCAGCTGTGCTATGCTTCATCACTTTACTGCTTTGGTGCAAGAAACAGCACAAAACAGCCGTGCTGACTCATGTGCGCACCAAGATCTCAAAATTGCATGTTTGTCTCAACCAGAAAATGGCTGCACCGCCCTGCTTACTCATTTCAGGTGGGGTGTAACAGAGTATTCACTGCAGGAATGTGCCAGGGTGCCAGTGTGCTCTGCAACATTTAACATGGAGTGAAGCGGAAGAGGCAGCATCATTGTGCTGAAAACCCAAAATGCCTCTTTAAAATGTCACTTTTTCAGCCTTCAAAGTGCTGTTTGGTGCTAAATCCATCATTTCTCATGAACCACTGTGATCAAAAAGGCCCTGCAATGCCCAGGATCATCCTTGTGTCTCAGAGGAACTGGGCCTCATTTGAATGACAGCTCCTGTCAAAAGTATCTTTGGAAAAGCAACCAGGGATTTTGTTTTCATTTTACATGGGAAATGCGGCTAAAACTTTGCAAGTGTATCTAAAGAATCAGCTGTAAGAGAAAGACTCTAAACAGATGCATGAAACATGTATCCATGCTGAAAACAACTCCAGCACTCAAGGAAAGAAATAGAGCTGCACAGAGTGTATATTTGCTGCAGATGAAAACCGAATTTAAAGAAATAAGTTAAAGGTGCTTTTTCCTGAATGAAGAGCAAAATCGCCTATTCAAAAGTACATTGTTGTGTAAAGGCATGCTCATTTAGAAATGTAAAAATATTTCTTGCTGGTAAAACTACTCCTATAAACTGTTTTGATTTCATAGGTTTTAGGCAAGATTTAAAATGAGAGAATAAAAGCTAAACCCAGGATAAGTTGGTAAACTATATACATTTTTTTTTAAAACAACGTGCTCTTCCAGTGACACCTCATAAACTGCTGGCACAGGAAAGGCTAATTGCTAGCTTGGAGGCTTTGAATACCCAGGAAAAAGGGACTTCCCAGGTCATCATCAGACATTCGTCTTTGCTCCAGGCTGAGGCAATAGCAGGCTGACTCTCACCTTTCAAGTGGGAAGGGCAGTAAACTTCAGTCCAGAGGCCCCTCACCCTGCTGCAAAGGAATTGACATTTGTTTACAGTCGGGGAAAAGAAAAAAAACTGATAAGTGAAAATAGACTTCCCTTTGGTTTTAAAAAGCCTATTTCGTAACTGAACTTTCAAGACATTTAACTTGGCAACAAGAATGAGGAACAATATGAAAGTTGGTAGTTTTAAATCTAATTTTATGCTTTTTCTGTGAAGACTTTGTGGAACTCACTACTGCATAAGGACCAGAAGTTGTAAAGAATGACAGATTGTGGGGAGAGTATTGATATTTCGCACATAACATTTTGTACACACATCCCAGGGGTAAAAGCACATTTATGTACAAAATTGGGAAATTTTAGGCCAAATCTTTCATGGTTAAAATTGCCGAAATGTAGCAGGAAGGCAAAACCAGGTCCTATAGACTTGGGGTTTGGATTAAAATATGACACACAAAATATGTAACCTGTGTATCTGATTTTCCCAGAGGTCATAACTGCATAAATATGCATTTGTGGTAAAATTAGATTTTGGTTCGAGGAGCTAGGGGAGGTTTCTAGACATTGTAAAAGTAACACCATAAACATGACACCCTTTTCTGTAATCCAATCAAAGAAGAGCAAGGCGGAAACTATGCTCTTGCCCAATCCTAGTATTACAGGTGTGGACAGTAAGCCTGCCCCTGACATATATTTTAGTGATGTCATTTGGCATGATAAATAAAGGAACCTGACAGCACACAGCGACACATTGCCTCTTGACTTTCTTCCTGATTTCCTGCGTGGTGTCCTGTTCCCGATTTCTTCATCCTGCTTGCTCCTGATTCCAGATTTTCATTACAAAGCCAAGGCCTATGCATTGGTGAACCCTTTTCAGCTAGGCCTCAAATTCTAAAAATCCCAAAAACCCAACGGAAGCATCCTGATCCAGCCTGGCTTGCTACTACTAGATGCTTGCCAGCTGCAAACTCGCCATTCCACTGATCTCCAGTCGCCAGTAACCAGAAAAGCCAGTCCACTGGAGTCCATTGCAGTCTGGTGACCAGAACGGCCCAGATGATCGCGTCCCGCAAGAGTTTCCCATCTGTCCTTGGTTAGACCCGATCCGTGTGATGACCAAAAACCCTTGACGGTCCAAAATCCTAAATTAAAGTGGGCTGTAAGTATTAATAGGGATCATAGTAAACCATAACATACCTTGCCTTCCCTTGTCCTATCCCAATCTCTGAACCATCATATCTTTACCTGAATAACTTGTAGCATTGTCAGAATCCTTATTGCAATCCTGTCTTTGATTTATTTTGCTAAGCACCATTTCTTTAGTCATTCTTATCTTGTGTAAATCTTAAACTATCCATCCTACTTCGAGTGATCCGACTGGTTCTGCTAGGTCGGGCACTGGGGATTTGGTGTTGAAGTCATGAATCAACTCCAGAGCTTACTTTGTTCCTCCTTGGTATTCTAGCCGGAATGCTCTAGTCATATTTTCTTGTCCAAACTGAGTTTCTTTTCTGTTTTACATTCCGATTTTTCTAAAAACGCCTCTCATTCAAACTTTCATTTCTTTATCAGTTTAATAGCTAGATACTTCATTTCAACTCTGGATTATACCGAACTCCAAATCACCTTAAAAACCATTTGGTTAATTGTAGGCGGGAATCCAACATTTTGCAAAGTTTTACATGTGTGATTTTTATTTAAAAAATGTTCAACCTTCCATTCAGATTCAAAGTTTTTACTTTTGCAAAGTTTTACATGTGTGATTTTTATTTAAAAAATGTTCAACCTTCCATTCAGATTCAAAGTTTTTACTTTTGCTCAAACTATAGCTCATGATTGTTAGTATCTTTCTAATGTTGCTCCCATTGAGATTTGTACTGATTTAAGGATTTTTGCACACATTCATTGTTTTACTCAGCCAATTGCAAAATGTCATTTTAACGTGTAAGATTTCAAATACGTTTTTCTCTCTTGTTTGGGGAGGGAAGGTTGGATTCGAATTATGCCTTCCATTCCTTATTCCTGATTATCTGCTGATTCCTTGTATCTAGTTAGAATTTGTTTATTTGTGGGTTGAGGAATATTGCAGGGGGAAATCCTAACTTAAGTCCTATCTTTCCAAACAAGCCAAAAGTGTTCTTTTCTCTGGTGTTTTATATTTTGTGTTGCTAAAGAGTGAATTTAAGTGCATTACATACCTTCCTATCTGTTATTGTCACCACATCGGTGCTTGCTGCTCCCTATTAAAAAGTATATGTTTGATTTGAAGTTTAAATAAATAAATAAATATTACCTTTAGCAACCAGCCTGACTCCTGGTCCATTGTGACCTGGGGTATTTGAGAAGGGGTGTAATATGAGTGGCATATCACTCCGAATATTGAACCTATATATATAATAAAATAAGCATTTCAGCTGTGCGCTAAATACTAGGCTGTGACCAGGGTGTATCGCCTGATTGAAATACTTAAGAGGACCCAACAGCACATAAATTACACTTCATGTAAAATGACCCCCTTAATACTATTTCAGAAAACATTGAAAGAAACTTTGAAAAAGCCACCACAAAGTGCACATAACAAAACATTTGATGCTTGCAACTTAACAAAACCAGAAGTGGAGGAATTGAACTTTAGCTGAAATGTGTCTCAAGTAAGCTGCAGGCAATTACTTTCGAACAGGATAACCAACGTTTAATTTGACTCTTTGGAGAACTTTGAATCCCACGTCAGTTTTTTATGGTATTTGTACATATAAGAGGGAAATTAATGTTGGTTTGATAGGAGCGCACTAAGGGTATATTGCATATGGTGGTGGGGAGAGGAACTCTCAAATATTGGCATAAATGAAAGGGGCGTAGAGCATGCACTTGTTTAATGTGCGCTACTATGAGAAATGCTCCGATCACCTTATTCACAAAAGTGAACTAAGCATTTCTGCAGGGGCTGGACAATAGCGCAAATATGCACTGTCCAGTCCCCTTGCGTACATTAGTGTTGGTGCTTATGTATGACAGGCTCTCAGCATTCATGGGGTTGCTGGAAGTGCATTTCACTGAAGCAGGCTTTTAGGGGATGGAAAGGCTAGAATGACAGCCACGGTTTAACCCGGATGTCACACTTAAAAGAAATCATGACAGGGTAACAAAATGACCGTGTTATGATTTGTGTCTCTCCCTGTGCCTGTTTTAAAATCGGGCAGGGGGGTGACCCTTCTTTCTGGGCATCTTAAAATGCCCAGAAACAGCCCCTTATTTGGGAAAAAGCGGCACCTGAATGAATAAAATGTAGTTGGCATTTGTGAATTGGGCTGCTACTGTTTTTGGCACTAGCTCACCTTCTCACTTGCGCCCAAAAAGATCTGAGAATCTGACCTAAGGATTTTATATAGAACAATCACATACATAGAAGAACAGTGGAGAAATCTTGTTGTGACATCTTGTGACAGTATGCCACTGTTTCACATCAGTTTGTTATTTACAAGTCTGTCATGGAATTTTAGATTCCAGTGACATAAGGGCAAAGCACTTTTTGTTATTTTCACTTAGATCCACTGTGAACGTTATGTCACAATGGCGCATCGGAAGTGGGAAGAAGTGGCTGTTGGGCTGTGCCACACCGCCTACATTGCTCCTTGAACGCTCTTTTGGACAGTTTGCAATCTGCCGCTGGAATAACACGTGCCGTCGGCAAGAGGAAGCCGTACGCGTCTGTTTTCTACCCGTTACTGCAAGTGCTGACTTGCTCCGCCCCTCGCCTGCCCACCCCCACGCCACTTCCTACTTCAAAGGCCGCGCATCACGCACACGCATTGGAAGTGGGAAGAAGTGGCTGTTGGGCTGTGCCACACCACCTACATTGCTCCCTGAACGCTCTTTTGGACTGTTTGCATTCTGCCGCTGAAATAACACGCGCCGTCGGCAAGAGGAAGCCGTATGCGTCTGTTTTCTGCCCGTAACTGCAAGGTGATTGACTTCGAACATTCTTGGCTGCGTGGGTCTTGTGCTGAGAGCAACGGCTTCAACCGCAGCTTCTGTTTGTTTGCTCACTTTGTGGGCGTTCATTTTTTTTGTTTACTCACGCAGCTCTTGTTCTCTGTCCACTTACAGTGGTGACTTTCTCCGCCCCTCGCATGCCCGCCTCCACGCCACGTCCTACTTCAAGGGCTGCGCCCGCGCATCGCACACGTGCATCGGAAGTGAGAAGAAGTGGCTGTTGGGCTGTTAGGCTGGGAGGTTGTGGAGGTGTGTACTGCTTACTGTAAGCTTTTGACACATTTTAGGTATAGCATTTACATTTGTTGTATCTATATGCTGTGAGGTTGTTTTGCTTTATTTTCACGAAATGACCCCAAATGGTCTCAACCCTTCGTAGTGGTCGGGCTTTCAACTTACCTCCTCCAAAAAACGAATTATTGACCAAAGCCCACAAAAGAAAACGAATGTTGTTGTCAAAGGGTGCTGGGATGGGCATAGCTCCTGTTCCCTGTAAGGTTTCTGGCTTACCTGGAATGTGGGGCACTGTTACAGACCAGGACTTGGTGCGACACGAGGTAGCCTTTTCTTATGCACGTGCGCAAGCAGCTGCAGCGGCTACCAATGCGTGTCCCTCTACCTCGCCCAGTCCTAGCCCTATTCATGCTCCCTTAAAGCCGGCACGTAAGAGTTTTCTCAGTATGCGTATGGATGACCCAACCCCCGCCCCTGATCCATCAAATGAGGATCTGCCCTCCTCTCCCTCTGACAATTCCATACTTGCACCAGTTGTACTGGCTGCGCTCGAAAAACGGGTGCGGCTATCTGTTGGGCCCTCCACTCCAGTCACTCTTCCAAGCTGTAAGCGAGCTGATGTCCACATCCATTGTAAGGATGCAGTAAATATGGTTCATTACAAGAGTCTTCCGGGACCAGATGCACATAAAACAAATTCATGCAATCTTCCCTCCTCTAGCTTCTGTCCCTCTTCGCCAACTGCAAATCCTATCATATCATCAGATCCAGTATAGGGTCTTTCATTTTCACCTACCAAAAAGCATTCGAATCACCCTTCGGGAATTGATTTACTGGAGCAAACAGAGGACATGAAATCCCTCAAAGCCTCGTATCCCGTATTAACAAGATTACTTAATCTATTAGATAAAGGCCACGAATGCACCCATTACGAGATCAGGGATTGCAAGTCCTCATTGACAGGAATTCTGAACCCTGCGCTCAGCAGAAGCTGAAAGTAGACGCGCCTTGTTATACCTCTGTGACCACGCAAACCGATGTTATACCACCTCTGATGAATGAAATACCTATGCGGAATGCTCAAAGTGTTACCTACTAATTTCCCCAATCGTTTGCCCAAACTGTACTTGCTCCCTTGGATGTTGCGTCATGCCACATTCTTACACCTGCGCAACTATGTCAAGAAGTTGCTCTACATGCTGAAAAACTGGAACAGGTTTTATTTTTTTTACAACCTGGACTTGATGAGCAGAAGGAGGATGTTCTTTCATGCCATACAGAAGATTGCCATATTTTTCACCCTGATAGTCCCCCAGCCCTAACTAAACTACTGGACGCAAACAACCAATCTAACCTGCCCTCTAATGGTCTTGGAACTGCATTAGTTGAAATTCCTTCGACCACCACAGGGCGCACCTTTACCTCAAGAAAGGAAAAAAGACTGTTCTTGCGAGCTTTGAAAAGAAAAGCTGATAAGGTGGCGGAGGTGAAGGTTGCCCCCATTTTAGATCTGGAGATGTGGGGGGCCTAAAAATATACCTGTACAAAATCCATCCAGCCAAAGAACCAGAAGGCCCTCGGGCCAATCCCAGACAGGTCGTAGTCAGTGAGGTAATCCCACAAATGGGACCCCTAAGTCCCCTGATTACATCAGCCCCTGATACAAGGGTAACAAACCCATCCTGGGGTATGTGTGGACTCTGCCAGCCCAAGGGGGGGATCCAACCAGGTAGGTATCACCCCAGGAAACTTCCCTCCTAACTTTCCCCAGGAGGGCAGTAATCCCCCAAATGCTGGGTTGAGTTTCTTTCCCCGGTACCCTCAAAACTTCAACCTACAGAACAACCCTCCTTTCTTTCCCCACTTTCCAAGGTCCAGACAGCCCAATCTGGGAGAGGCCAAGAGGGGAGGGTTACTCCAATTTTCCAAACCCAGGGTACTATGGGAGAAGGGATAGTTACTGTTCCCTTGATTCACCTAGGATGGACCAGAGAACCCCGTACCAGCCGGAACGGGTGTCTCAACTGGAGCGCCAGGTACAGAACCTGTCTCAGAGTCTGGGTCGCATGTTGAGGGTTCAGCAGAACCCTCAGATTAATATGGCGGCTCAGAACCCCACAAACCAAGGGTCTGGTACTCCAGAACAATGATGGGGAGAGAACCCCGACAACTCACCGGTTCCAGAGGAGGAGGCACGGGGGAAGGGAGGTGTAAAGTCTTAGAGGAAGCTTCCTTCCCCACCCGGGAAAAGCCCTGGACAACCCTGAACCTGAACCAAAATCTCCTGCCTCCGAAAGTCTGAAACCCAAGGAACAAAGGGCGGGTAGGAGAAATAAAGAACCCAAAAAGGTAAATTTTGTGGAGGAGGTTAGTGTCCTCCAATTTGAAGGAGAGGGTTCCTCAGAGGATTCTGGATAAAATATCTTCTCCTTCAGGGATGGGGGGACTCCTCCCAAACATAAATGGGTCCCAAGAGATCCTAATGAAGACTGGGTGAATGTGGGCACTCAGTTAAAATCGCCCATCATTGAACCCCAGAATGATAATCCAGAAAACCACATTGCCCAAACCTATTCTGGTGACTGCCTCCAAAAAGGGGGGGCAGCCCAGAATCAGAACCAGAGGAGCCCAAAATTATAAAATAAATATCAAACTGTCATATTTTTCTTGCAGATCCCCAAGCTCCCACACAGAATCATGCCCAAACTACCCCGGCATCAGAGTCAAGAATCAGGAAATTGACCAAACAACTGGCCCAAAATGCACATTATCTCTGCCCCTTGAGGAGAAGGAGGGAAGATTTTATTCCCCGGTCCAAATACAAGGGCAGTGTACAGTGTCGGCAATGGTGGACAACGGATCCCAAGCAACTCTTCTGTCAAAGAGGGCCTTTGATCAGCTGAATACTGGAAGGGAGGAGAGATACCAGATCTCTCTGACCCCTCTTCCTGGACAATTTCAGAACTTCGATGGGAATGAAATTCCCTGCGGATCTGAAAATTAAAATTGGGCGACACAAGGTGAAACACCCGGTCATAGTCGTGATGCTCCAGGGCACACCCTGTCTACTGGGGAATGACATCCTACGAAGGTTGTCCCCCATAATAGACTGCGTAAACAAGGTCCTCTGGACCCAGACTAACAGGCCAATAAAATTAAAACATAGTGAACAGGATCATATTGAGTTCCATTTTCAAAACCACCAAATCCCTGACGTGACAGTAATTTCTGTAGTACAACAAACTGGTGATGGGAATTCCTTGCTATTTCTGAAAATCAAGCTTCCTTCCAGTTTCAAGTGGCATTCTACAATGGAAGGAAATACTCTGAAATTCTATACTAACTCACAATCAGAAAATCCCAATTCGATAGTCCAAAATGATGAGAAACCAGATCAAAGTTTCGCTGACATTCAGAAAATTAGAGAACAGTAATTCATCCCTATTCAGATTAATGAGGGGAAGGAATCTGTTCGCGCCCGAGTGTGCGTGAACAACGGTAAGAGCTTCATCAGCAAAGCCATGTTGTGAAAACACCCAAAAGATCCAGCCATTCCCACATTTAAAGTGATTAATAAATGGGAAAAGGGCCTGGAAACTCCCAATTCCAAACATCTCCTGCCTAGCAGGGGTATGCTCAAAATTTCTATAGGCAACAAAAGCATTGTACATAATTGTTGGGTCGTGCGAGATGTCCCTGTTGCATTCTATTTAGATGGTGACATTCTCTCAATCACTTTGACATTAATTTAGACCTGATAAACTACAAAGCCTGGTCCTGATTAGGAGATAATCCCATGGACTTTGATGATTCAGAAAAAGCACTTCGGTCAGCCTAATTGCTGCCGTATGCAGTTGAAGTTCAAATTGGAGAGGAAGTCACCATCCCAGGACAGACACGACTATTCCCACTTGAATTAAAAATGAAAAGAGGACAGAAACTGCAAAATCCTGACCCCTATGTTCACCTCAATGCCCATCTCCAAAAGCAAGAGTTGGGGTTAAATCCAACACCATTAGTCAAGGTAGAATACAACACCATTCCAATATTGATGGATAACAGCGACTTTAGGAGTATCACTCTGGCCGCATGCACCATTATTGGAATGGAGGTTGATGACCAACCTTTTTCCATAGATTTAGGTAATTAACTGATAGGACCAATACCCAAGGGTTATTTGGCAGAAGAACGGTGGGTCCACATCAATCAGCTAAAGAGTTGCCACCCGAGGCATAATTTGCAGAGAATAGAGGAGTCCACAGAAAACCCAGTGGGGGATACTTCTACAGCATAGAAATAGTTCAATGTTCACTGAATGCATGTGTATCCCACTGCTGAAATCCTGATTGGAGGACAGTTAGTGGGAAAATTGTCATAACCGGTTTGTGTTCTATTTTATAGATTTGCACTGATAATACCGTGATTACCAAGGAGGACCTCCTCAGGGACCTGGAAAGGAGAAACCCAAGGAAATCTGGAGTGTCGCTCTACACCAGAAAAGAAAACCTGAGAGAAGGCTGGGGGTATCGTTCCACATTCCAACCAGAGGCAGCGAGGAGAGCGTGTTGCATCATTCGCTGATGGAAGAAGGACTCATACCCGACTGAACCTGCTTTTTCAAGAAAAGAAAACAAAATCCCACTTACCCGACTCCCCCATGACTGGAAGTCCAGACAAAGTCGGGGGGGGGGTCTGTGGGATTTTTGACCAACTCAGCTGTGCTATGCTACATCGCTTTACTGCATTGGTGCAAGTAACAGCACAAAACAGCCGTGCTGACTCATGTGCGCACCAAGATCTCAAAATTGCATGTTTGTCTCAACCAGAAAATGGCTGCACCGCCCTGCTCGCTCATTTCAGGTGGGGTGTAACAGAGTATTCACTGCAGGAATGTGCCAGTGTGCCAGTGTGCTCTGCAAAATTTAACATGGAGTGAAGCGGAAGAGGCAGCATCATTGTGCTGCAAACCCAAAATGCCTCTTTAAAATGTCACTTTTTCAACCTTCAAAGTGCTGTTTGGTGCTAAATCCATCATTTCTCATGAACCACTGTGATCAAAAAGGCCCTGCAATGCCCAGGATCATCCTTGTGTCTCAGAGGAACTGGGCCTCATTTGAATGACAGCTCCTGTCAAAAGTATCTTTGGAAAAGCAGCCAGGGATTTTGTTTTCATTTTACATGGGAAATGCGGCTAAAACTTTGCAAGTGTATCTAAAGAATCAGCTGTAAGAGAAAGACTCTAAACAGATGCATGAAACATGTATCCATGCTGAAAACAACTCCAGCACTCAAGGAAAGAAATAGAGCTGCACAAAGTGTATATTTGCTGCAGATGAAAACCGAATTTAAAGAAATAAGTTAAAGGTGCTTTTTCCTGAATGAAGAGCAAAATCGCCTATTCAAAAGTACATTGTTGTGTAAAGGCATGCTCATTTAGAAATGTAAAAATATTTCTTGCTGGTAAAACTACTCCTATAAACTGTTTTGATTTCATAGGTTTTAGGCAAGATTTAAAATGAGAGAATAAAAGCTAAACCCAGGATAAGTTGGTAAACTATATACATTTTTTTTTAAAACAACGTGCTCTTCCAGTGACACCTCATAAACTGCTGGCACAGGAAAGGCTAATTGCTAGCTTGGAGGCTTTGAATACCCAGGACAAAGGGACTTCCCAAGTCATCATCAGACATTCGTCTTTGCTCCAGGCTGAGGCAATAGCAGGCTGACTCTCACCTTTCAAGTGGGAAGGGCAGTAAACTTCAGTCCAGAGGCCCCTCACCCTGCTGCAAAGGAATTGACATTTGCTTACAGTCGGGGAAAAGAAAAAAAACTGATAAGTGAAAATAGACTTCCTTTTGGTTTTAAAAAGCCTATTTCGTAACTGAACTTTCAAGACATTTAACTTGGCAACAAGAATGAGGAAAAATATGAAAGTTGGTAGTTTTAAATCTAATTTTATGCTTTTTCTGTGAAGACTTTGTAGAACTCACTACTGCATAAGGACCAGAAGTTGTAAAGAATGACAGATTTTGGGGCAAGTTTATTGATATTTCGCACATAACATTTTGTACACACATCCCAGGGGTAAAAGCACATTTATGTACAAAATTGGGAAATTTTAGGCCAAATCTTTCATGGTTAAAATTGCCAAAATGTAGCAGGAAGGCAACACCAGGTCCTATAGACTTGAGGTTTGGATTGAAATATGACACACAAAATATGTAACCTGTGTATCTGATTTTCCCAGAGGTCATAACTGCAGAAATATGCATTTGTGGTAAAATTAGATTTTGGTTCGAGGAGCTAGGGGAGGTTTCTAGACATTGTAAAAGTAACACCATAAACATGACATCCTTTTCTGTAATCCAATCAAAGAAGAGCAAGGCGGAAACTATGCTCTTGCCCAATCCTAGTATTACAGGTGTGGACAGTAAGCCTGCCCCTGCCATATATTTTAGTGATGTCATTTGGCATGATAAATAAAGGAACCTGACAGCACACAGCGACACATTGCCTCTTGACTTTCTTCCTGATTTCCTGCGTGGTGTCCTGTTCCTGATTTCTTCATCCTGCTTGCTCCTGATTCCAGATTTTCATTACAAAGCCAAGGCCTATGCATTGGTGAACCCTTTTCAGCTAGGCCTCAAATTCTAAAAATCACAAAAACCCAACGGAAGCATCCTGATCCAGCCTGGCTTGCTACTACTAGATGCTTGCCAGCTGCAAACTCGCCATTCCACTGATCTCCAGTCGCCAGTAACCAGAAAAGCCAGTCCACTGGAGTCCAGTGCAGTCTGGTGACCAGAACGGCCCAGATGATCGTGTCCCGCAAGAGTTTCCCATCTGTCCTTGGTGAGACCCGATCCGTGTGATGACCAAAAGCCCTTGACGGTCCAAAATCCTAAATTAAAGTGGGCTGTAAGTATTAATAGGGATCATAGTAAACCATAACATACCTTGCCTTCCCTTGTCCTATCCCAATCTCTGAACCATCATATCTTTACCTGAATAACTTGTAGCATTGTCAGAATCCTTATTGCAATCCTGTCTTTGATTTATTTTGCTAAGCACCATTTCTTTAGTCATTCTTATCTTGTGTAAATCTTAAACTATGCATCCTACTTCGAGTGATCCGACTGGTTCTGCTAGGTCGGGCACTGGGGATTTGGTGTTGAAGTCATGAATCAACTCCAGAGCTTACTTTGTTCCTCCTTGGTATTCTAGCCGGAATGCTCTAGTCATATTTTCTTGTCCAAACTGAGTTTCTTTTCTGTTTTACATTCCGATTTTTCTAAAAACGCCTCTCATTCAAACTTTCATATCTTCATCAGTTTAATAGCTAGATACTTCATTTCAACTCTGGATTATACCGAACTCCAAATCACATTAAAAACCATTTGGTTAATTGTAGGCGGGTACCCAACATTTTGCAAAGTTTTACATGTGTGATTTTTATTTAAAAAATGTTCAACCTTCCATTCAGATTCAAAGTTTTTACTTTTGCAAAGTTTTACATGTGTGATTTTTATTTAAAAAATGTTCAACCTTCCATTCAGATTCAAAGTTTTTACTTTTGCTCAAACTATAGCTCATGATTGTTAGTATCTTTCTAATGTTGCTCCCATTGAGATTTGTACTGATTTAAGGATTTTTGCACACATTCATTGTTTTACTCAGCCAATTCCAAAATGTCATTTTAACGTGTAAGATTTCAAATACGTTTTTCTCTCTTGTTTGGGAAGGGAAGGTTGGATTCGAATTATGCCTTCCATTCCTTATTCCTGATTATCTGCTGATTCCTTGTATCTAGTTAGAATTTGTTTATTTGTGGGTTGAGGAATATTGCAGGGGGAAATCCTAACTTAAGTCCTATCTTTCCAAACAAGCCAAAAGTGTTCTTTTCTCTGGTGTTTTATATTTTGTGTTGCTAAAGAGTGAATTTAAGTGCATTACATACCTTCCTATCTGTTATTGTCACCAAATTGGTGCTTGCTGCTCCCTATTAAAAAGTATATGTTTGATTTGAAGTTTAAATAAATAAATAAATATTACCTTTAGCAACCAGCCTGACTCCTGGTCCATTGTGACCTGGGGTATTTGAGAAGGGGTGTGATATGAGTGGCATATCACTCCAAATATTGAACCTATATATATAATAAAATAAGCATTTCAGCTGTTCGCTAAATACTAGGCTGTGACCAGGGTGTATCGCCTGATTGAAATACTTAAGAGGACCCAACAGCACATAAGTTACACTTCATGTAAAATGACCCCCTTAATACTATTTCAGAAAACATTGAAAGAAACTTTGAAAAAGCCACCACAAAGTGCACATAACAAAACATTTGATGCTTGCAATTTAACAAAACCAGAAGTGGAGGAATTGAACTTTAGCTGAAATGTGTCTCAAGTAAGCTGCAGGCAATTACTTTCGAACAGGATAACCAACGTTTAATTTGACTCTTTGGAGAACTTTGAATCCCACGTCAGTTTTTTATGGTATTTGTACATATAAGAGGGAAATTAATGTTGGTTTGATAGGAGCGCACTAAGGGTATATTGCATATGGTGGTGGGGAGAGGAACTCTCAAATATTGGCATAAATGAAAGGGGCGTAGAGCATGCACTTGTTTAATGTGCGCTACTATGAGAAATGCTCCGATCACCTTATTCACAAAAGTGAACTAAGCATTTCTGCAGGGGCTGGACAACAGCGCAAATATGCACTGTCCAGTCCCCTTGCGTACATTAGTGTTGGTGCTTATGTATGACAGGCTCTCAGCATTCATGGGGTTGCTGGAAGTGCATTTCACTGAAGCAGGCTTTTAGGGGATGGAAAGGCTAGTATGACAGCCACGGTTTAACCCGGATGTCACACTTAAAAGAAATCATGACAGGGTAACAAAATGACCGTGTTATGATTTGCGTCTCTCCCTGTGCCTGTTTTAAAATCGGGCAGGGGGGTGACCCTTATTTCTGGGCATCTTAAAATGCCCAGAAACAGCCCCTTATTTGGGAAAAAGGGGTACCTGAATGAATAAAATGTAGTTGGCATTTGTGAATTGGGCTGCTACTGTTTTTGGCACTAGCTCACCTTCTCACTTGCGCCCAAAAAGATCTGAGAATCTGACCTAAGGATTTTATATAGAACAATCACATACATAGAAGAACAGTGGAGAAATCTTGTTGTGACATCTTGTGACAGTATGCCACTGTTTCACATCAGTTTGTTATTTACAAGTCTGTCTTGGAATTTTAGATTCCAGTGACATAAGTGCAATGCACTTTTTGTTATTTTCACTTAGATCCACTGTGAACGTTATGTCACAATGGCGCATCGGAAGTGGGAAGAAGTGGCTGTTGGGCTGTGCCACACCGCCTACATTGCTCCTTGAACGCTCTTTTGGACAGTTTGCATTCTGCCGCTGGAATAACACGTGCCGTCGGCAAGAGGAAGCCGTACGCGTCTGTTTTCTGCCCGTAACTGCAAGTGCTGACTTGCTCTGCCCCTCGCCTGCCCACCCCCACGCCACTTCCTACTTCAAAGGCCGCGCATCGCGCACACGCATTGGAAGTGGGAAGAAGTTGCTGTTGGGCTGTGCCACACCACCTACATTGCTCCCTGAACGCTCTTTTGGACTGTTTGCATTCTG